>NC_026659.2:8209972-8911222 GCF_000004075.3 Cucumis sativus
ATCTTGAATATATTTGAATCCTTCAATTCTCATTACTCGCAGTCTCCAACCACACTTGTTGTCAATGCATATAACAAAAAGAACCTCTTTTGTAGACTTTTTTACTATAAACTGATTTTTTTTTCATCGCCAAGACACTTAATCTCATTAACAAATCTCTTTTGGAAAAAAATATTTGTCCTACATCAAACTCCTCACTTGTAGAGCTTTTTTCGGACCAATCACTCATGTCTGTCTTCAACTTTCGGCTAGAAGAGCTGTAATGAACTTTAGATTTCCCTTTGCAATCTTTTGTAGGAGCATCTCTATGTTGTGGGATGTCAAATGATTCACTATTCATCTCAACTGCGCTCTATGTAAAAGTATCATTCTTTCGAATCATATGACTCATACGATTCCCATATAGCCGAAATGGTCCCTATCATGTTATCACACAAGCCAACTTCAACTTCACGAACATGAACTTCATTCTCATTTAATGTATCCATTGCAATTGGAGGATGGAGGTTTAAGTTATGAGCTTGGTTGCTCCCAAATACTGAATTGTAATCTTTGCTTAACCTTTTCTTGCTTGATTACTTTTTAGGCTCAATGAGACGTATAAAGAGACCTCTAATGGATTTTCACTAAGAAGATAAAACTTCAAAGCGCGGTCATTGCTTAACTCAAAATGAAGGAGCTTCATGTTCCACTTTTATCTCATATATGCATCTTATCATTATGTCGAACTTTGAAGGGTCAACTTCTGCAAGGTCATATAATTCTGCCTGTAAATCTTTATGTTTTATTTCTTTACTGACAACGATGCCTTTTAACATGCCTCCTTCGTATTTTCTTCGCCCCTCATCCCATTTACCACCGTAACACACTAATATGGGAACATGTGACATCCTTAAACCACCTTATACTTTTTAATTGTTGCAAAAACTGATTTGAAGTTAGAATTTGACATATCACATAAAAAAAACTTTATTGACTTATTTTGCAAAATTAAAAAACAGTAGCTAAACACTAAATAAAAAATGTTTACGACTAATTCAGTCTTCGACATTTAAAGTTTGACAGCTACGAAATGTTTACGATATTGCGAGATACAAAAAACAATAGTTAAAAGTCACCATAAATCAATTCATTTCAAATTAAACATTTGAATTTAAGAACCTGCGAGATGTCTGAGAGATGTTTGCGAGATAAAATAATACTAATAATAACTTGCTAACATCCTTTGAAACATCTCTAAAACAACCATAAATCAACTTGAAACAATTAAAAATTATATTTGATTTATACATCTAAGATGCAAATATATATACATATAACACAACACGATTCAGATTAAAAAAAAAAATAAAACAAACCATAGTGGGTGAAATGTTCGCCAGAGTAGAGGATGAATGACACCAGAGTAAAGCGAAAAGTTGACAAACTTTTGAGAGAGGAGAAGAACTGCAAATGAGTTTTCTTTTTTGTCCTCTACATACTCTACTTTGAAGAAAGAGGTTGGAAGAGAAGAGCAAATGTGAACTAAAATTAAATAAGGGTATTTTCATCGTTTTATTTTAAATTTGTCCTAAATCTCAACTGTTTTACGATCAATCATAAAACTTTTTTTCTATTCCATTTTTGGTGGCCATTCCCAACATTTTTCATTGTTTATTTATTTTATATTCGTTTGCCTACAGCAAAGAGGAAGACGGCAATTGATAATTTGATTTCAAGTGAACCTAAGAAACCGTAGTCCACAGCGGAAGAGAGAGCACAGCAGATCAATCATGGAAGTTCAGGGCTCCTCGAAGAAGATGATAGCCACCCAGGCTGAGATGGTCGAGGCTAGGGTTCCAATTCCTTACAGAGATCAGTGCGCTCACTTGTTGATCCCTCTTAATAAATGCCGCCAATCCGAGTTCTACCTCCCATGGAAATGCGAAGACGAGCGCCATTCCTACGAGAAGTGTGAATATGAGCTCGTTATGGAGAGGATGCTTCAGATGCAAAAGATCCGTGAGGAACAGGCCAAGTTGAAGAAGGGTATTCATCTCATTCCCAAAACTGCCAATGTATGACCCCATTCTTCAATTAGGTTCGTCTCTATTTCTGTCTCATCTTCTTAAACATTATTATTTGATTCTATTGCATTTTTCTTTTTACCCTGTCATCGGCTTCTCATAATCTTGGTCCGAATGTTTAAAATTCCATGTTTTTTTTCTTTTCCTTTTGTTTTAGGGCTATATCCTTTCCGCTTCATGATTTCACCCGTAGCATGATTAGGATTTATTTCTTTCTAGAACTATGTCGGTACGGATAATGAAACGCAGAAACTTGTGGATGGCGGCGTTCTATGAAATACTTCGATGACTTACAAGTACCGATTTGTGTGCGATCTAAGCTAGAATCCGAGGAATGAAACAATTTGAGAATTAAGTCAAAGGAAACGCTGTTCTGCACTTCTGCTACTTAAAATTAAATGGAAAATAAGATCATTATGTCCCAAGCTTGGGCTCTGAAAGTATAAGCTACTAATTATTGAAAACAGTATTAAAATTGGCTGAAGTGTTTTGATGAAAATTAATGGGTATATAATAGATTTCTGGTGGGACCTTTTGTATTTACTTGTGAGACTTAAGAGGGTATATGCTCTTATGATTCATCCCAGAAGTATAATATATTTTTTCCTATTCTACCATTTCAATATTAGAAACTTTGGTGTTATGATGGTCCATCCTAAGTTCAAATGATGCTCAAAATTTACGACTTACATAGGTCTTTCTATGGACAAAGGATATATTATAATTTATCACAGTGTGGATGAGCTTTCTCATTATTTAACCTATGCTCACAGTGCCTATTCCTATTGCATATCAAGAAATTGCTGAGTACTCCTCCCTCATATGGGTCAAAAGAGTGCTTGGTATATCACATAGGAAATGATGAATTTGACTTGTCTACTTGTTTAATCTTTAATAGTACTGAGAAATAATAATAGAGCTCTCTCTCTAAAGTAGCCCAAAATCGAAAATTTCTATGCAACATTAGACCACCTCAAGGATACAGTCAATCAGCCTTATTGAATGAAATCGTCTTGACTATTCCTTTGAACAATTTGTTTCCATAACAATTGTTTCATATTTTTTATTAAAGAATGACAAAACCCTAAGAAAACCCAAAGACTTGCAATAATTAATTACACAGTTTCTTGCTAATACAAAGTAGCAACAGACACTGTATCTACACATCAAAAATTCAAGAATGATAACGCTGTTGAATTCTATTCATTGTATCAAGACTTTCACTGTGTTTTCAAGGAACGCTGTTGTGATTGCATATGGCAAGAGGCGTTGTGAGGCACATGTTAATTGCTAGGGTGGTGTCCTATTTGATTATGTTCAATAAGGCACTCCCTTTCACTCATGAAAACTGAAGAAGAGTCAAATGAAGAAGGAAAGGAGTGATGAGGGGGAAGAATTAAAAAAAGAAGAGTGGGAGAAGGGACAAGTTGAAGAAAAGAAGAGAGGGCCAAGGAGGAGGGGGAAGAGTTAGAAAAAGAAGAAGAGTGGAAAGAGGAAGGGTTAGGAAAAATAGAAGAAAAGATGGAGAAGAAAGAGTCAAAAGATAAAGTTCACCTCTTGCACCTCTAGTTTGCAGACGATACTGTACACTTTTGCTCCGAAAAAGAGTTCTTTCTCAATCTGAACTAAATTTCAAATTGTTTTCATTTTTCCTACATGAAAACAGTTGTTCTTGTAAAAAAATCAATCTTTTTTGAAATAATCTCATCCCTTAGGACTGATAGAGGCAAATGTCAAATTTTGAGCATGAAATGTGAGTCTTTCAAATTGAAAAGGTGGGCTAATTTGGTTGGTTGTGAGTTGGAAGTTTCCCTTCATCCTTCTTGAGTTTTTCTCTCGGTCATCCCCTTTAGGATGTTCCTTTTTTATCTGTCTCCCTAAAAAGCATATTTGATGCAACCTAATTCTCAACTCTCAAGTTTCAAATCTTATTCATTGATTAGCCCTTACTAAATACAAACAACTTACTTATATGTGCCAAATTGAAAGGAATGGTCTTTAACTAACTATCTTCCTTAGTTTAAAATAATAAAGCAACTTCAAGACTTATAAAAAATAAAAGACTTGTGATTGTCGAGGATTATTTGGTTTCTCAGTGTTGGTTTTTTCTCTTTATGTGTAGGATTTAAAGTTCAGAAGAAATTTCATTGATGCTGAATTTGATGATTGTATTACTTGTTTTTTTTCTTTTTTCTTTTTTGAAACAACTACTTCCATTGAGAAAAAATGAAAAGAATACAAGGGTATACAAAAAACAGTCAACCCAACAAATCATCCCTACTAGAAAGGAGGTCTAACTAAGAGAAATGTTTCCTAAAGAATAATTACAAAAAAGCTTTGAAACCGAAGCCCAAAGAGACGTGAAATCTTGCCAAAAATCAAACCTCTTGAGGTTCCCTTTCCCTCCCTCTAAACACCTTATCATTCCTCTCTGCCCTAATATCTCGAACCACCGAAAACACTCCAACAAGCCACAAGAAACAACCTTGGTCTCTAAAAGGCATATGGAGGAGGAATTTCTCGATCATATCATGAACATCTCTCTGCGCAACAAAACTAACATTGAACTCTTACAAGAAAAGAAGCCACACCGTTCTTGCATATTGACAATCCCAAAAGAGATGCTCTAGGCTCGGAAGCGCGAACATAGACATGTGACATGACACGATATGGTGATATGCCAATTTTTGAAAAATGTAGGACACGACACCTTGGGGACACTTTATGTTTCTAATTATATTTATATATAAAATTAAAATGCTAGTTTTTATTTATTATTTAAAAGACTAGTTTTTTTTCATAATTAATTGTTAAATAAGGTTTTTTTTTTTTAAAAAATGAATAAAGAGTAAAGATCATTAAAAGGAAACAAAATAAAAAAATCCTTGGTAATGAAACTCGCGACTAGATGAGATAAGGCCCAAAAGCCCAATTAGAAATAAAAAACTTTAACCTTACGTACTATTATCTTCTCAGCCACCCTTTTTATGCACACCCACCCTCTACATGCACACCCACCTTCTCCCTCCTTAATTCTGCCTTCTCCCTTGCCGATTTTGCCCTTTTCCCTTACCAATTCTACTCTATCTTTGTCGTTGATGTCAACGCTTTTTTCCATCCTTGTCTCCCTTCTTTTGTCGCCACTCTTTCCAACGCCTTCAATTCATTTTAAGGTTTGGATTTTTTCTATGCATGTCCCTAGCCTGTTTTATGCGTGTCATCACGTGTCCCATATTAAAAAAAATAATAATAAAAAAAGAGATAGGTTTTTGCGTGTTTGACACTGTGATACGTGTCAGGAGCATGTCGAATGTGTTGGTCGGTGTCTGACACATGTTAGATAGTGACACTCAACCAAAATTGGTGTCCATGCTTCCTAGGATCCAGGTCTTCCTTCGCCTTTTGACGAACAATACAGCAGAAAGGTCCCACAAGCAAAGTTCTTCTCCCAACAAGCCTAGTGGTAAAAGGGAGACATAGTTTCAATAACTAACTAAGAGGTCATGGGTTCAACCCATGGTGGCCATCTACCTAGGAATTAATTTCATTTGAGTTTCCTTGACACCCAAATGTCGTAGGGTCAGGCAGGTTGTCTCGTGAGATTAGTCGATGTGCGTGTAAGCTGGTCCAAACACTCATGGATACAAAAAAAAAAAAAAAGCCTATCAATCGTGTTCACTCGACCAAGCAAGACTAAGTACTTGACTTGCTTAGGAATCTTAATCCTTCAAATGACATTGAACGCAGACTCCCCAATGGGAGAGGGATCCAACAATAATCTATAGAATTTAGAAGGATTTACAAACCCTTCAGTAGGATTCATACTCCAAATGCAAACATCCTTTCTCCCCTCCCTAAAAAGTACACACCTCCAATAAAGAAAGAAGAGAGGCAACCTCCAAGTGACGACGAAACCCGAAGGAAAAAGACATGGAGTGGTTGCTCTTTTGAACAAGCTTACGATTTTTATATCAGATAATAGCAATGCCATGTTTGTGTGATTGTTTGAAAATGGTGGCTTATTTTTGGTTAGATTTTTCTCTCCTAAGCACGTTGTGAAACAAAGAAAGTAAAAAATCTGATCTTATTTGGAAGGCCTTTTGCCTTAAAAAAGTCAAGGTTTTCTTGTGAATCTTCTCTCTTGAAAGGTTAAACACTTGTCCTAGACAATGTTTTTAAAGCCCAAGGCTCAATAGTCTTATGGGGCTTAAGCACAATGAGCATAAAAGAGTACGGACCCTTTTTGTGTGGTGCACTATATAGAAAACTACTATATTAAGAAAAGAATGGTGGTTGAAGTGGAAGTATGAAAAAACATACCTCTAAACTCAAGAAATTTTGCATTTAGGCTTGGGTAATTTTACTTTTTAGTTAATAAAGAAGGAAAACCCCTAATTATTTCTATTTTTTTAAAATAATAAAGGCCCAAAACTTGGGGCTTCACAAAAGGTATGCCTTATTTGTAAGTGTCAAATTTGGGCCTTTAGCCTAGGTGCGCGCTCAAGAAGGCATTTTAAAACACTGGCCGTAGAATCCTAAGAATCCTTCAAAATTATGCTCTCTTTTCTAAATGGTGCGTTTCTCTTTCCCTCTGGTGTTTTCTTTGTAAAAGTGATAAGGAGTCTTTTGTGCACTTTTTTTTTTCTTCGTCGCTTTGCTGGTAAAAATGTTTAACTTCTTCAAAACAAAGTGGTGTTGTGTTGGACCAAGAATGCTTTAGATTAGTTAGTTACGGGTCCAAAATTAAATGCTTAGGCAAAAATCCTTTGGTACAATGGGATCTTCACCCTTTTTTGAACTTTGGAGGTTGAACTGAATTGAGATTAAATATCAAACAATTGATTATAGGTTTCCAACCAGACCTGTGTTCGATCTATAACACAAATCTGTTCAAGCCCCTGACAACCATGAATAACAAAATCGAACGAGCTAGCGACCTTTGGCAAATTGGTAGCAAGTGCAACGTTCTTTGGCGGATTGACAATGTGTGTGGTGACGTTCGGTGAACCGATAGTTGGTGCAACAAGTTCTAGCGAATTAACGACGGGTATGACGTGATTGGCACACCAGAGGATTTCAAATTCTCCAAAATTAAATAAAGTCCCATTTCCTTCTGAATTATGTAGTAGTGGAAGTAATGCTTACAATCCTTAGGGAAGAGAGGTGAGGTTTGGTTTGGTATTGCTCATAAAGTAAATTTGCATTAAAGTACATTAAGTAAATTGGCATAAAAGTAAATGATGAATCGTGGGGAAGGTTTTGAAAACAAAAACTAAGTTTGGAAGTTTAATTTCTGTTAAAAAATGTACAGCCCAAACACATTTATACAAAAGGACAAAAGGTGACCGACCACCTTTACAACCGGTCTACACATTTGAATAACCTGCTGGAACCCTTGTTTCTTAACCTATATTCAGTTAATTCGGTCAAACCATAGCAGCTAATTACATCAAACTCCCTCCCCCAAAAGAAAAATCGTCCTTGAGTTTAGGTTGGAATTTCCAGCTGGTCGGATGGAAAATACTCATAATTATCAGCTATGTTGAAAATATGATGTGTAGGTGATCGGGTAACTCAATCTTATACACTTCACAGAATCTTTTCACTATCTAAAAAGGACCTATCTTTTTTGGTGTATTTTTCAATAAGTTGCCCGCTTTCTTGCTCATAAAATAATTGCCTATTCACATGTTTCTTGTCCTTGGTTTGGTGGCCAATTTATCCATGGGGCTCGTCAATGGTAGGAGCTTTACTTTTTGTCCCATCCAATTGAACTCACATGTATGCTCCCTTCCTTTATGAGTGGCTTGCAAGTCGTATTGCCAAGGACGACTTAGCAAAATATGGCAAACATCCATGTCAAGCATGTCACAAATAATTTGGTTTTTATAAAAATTACCAATAGAGGGGATTTGCAAGTTGAATTAATTTGTGCTTTGCTGCTTTTCTTGATGCAACTAACTTTGTAAATATGTGAGTGTGGACCTAATTTAAGACTAAGGCTTGCACAAGTTTTGAAGAGACTATGTTTTTGCTACTTCTGCCATGGATTATGTTGCAAACTTTGCCTTTGATTGAACGAGTCCAAAATAATGAGTGTCTTCGTGGACGAGTCTCAGTTTTTGGCGTGAGTAGAATTCTTTGAACAACACAAGAAACTTTTTTTTCATGTCTGGACCCAACTCATTGACATCTTCGGAATTTGGCACCATTTCATCATCTTGGCTTTCTTTACCTTCAACATATGCACTGTCTTCTATTGAGGAGATTCATTAGACAAATGCCCTTTTTGGTTGTATCAGTAACAAAATCCAAGATTCTTTTTTTGGTAAGTATTGGATCCTCCTTTCTTTTTGATGTTTCTTGGTTCTTTGAATATACTCGAAGAAACTTTCCACACTTTTAACCCAATCAAGAAGTACCTCAACATCCCAATTTTCACCGGATGTAGGCAAGTCCACTTTCATCTTGAAATCTCGATGATAGTTTTCCTAAAACTAGCCTTCTCAAATTTGAATACTGATTACGGGCTTCTTGGTGAAAATTCTCCAATTTGGCCTCCCCTTTATTGTGGAAGATGATTTCGACCCTTTGTGTTATTGAAAGGGCTTTGTTGACAACCACTTGACGTCGGGCTCCACCCAAATCTCCTCCAAACCTAACTCATCGATCAGCTGTGTCAGTATGCATTTGATGGAACTCGTAGCCAATCGAACTGAGAATTCAATCTTATTGATTTTATATAGCAGAAAGTTAACACTTCTCTGTTTACCTCTCTTCCAAGAAATAACAGAAAGATTCAAATACTGCAAAAATAATCCATCTCCCTCCCTCCCTTAACAAACTTATTTATATGACTAACCAACCTATCCCTAACCAACCAATTACTCACACGTGTCTCCCTCCTTAACAAACTTATTTATATGACTAACCAACCTATCACTAACACGTGTCTCCCCCCTTAACAAACTTATTTCCCCTCCTCCTGTAGTGATATAATATTGGAGGTCTAACATTACTCTCCTTCTCCAAATTCACCTTGTCCTCAAGGTGAAAATTTGGAAAACGCTGCTTCAACTCCTCATATAGCTCCCAAGTAGCCTCATGTTGTGGAAGACCCTTCCATTGCACTAACACATCCCAGTCTCCCGCTTTGTTTTTTGAACAACTATAAACCTTCTCGAGAATATCCCTCCATTCATGATTTTCTGTTAAACAGGAAACATCATGCTTATCTTCCTTGTGCTCTCCCAACACCTTTTTTAGCTGTGATACATGAAATACCGGGTGTATGGTCGAATTCTCTGGTAATTCTAGCTTGTAAGCCACCGGACCAATTTTAGCTATCACCTTGTACGGTCCAAAGAACTTAGGAGAAAGTTTTTCATTTCTTTTTCTTCTAACAGTCACTTGTCGGTATGACCTTATCTTCAATAATACCAAATCTCCAACCTGGTAATGAACCTCTCTTCTCTTGGTATCGGCATATTTCTTCATCTTGTCCTGTGCAACTCTCAAGTGTTCACGTATGGCTCCTAACACCACATCTCTTTCTCTCAGCTGTTCATCTAACATAGAGTTAGTAGTGTCACTCTCTCCATAGTATATCAAGGGAGGTGGCAAACGCCCGTATATAACCTGAAACGGTGTGACTCCGAGTGCACGTTGATATGTAGTGTTATACCAATATTCTGCCCACGGTACCCATTTAACCCATTCCTTAGGCTTCTCTCCACAAAAGCAACGCAAGAATGTCTCCACTCCACGGTTAACAACTTCTGTTTGACCATCCGTTTGTGGATGATATGCTGTACTGTGGTTCAATTTTGTTCCTGCCACGCGAAATAAGTCCCTCCAAAAGTGACTTAAAAACACCTTGTCTCTATCTGAAGCAATGGATTTGGGATATCCATGTAGCCGCACGACTTCCTTCACAAATATTTCAGCTACCGTCTTTGCTGTATATGGATGTTTCATAGGGATGAAATGTCCATATTTACTGAACCGATCAACCACTACAAATAATACTTCATACCTTGCTGCTTTAGGTAATCCCTCCACAAAATCCTTTGAATTATCCTCCCACACTCGATTGGGTACCTCTAACGGAGTTAACAGTCCAGCTGGTGATAGCGCCAAAGTCTTATTTCTTTGACATATCATGCACTCTTCGCAATACTTCTTCACTTCCTGCTTCATTCCTTCCCAATGTAACTCTGCAGCCATCCTTTTGTATGTCCTTAAGAACCCCGAGTGACCCCCAAAAACCGAATCATGATAAGTGTGTAAGATGGTGGGAATCAACTTAGATGTTTTAGATAATTCTATTTGATCCTTGTACATCAGCAGTCCCTGTTTGATTGAATATTTTCCCTCCTCCAACTCTTCGGTCTCACTCAATTTCTGCATAACATTCTTCAGCTTCTCGTCTTGTGCCACTTCTGCCTTGATGACTTCGATATCGATCAGTTTATGGGCTGTCAACTGATTCAAGTGTATTGTTGGTGGTACTCTGGACAGTGCATCCGCGGCTTTATTCTCTAACCCCGGTTTATACACGACCTCAAAGGGATATCCCAGAAGTTTGGATATCCATTTCTGATATTGAGGCTGTATCACTCTCTGTTCCAGCAGAAACTTCAAAGAACGTTGATCAGTCTTGACTAGAAAACTCTTCCCCAACAAATATGGACGCCACCTTTGCACCGCCATTACTACTGCCATCAACTCTCTCTCGTATACAGGTTTGACTCTATCCCGTACTGCCAGTGTATGACTATAATACGCAATTGGACGTTGGTTCTGGATTAATACAGCCCCCAACCCGAATCCAGAAGCGTCAGTTTCTATTTCAAAGGGCATATTGAAATCAGGTAGAGCTAACACGGGAAGTGTCATCATGGCTTGTTTCAGCCTATTGAATGCTTCTTGAACCTCCCCCGTCCATTTAAATCCTCCTATCTTCAATAACTGTGTCAAAGGAGCTGCAATTGTCCCATAATTCTGGACAAACTTGCGATAATACCCTGTCAGACCAAGGAACCCCCTTACTTCCCTTACGTTAACAGGAACGGGCCACTCCCTTATTGCCCTGATCTTTTCAGGATCCACCTCAACTCCATCACCTGAAATAATATGTCCTAAGTAGTCCACCTGAGACTGAGCAAAGTTACATTTCTTCCTGTTTGCATAGAGTTCATTCCTCCTCAATACTTCTAATATTGCTCTCAAATGACTCAGATGATCTTTCAACCCCTTGTTGTAGATCAAAATATCATCAAAGAATACTAAGACGAACCTTCTTAGGTAGGGCTTGAATATAGTATTCATCAATGATTGAAAGGTGGATGGTGCATTAGTCAACCCGAACGGCATTACCAAAAACTCATAATGACCCTCATGAGTTCTGAATGCTGTCTTTTCAATGTCATCAGTACTCATTCTAATTTGATGATACCCTGATTTTAGATCAATCTTCGTAAAAACTGTGGTTCCATTCAACTCATCAAACAACTCCTCAATCACTGGGATTGGGAACTTGTCTGGTACGGTAACATTATTGAAGGCCCTATAATCTACACAAAAACGCCAGCTTCCATCTTTCTTTCTTACCAATAGTACTGGACTGGAATAAGGGCTTGTGTTTGGCCGTATTACTCCCGATGCTAGCATTTCTTCCACCAGTTTCTCCATTTCTGCCTTCTGTTGATATGCATACCTATAGGGTCGTACATTCACTGGATCGGTTCCCTTCTTTAGATGAATCTGGTGTTCTATTACTCTTCGTGGTGGCAAAGTTTCGGGCCACTCAAAGACATCTTCGAAGCTTTTCAACACTGCTGCTACTGACTCCTCTACAGTCAAGACTTCATCAAACGAGTTATCCCTTTCTAAGGCTTCCCTTCTTTCTAAAGCTCTGCATTCGACCAAAAACCCTTGATCCTTGTCTCCCCAAGATTTCATAAGGGTCTTTAAGCTGACTCTTGCCTTTGTTAGACTGGGGTCTCCCTTTATAACAATCTTCTCTCCGTGGTGGGTAAAAGTCAGAATTAAGTTTTTCCAGTCTACTTCCGTTATACCAAGAGAGTATAACCATTGCATCCCCAAAATTGCATCCACGCTTCCTAGCTCCAGTGGCAAGAAATCGTCAATAACTCTCCATTCTCCAATTATCATTTCAATGGCTTCACAAACTCCCTTCCCTTTTATGGCCGTTCCCGAGCCTAATATGACTCCATAATTTGTAGTACTTTTCGTGCTTATCTGCAGTTCCTCCACCAAGCTTTCAGAAATGAAGTTATGTGTAGCTCCGCAATCTACTAATACAATGATCTCCTTTCCTAGTAATTTTCCCTTCACCTTCATAGTTCCTGGATTAGATAATCCCACGACTGAGTTTATCAACAAATCCACCACAGTCTGCTCTTCTTGGAGAACTTCAGCCCCATTTAACTCTTTCTGTTCTGCCTTCTCTTCTTCAACGATTTCGCGAATGGAAGTTCCTTCGCCGTCATCGTTGTTCTTCATCGGAGTACCCCGCATTGATAACTCGGTAATCCTTTCGTTCATCATGGATCTCTCTAGGGCGGCCGACTCCATGAATCGTAACATCATTTGGTTATGTTTTTCCATGTTTTTCGATATTTCGGTCAACGTTTTTTCGATAATTGGCATTTTACTCATCTCCTTCTTGATGCTTTGAATTTCCTTGTCATACGACTCCATCTTCTCTTCCAACCGAGTTTGCACCATCTTCGTTTACTTCTTCCAAGATCACGCTCTGATACCAATTTGATGGAACTCGTAGCCAATCGAATTTAGAATTCAATCTTATTGATTTTATATAGCAGAAAGTTAACACTTCTCTGTTTCCCTCTCTTCCAAGAAATAACAGAAAGATTCAAATACTGCAAAAATAATCCATCTCCCTCCCTCCCTTAACAAACTTATTTATATGACTAACCAACCTATCCCTAACCAACCAATTACTCACACGTGTCTCCCTCCTTAACAAACTTATTTATATGACTAACCAACCTATCACTAACACGTGTCTCCCCCCTTAACAAACTTATTTCCCCTCCTCCTGTAGTGATATAATATTGGAGGTCTAACAGCATTTTGTGGTGAAGTACCTTTTTGTGGTAGGAAATAGGAGAAACAGGAGTTCTTGAGATCTTTCTCAGATTCTTATTTACATTTTTGTGTTACCAATAAATTGCATTTTATCAAACTAGGCCTATTAGAGCACAAGGAAAATGAAGAGTTTAATGACATTGTTTATTACTTTTATAATGCCTATGAAATTATTAAAAACTAAAAAATTCAAATTTCTAAACCAGTTCAAAATATGTGTGCAACATGATGGTGAGCTCTTTATGGCAGCAGTACTACAATTTTACCCAAAGTTAGCCATGAATTTTTTTACTCTAACAGGCAACACTTCTAGCTCTGAGCTCAATTGGAGCATTACATGTAAGCGGTTCATTTGTTTTAGAAATTTACTTTTGACTTTTTATGGTAGGTTAGTGATTTTGTAGATTCATTCGAAGTAGAGATATTAGAGCAAAATTGACTAAATTATTTTGGGGAATCCAGGAGAGGAGCTAACAAGAGTTTAAGACGGTTCACCTCTTAGACCTAGATTTTGTGTCACATGATTGTCATAAGTTTCTATGTTGATTGCGCCTACTGTCTCTCGATGCACATTTAGAAGTCCCTAGAAAGTCACACATTGTTTACCTTGCTTTATCAATTACTAAATTCTGATGGGTATCTAATGATATAAAGGAGTCTTATTCAATATTTAGAAGATTGCCCTAAGGCAAGGGTCTCACTCGGAGAATAGAGCCTTTCTCTCCCTCTCGAGAAGTTCACTTCGCTAAAACAAAACATATGTTAGGAGCCCTCCCTGAAACGCAGAAACACTCCAACAACAATGGAGAAAACAGAGACAGTACTCTGCTATACTTATATTAATAGAAAACTTGTTGATGTTCACAAGCAACAAATAACCATAAAATAGGGACAAAGACAATACAGAAATGGAAATAAGAAAACAGGAAAGAAATACTTGTTGTCGGCTCCTTCGAGAAGGCCAGATTCTACTCCACATAAAGCCCTCAGCAACTTTTCCCAAAAGACGATCTACCTCTCCAATCCCCAAATGTATCCTCCCTAGTAGGTTCCACCAAACTTCCCCTCCACCTGTTTTCTGTTTATTTCCCAACATACCCATTGTTCCAACGAATTCCCAAGACCGACTCCGGGGTCACCTCCAGTTCGAAATCTTCAATCAAGGGCGGCGGTATGTGTTGCACCCTCTGAGCTTGTCCCAGTTTAAGTTTTAACTGAGAAACGTGGAATATGTTATGAGTTGGAGCTTCTGGGGGTAACTCCCACTTATTGTTAAGATTCCTAACCTGAAAACCAGAAAAATCTCAACAAGACTAAATAGAGACAGTACTCTGTTACAATATATTGATGATAATAACCAAAATGTATCACAAAATATATGTAAGACCCAAATACAGTAGGGAAAGAGCAAATCAAACAACCAGCCCCTTTGAGAAGTCTGGAAACCTCTCCTAATGAAGCCTACAACAACTTTCACCAAAATAAAACATAAAAGACCTAAAACATCAATCCCAAAACATTCCATATAAATACCAAATCTCACAGTGGGCCCTTAGGTGTTGCTTTCTCTTCAGCTCCCTGAATTACCAAATCCCATGTCAATTCCCTTTTTTGCTCTTTCTCTTGTATGTGTGTAATATTGGGGGTCTAACATTATCGCTCGGCTCAAAACTCACCTTGTCCTCAAGGTGGAATGCAGGAACTTGTTGCTTCAATAATTGTACTGTCTCCCATGTAGCATCTCTATCCGGTAGTCCTTTCCACTCGACTAGCCACTCGTTTGCGGCTATTTCTCTATTCCATCTGATTCCCATAACAATTTCTGGCCTTAGCTGCAATTCAAACTCTTCGATCAGCCTGGGAGGGAAGTGTTGGACCTTTTGTGTTTGGCCCAACTTTAATTTAGTTGGGATACGTGAAAGACATCATGCATACATGCTTCTGATGGTAGTTCTTAGTGATGCGCCACTTCTCTAATTCTTTACATTACTCGGTAGGTTCCATAGAATTTAGGTGAAAGTTTCTCACTTCATTTTTTTTGCTAAAGATCTCTTCCCCCACTTGGAAAATAAGTTCCCTCTTATATAAATCAGGTTGCTTTTTCATCCTATTCTGGGCCACCACCAAGTTTTCTTTGAACGCATTGATTATTAAATCTCTCTCCATCAACAATTGATCAGCACTGTTATTCAGTATTTTCCTCTCTCCATATGAGATTATGGATGGTGGAGGTTTTACGTAGACAGCTTGGAATGGTGTTGTTTTTTAGGAACCATGAAGAATGGTGTTGTTTTTTATGAACCATGAAAAATGGTGTTGTACCGAAGTTCCGCCCACGGAATACACTTGTTCCATTTTCTAGGTTCATTGCAAAAAACGCCTCAGAAATGTTTCCAAACAATTATTTACTCGTTTGGTTTGCCTATCGGTTTGTGGATGAAACGCGATGCTTCTCTTCAACACAATCCCCATTGCTGTGAACAAAGCCTTCCAGAAGTGACTTAAAAATATTTTATCCCTATTGGTAATGAGTGATTTTAGTAGTCTGTGTTTGCTTACAACCCTTTCGTTGAAGACCTCCGTCACTTGCTTAGTTGTAAAAGGATGCTTGAGAGGGACGAAATGGCCAAACTTACTCAACGTATCCACCACCACCATGATAGAGTCAAAACCCTTAGCCTTGAGCAGCCCCTGTATGAAGTCCATGGTCCAATCTTCTAAAATCCTTTCCAGTATGGGTAGGGGTTGAAGTAGTTCGGTTGGCGAAGGAGATTCTGCTTTGTTTATTTGACAAACCTCACAACTCTCACCATATTTTTTTACATCTGACTTCATCCCCACTCAATATAGTTTGCCGCTCATTCATTTCTATGTTCTCATAAAACTAGAATGACCTCCCAAGATTGAGTCATGAAAGGTGTGTAAAAGAGATGGTATGAGAGATGATGAACGAGGTAGTACTAACCTTCCTTTGTATCTCAGTTGGTCTTTCTTCCATTCATACCTTGGTTTTCCCTCTCGATCTAACTTCAATACTACTATGATTTTTTATAGTTCCTCGTCCTCGTCTACTTCTTTTATTACTATTTCCATATCCATGATTCCTGGAGCTGTCATTACATGGAGTTCAGTCGATGGGGGATTCAAAACAAGGCATCAACTGCTTTGTTCTGAAGTTTAGTCTGGTACAATATCTCAAAGTTGTATCCGAATAATTTTGTTAACCATTTCTAGAACTGGGGTTGCATTTCCCGTTGTTCTATTAGGAATTTGAGTGCCTTCTGATTAGAGATTACTGTAAACTTCCTTCCTAATAGGTAGGCTACCACTTCTGCACTGATAAAACCACTGCCATGAGTTCTCTTTCATAGATAGATTTAGTTTGAGAATGGGGCAAAAGTTTTTGACTAAAGAAGGCCACTGGTTTTGAATTATGCTTTAACACTGCTCCCAACCCGAATTATGCGCCAATATCGGTACTGAAATCATTGCTCTTTTAAGTGTTTCGAATGCCACAGTTGCTTCTCTTCGTACGAATTCATTTTTTTGTAATAATTTGGTGATTGGTGCAGCTATATGTCTCCATAATTCCTCACAAATCTTCCACAGTATCCAGTGAGCCCCAAAAGACCCCTCAGCTCCGTTACATCTTTAGGTTGTGGCCAGTTCACCATAGCTCGAATTTTCTCCCCGTTGGCCTCCACTCCCTTACTCGATAACCAGTGACCCAGATATTGAATTCTAGGGTGTCCTATGACACATTTGTTTCGGTTGGCGTGCAGCTCGTTACCTTGTTGAATATCACCTCCAAATGCCTCGTGTTCTGTTATGTCCGGGCTATAAACTAAAATTTCATCAAAGAAAAAGAGCATGAAGTGGCGGAGGAAAGGCCGAAATATCTTATTCATCAATGATTGAGAGGTGGCAGGTGCGTACGTGAGCCCAACGACATTACTAAAAATTTGTAATGTGCCTCATGAGTGCGGAAGGCTGTCTTTTAAATGTCTTCTTCTCTCGTTCGTATCTGATGATATCCAGATTTGAGGTCTAATTTGGAGAAACTTGTCGCGCTGTGTAATTGGTTCAGTAACTCTTCAATTACTGGTATCCAAAACTTGTCAGCCACAGTGACTCAATTCAATTTGTGGTAATCAACACAAAACCTCCAGCCTCCATCCTTCTTTTTAATTGGTCTAGTTATGACTCCTCTCAATATTTCCATGACCAATTTTTCAATTTCTTCTTTCTGTGCGTGCCCGTATTTGTAGGGTCTAATGATAATTGGCTTCTGCCCTTCCGGTGGCAATATTTTGTGATTGATTTCGCATTTCGATGGTAGTTTTACAGGAGAGTAAAACATATTCTCACAGCGATGCAACAATGCTTGAATCATTGGCAGTCCTTCCTCTTACCCTCTTTCACTTGTTCCACTTTCGGTCTCATCACTTTCTCTGTTCTCCCTGTTTTAAACTTTGACCTAATATCTCCAGTCCCCTTCTTCCCATGGTTTAATCAAAGTCTTCAAGGAACATTCGACTGTGATTAGTGAAATCCCATGGAGGATGATTGTCTTACTTTCTATCATAAACACGATTGATCTCAATGACCAATGTATCCTCATGAAACTTGTTGAACACAGCCAAGTGATGCCTAGAATTACATCTAATTGCCCCAAATTAATGGCCAGAAGTCAGCTTGATAGTCACTTCAGTCAGCACCAACTCTACTTTTCTACATATGCCTTGCCCAGATATTGGTCGTACTGTCTCCTATAGTTACCCCAAACTTGGTTCCTTCCACCACTGGTAAGCCCAGTTCCCAAACAATTTTCTGACGTATAAAGTTATGTGGTGCTCCACTGTTATTCAAGTTCACCACTTCTCTCCCTTTGATTTTTCCCTTCAGTTTAATGGTCCCTTTTTCGGAAAACCCATGTAACGATCTCAACGAAATCTCTGTGTCATCTCCCAACTCCATAGATTTTAGCTCCATAATCTCGTTTTCTTCTGACTCGATCTCTCCCTCTTCATCAGTTTCCACTTCGTCGTTCATAATACACAACATCAACTCTCTATTCTCCCTCACCTTGCATCGATGCCCACGCGACCATTTATCATTGCAACGAAAACAAAGCCCTTTGTCAAGCCGTGTTCTCAATTCACTATCTAAAAGTCTCTTAGTCGGCGGTTCTCTTTTCACAAAATTACTCTGTTTTTTTTATAAAATTACCATGTGTAGGTAGGGTTATTTGCTTCGTTTGGGCCTCTTTTATTTCAACCTTTTCCATTTGTACCATGTGGACCTTCCCCGATTGGGTCTTTTTCTACTTGATCCTTGGATCCCAAATTTGCTCATCGCCAATTGTAAGACTATATTACGGTCATTCACTAGTTGGGCTTTCCTCATACATTCATCTAAATCTTTTAGGGTGGCGACTCATCACTTCCGCCCTTAGTTCTCGCTCCAACCCTATCTAAAAGGCTTCCATCAGAACGTCTCTACCATTTCTGGCAATGGAGCTGAATTAGTAAAAAATTTTTTTAGATAGTCATCAGCCATCTTGTTGAATTCTGATCAGCCTCGCTCCCAAACTACCTTCCCCCTTAGGTTGAAAATGATTGAACATTCATTGTTTCAAATCTCCCCAGGACGTGACCTTTCGATTATTGCTCCAACAGAACCAGTTGACTTCGTCTTGCGCAAAGCTTACCATTGCTACCTTGACTTTCTCACTATTGGTTAAGTCGATTATTTCAAAGAAGTGCTCTACCTAATACACCCTTGACTTTGGATTCACTTAGTTAAAGATCGGCATCTCCAGCTTCTTGTATATGCTTTTATCCGACACCACTTGCATAACGCTGACTCAGATTCCGTTTCGTCCATTTTTCACTTCTTTAACATTGAAACGTCGGAAGTACCAGACTCCTCCTTCCTTCTATTGGCCATACCCTCCCTTGTTTCTTCGGTGAGCTTTTTCACCCTTTTTCAATCCTATTAATATTTGTCTCAATTCTTGAATCCTATTAATCTTCTCTTTCAGTTGCTTCTAAGCCATGGAACTTGTTTTTCAAGGATGTTAAGGCATAAATCCCAACAAGACTAAACCGATAGAAGGGAAAGAACCCAGACTAAACAGAAAAATCCCATCCTCTGTTACAATATATTGATGATAATAACCAAATTGTATCACAAAATGTATATAAGATCTAGATAACAGTAGGGAAAGAACAAAACAAACAACCAGCTCCTTTGAGAAGGCTGGAAACCTCTTTTACTGAAGCCTACAGCAGCTTTCACCAAAATAAAACATAAAAGACCTAAAACATCAATCCCAAAATATTCCATATAAATACCAAATCCTGAAGTGGGCCAGAGGTGTTGCTTTCTCTCTCTTCAGCACCTCGAATTATCAAATCCCATGTCAATTCTCTCTTCTGCCCCTTCTCTTGTATGTGTGTAATATTGGGGGTCTAGCACTTATATGCCACTTCACCGATGGTTTTAGGCACTATACAAGGTCCATAGAATTTTGGATCCAATTTCTCACTTCTGTTCCTTGCTAGCGATCTCTACCGATATGGTCTCAGTTTCAAGAAAACTTCATCACCCATCTCAAACTTGCTTCTTCATTCGATTTTGGGCCAGTCAAGTTTTCCTTCAAGGCCTGTATCACCAAATCTCGATCCATTAAGATTTGCTCTGCACTATTGTTGGTGAATTTGCTCCCATAGGACACCAGCGGAGGTGGGGGTCTTTTGAATACACTTAGAAACAGGCTTTTTTTCGACGCTATGTGGAAGGTGGTGTTATTCCACAACTCAGCCCAAGGAATATACTTGTTCCACTTCGTTGGTTGTTTGTTGCAAAAATAGTGGAGATAAGTTTCCAAATAGCAGTTGATTCTCGTCGTTTGGCCATCTGTTTGGGGGTGGAACGTTGTGCTTCTCTTGAGAAGAGTACCCATATATGAGAACAACTCCTTACAAAGTTACTCAAGAATATCTTATCACGATCCATGATGATGGATTTTGGGACCCCATGCTTGCTTACTACTCATCAATGAAGATTTCTGCGACTTGTTTAGCAGTGAAAGGATGTTTCGGCCCAATGAAGTAAGCGTACTTCTTGAGCCTGCCCACCATGACCATTATGGAATTGGATCCTCTAGCCTTTGGGAGCCCTTCCACAAAATTCATGGTCCAGTCTTCCAATCTCACCTCCGGAATGGGCGATGGTTGCAGCAGTCCTGCAGGAGATGTCACCTCAATTTTGTTCGCACTACTCGATGTACTTAACATCACTTTTCATTTCTGTCCAGTGTAGTTCATCGCTCATTCTCTTGTAAGTTCGAAGGAAGCTCGAATGTCCCCCTGATACCAAGTCATGGAAGGTGGGTAAAAGAGAGGGAATTAAAGCAGACTTATTCGAAAGTACTAACCTCCCTTTATATAGTAGTCGTTGATTCAATAGCTGGTAATTATGCTTTCTCTTCGGATCTTCTTCCAATTTTCTCACTATCCTCCGTAGCTCCTCATCCTTCTGCACTTCCTCAAGAATAGTTTCCACCTCCACAATTCTTGAGGCCGTCATAGTTGTCAGTTTAATAGGATGAGACACTTGGGAGAGTGCGCTGCCGCCTTGTTTTGCAACCTGGGTTGATATAAGATCTCAAAGTCGTATCCCAATAGCTCAGTCAACCATTTTGGAACTGTGGTTGCACCTCTCTCTCTGCTCAGTGAGGAACTTCAATGCTTTTTGATCGGATATCACTGTGAATTTTTGGCTTAATAGATAGTGTCGCCATTTTTGCACTGCCTACCACAGCCATAAGCTCCCTTTCGTAGACTTGACTTCATTTGAGTTCTAGGTGATTCATTAGTGATTGAAAGGTGGCGGGTGCGTTAGTCAATCCAAATGGTACAACCACGTACTTGTAATGTCTTTCGTGAGTTCTGAAGGCTGTTTTCTTTATGTTGCTCTCTTTCATTCGTATTTGGTGGTAGCCTGGACGCAGATCCAATTTAGAAAACACATCAGCCCCATGCAATTCATCCAATAATCTGCATACGATCCATCCTGTGATTCGAATCAACCTCGCCCACAGGCTCCGTTCTCCTGTTGGTTGAAAGTGCTTGGACCTTCGATTCATGAGGTCATCCCACAATGTTACCTTTTTTCGGTTATTGCTCCAGCAAAACCAATTGATCTCTTCTTGAGCGAAGCTCACTACAGGCACCTTGACCTTCTCGGCTTCAGCCAGATCATTTATCTTAGAGAAGTGCTTCGCGCGATAGACATGATTCTGGATTCTCCTGATGAAAATCAGCATTTCCAGCTTCTTTATACTTGCTCTTGTCCAAAGACCCTTGCCCCACCTTAATCATGCATTCGTTTCCTTGAGTTTTCCTTTCATCTTCGACACTGAGTCGTCTGATGTTCCCGACAATGGAAATGAAAGGAAAACTCAAGCAAAATTCCAACAATGCGATGATTCGAGTCCCTCCTCAATTGGTTTTTGCACCATGGCTCATGTCACCCAGGATTGTTGCGGGCTCTGATACCAATTTGTTATAACCACTTCCTGAAACACAGAAAAATCCCAACAATGGAGAAAACAGAGAGTACTCTGCTATACTTATATTAATAGGAAACTCCCCAATGCTTACAAGCAACAAGGTAACCATAAAGTAGGGACAAAGACAATAATACATAAATGGAAATAAGAAAACAAGGGAAAAGAAAGACTAGTTGCTGGCTCCTTCAAGACCGGATTCTTCTCCGCAAAAAGCCGTCAGTAGCCTTTCCCAAAAGATGACCCATTGACCTACCTCTTCAATCTCCAAAAACATTCCTTATATATTTCTCTCTGGTGGGTCCCACCCAAATCTTCCCCTCCACCTGTTTTCTGTTTATTTTCTAACATACGCACCCCTTGCTTCCTCCTTCGGTAGGTATGAATAATTGGGGCCTAACAACATACCTTCCACGACTCACTCTTTCCATATATAGACTCTGTCCCCTCACTCTTTCCATACATGGACTCTGTCCCTCTGACTAACCATGGGGACCACTCTAGCATACCATTGGCTACTGAAAAACACTCTATTACATTGGCCATTCCCATTTTATCTCTCCTATGATATTTATGATATTTCAACAGAATCGGTGATCTATCAAATTCTTCGTGGATAATGGAGCTTGCATCCGGCTGCGGTAAGATTTGTGGGTAGGAATTTTGTAGCTTTTAGACAAGTTCACTTCGTTGTGCTCCAAAACATATATTGAAAAGAAAATATTAAGCTGTATCACTATTTTTCATGACAATAGCCACATGTCTAACTAGTCGATTCTAGTGGTCTTCTTCTTGGACTTCATTTTGCTAGTGTTTCCAATGGTTTTATGTTCCTTTAATGATTTTTTAGAAGCTCATTGGAACATGAATGCTACAGTTGCTTTCTTAGCTTCCATATATTTGCCTATATGGAGTTCATTGAAGATTAGAAAATGATCTGTCAATCTTGTTGCTTAAATGGACCTGCAGTTTTGCACTAAAGTCTCTCTTAAAAGGAAAGAACTTATTTTGGCATTAATTTGAAATTTCAAGATTTCTAGGTGTCAAATTATCACAACTGTTGATTTTCTTCGCAACCGAGTTAACTGTAGATTGTTTTTTTGGTAAATCTGACAGGAAGCAGTAAATTGCTGAGATATGTGAAGTTTCACTATTTTCCGGCACCAGCAATGGGAAGGCATTTGATACTGTTTGGTCGATTGTAAAAACTCGTAGTTTTCCGAAATCTTTAAATCTTGTCAGAATCCTCTATTCGGGATTTGGAATAAAGTTACCCCTTGAGCAAAGAAGTGTAAACTTCAGCCTTTGTTTTTTTGATTAAATATCATTTATGTCGATGTGTACTGTGATCCTGAATATCATTTTGCTTTGTGGATTGTTCCAAAATGTCTCTAATTTTGGATATCTTTGTGCTCTTCATAATCATCTCATTACTTATTATGTATAACAATAATGTAAATCACCGGTTGACTCATTTCTGTCGAAGTTGAATTATATTTATTCTTACGCTTTTCTTCATTTGTAGACTTGGAATTTGTTAAAGATCCAAAAAGTAAAATTGACTTTATTGGTGTTCGAAAACATGACTATCATACTATTTTGATACCGTGTGAAAATCATCACTTGACTAAGAGTTTGTGCATGGGTGAGTGGGTGAAGGGTATATCAACACCCTTGATACTTGATTAACCAATAGTCTTTTGAAAATGAGTCAGCATCCTAGGACAATTTCAAACAGATACTATTATTGAAAAGCTTAAATGAAATGTGAAAATAGGAACCAAGCCGATAAAGTGAATTTAAAACTTTCGATATAATTTCACAAATTAAAGGTATTAAACGAGACTAAGAGTACTGCATTTATTGTTTAATTGATTTATATTTTAAGAAAAAAGTAATCTTTTTGGTCTCTAGATCTTTTTGTTTGATCAAGTTTTAAAGTGTTACGTGATGTACCATCATATTGTTGATATTTTATTTCAATGTAGTCCTTATAGGTAAATATTTGCAAGTCTTAGACTTGTTTTTGTTTTTAGAATTTATTTAAAATTGTAATTCTTTTATTTAGAATTGATACAAAATATAATAAGAAAATGAAATAAAATTGGCAAATATTTTAAGAACATAATAAAAAAAAATGTAATGGTTTGTTTTTTAATCTTTAAAAATAGAAAATCAAAATTTATAACCAAACATATATATATATATTGTTCTCTCATAAATGTAACAAAACATCAAAATGTTTATGGTTCGTGTAACAAAAATGAAAAGCTCATCAAGTCAATTTTTCATAAAGTCTAGATTTGTCATTGATATTTTGGAAGATTCGTCACTTCTCTTTGCAATTTATTCATCTTCTCTTCCAAAATTTTCTAGCTCTTTCAGGTTTTCTTTCTTCTATTTTTATTCATCTTTTTCTTCCTTTCTTCAAACTCCTCTTTTAGAATACCAAAATCATTTTGATATAATCTAAACAATCGCTTATCTAGTCAACATGATCGTTTAGATTCGAAACATTTTTTCCATCGTTTAAAAATAACTACTCGATTGTGTGAGTATGATCTACTTACCATAGTCAGCATGATCATTTAGCATGGTTAACACGATCATTTAAATTTGAAGCATTTTTTCATTGTTAAAAAAAATTACACGATCATGTTGATACTATCTACACGACCGTGTATCATGATCGTTTAGAAGAAGATTTACACGTGTGTGTGTGGTTGATTAATTGCATGCTGACTGAGGCATTTTGATATTTTTTTATTGTGGATTTATGAATTTTTTTCGTTTTCAAAGTTGTTCGATACAGAGTAAATATTTTTTTAAAAAAAGATATATATAATGAAAACTATTCATTAATTTTAAAAAAGACGAATATAAATAAGTCCACTCAATGACAAGGTGGTGCATTGCAGCATTTTCGAGCCCTGAGAAGCACTCTGCGGGGAAGGTCTAGGGGAACGAGGGAGGTGAAAAGAGAGGATTGCACACCTTTTCTTTTCTTCCTAGCTTCTTGGTGGAAAGACGTATTGCTTAATTATCATAGCAAGCCTAAACTCTTGTCGTCAAATATGACGTTTAGGAGAGTCATCTTCAAACTTTGAAAATTTAAACACATTACGTGTAATTTGGGATAATATTTAAAACACTCGATTGAATTTGGGGTTTGCTAAGTTTGTATTCTGTTTAGAAATGTTGGATTTCCTAAATATTTAATTGTAGTAAATAAATAGAAAGATTTTAGATATATTTAAATTATTTATTAGAGTTAGAGCTCACACCATAAGCAAAATAAGCTAAGATATATAAAATAGTCCAATTTAAAATTAATGGTAAATATAACAAAATTTACCTTCAAAGAAAATGTCCAAAATGTCCATTGAGATAAAAAAATTGTTGAAACTTGAAATTCTAGATTCATAATAGATAATAATAAATTTTATCGATATATCACTAATATGGTAAACAATTCTTGATACTTTATTTCTTTTGTGGTTTGTATTTAGTGATAACTTATTATTTGGTTTTACATGTAGCCACTATGATAGTTTGAGAACAAGAGACAGACCAGAATCTACAGTATGTTGATAGGCTCTACAGAAGTATATAGAAGTATCATTGATTATGTACTGTAGCATATTTTCAAAAGAAGATAGGTTTGGTCAACTCAAATCTAATTATGAATTTCATTGTCACTGAGTAATTTGGACTAAATTTGATTAGACCATGAACAAAATACACACAAGTGTATGGCTGATAGATCACTACGGACTTTAATGTCGATTTAAAAGCGACATTAAAGAGGTTGTTGAATGTTATTATTATAATTTAATAATTGCTATTGATTATATTATTAGTGGCTTCTAAGTTGTTTGATGAGTCAGTATGTAGAGACATACGAAGATCAATGTTTGAGATATAACTTAAAGGGTCTATAATATAGGAATAAGACAGTGTACCTTATCTTGGTAACAGTATGAATACAACTCACTTTGTATTTGATACAAACACAATAATACAATGCGTTCATGTAGGTGACATGCGAGTGATGATATTCTATGCAATGAGTTTGCATAAGACCGGTTCACAAAATAGTAACCACTAGATATAACTTCGTTAACTAGTTAGCTTTCTATTTCATTAAGATGACCTAGGTAACTTAGTCTTAATTCATAATGTATAATGAACTCCTGTTTGCTAGAGATTGTCTTATGATTTGTACAAGTGAGAGTGGCCAGATTGCTGACTCAATATATTTATCATTTTGGGGACAAGACTGAGTGAGAAGCTGAGAACATAATCACACAAGATGTAATTTCCTCCTTTTCGACTTTAGTGTAAGTAGATAAGTGTTCTCTTAAATGGTGTTTTTGGGACTTGAACAAAAGGCACTACCCTCTCTACAGGATTAGAGGAGTTTTTGTTTATTAGTTGGACTATAAACAGGTTGTTCATTAGAGAAACACTTGTATTTAAAGACTAGACTAAAAGTAACCTAGGGGTAAAACGATAATCTGACATAGCTTGTTTTACAAACACTTGTAATGATTAATGTACTGTTATTGGTCTATATCCGTGGACACAGAAATATATCTACAATTAAACGAGATCAACTGTGAGTCTTTAGTGGAGTGTACACAGTTAACGGATATTGATTAATGTGGTTAATGAATTTAGTCAATTAATCTTATATTGTTGTAACTTATAATCTGTAAGTCCATTAGGTCTCATTCCTAGCTCGTAAAGAGTAATTAAGTTTATTTTTATTGGTTGTAATGTTTAAATTTACTTTGAAAATTAATGTAATGTATAGTGATACATTATAATTAAGCTTATATTTAGTTAAATTTTATTATATAAATTTAATTTTGGATATGATTGAGATAATAAAATATTTAAATAAATTTAAATATTAATTTAATGTAAATTAGATTTATATTATAACTATAAGTTAAAATTTATTGTGTATATGATACACATTAAAACTATAAGATAATAGAAATGTATATTTAAATATGTTTCAAATTTGAATTAAATTAAATATAAGATATTCAGGATCAGCACCGGTGGGATGAAGAAGTTAGAAAAGAATCAATAAAGTAGTATTTAATTTAACAACTAATTGATTTAATTTGATTAATACTTCATTTTAGTTTAATTAAATTAATTAAATTAAAATTATAGGTTATGTGAGATATATTTAATTAAATTTGATTGAAATGAAATATTAATGAAATATGATTTAATTAATTATTAATTTAATTAATTAAGTTAATTTTCATAAATATAATAAAATACCAAAATATTTATGTTTGTATAATAAAACAAAAAGCATGTTTTCATAAGTTCCAAGTTTGTCTCTGAATAATAAATAAATTTTCAATACTTTTTTTTTTCTTTGCAATTTATTAATCTCCTTTTCATATTATTACTTATTCTTCATTTT
The DNA here is from genome assembly GCF_000004075.3 of Cucumis sativus. Lineage (NCBI taxonomy): Eukaryota > Viridiplantae > Streptophyta > Magnoliopsida > Cucurbitales > Cucurbitaceae > Cucumis > Cucumis sativus. The sequence continues at coordinate 8,237,199 of NC_026659.2, forward strand.
ACAATATTATAATATTATGATTATTTATGTAAATATTTACCAATTTCTTCATTTCTTCTTCTAGAATTTCTTCTTTCTTCATTTATCATCTTCATTTTTTCTTTTTAGTTCAAGATCCTAAATGATATTGGTATAGGACCTAAATGATTGTGTACCATTATCTAAACTGATCAGCTGTCTATTTCAGATAGACAAAGATTGACCACTATCACTAATAGATTGTTTAGATTTGGTACAAGATTGTTTAGATTCGGTACAAGATCATTTAGGCCAGTACAATGGTACAAGATCGTTTAGACTTAATACAAGAGTACAAGATCATTTAGACTTGCTACAAGATTGTTTAGATTTAGGTACAATGGTACAAGATCGTTTAGGCTTCCTAAGAGATCATTTAGATTTGCTAAGAGATTGTTTAGATTTGCTAAGAGAACATTTAGATTTGATACAAAATCATTTTTTCACGCGTGTGACAGATTAATTGTGGGGTATTTTTGTTATTTCACGTTGCGGGTTTGTGGGATTTTTTTCTTTCTAAAATTGTTTTATATGGTCTAAATATTTTCGCATTTTGTTCTACTTTTTTTTATAAAAAAAACCAAATTAATTTATTTAATTGTTTTCTCACTTATCCCATATTCTCTCTAACTTCCCTCTTCTTTGGTTGGAAAGAAGAAAAGGGGAGGTATTATGCTCTCGATTCTTTTTTGCAAAATTCTCATTTTAATTTTAGCTCCCACAAACTGATTTTGGTTCTCACAAACCAAAAGAACCAAAAGTCTCTTTCTCAGGCCTCAATGGTGAGGTTTCCAAATGGTAGTGACCCAATATTGATGTTTGACAGATACAGAGTCATCAACAAGAGTAATTTCTTTTCTTTTCTTGTAATTTTTTAAAAGCATGCCTTAGCTATAGAAAATTAGTTTCTAATTATTTTGCCAATGAAATGGTATATTTAAATTTCCAATTATTTCAAGTTAATAGTTGTTAATTTATTCCCTTGCGTAGGACTTTTATGTCGATTAGCAACCGGCATCTATGATAGTGTTATTAAAGTCCTCTAATGGCGGTTTAAATCCACTTTAAAGAGACGATTTAAAACCAAAATTAAAGAGGTACAATGTTGGTTCTAAACGACATCTATGATCGTATTATTAAAACCCTTTAATATCGATTAGACTTTAATGTCGATTTAAAACTGACATTAAGGAAGCCTTAAACCGACATTATAAATTGTCTTTTGTATCCGTTTTTTATGACACCAAATAGTTTAAAAACTGTCATACTCTGTCATAGGTTATGTAAAAAAAAATGTTCAGTGTCATTAATTGCATGCTAGCTAGCTAAAAATATCTCTTCCATGGTATATAACACAATTCTCAACAAACACAATTTATTTCATTTACAACAAAGAAAGTGACAAAATCGTTTAATTAAGTAACCTATTACCAAATTACATCGATCAATTTATACACAAAGCTTGACAAAATCGTTTAATTAAGTAACCTATTACCAAATTACATCGATCGATTTATACACAAAGCTTGACAAAATCGTTTAATTAAGTAACCTATTACCAAATTACATCGATCAATTTATACACAAAGCTTTCAAAATCTAACAAACGAGGGAGTTGTTGTCTATTAGGAAGGATTGTAGAGTTGCTGTCCCAAAATATCTACAAGGAAGATATGCTCACTTAACTACATAAAATAGATATTTTAAAATAAATGAATTATACCAAAAAATTTGAACAAATTATAAAACTTATATTTAACTTACACAAAGCATGAAAGACTTAAAATCATATAATTTAGAGAACCAACACATATTAAATTCCTATAATTAAAACAATCTAACTTTCAAGTCATAAGGTGAGTTATGGAAGGGATGATATCAATTACAAAACAATATCTAAAATGCACGTAAAAATAGATAGCTTGGAGGATAATTTGCAAATACAGAGAATGAGAATATGTTATAATTTCTAAGCTTTTAAAATAAACTTCACTTAAAAATCTACATATTCTATGTTCTCACTGGTAACAAACATTAAAAAAAAACTGTACAAGTAAACTTTAAGAAACTATGCCGAACAACTAGTTACATTATAGATCTAAGTATTTAAATTTATGAACCACACATGTAAACTCGTTGGCGCATTACAAAAAAGTTCATGCATGCACAGGTTCCTCACAAACTTTGTTACCAAACGATGTGGAGGTGAGGATTCAAACATTTGTTTTATATATAGTTGTGCTATGTTCATGTTAGACATTTTTGCTTTATTGTATTCTAATCATAATTATCAAACTTAATACTTCTTCTATCAAACCAACTAAATAGTCATCTCACTGAAAAACAGACAAACTAATCTTTATAATCAACCCTGGCATAATATGAAGGGGCATTGGATTAATTTAACCGTAGATTTTCTTGAGTCATCATCACAACTAAAATTAGCAAAATATAGCAACTAAAACTAAATAAATTGACCAAGTCATGTAATTTTACCAATTTGGCTTACATTAACAATTTGTTCCTTATTAAGCTTAATCAGTGGAAAACTAATAAAGAGAACAGGGTTTCTTTCGTGTTCCCAAGAAAAGCAAAACACATACACAAACATGAACATAAATCTTGTAGCATTTCAAGTTGTAACTAACCCTTTAAACTTGTCAATTAACATGTAGAGTGGGCGGTGCACCAATTTCATCAGGTGTAGCTCCCATCTATAAAACCTAAACCAAAAGTTTAAACTTAAAAAGAAATAGAGCTAAATAACAACTTTACAAATAGACGGTAATCTGAATAATGAATATAGAATTTGAAAACAACAGCAAGGTGGAAGGAAGAACAAGTATGATATTCTTTACAACACCCTTAAAAAACCATTAGAAAATGTATCAGTAGGGGCATTTGTGAACAAGAGCGGGTGAGTAGTTAACAAAAGATGCAAGCAGATAATATGTATCTTCTAAGAGACCAACCACAAGTTCAGATATAAAGAATATCCATCACTTCAGTGATGTGAAAAATTCAAGACTACTATGTACCTGAGTTAGTGAATATGTAACTCCCGGAATGCCAAAAATCCCAGCCCTCTTAAGAGCCTATAGATGTGCACATTGGGAGATGGACAATGGGAGATAGTTAGTTGCTATATCTCTTCTAGTTCTAACACTTACTGGTAGCCAGCGATTTGAATCAAAGTGATCAAAAGGAAGTTGCGAATTCGGTTTGCTGTCTGAAATAAAATTCAAGAGAAACCAAAAGGGAAAAATTGTAAGACAATGTTAAATTTTCTAAAAACAAAAATTATGATAAGACAAACCCATCATTGATGCAAATGATCTTCATGCTACATGCATTGCATCAACATTGCAAGTAAATATCGTTGAGACAGCATAAGAATCTTTGTGGAGACATAATAAGAGGTGCAGGGTTCACACAACAGTTCAATGGTAATAGAATTCACTGCAAGGATTAAAGAAAAAAGAAAGACAATAAGAGACTCAAATCCAAGAGAAGGGACTTCCAGGTTTAATTCTATCAGCATCAAATGCCCACTTCATCTGTTTTAATTAAAACAAATAACAAGGAAACTGCAATGCTCATTCCTCTCCATGATCACTTACATGCCCCAGAAGAGCTCTAATTTCTTAAATTTTTCGTTATTTGTGTTTTCATTTAAAAGAACTGTATGCATTTTCAAAAAATCTTTTCTTTGAAATACCTATTGCTTGTGCTTTCGCCCATGAATTTTAATAGTTGCACAAAACAAGATACAATTACTCAGACCTAAATACAATATCAGCCCCAAAATTTCTTCCTCATCTCCACTTGATCCATGAAATAGAGAAGACAAATAGAGGCAGTAAAATCGAAGTCTTGCTGATCTAAATCCTCCAAAAAATGCACCATAAGAACAGCAAGAACTGGCAATATTAAGACGTGAAGAACCACATATTATGATATTACATCATTAAAAGAAAAAAACCCATTACTGGACTCTGGCAAGCTGATTTTTCGCAGCGATGAACTAAGTTTTTGCTCATAACTGGATGATCAATTTTTGTATAATGCTTCTCATAACTGGCTAAGTTTTTGCTCATATATAATGTGGCAATATCTAACCAATAGCCAACTTCTTTTTCACTTCTAAACAAAAATGTCAAACGAGGCAATACAGTTTCAATTGCAGAACACCTAACAATAGCCTAAAAAATGTGAGTTGCAATTGCAATTGAAGAGAAGCTGATGGACATATGTTGTTATCGGAATAGGTGAATGAAAAGCAAAAGGTTCAACCTTACAATATAAGAAGCATCTTTGGTGCAGACTTTACACAGAGCAGAATTGGGCTCAAAGAACTGTGCATTCTGTAATAGAATACTAGTGACTTCAGCACAGAAAAAAAGAAATCCAAGTATTCAAATTGACAGACAAGACAGGAGTTAAAATTAGAAGTTCAAGATGTAAGAAACTGCAAAAAGAAATTTTTATAAAATTGGGTATCATATAATGTAAAACCTCCAGATGTCATTTCTTATGGTACAACAAAATTCTACCAGAAAAAAGCAACCTCCATTATAACAAAAGAACTCCACAAGCGAAGCCTGGTTCTAGAACATGTATCGTCTGGAAAAATTGGTTCTAAAACATCTATCGTCTATAAAAATTTATCATAAAGGTAAGAGGATCCGTACAACTATCATCTAATTTTTCTTCATCTCTTTCCAAACCATGTTCAAGCATATATGCTACCAGCAAAATCCATGAAAATTAAACTATTAAACAATAGAAAAACAAAGAATTACTTTAAAAAGTGTAGCCCAAGTCTTTCTATAAATTTTCTTGATTCTTCATTCTATAAATGTGAATGGGTTGTTGTGGGAGATAGCCAGAGGACAGAGTAAGACGTGCGTGTGGCCGGAGAACAGAACGATTAACATACAAAATACATCAAATTAACGATTTCAACACCGATTGTATTACCTAATAGAAACTACTGCTTAAATGAGTTAGGAAATCAAAATCATAAACATTTTCACAAACCTCTAGGAAGCAAGAGGCGGACACGGCCAGGGGTCAAGACACCCTGTTTCATTGGGAATCCTTGCTTGTCACAATCTCCCATAATCTTGAAAATATATCCCTTAAATTCCTGGAAATAGGAGCATCATCATCAGTTAGACTCAGTCACAGAAACTGGGAACTAAGATTTTATTAATGAAAGAAGATCAAACATAGGTCCCCGAGGGAATCTCCACTGCTTCCTGGGAGATCTTCTTGTCAAAGAAAGCACGACTAAACAAATTGAAGAAATAATTTCAGTTCATTACGAAAGTAAAACTAAAGAAAATATGATGATAAATAAATGTGCAAACAGAAAAAGGGAATGGCTAAAATCTTTCTTCCAGATCAAATAAAATTAAGAAAAGATTATCGCTTTAAAAACTCTTGTTTTGCAAAAAACAATAAGGAGAAAAACAAACCACTAATCCAACAATGAAAACTGACAAATGTCACAGCAGCTAAATTTCCAGAGATGTCAATAAACAAGCCTATCTAAAATTTTCCATACCTGCAAGGCTAAAAAATTAACACAACAACTAACACAGAAAATACATCGAATTAACGATTTCAACACTGCTCCACCATTCAAAAGGGAAGCCATAAATTTTACTATACATTTCCAAAACCCTAGTTTCAGAAAGCCGTAGTATTGAAATCAGAGATATAAGCATGGGAAAAACAAACAAAATACACGGATTCTAGTAGCAAACTTAACACTTTCACGCCACCAGTTCAATGTATTTATGTAAAAAGTTAAAGATATGAACAACAGAAAGCAAATTCGGAATGAAAACAACAGATTGAAGAAGAAAAAAGGGATTAGAAAGCTAACAGTTTCTTGTCATCATCAATTTCCAGCTTCTTCTGACAACCAGTAGTCGGATTTGCGATATTACACTGAAAAACACGAGACCTCCAAGTTAGAATTGAAGAGAAAATAAGGAGAGATCCAAGAAGAGAGAAATCTAAGAACCAGTTTGTTAACGTGGTTTTCTTTTTTTCTTTTTTGTTTTATGTTTTCGGTTTCTCGTTTTCTTTTTTTTTGAATAAGAAACAATGACGAGTTTAATATGTGTTTGTATTTCTTTGTTTCTTAAAAAACGAAACAAAACATAAAAATTGTGTTTTATAACTGTTTTTTATTTTTTGATTTTCTTTCAAATTTTTTATTTTATTTTATTTACATTTAATTCAATTAAACATCAAACAAAAATATACCTCTTCCATTAAACATAAGATTTTCTACTAATCTTATGGAGAATGAGATTGAACTCCTCCATTAAACATAAGGTTTTCTACTAATCTTATGGAGAACGAGATTGAAGATTGAGATCTGAAGAACAAAACCGACAAGAGGAAGACGAAAACTTACGATGAAGAGGAGGACCAAAACCCACGACAAAGGGACAAACCTTCATGTTCGAACAATGAGATTGAAGCAGCGGCTGCTGAAAAAAGACCAGTAAAAAATAAACACTTCGGAGGTTTATTTTAAATATCGTAAATGAAATAAATATTTAAAAATTTATTGTACTTTCAGAAATATTTATTACAATATTGTAGTTTTTAATCATTTTTAAAATATTTTGTCTTTTCTCTTATTGGTGAACATTTATTACATCACTGTTCCTCCCTCTTTTTTTTCTAATATTTTTGTGAAAATTCAAATTTTGTTATTATCTTCCTTCCTGGAAAATGAGAAATTTACATGGATATTTTTAAATAATTAAATAATTATATTTTTACCTTTAAATCAAACCCTATTGAGAATTGAAATTTTATATTCATTTCTCACTAATTTTTTTGAAAATTTATAATTTATTTTTTTAATTATTAAAAATATGTTTAAAATTATTGATAATGACATGTAGACAGAAAAAGTAAGTGTAAATTTTTTTTAATAACCAAATTACATTAATTTAAAAGATAAAAGAAATATTTAGTTATTTAAATATTGTAGTTCAAAAAATATTTAGTGTAATATTGTATATATTTAAATAGGTCGGGTGTTGAAGACCTATTAGTTGGTGTGATCCCACCAGCTGCTAATAAAATAAACTTAAAATATAAAGAAAATTGGGTCATGATTGGATAAATTTATGATTTGGTGTGATCCCACCTGCTAATAAAATAAACAGATCAAGAGTAAGTCTCACGTGATTAACAACACAATTTCTAGGACTTGATAATGATGCATAAGAGAAAATCGTCATTCGATATGCAAGAGCATACATTTTACAATTGATGGGTGGAAATCTATTTTCTGATAAATCAGGTAGTTTTGTGCATTTGATGTTCCTGCCATTATTGGGAGATTTACATGAGGCGAGTTGATACTTACGGGGTGGAGCGTCCTTGGCATGGTTGTATAGACAACTATGCAAAACATCGAAGCGAGATGTCCGTGCATTGCTGGTTAATTAATACTTCTTCAAATATGAGTTTGGAAATGATTTCTCACAATAGCTCCACAACTTAGACATACAAACAATCATCTAATACCTAGACGAGCATACGGTTCACGATACAATATTTTATTTTAATTTATATCAAACAATAGTTTAATATTAGAGGAGTGATATAATTAATTCAAAATCTATAATATTACTTTATTAATATAGATGGAGAAACCAATTTTGTGTAACTAGATCAACTACTCATGTAGTTAGTCAGTATAGATAAATGTTCGATCTTCTTCAACGTGATCAGGTACGTTGATACTGAAATTTTAGTTTCTTTTATACATTAGTAAACATATATTTATTTATTTTTAATGTAATGTGTGATGTTTCAGATTATTTGGGAGCCTTACAAAAATGTGATTGATAATTTGCCAAATTTTTGTAAGAACGATCAAGATATATGACGGACCATCAGTCTTCTCATATGTTTTCATATTGGTGAGTGACATCAACTGAATAGAATGCTCAAACAGTTCGGCCTTAAACAAAATATCCCAGTAAAATACAATATTGAGTCACTTCTACATAACATTGACTTGAAATTTACGAATTGGTCAGACAGGATTGCACATTTAGTAGTGCGATGGTGGTCTCGTAGAAGATTTAAGACAAGAGGAGTTTTGGTTAAGCAATTTGATATGGATGTAACTAAAAAATACATCCAGGTATAATAATATAACGAGGCTCTACATCACTCGACCAAGAGTAATTGTAGGTCATCTAGTAAATATTTAAATATTGATAATTACTTAAATTATTTACTCAATTAAATATTTCTTTCTTTTCTTTTACAATTCATAGAGATCGAATAATGCAAGACTTCGTGATGTTGCAGATGATCCACAAAAAGTCCTTCATATATGTAATAATAATGAAAGGTACATGAAGGAGATACATAATATGTACGATCTACCTATTGTACCTCCACTAGTTCATAGGGGACATGTCCGAGTGGAAGAACTTGAACTCGATGAAGTTTTCCATAATGTGGAAGAAGTGCATCCTATGACACAAACACATAGCCAAACTGGTTATGGTACTCCAATGATGATGATGCCAACATTTGGAGCAGAATATTGTAATTCTGAGGTCGGTATAGGAAATTATGATTCAAGTACCGATCCATTGTCTTCATACATGGATGCCAGTCCATCAACTTCTTACACATGATCACGGACGTGGCCATGGAGAACATAACAAATATATGTATTATGAAGCACCTGTAGAGATATTACATCGACAAGAGTACCAACAAGAACCAGAGAACCAAGAGGAGCCAGAACAACATAGAGTTCAGAGTCGACGATAACAACCAACTCGAAATCAACAACGTCCAGGTTGTGAAACACATTGATATTTTTTAATCTTCTAAATGAATGTAATTGGGTCATTAAAAAATATTTTAATTTAGATTTAATTTTTATCAATTACATGTCATTATTAAAAAAACAATTCAAAAATCATTTTTAATAATAAAAATACAATTAAAAATTTCCACAAAATTAGTGATATTAAAAGAAAGAGAATATGAAAATTTAAATTAATATAAATTTAATTTTCTTTTTAAAAAGAGAGAAAATACAATGTTCAAGAACCAAAGACATAGGAGAGAGAGAAAACTATGTCTTGGGGAGAGAGAAAAAAAACTACAATATTTATATAAATATTTTAATATCTACAATATTTCAATAATTATTTTCTAAAACTACATTATTTATCTAAATCTCCCGTTTTAAAACCTGCGCCTATGGAAATTTATATTTGCACTCCAATATTTGAAACAACAAAACTAAATAAAAAAGAAATATTACTTTTACAAAAAAAATAATAAATAAAAATATGTTTAATGTTGGTTTTAAACCGACATTAATCCTTTGATGTTGGTTTGATAGTGACATTAAAGATCCACGTTTTAAAAACTGACACCAAATATTTATGTTCATTTTTTCTGATTGACATCATATGTCATATTTCTTCTACTTCTACTATTACTGTAATAATATCAATGATAGATTTTTATTACTATCTAATAGTAAAAGATAATTTTTATTACTCTGCAGTGATAGATAATAATAGAGGTTTATCCTTAATAATACTTTTTTTTTTATCACTAATGGATAGTGATAGAAAGCGTTAAAAATCTAGTATTGATATATACTTATTTAACCTTTTATTTGTTTAAGGGTTGTGTTAAGTAGTAAAGTGTAGTTTGTCTTTATATGTAGCCACCTTGATAAATTTGAGGCCAAAAAGACAACTGAAACCCACTGTATGTTGATAAACTAAGAATAAATGTGTACCACTATTTATTTATTTTGTTATTCTGACCTTATCAATGTAATGTGATAGATTTCAAGTAAGAAATAAAAGTTTATCAATAGTAAAAAATGGTAAAATAAATAAGTGATAGACTTATATCATTGATATAGGGTATCACTAATGTCACTGGTAAAGATATATCATTATTAATATAATAGACTAAAACTATTAATATATAGCTTTTCTATCACCCATATCAGTGGTACCAATGATAATCTTCCACCGATATAATCTAATGGACATGGTCGTTTGCCAGCCAAATTCACGAAGATTGATAATTATCAATTTGAATTATCAAATTTTATGTGATGTATAATGCTCTCTCCCTACCATCATTTCACCTCTTTTTGTCACCATACTCATGAGAACAACCCTTAGATACCTCAATAACAACAAACTCAAGAGAAATATTGCCTAAGTAGTGAATGTGGTGTGGATTCGTTTCTATGGTAGTTAGGAGTTTTTCTTGAAATTTGGTGATGGACCTTAACATATATGATCAACCTTCTGTGATTGTGAAGTGTTTTCTAAAGTAGATCTTGGGGTGATCTGTTGGTCATATATATCCTATCTTACGAAGGAGTTCTCATATAGTTTAAAAGTCCAAGTATCACAAGTAAAGTGGAAAAGTCCAAGTATCACAAGTAAAGTGGAAAAGTCCAAGTATCACAAGTAAAGTGGTTTTCATTTGTCGTTGAAAAAAATAAAAAGTTCTCGTTGAAACCAAATCTAACCATTAAAGAGGAAACAATAAGTTAGACTATTTTATTGCCATTGTAATTACTGTATATTTATAAATAAGTATGTTGTTGGAATCATTTGATTTTATATTATTGACATGTCTTTCTTGGCACACCTTTCCTTAGACAAAGATAGTGTTGCAGTGAACAAAGTTTTTAAGTCCTATGAAAAGTCTTTTTGTATTTTTTTTCTACACTCCACAATTGTTGGAACATTTCTTTTAGATAATTCTTCTTTCAATTTAAAACGTAGTTTATCTTGTACTCATCTTGCATTTTTAAATTTGACATATAAATCGTTCCAAATGTAAATTCACACCTAATAAATTAATACCAAATAGTTATCTAATCAGACTTAACATTTTTCACAATGTATCCTTCAATATTCTTTCCAGCATTACACATTATTTCCCATGCAAAATAAATCCAACTCGTATCAACATTTGAAACAAGTAAGAAACTGTAACAATCAAAGGAACTTAGATTCAATCCCCCACCACCACACACACACGCACACAGAATCTCTCCCGCCTCCCAATTTTATCTTTTCTCTTTCTTTTTTTCTTTTTAAATAAAAAACACATAACATTTAAGTATTTAATACATTTCATCAATTGATATCTAAAAAAATTCAAATCATGCATTTTCCAAACATGATTAGTTTAATTTAGAATTAAAAAAAAACCCATATTGGACACAAACTACAAAATGATGTTTTTCTTTTACAACATTATATTCAACAAAAACACAGCTGCATTCGAGTGATCCTAAGAATGAAGTTTTTCTTTTCCAACATTATATTCAACAAAAAAAAAAAAAAAAAAAACCTAGGACATGTAAATTAATTACATACAAAACTCTTATCGGCTACCACAAAGTGCCATCGTCAAGTCTAGATTAACACCAATTTTCGGCTGTTCCCTTCCATAGGACCAACTCCAACTATCTCTGTAATCATCATTATTATTGTTATCGTCCAACTTTGAACTTGAAGATGAAATTGCTTCACTCATTTCACTGCTTGAATGGTGATAATGGTGTTGTAAAGATAGGGACAAAGATAGTTCAAAACATTTGCTTTCTTTAATCTTCTCTGCTCTTTCATGGGCCTCTTGTTTCATCATCTGTGACATTAAACAAAAAGTTTAATTAATTAGTAAAAAATAAAGCCTTCCAAATTTAAATTTAAAAATACATTTATTATTATTATTATTGTCATTGTTTTAGGTAAATGGGGGTTTTCTCAAGTTACAAGATGTGAAATGATATCCCTTTACTCCAAGTTTGCCTCGAGAGTGGAGTAATCAGAGGCAGTTTTTCATGCATAAAATTACGTTCAGACATGACCCAACTCAACCTTTTTTCTTTCCGGTGCCCATCTTAAAATTAGTCAAACTCTCTCAATATATTTATACATACAGATCAAGCCAAAAATAAAAATATTAGAGTGACTATATCATGCCGGCGGAAGTCGGTTTATTATTTATACAGTATACTATATTAACAATTTTTTTAAAAAAATGTTACCATTCAATTGGTTGCAATTAACTTAAACTTGTCCCTCTTCCCATTTATTGCTTTAGAAGTTTAATCTAGTAAGAAAAGTATTGTGGTTCTTAAAAGAATAGTAACGACTAGTACAGTGTAATTCTACTCACATTGGAAGGATATTTATCGAAACAACACAATAATTTCTACTGCAAGTAAAATGAGTATGAACATTATGAATATTAGTATCACAAAAAAATGAATAGATGATGATACTTCCACTATAGTTTAACACCCATAAATTAAATATAAATGTGGTATCATCCATCAAGATGAATACAAAGTTATAATGTGAACGAAAGAAGCGGATAATATTCTATTAATAATAAAAATTTAAAAGTTTCCACAAGAAAGAAAAGGAAAAGAAAGCTCCCAGACCCCACACAATAATTTTTCAAAGTATAGAAAAAAAAAATGTTTCAAATAAATGAGAAAAAATTAACTGACTTTTTATTTTCAAAACCTACCATATTTCATTTCCCTTTTGTGTACATGTGAAATAACAAATGCGACAGTTTTCCGACAAGATAATAGAAAAAGTGAGGTTGTAATCCCAAACAAGTAGTTGGTCATAAACCCTAAACCCAAATCCCAATTTCTTCATTTTCACTTACGTTTATGCAACACATTTTCATATTTCTTACTAAAATTAAACCCTTTTATTAATAATTTAGTTATTTTTCTTTTTTTAAAATCAGTCATATTTAGTTTAAAATTAGTCATCTTTTCTCTTAATTTCAGAAATTTCTAGTCAAATTTAAAAAATGATTAGGTTTTAAAAATTAGACTCCTGGTCAGTAATAGTTTTATTTTTTACATCTCTATTCACTTCTAAATTTCTAACTTTTTTTCTCATTTGTTTTTATCAACATTTTCAAAACCAAGTCTAAGTTTTAAGAATTCAAAAAGTTATTTCTAAAAATTTGTTCATGCTCATGGAATTATATTAAGAATAAGAGTACAACTCTTGTATTTAGATAAAATGCAAATTATTGTAAAAAATTGTGGAAAGATAAACTTCATTTCAAAGTTAAAAAATCAAGCAATTAAAAAGACCCATATTTTCAAATTTTCAAATGGTAACTTGGTTTATTTTAAACTTTTCAGCGGAGAAAATATCTAAATAACAAAATTTAAAAGTTAGAGGTAGAATGTAAGTGTGGAGGATAAATTTTTCAAAAACAAAAATTCAAGAACTAAGATCGAGTTCGATAATCATTTTAATTTCATTGGTTTTTGAAATTTAAAAATTAAGCTTACAAATTTCAATTTCATTCATTCATTTTCTAACTCTATAGATGCATAAAACTAAATTTTATATAAAATATAAAAACAAAAATAAAATAGTTACGGATCGAAATCGATTTCAAAAATAGTTAACAAAAGAAAAAAAGGTAAAAGCTACCAACATTTTTGAAGTATCACCACCAAATCCCAACACTACACATTGACAACCAAGACTCCTAACCTAATTAATGGGAGAAGTTCTGAACTCAACTTCTTCAATCAGTTGAACTATAAATTCAGATTGACAATTTCTATTCTTACCAAAAAAAAAAAAAAAAAAAACACAGTAAATAAGACAAAATAATACAAAGGGAATTATGGAAAACTTTACCACACATCCCTTCTTAATAAAGCTGTTGTTAGTACGTACGAAAAAATAAAAATAAAAATACCTTGAAAGCATGATTAGCCGTAGCGGATTGGTTGAGTATAAAGCCGTCTGATTCAGAATCACACATTTTCTTTCTCTTTATATTCTCTCTTTCTCCATTATTACCATTACCATAATATTCTTCATTTCTTGATATTATTCTTTCTTCCCACCCTATTTTTACTCTAAAATTCAAACATAAAATCTATTAGTTTAAAATAACAATTACAACTATAAAAGTAATGCTAATAATGTTGAACTTTATTGTTATACCCACCTTTTTGAAGCTGGACTTTGAATTGTTCTTGATCTATAAATTATTCTACCTCCCTTTACCACTTCTTCTTCTACACACCCGTCTTCGCCCTCGTCATCTTCCAAATTACTTACCTTTCTTTGAAGGGTTGAAGAGCAACTTCTATCTATTAATATATAAAAAGAAAACCAATTATTATTCAATAGAGAAAATGTGTGTATGAGAAAATTAATAATATTAGGAGATTAAAGGAAGGGAAGACTTTTTGTTTCATTTGAATCATCTTAAGAATGAACTAAAAATAACAAAAATAGAAAGAGTGGGGTAATATAATAAATGGAGTGGTTTATATTTTGGTTAGTAAAGATGGGATTTCAGAGATTTAAAGAAATTAATTTAATCTAATTACCCAAAAAGAAATTGAAATTATTAGTACCTTGTCTTCCCATATCTGCCCTCATACTTCTATACATCTGTCACATACAAACAAAACGAGTAAAATGAATTAAAATGAGAAATGTGTAACGCAAGATATAATATTTACGAAAAAAAGACGAAAGAAATAATAATATCTGGTAGGAAAAAATAAAAGAAAAAAGAAGACCTGAAGATGACTCTTTACGTGTGAAATGGTGAGTCCTTTCACATCCATGAGCTGTAGAACAAGCTTAGGGGTTGCCTCTAACAATTCCAAAAAAATAAAAAATAAAAAACATAAATCTTATCTTAATAAAGAAAAAGAAAGAAAAAAAGACATACTTTGATGGCCACCAAGTCTTTCAATGGCAAGAACAAAGGAATGATGAAGATCAGGAGTCCATCTTAATCTTGGGACTTTGGATCTAATGTATTGTCTTACACTTCCATTTCTTCCACAACTATTACTACTCATTTTCTTTCTCTCTAAATTCTAAAAAATGATTTTAGTGTAGAAGAAAGAAAGAGGGGGTTTATATAGAGAAGAAAAATGAAAGAAAAATAAAAGAAAAAAGAAAAAAAGAAAGATCACGAGAAAGGGAAAAGACGAAGGAGAGTTCTGAAAATTCCTTAAAGAGATTTCTGAGGAAATAGGAGGGTGAGGGTGCTGCTTCTGATTTCTGCTTTTTTTCTGTGTACTAACCAACAAATACAAAGTATCATTACCATAACACAAATATCAAAATAATAGAGAGAGAAACGGAAACAGAAACCGAGTTTTTTCTTTTTTTTTTTTTTGTTCTTTTTTTTACTTTTTGAAATCATTACATCTAAATATACCAACTGCTTCACTTTGACTCTCTTTGTTTATTGGAATTGGAGTTTTATTATTATTATTATTATTTTGTCTTTATTAAATACTATTCCAATATATACGCCAACGTCGTCATGATCACAAAAGTTTCCATCGTGTTTTATTTTTATTTTTTGAATTTGTGAAAGGGTGGGATTTATTATTCTCCTTCCAAAAAAGTACTATTATTATTATTATTATTTTATTCTTGGAACGCTCGCCTCAGTACTAGAATTAAACACTCCTTCGTCTCTCCATCACTCTATGAAATGACGGCTTTGCCCTTCTTCCACTTCCCTGAATGGATAAGATCCTTGCTCTGCTCTTCCTCTCTCCCTTCTTCCTCTCCTTATGTCACACAAGGAAATTCCTTTTTCTTTTTTATCTAAAATAAATAAATATTGATTAGTTTTCATAAATATAATAAAATACCAAATTATTTACTATTCATATGATAAAATAAAAAACTCATGAAACTAGTATTTTTTCTAAATATTTCAAGTTTTGTATGACTCTGGTTTGTTCAGTCTCATCTTTTTTTGTAATTTTTCTTTTATATTTTTTTTGAAATCATAATCACTGCCCTACAATTATTATTATTTGTTTTTCATTATACTTCTGCTATTATTATATTTTTTTAAAAAAATTAATCATCAATCTTGTATTGTTTTTTCAATTGTGGACAGAGATGAACTACATGATCGATTACTATAAGGCTTTTCAAAATTATCATTTATCATGAACTACATAATCATGTATCATGAACTACATCATCATTTATCATGAACTATATGGTCGTGTATCATCAACTACATGGTCTTGTATCATTAACTACGTGGTCGTATATCATGATTTACACGATCGTTTACTAGGAGTTTTTAAAACCATCGTTTATCATGAACTACTTGATTGTGTATCATAAAATACACATGATCGTGTATCATTATCTACACCTAAGCTTTTTCAAAACCATCGTTTACCTGAATTAATTATTCATGTATCATGAACTACTGTGATCATGTATCATTTCTTACATGATGATCGTGTTGTTGGGATTTATGTCCTAAAACTCGTAGATTGTAAATATAATCCATTGACCGTTATTAATAAAGTGTTATTATTAAATAATTGTTATTGATTAAATTATTAGTTTTGTCTTAATAACCCAAATCCAATTAACTAACATCCTAAACTGTTTAATGAGTCTTGAACAGTATGTAGAGACATATAGGGATCGATGTTCAAAATCAACTTAAAGGGTCTATAGTATAGGGATAAGGCTGGGTACCTTATCCAAGTAACACTATTGATACAACTCATTTTGTATTTGATACAAACGCAATGATCCAACGCGTTCGTGTAGTTGACATGCGAGTGAGGGTATCCTATGCAATGAGTTTTCATAAGACCGGACCGCAAATTAGTAAGCACTAGATGTAACTCCGTTAACTAGTTAGGTTTCTATTTCACTAGGATGACCTAGGTAGCTTAGTCTTAATTCTGAGTGTGTTATGAACTCCTGTTCGCGGGAGATTGTCCTTTGATTTGTACGGGTGAGAGTAACCAGATCGCCGGCTCAATAAGCTTATCATTTTGGGGAAAAGATCGAGTGAGGAGCTGAAAACATAATTACACAAGATGGAATTCACTCCTTCCCTACTTTAGGGTAAATAGATGAGTGTTCCCTTAAATGATGTCTCCAGGTCTTGAACAAAGAGTCATACCCTCTCCATGGCACGAGAGGGGTTTCTGTTTATTGGTAGGACCATAAACAGGTTGTTCATTGGAGGAGCACTGGTATTTAAGGATTAGAGGTAACCCAAGGGTAATAAGATAAATTGACCCAGCTGGTGTTACGAACACACGTGATGGACTAACTTACTATTATTGGTCTATATCCGTGGACACAGAAATATATCTACAGTGAGAAGAGTTCAGTTGTGAGCTTTTAGTAGAGTGTACACACAGTTAACGAATATTGATTAATGTGGTTAATGAGTTTAGCCAATTAATCTCATGTCGTTGTAACTTCTGATTTGTAGGTTTATTAGGTCTCATTCCTAGCTCGTAAAGGGTAATGAGATTTATTTATATTGGTTGTAATTTGAAATGTTCAAATATACTTAGGGAATTAGTTTAATATATAGTGATACATTATAATATTGTTTGTGAAACTTTATTATAAAATTTTTGGATATGATTCGAAATTAATTTATGAGAGAAAATATTTGAATAAGTTCAAATATTAATGTGAATTGGATTCATATTAAATTTATTGGTTACGAGAGAAACTTATATTTGAATATGATTCAAATTTAATTTAAGTTAAATATCTTATATTTAACTTAGTTATTAATTAATTGGAACATTAATTAATAATTTAGTTTTATTTAATTAAATTTGATTTATTAAATTTATAAAATGATATTATAGAGATATTAATTAAATATGATTTAATTAATTATATTAATATAAATGTGTAAGATATTGATTCTCGTATCTTATCTTTAAAAGCATGCTTAGAATTTATTTAGAATTTTGATTCTAAAATTTTGCCAATGTACCTGTATTTTAAGATTCCAAAATTAATTTGAGAAACGATTCTTTAAATTATTCCGCTGCCATAGAACTTTTATCCCTTCACGTGTATCATGATCGTTTAGAAGAGGAATTACACACGCGCGTGTGATCGGTGTTGATACTACATACACGATCATGTATCATTTCCTATACTATCATGTATCATTTCCTATACTATCATGTACCATTTCATACATGATCACGTATCATGATCATTTAGAATAAAAATTACACACACGTGTGTGGTTGATTAATTGCGTGTTGACTAAGACATTTTTCAGTATTTTTCATTGTGGGCTTCTTTCGTTTTAATAATTGTTCTATACAGGATAAATATTTTGTCTGTTTGTTATATTTTTACAATAAGTGTCAGTTTGTTATATTTTTGTGTTTTAATATTATCATTTTTTAAAAAATATTGTTTGTATGATGGTGAAAAATTGTATTATAATATATTTTCCTCCATGAATCACTCGTTTTGAACTTCTATTATATATTAGATTGTTTTTAAATATAATGTACTGAACCTATTTTGTAAATGTTAATTTTAATAAATATAACATACCGATAAAATATTTGACCCACGTAACCAAATGAAAAAGCCTATGAAGCTGACCATATTTTAAAATATTTTAGGTTTGCCCTTCTTTTACATCGTCCTTCTCGTTTCTTCTGCGATTTTTTCCATCATCTTCTCTTCTTTTGCAATTTTTTTTAAATATTTTCATTTTCCATTCCATCTTATTTCTTCTGCAATTTTTGTTTTCCTTTTCATCGTCTTTTTCTCTTTTTCTGCAATTTTCTTTTATTTTTTTGCCAAATATAAAAAATCATTAAAAAATTTGTTGGAATATTGGATAGCCAAATCTAAACGATGATGTACAAAAAATTGCCAAATCTAAACGATTGTGTATAAAAAACTTCAAAAATCATTTAGATTTGAGTAGACAAATTTAAATTATCAAATATAAAAAATCGTGTACCAAATATAAATTATCGCATACTAAATCTAAACGATCGTGTACAAAAAATCTTGAAAAAATAGTTGAGATTTGGTTACCCAAATTTAGACGATAGTGCACCAAATATTTTTGAAAAAAATTGTTTAGATTTAGCTACCCAAAATCTAAACAATCAAATCTAAAAGATCGTGTACCAAATCTAAACGATCGTAAAAAAAAAAAATCTTTAAAAAATTGTTTAGATTTGGTTATTCAAATTTAAACGATCGTGTACTGAAGAATTGCCAAAACTAAACGATTGTGTACCAAAGAATCTTGAAAAAATAGTTTATCTAGGAAAGAAAGTGATTTAAAAAGCAACCATTTTAGTGGATCACGTTGAAGCAAGGCGATGCGAGAAAGGCACAAGTTGCAAGCAAGATACAACAAGCATTTTGATGTTCAACGCAAGTTGAGGCTAGTGTTGAAAATTAGGAAAATTCTAGAAAATTTTCTAGTTGTGCTTAATTAATGGGCAACGTACATGTAAGAGAGCCTGGTTTGAAAAGTTATTAAGTCTACACGTGTACCATTTCAAGTAGGAGCTAGAAAGCTTAAGGAAAATTAAGGATGACTAATTTGATTTTGGATAGTATAAATGGAGATGAAAGGTCAAAAGAAGGAATATTATGCCAAAATTCTTATAGTTACTCTATTGAAAAGAAGAAACACTATGCGAGAAGAGGATTTTAGGGGACTAGACGTTTTGAAGAAGGAAATTAGTACATGAGTGATCTTTCTAAGGTTGATTCATCTTCTAAAGTTTCATGACTGGTTTGTAATATATATGTTGTTTTATACGTTAATGTTTATAAGAAGAATGATCTTTGAAGGAAGCATTCGTGTATTGTTTCAAGTAAAGTTTTATGTTTGATGATTGTGATGCTTGTATTTGAGTAAACCATTAGCTTTATACCTATAAATGAGCTAGCTATTATGTTCACTCAATAAGTAAAGACAACCATGTAGAAAAGGACTGCATGGCGCGTCACACCTTAATCCGCCAGACAACCAAAACGTAAGAAGTAGTGCGGATAAGACGAGATTTTGCTTACCTTTGTAATTGGTCTTATCACTAAGCTTATTCTCAACTCATTTTAAACTATCAAGCAAAACTCAAAATGCAATGGTAGTCAACCTTAAACGCCAAATGCGATAAATAACATAACCAAAATGTACACTTTATTAATAACAGGCGTTTGGTAATAACATACAATTACAACACCTTGACCAAATATAATTAACATTTATCAAAACTCTTTAACGTCTGATGACTTTCTCAACTCGCCACAAGCCTTTCAACCTTCTTCTTTACTTGGCGTAAACGTCTGTTCCTGGAAGATGAGATTTTTAAAACGTAAGTCTAAAAGACTTAGTGAGGTTTTATGAAATCATTTTCGCAATGCCCTTTGTTAATTCCTTTTCGCCAAATTATAAATTCTAACACAAATCATTTTATCAATAAATACTTCATTTTGCAAAACATATCAAAATGTTTGTAATCATTTTTACAGATTAACTCGCGAATCACATCAATATTCATTTCGCATAAACACCCATTAGCCAATTATTCTTGGTCTCATTACCTTCCGTGTAGACTACTGTATCAACAACATTCGTGAACATATAGATTCGTCCTTGTTGCTCAAGTCGTTAAGATTTATACACTCCTCTCAATGTATAAGCCAACTTCTTATCACCATGTAGCCCCATACACACATGGTGGTGAATATAAAAAATAACATCATCTCAAGGAAATAACTAAGGCTTTGAAAACCATTTTATAGTATTGAAATCATAATCATCAAATCAAGCATTAACATTATAAATCATGCTTGAAAATATATAAAATTTTCATAGAAATCTCTTTTGAAACACTTCTCTGCAATCAATAAAGAGAAATTATAATAAAGTTTTTAACATAAATTCATTTAAGAGAAAACACTCACCACATTTTACCAAAGATCCTTCTCCTCTTTCTCTTTTTGCGGAGCCTTCTCGCTGAACAAACCGCAACACTTAACACTTTATTTTTCTTCTTCTCGCCAAAGCAAAACAACAACATTTTAGTTTTTTTTTTAAATAAAATCTTCTTGCTTCCTTAATGACCAAGTCCTTATTTATAGAGCCCTTTAACTAACTTAGTCATGCTTAAACTCTTCTCAGTTCGCAAGCTCCTGTTTAAAACTCTACACGTCGTGTAAATTTAATGTTAATCCAACCATGCTTAAATCCTTAATCTTACATGTTAACCCCTGTCAAATCAGATTTGACATCTTCTTCGCTAGATCTTTCTTCTCGCCTAACTCCATTCTGTGAAATAACTTCAACCAATCAACATAGCTTTCGAAGGTCTTAATGTAATACCTCTTTTTTTTTCGCAAAACTTTCTTGCAAATTACCTTCTTAATCGCAAAACTTATACTTAACCATAAAAGTTTTATCTTTTAATCCTTTCCATGGATTGATTCAAACACCAACTTCTTATCTCGAAGGGTTACTTCAAAACGCCTCTTCTTATCCAAAACGCAAATTTTCAAAACACTTAAGCAAAATTTTGTTCTTATACTCAAATTAGAAATAAGTCTCACATGGAAAAATGAAGCTAACTAATGCGTAAAAAGAGTGTATTGAGCTTAGCGGCCGGAGCAACGAAAAATGAACTAGAAAATTCTCTAAGGGATGATGTTGATGAAAAGGACACTACAATAGTCTATACATGATAATGATTCATATTCTTGGTGAATGAAATATGAAAGGTTAATGTGAGAATTATGATTTATTGAAAGAGGCGTTGAAGCATGGTCTATGAAAATTATTTTATGTATCGTATTTGACTTATGATTTAAGTTTCCCTACCTCAGGTAACCAAGCTTTAAGGCCAAGTTGGGATAAGAAATGAGATGCCACACATTGAAGTAAAGCAAGGCGTTCTAAGCTTTATTTTGTAATTCATGTATCTAAGAAACTATGTAATATGTATATTTGGAATGCATGATTCTAAATAATAAAAAGCCTTCACTTATTTTGGATATCTTGCATTATATGCATCTTATCTTCTAATAGTTTAAAATTTGTGTTAAACTACTTAAGTTGGAACTAGGTGATCAAACTAAAGTTTAAGGACTTAAGTTGAACGTTCTTGACATTTGACATTAGAGTCGTCAGGGCTCCTCAAATCGTGTTGCGTGCCGCATCGTGAGGTTTAGGAGGCGTGCGAGGTAGGGCGTACACATTGTATAAATGTTGAAGTTAAGTATTTGCTCTTTACGTAAGTGAATAAGAATATGAAATATTCATGTTTCAACCTTTATGACTCGTTTGATAGCGTTTATTTTTCCTGTTTTTGTTTCTAATTGTTTAAGAAACAGACGTGTTTGAAAACCATTCCCGTTTCTTGTAATTTAAAAAAAAAAAATTCTAAAAATTAGACAAAAATAGAGAAATTATGGAAAGTAGTTTCTCCTAGTTTTTTTTTCCCAATTTATTTTATCATATTTTTTAAAATCTTTGGTTGCTCATTATTGGAATGATATTATTCACTTTTGGTCTAAAGGACTTGGTTCAACTCCCAACTTTGATGGTTTATTATTATTATTATTATTTATATATTTCTTAACTTGTTTTATTTTTCTTCCTTTATTAATCTCTCATATTTATATGTTTAATATGTCACACCCTAGACCGAGCAGTTGTTGCTCGACTTGAGATGCGGCGTGAAGTCAATCGATGACATTTCTCTTCTGAACAACACCAGATGACCTTAACTATAGCTACAATTATAAGGTGGAAAACCTACGAATCTTCATCTCAAGGGATGACAAAACTAGATATCATATCTGTAGAACCCTCCTCTCATGAATATGTTATAGTGATAAGAATCTAGGTATCTACTAAATACCTTCATCAAAGTAACCTCTGTGCATAGGCCATATCTCCCAAAGGGATGTTATATATATATATATATATATATCCAACGATATACTATAAAACATTCTAAAATCATTCTTTAACTTAAGTATTATAAAAAACATAGTAACTTTGTAAATCTCATGAGTTAATTCATCGAGAAATACATGCTTGTCAAATACTTCTAAACACATACTTTGAAAAGGCTTTATAAATCAGTAAACTAAAATATTCATACATCAAAGCATGCTTTGAAAAATTCGATAATAAATCACATTTATAAATCAACTTTAAATTCATTTTGTTATTCATAGATAGTAGCTTAAACCCTTGGTCTGTAAACTTGCCAAATCTTCTTTTGACCTGAAATGACGAAAAATAATCCCCTTTAATCATAAAACATAAAAAAATTGCTTAAAATTTTCCAATATATCAAAAATAGCTAAAAAAACACCCATTAGACATGGCTGACACATAAGGGGTCGGTGACAAAGTCAACACGCGCGCGCATGGCCTGGACAGGCCAACTCGTGCTAACCTCGCAAGAGATATTGCCCGCACCCGCCTCACGCACCTCGCATGGCCCTCGCGTGCCCAATGTATCTTGCATAGCCTTCACGCACGCAGGGCTTGCCGTGTGCGTCCTTGCACATCTTATGCATCCAACCTCAGTCCAAAATGCCACGCTAAACTCTTAAAACCTAAAACTCACACCCCACTCGCTTAGCAACCTCTAACAGTCGACCAACAACCTCTACTGGCTAGAAACTCACTTTTGGCTAAAACCTTACTTCTACTTTAAAATTTAATATCTTAAAATCTAGAACTCAAATGAAAATATTTTCTTTGTACAAAGTTGTTGGAACATGTCTTAATTTTCTTACCTCAAACTTTTAGCCAACAACTCCATGTAATGAGTTCTTTAGCCTCCTTGAAGTGAAGACTGTTGAGATTTCTTTTGAGAATGACCTTCCTCTCTTGTTTCAACTTAAACTCTATCGTCCTCCCACAAAAATAAACCGGGACTCAATATAGAAAATATACTCAATTTTTAAACATTTGAGACTAATTTAAGCCAAAACGCACAAGTGGTTGGGGAGAAATGTTCATCAGAAATGACCTATTTATACTGAAGCCTGCATTAATCTTTATTAACACCTCCTACAGTCAAAATTTAACCCATGCATACACATGACACTTGAAATCCACTCCACCTCTTCCTCGTCTCGCTTAACCTTACTTAAAATACCCAACCAAAATGCCTTGTGCCCTTGGAAATGTCTTACTAACCTCTCTTGGCCTAGCCGCAAGCCTCCAAACGCATGCCTATACCAAACTAACCTCTATCTAAACAATTTTCTAAAGTTTTTTTGATTTATAATCATTTAGATTTGTCTATACCATCATTTATAATTGATACACGATCTTGAAAAAATAAATAATAATTTGAAAAAAAATAAAAGAAAAAGAGATATTTTATATTTGGTACATGATCTTGAAACAAATAACAATTTAAAAAAAGAAAAAAATTGCAGAAGAAGAAGAGAAAAAGACGATGGGAAGGAAAAAAAATGAGGCGTTTGCAAAAATAACAAAAAAATTTATGATAATAGAGCTTATCTCACTACATTTTCTAAATTGCAAAGGTAGCAAATTTAAAAGCGGATAGCCCTCTGATAGCCCTCTGATAACCCTTTGATAACCCTATGATATATATAATTACTTGTCATATTTGCAACATGCAAAACAGAAACAGACGTGCTATGAGCTGTTTTTTCTATTTTTTTTTTGTCATTTAATGCAAATTTCCAAGAAAAATTGCAAAAGATGGAAATGAAAAGCAAACCTGAAATATTTTTAAAAAATTGATCAACTTAGACATTTTGATTTTGTTACACGAGTGTAAATATTTTGGTGTTTTGTTATATTTATTAAAAATTCCCTTAGATTAATGTATTGTTTGATTTTCAAGTTTTAGATCTAATTTTAAAATTTATTTTCTTTTTCGCTATATTTATATTTATATATTATTTGATCTTTCAAAATTAAACTGTGAATATGTTTATTTAAATATTTTCTAAATTTGAAATTTTTAGATTACAAGATTTACAATATCATGTTTATATGTTATTTTAAATTTAAATTTATTATTTCTTGTATCGCTGAAATTAGTTAGAATTTTACATTGTATAATTTTTTTTACTAAGATTATCATTTAGGTTATCTTTAATACTTTACAACTCCAACATTTACATAACAATATAATTGAGTTGAATTTAAATCAACACCATTTAAGAGAAATCAATGAATGAGAAATAATATTTCAAATCAAGTTTTAACACATGCTTAACACAAATTATTGTATCATAGTTATTAATCTTGCGACAACATTATGTGTATTTGATAACGTTAATGTTTTATTGTTTGTTTTATATTTTAATAAATTATGTGTATATTTTTATTTTTTACACAAATAAATATTTATACTAAAAAATAAAGGAAAATGTTAGAAAAATAACACAAGAAATGAGAAACAAAAAAATGATCATCAAACAAATTTTTGTTTCTATTTTTTTTTTTAAGAAACAATAAACGAGAATAGTTATCAAACATAGTCTCATTTCTTGTTCTAAAAAAAGAAGAAACAAAGAACGAAAAACAGGGAATAAAAAATAGAAAATAGAAAACGGGAATGTTACCGAATGAGCTCTTATTTAAAGCAAGCAACCTTTCAATGCCTAAATGCCACATCTCACTTTTTTTATATCTATGATAAGTTTCAAACCAAAAAGCTAATTTTATTTCGAAAATCATTTCTTCGCTTTGTATAATGAGATCTAAATTATTTACTCTTTTGGGTAGTTAAGCACCAATACTTAATCCATTTTTTTCGATTGAGAATGACGCATATTAAACAAAGTGACTATTTCATTTTTCATAGATATTTTTCAAAGAAATCATTTTATCTTTTTATTTCATTCATAAAATTGGTAGCTTAATGCAAGAAAAGTAAAAGAGATGGAAGAATGATAATGAAATATGTTTGCATTCATAATAGAAACTCTAAGTCCTTTGACCATCAAATTCATATACAAATACAAATGAATATGAAAATACAAGTAAAAGAAAAGAAGTGTTCGTCAGGTGAGGCCCTTATTGCTTTGTGCACTACACGATGAGATTACACACAATAAGAATTGACTATGCGATAAAAACGCTTTACAATGGAAGTTGGTGATTAGAGAGATTGCAATGTAACTCATGTCTTGTGTTCTAGCTACACAATGAGAAAGGCTACGTGATGAACTGTCATGCAATTGTGCTTCCTTCACCTAGAAGTAGTTGATGTCATCCTTGTGTAAGAAAACTGACAAACTGATTTGAATTTACGTCCAAGTGAATTCAAGATAAGGTAGTGACAGTGACATGTGACATTCAGATATTGGGAAATTTCATTAGAGGTAACCATGGAGTTGCTTTACCTTGTGTTCACTTAAGAAAGAATTGAAAGAATTTCAAAGATTTTCAAAGATCCATCACGAGCTTGAATTCGACAAGTATTTGCAAGAAAATACTTGGCTAAGGAGTTAGGCGATGAAGCTAATAGATTGTGAGTGGTTTCTTCCTAAAAATGTTTTAGAAAATAGAATGGATTTATAGTGTATTTAATGAAAGAAAATAGACCAATGAAGTTACCTCACTAAGGTGAAGTTTGTTACCAAACTCCTCGTTGTGCACATTAGCTCTATCCTTGCTACTTACACTCTTGGGTAGTTGGCGATTGACACTTGTCACATGATGAATATAGTTGAACTAATGCTATATTTATAAGCTAGTTTTCTTATCAAGAATCTATCACAATTCTAACTACTAATAACACGTTGACATGTGAGAAGTCAAAAAATGATTGATTGAAGTGGTGTAACCATGCAATATATGTATAAAGAATATAGCCCTTTGACCAATGTACAATATGATCATCACATATATTACAATGAAGTGTAAGATGTTGAGAGAAAGAAGAATGGAAAGAATTGAGACAAGTTAGGGGGAAAATGAGAGAATGATTCTTATCTTGCTTGAGCTTTTTGCTTTCTAACAGGCCTTTTTGGGCTTTCTTTAGCTTCTCTGGGGTCCCTTCACTCTTGGTGGAGATGAAGTGCTTGTATAGACTACTTTTTGACGAAAAACTTCTATTACTCTGAGTGTGTCAGTGCTAACATCTAGCTCTGTGAGGTCACATCATCCCAACTACCATCATTGTCTTTTTGTGAGCTTTCCTCGCGTGATGTCTTAGTTCCTTGTCTGGGGTGTTAATCGTCAAACTAGTTTTCATCGCTTAGCTTTTACGCGAGCTATCTTGTACGATCTGCTCTTTTCTTTTTTTCCCACTTATCTTGCGTTTAAACATGACAAACGTAAAACAGGAATAACATTTATGTAAGCTGTATTTCTAAATACTTATGCGTTTACAACCCAAGTCATGCGTTTTGATCATTATCTTATGTGTTTTGATCTCATTATTCTAGTAGACAGGGCTATAATAACGGTTATTTCTGCACATTATCAATTCATGTAGAATGTCTAGGCGGTCACGTCTCCACTTGATCACATATAGTATATGAATAAGGTTGGACACCTTATTCTGGTAACATTATAGATGCAGCCAATTTTGTAGTTAGTACAAACTATGTGATCTTAAATTTTTCATGTAGAGACATGAAAGTAGGGGCATCATCTGTAAAATGTTTGCGTAAGACCGGACCATTAAATAGTCACTTTTTACGTTATAACACTGTTAGTGTTTTAAAACTGACTATTTCTTTTAAATTGATAATCTGGGTAACTTAATCTTAATCTTAATCTTGAGCTAAGTGTGAACTCATATTCAGACGAAATTATTCTTAGATCTGCATAGGTGAGGTCAGCTCATCAACACTGACCCAATATGTCTTCCCTTTCAGGGATAAGATCGGGTGGATAGTTGGGGACATATGATGCAAGATAAAATTCACTCTTAACCTCATTAAAGTCAGTAGATAGGTTGTTCCCTTATACATTGAATCTAGGTCTTGAACAAGGGACCCACCCTCTCATTAGCTTGAGAGGGGATTCAGTTTATAGGTTGGACCTTAAACCAGTTGTTCATCAGATGATTCATGGTACTTAAGGAACAAGAAGTAATCTCAAGGGTAAAGTGGTAAATTGAACAAGTTAAATTTACGAACAATTTGTGAAGGATTAACTTACTAGTCATGGTTATATCAGGTGGACATAAATATATATATAGTGAGAGGAGTGCAACTACGAGACTTCAATGGAATAACCTATTAGTTAATGAGTGTTGACTAACTTGATCTAAAAGAATTTAGTCAGTTAATTTTGGATCGTTAGAGCTCATGATCAATAGGTTCACTAGGTCCCTATACTAGCTCATTACGATAATAAAATTTAGAAAATGCTGATCGAAAAATTCAAAATAGTTTGAATTAATTTCGTTAAAAATATTTGATTCTGTTAATGAGTTTTTGAGAAATAAAAGATATTTAAATATAAAAAACTCGAATAAAGATTCAAATTAGATCTATTGGATTGATCGGGTTTTGATTTAATGTAATTATTTTATTATTATTAATTAATTAAATTAATTACTTATTAAAATAATAAAATAATTATTTTAAAAAAAATAAAAATTTTAAATTTAAATTTAAATAAATCAAAATCAAAACATGTAAGTGGGTTTTTGACTAATGTGCTTGCATGAATTTTAATTGAACCACCAAATTCATAAGATTTAAGTGTCAATCTTTTGCAAATTTGATTTGAATGTGAATGAAGTGTATATATATATATATACTTCTTCACACTTTAGCACTTCACGGTGGATGAATAGATAAAAAAAAATGTTTTTGAGGTTTGTTCATCATTTCTCATCTTCTCTAAAAGACCCACAAATCTGATCATTGGATTGATCCTACAATCATGTTCTAAAGCCCCGAGAATACTAGAGAAAATTCTTGTGGTGGTCTACTACTTGGAACCAACAATTATAAGTAAGAAATGAAAGTGAATTTCAAACTTCAAGTAAGTGTTTTTTAATTTATATCTTTCTTTGTTCATAAATTCATGTTAATTTAGATGAAATTAGAGTGTTCTTTCAATTTTACTTTTGTTATCATTGTATTTTCATCAATTTGATTGTAAAAAATACTGATTACAGTTTGATTACTATTTGATAATGATTGTTATCTCATTATTATTCAATTGTTATCTTTTATTGATTGTCAATAATGCTAATTTTCTATATGATTAGTGTTTAAGTGTTAATTGATTGCCATTGATAACAAGTGTAGTCTAGTCGAAGAGATGAACTAATCTTTATTCATATATTTGTTAATTGGAGAGATTGATATTTCACGTGATATATTTCCGTGACTCATTCTTAATCTTGAGTGAGTTATGAATTTCTTCTTCTTCTAAAAGCCTCTTCCTGTTATCGACATATGAGTGAGACTATTTCGCGTTGCCCACTGAATATACCTACTATTTGAGGACTTGCTCTGCAAGGACTTTGGGTTTTTTTGATGTTGCAAACCATCAGAAGGTAGAAAAATCATCAACGAGCTATCTCTCGATGTGGTTTTTATTGTCGGCCACATGGTAGGAAGAGACTCCTAGGTAAAATTAATGTGAACACCATAGAAGCAACCATTATAAAATAAAAACGCCCCAGAAATTTGTGCATCTCGAGACTTAGCAACTTTGTCCACTACAAGAAATCGAAGCTCTCCCGATGCAGAAAAAGGCTTCGACAAAAACAACGTTGGAACAAAGGCCACTCCTTGATGCATAAAATACACGTCGACAGAGACAAGTCATCCCGGACGCACATCAAAAAAGCCAGAACACACCCCTATTTCTGACGCCATAAGTAAAACGTCGAGAGAAGATAAATAAATATTTAATGCTTGCATTTTTCCGAATGTCTCTTTGCACGACATCAGGAATAGTTTTCACTTGTCCTGACGTTTTACTTATGATGTTGGGAGAAGTGAAAACTGTTTCCGACGTTTTACTTATGACGTCGGGAATAGAGGGTGTCTCCCAACGTTTTTGATGTGCGTCGGAAATTTTCTTATAAAAATCCACATAAGTTCTGTAATGCATAGAACTGACAAAGAGAAGGTCGAGAGAGTTGAGAGTAAGACCGAGAAGGAGAGAGATCCACGCCACTGCTCGTCATTGTCCTTGCTGTCGTCCTTATCTGACCGATCGTCGTCATCTTCGTTGTTACCCTTTATGGTAAGTGGTGTAGTTTAGTTATTGTTTTGTTTTAGTTAATTAATTTTAGTATATAGGTTTCAAATTAGTTTTAGGTTTTAGATTTAAAATTAGTTTTAGTATTTAGATTTTGAATTAGTGGTAGGTTTTAGTATTGAAATTGAATTTGAAGTGTAGTTAGGAATTTTAATTAGTTGTAGATTTTAGGAATTTTAATTTGAAGTGCTGAAGCAGAGAGTGAAGTGGTGAAGTTGAGATTGAAGTGGTGAAGTTGAGATTGAAGTGGTGAAGTTGAGATTGAAGTTGAGTTTGAATTTCAATTTGAATTTAGGAATTAATGGAAAATATTTCTTTTTAAAAAATAGAGTGCGTCGGGAGTTCTTTAACATGTGCGTCGGAAGTTCCTAGACATCTCCCCACGCTATATTGACAGCATCTTCGATGTTCATACAACGTCGTGAGTTTCTCTCCTGACACATTTTCTCCGACGTATATTTATGTGTCGGAAAAACCTTTTTTTGACACTTTTCATATATCTCCCAACGATTTTGTGGATCTGGAGAGCCCCATTTCTTTGTAGTTGTCATATTTTACAAGTCAACTATAAGATTATTTCTTGACGATTTGGGGTGACGTCAAGAGTTTTTGTTGTGTGGTATTGCGTGCTTTTATAAATTTTTTCCCAATGACGATGTTGGGTTATCTAGTCTTTACCGACATTTTTTGTGTTATATGTTTATATGTTTATATGTTTTTGTTAAATTAAATTTAGAATTTTCCTTTTTCAAAATCTTATAAAAGTTCAAGCACAAGAGTAGATTTGGTGTGAAGTCTAATTGCATTAGAATAAAACAAGTTCACAAGTTTTTCTTATGGTGCATAAAGCATGAATGCATAAACACCCTTGATGTTCTACAAAAACAGAATGCCTATGAAATATTGCTTCAGTCCTATCATCTGCTACCTTTGCAATTCAGCAAGTGAAGACATAAATCACCTCTTTCTTAGTTGCCACTTTGCAAAACAACTGTGGAACATATTAATAAATCAAATTGGGTTAGTTTTCAATCTCAAGCATTTCTCCAAGTAATCTGAAGCATACAAGCATACAAGCATACAAGCGAAAGAAATATAATCTCTTTGTGCTGGAGTGCCTCTGCTATATGGTCGGTTTGGAAAGAAAGAAATGATAGAAAGAAATAATAGAATTTTCAATAATTCACAAAGAGAAGTGGCAAATGTTTGGAAGGATATCAGTAACTTTATAGGGTTGTGGTCTTGCAGGGATAAGAGGTTCAAGGACTACAATCCAATCACCACCTCTTTAAATTTCAAAGCGTTGTTAGATTAATGTATCACATGGCTTTACTCAAGTGAATGTAACATTCTATGTAACACCGCTCTTGAATAAATTTGTGGCATATATTTTACTATATCACTAGTTTCTATTTCAAAATAAAATAAAACAAGTTCACGAGACCCTAATTGTTTCATTCCATGGGAAAGTATTAATACCCATATAATAGAAATGAAGTTTCGAAGTTTTTCCATGGCAATACATGCATATTTTTTGGGCAACCTCAACCCGAAAACAATCTTGTTTCACCATTCTTTTAACTTAAAAGTATGCTTCTAGAGTAAAAGATAAATTTAAGAAATTCAATTAGTTTTAGTGATAATAAGGAATACATAAATAATCATTCCTATATAACCTATAAACAATAGCATAAATATCTATCCTCTCACATCCACCCCAACAATTAAATTAACTATTCTTCAACCCAAGTAACATTCAATATATTGGTCGAACTTGTACATATGAACTCCTTCAAACTTTCTTGCCACATATAGTATATATAAAATGTCTCCAAACACACACACAATGGTGTTACACACCTACCCTTAATTATACTGAAACTCACGATATCATAAATGTAATGTCATATGCTAAACTATATTGTATATCTCATGCACCCCTGCAATCAAAGCAATACAAACAAATGACATAAGCTAGCCATGCATATCTCACCGCACCCCCTTCTTTACCATCAAAACAATATTATTGAGTGACAACGCATACCTCACCCACCCCTCTAAAATTAAAATGGTATCAACAAATTCCGTACCTCCCTAAAATTAGAACAATACAAACCATAACCGCATGTTATATCATTCATGTATATCTCACCCATCCCCTACAATCAAAACAACAACACAAACATGAATTCTAACTTTCTAAACAAGGTTTTCTAGATTAAAACTTCTAGAATAGAGATACTTATGTGTTAATTTTCTCATTTGATAAGAAATTGTAATCTAGGGAAGTCAAGGAGTCCAATGCAACAAAACGTCTCAATTTTGATCTAAAATGATTGAAAATGAGTCAAATTAAGATTCATTGATATTTTTATAAATATAAAGAACCCAGAGCCACCCGTGGTGCCTCTACACCATGCACAGTGCAGAAAGGTCGAGGACTGTAAAATGGTGCAGCATTGCCCCACCCACATTAGAGTCGCGATGTCCAATCGTAGCGTTGTGACGCTATCAAGTTTACTCATTTGTTAAAGTTTGCGTGCAACAGACCTTATACGACTCAACGGGGTAATTTAAGCCATTTTCCTTGTATTTTTAGTAATAACTCATACCATTTTTCAAATTAACACATTAGTTAGGCTTTTGTCTTGTAATTCTTTCTCATGATCAATAAAAATTCTCTCACTTCCATGAAAGAATGTCTCCTTTGTTCAAATTTCTTCTTAAAGCTACTTTGGGATCAACAAAGAACTAAGGTACTTTTTTGTGAATGAAAATTGTAGCAATTATTTTTTTAGAATCATGTCTAAATTGCTTTCTAATTTCAATATTTAATTGAATTCCAATTTTAGTTTTGTATGAATTCTTGTTTGATTGAATTGTTGTCTCACGAAAGCATGACTTTTATTTAATATTTAATGGTGTTAAGCATGATTTGTGAAGCAAATCAAGATTGATTGACATTTATTGATTTGATCTCAAGCTGATATTTTCTAAATCATTGTTAGATACTTTCCTTGCTTTTCTTAAAAACTTAATGCAAGCTTAAAAGAATTCAAGAAAACTACTAAGATGAAAACACCTTCTTGAGCTTAGTATGAATTTAAACTTGATTCTTATTCATTAATGAAGGTTAATTAGTTTTGTTGAACTAATTAGTTGTGGATTGAAATTGATTGCAACAAGTTTATTTGTTCTAGAATGGAAAGAAGGCTAGAAACTCCATTCCCACCTGAGAGAACTTCATTTATTTTGTGCCCTACAAATATTATAAATTAACAAAAACATTTACTTGCTTTCTTTTTAATTTCTTGCATTGTCACCATAAGCCTCCCCTATGCATTAGATTTCTTGCATTTTTAAATATAGATTCTCATGTGTTACGTACAACCCCAAACTTCTTCCAATGTTTTTTTACTAGTTTTCTTAAGTTTGGATTATAAATAACTTTCTTGGGTGAGATTGAGGGTTCTTTTAACCCAGTTTGCATATTTTTTTTCTTTAATGAAACTATAACACCCCAATTCCAGGATTCTCTATAACGTCTTAGGTCCAGGATTCAGACCAGGATTTGGAATTCAAATCTTCAACATTCCCCTGCATCCTCTATGATTGGACAACATCATCCTTACTATCTTAAAGGCATATTAGAGTGAAAGTTCTTCCCACAAACCAACACAAGTCCTTTCAGCATGTTTTTTCCTCACTCACATGCATCCTAGAAAAATTCCCAGGAGGTCACCCAACATAGAATTACTTAAAACTAAGCAAGTTTAACTTTAAAGTTCCTATGATCAAGCCACCGAAAAGGAAAGTGCACATTGTTGGTATATGTATTAACTTTTAATTCTTTTAAGTCTTTCTTAACATGATTTTCATGTCCTCGGGATCCCTCTCGTTCAGATTGATACCGGTTCATTCATGTTCTCTTCATAACTCGAAAGATGTTTTAGAAACATTGTTCGAGTGAACATTGATCAAGATATGAACTACAGTCTCTACTGCATACTCCTAAAACAAGCTAGGCAATTGAGCATAGCTCATCACTGAACGACTCAGGTCTAACAAGGTTCTATTTCTCATTTTTTATACACCATTTTGTTGAGGTGTACCAGATGCTAAGAGTTGGAATTGGATTTCATGTTCTATCATATAGTCCTGGAATCTCATATCTATGTACTCTCCACCTCGATCAGATCGAAGTATTTTAATATTTTTACTTAATAGATTTTAAACTTCAGCCTTATACTCCTTAAAATTTTCAAGAGCTTCAGATTTATGCCCAGTTAAGTATAAATAACCATACCTTGAATAATCATCTATAAAAAAAGATGAAGTATTGAATAACACCTCTAGCTTTTACATTCATCGGATCACAGAGGTCTGAATGTATAAGTTTTAGATGCTCTTTGGCTCTATATTCTTTTCCAGTAAAAGGTATTTTAGTCATCTTTCTTTCAAGACAAGATTCACATGGAGGCAATGCATCATCTTCTAACTCATTGAAAAGACAAGATTAATGTGACCTAATTTTAAATGCCCAATATAGGTATTGTTATTAGGAGAAATTCTTTGCCTTTTATTTTGAGTATTAGCAGTTTTAAACATCTCATGATTTAAAATTGCTTTCGCTTCGTTAGGTCTTAATGCATAATAGTTTTCTTCAACCTTAGCTGAACAAATACGTACACCATTCTTAGAAATGAACTCTTCATTTAAAGAAAATGTTACATTATATGATTGTTCAATCGGACAAGAAATAGATATAAGATTCCTTTTAATCTAAGGAACTATGTACAAGTTCTCTAAAAATAGGAATCTATTTTTGAAAAACAACTTAACATCTCCTACTGTACGAGCTGAAATGCAATCTCCCGTTCCAACCTTAAGTTCTTCAAAACGATGACCTTTTGGCCTTTTCATTATTTACCAGAATGCCC
This sequence comes from Cucumis sativus, assembly GCF_000004075.3. NCBI lineage: Eukaryota > Viridiplantae > Streptophyta > Magnoliopsida > Cucurbitales > Cucurbitaceae > Cucumis > Cucumis sativus. Next base: position 8,272,277 of record NC_026659.2, read on the forward strand.
CTTATCTTTCTTTTTGCCCGTTCTCCTTTGTTTGAACTCCGTTTTAGGTGATTTTCATGTCGTTGGGTTCGTATCAGAGTCTACTTTCATATTCTTGATAACATGTCAAAATAATAAACATATGCATGATATAGATTGAGAATAAGCTATTTTTAGATGGATCAATATTTATCCCAACATTAAACAAACTATATCGCATTTAGGTGGTCATATAGCTTATTTGCATGATGACATTAAGATATTCCTTCATCTTCTTCTTTAATATAAGTTAGTTCATATTTATACTATCTCAACCACCCTCATTAAATCATCTTTACTGAGTTCTCTAGATGTATATAAGTAGATTTAGTTTTATACTTTCATTCTTTTATACCTTTTTATTATTTTATTCTTTTATACCACCTAATTGAGAAGTAAACCTTAGAACTAAGTTTTGATATCAAATTCCTATGTTCGATCCTGGTTCACCAAGGAAAACCTATTGTTTCGCTTACACTTGGGCAAGCAATAAGAAAACTTGTATAACGAAGACTTATCAGTGATGGAGGATATTAGGAGCATTTTGCATGCAATGATCATATCCACTCGCATGATGAAGAAATTCATGAAGAGCATTTTGCATGAAATGATCCTGAATCAATGACACATCATGCGATTGAACATAAAGGTACTATACCAACATAGGCAACATCACTATTTCCAATGGCGTTGAGCCTATGTTGTCTAGAATTAAGAATCATCACCAAGTCTGTGGAGTAGACCAACTAGATCAAGTTGTAGGCATGGTTGAGTGTGATTGACTTGTACAAATCTACAAACCAAACATATAAATATACAAATATACAAACAAACAAACTACAACCAAATGAAATAGACTAGGTTGCGTAGGATCGACTCTTAACAAGCATTGCGCTCACCAACACTGTGCAACATACTTCACCATATAAGTCTCGTGAAAGAAAATAACCAAGCAACCTTTTGGATGTATAAAGTGTCTAAAACTTTCATCAAATAGGCTTCAACGCCTCTTTTACAAATCATAAACACGCATTAATCTTCCATATTTCCTTCGTAGAGAACATGAACCATTCCTACACATAGATTACTATAATGTCATTTTCATCAACAACATCCCTTGGAGAATTTTCTGGTTCATTTTCTGTTGTTCGGGCCGCTAAGCTCAATACGCTCCTTTTACGCATTAACTTGCTTCACTCCATCTTGCAACTCTTTTCTACATGGCTTCCTTTACTTCTTACGTGCACATAATAGTTAGTAATTTACAAGAATAAGACTAATGGTTTACAACAAACATAGCATAATAGTTAGCTCATTTATAGGAATAAGACTAATGATTTACAACAAACATAGCATAAATATGATGAGAAGAAAGCTTTTAAAATCTTTAAACAATATTTGAAAATCACTCACAAATTCTAAGTTTCCCATTAGCTTAGAACTCCTTGTCTTCAAGCTTCTTGTCGCCTAACTTCTTTTTCCAGGAGAGTAACACTAATGATTTTTACATGATAATCCTTTTACTGTCCCTTATCCTCTATTTATATTAATTTTCAAAATAGATTAGTCTCCCTTAAGTCTTTATTAACTTGTCAGCTCCTACTTGGAACTTTACACGTGTATGCTCTATATTTTTTTTAATCATGCTTAGCTTAAACTTTTAGACGCAACCCATTAAGTATACTTGAGGAAATTTTCAGAAAAATCCTAATTCTTCATTGTATAACTTTAGTTCGCCTAAAACAGACCCGCCTTCTCTTCACCTCGTGTTGCCTATTCTTAAAGTCAAGCATTCAAAACACATCTTCCTTCTACGCATGGCCTAACTTTATGTGAATCAATAAAACACTTAGCTTCTCAAACACTTTCTTTTCAAAACCTTCCCCATAATCCATACTAAAATACTTATTTTGGAATTAACCCTTCTATTCAGGCCCGAGTCTTACATTTAAGGTAAATCCCTTAGGTCCTGTAGACTTGCTCTATATCTTCTTGACCTCATAGTGTATGTTAACTTTGCCCAACGCATGCCTAACACCGAGTTCATCCTGCCTTGCAATGTTGCCTACTTCAATGCATGCTATCCTCTTTTGACAACTATGTCGCTTAGCATAGAACACCTAGTATGTCACCTAGTTGCTTGCCCAAGTCCCAAAGTTCAAATTTTTATATCGTAATTCCAATTAATTTCGTCAGCTCGCCACAAATCATTGAAGATTGCTCACAATTCCTTCGAAAACAAACCTTTGTGGGTTCTTCTCCAAATTTCTCTCACATTCCTCAATTTCTCTCTCTTCGGCCGCCCTTATCAAAAGACTAAACTCTTTAAGCTTTAGTTTGGGACTAAAAATACTCAATCTTTTCACGCCGCGTTCCTAAAGTCCACTAGTACAAAAGTGGTCTACAACAACAGTTATTTACTATCGTAAACGAATTTCGCGACAGTTATTTTCAGTCATAGAAGCGGGAGTCATGGAAAGTCCTTCGACGACAGTTTTCAAAAACTGTCGCAATAGGTTATTTTATGACATGAAATAAATGTCGTTAATCAACATTCAACGACATCAAATAACTGTCATAATCTATTTTATGACATTCAATAACTATCATCATTTCTTTATTAACGACAGTTAAATAAATGTCAAGAATTCATTTATTGTGATATGTATTAATTGTCATGAATATGTTATTCGCGATAGTTTTTTTTTTGTAAAAATGTCATTGTTTAGTTATTGACGACATTTTTTTTTCCAGTCAACGATTGTGCAATCGTGACAATTTTTCGATAACATTAAATGTCATTGTTTTGCTATTGACGACATTTTTTTGTAGTCAAATATATTGCAATCGTGATAGTTTTAAACTGTGATATACTATAGTTTTTTCCTGTTCTCCATGCAGCTCCACCATTACACGAACCATTTGAATGACAATAATGTAGCTGAGAATGACAAATTTGAATTTATACAAGTTTCACACCAATGTACAAAAAAATAGCCAACACTTTAATATACATACACTATAATACAATTTATAATATTTGTACATCTTAATACAAGTTTCAATAATCCACATGTACGGAATCCTAGCCCTTAATCAAAAAATATTTTAAATAGCATTAGAATACATCTAACAAGATTTTCTGCAGAAGCATAAACGACCAACCGAGAATGTTCGTCTCTGGAAATGTTCTTTGAAAGAAAACTCATGAAGTTGTCGACTCCAGTTGAACCTACAAAGACAACATGAATATAAGTATCCATAACACATACGTACAGTCAATGAATAACTAAAGATGACTACAAGAAAGAAACATAATATTTAAATCAAGAATAACAAAAAGGGGTCTAGCTTAAGCCCTAGTCCAAGCCAGCATGATCAACCTCAATTAGAGCTAAGATCAAGTAAAAAAAAGTTCCTAACTTTACATCTTAAACTAAAAAAAAAAGGTGTACTTGGCCTCGACCTTGGTCAAGATTGACCCTAGAAAAGGGGTACATAGTACATCATAGCTAAATGAACAATAGAAAGACACTTGTACAAATTTAAAATGTTCAATAGATGAAATAAAAGCTACATGATTATTAAAAAACGACACCTGATAAATTGGCATGAATAACAAATTGGTCAAATAACAAGAACCAAATAAAAGAACGAACAAAATTCTTGAAAACAAATTGGCATGAAGAACAAATTGGTCAAATAACAAGAACCAAATAATTTACGACACCTGTAAGCAGCTCCCACAACACTATCCCAAAGCTATAAACATCAGCTTTATGATCGTACGGTTTGTGCTCAATAACCTTGCAGCCACGAACAACAAACATTCAGAAGACAAACAAGGAGGAAAAACTACCATCCCAATAAGGAATAGCAATGCATCTACAAACAAAGCACCTAAATGCAGGATAATATTTTAGTATTGGTGAATGATATGCCAATATCATTTCCTCTTGAAATAGAGAGCTATCAAGACTGTGAAAACTTGCCTTCAAAAAGTTCTATGATTCCAAGTCCAAAGTTATATAAATAACTACTCTGAAGTATATTAACGACAATAAATCATCAATGACAATCCAAATGAAGAAACAAGTTTCTTCTTCTTTCTTAGTTCCTTTCCAGAATTCTTAATACAACTATTGCACATCTGAAAAACTTCCTAGGAATGGATTGATGTTCGAGCCATATTAGTGCTGTGTGAAACTGAACGTGTACCATATATGACCATGAAAATATGAAAATATGAGGTACATAGAAATCTGATCCATTACACATTGGTTGAAATCTAATATCTACACTTTTCATGAATGCCAACGCAGCACTTGATGTCCATAGGGTGAATAGTATATATTTGCATGATACTAACCTCCGGAGCCATCCAACGATATGTTCCAGTTTCGGCAGTCATCACACCAGATTGAGCTAGCACTCTAGCAACACCAAAATCAGCTACCTTGATAACCTGTCAAACATTTTGGTTTAATATCGGTCTGGAATAGAGAACAAATTAATGAAAAGTTAATTAAATGAAAATAAAAAACATAAAGGAAGCACACTTAAGAAAGCGACCCCGGGAATAACTTAGCTAGAATTGATATTAGCTACTCTGCAAAATCAAATAATGATTGTGCCTATAGATATTTATTGTATAGAAGAAAAATCATTGGAATCAAAAAGTACTTCAGAGCCTACAGTGGAGAGCAATGGCATTAAAATTTTAATGTGTCAACTTTTAAATATTTAACGGCTCAATCTTGCACCTACCCTACTTTTACCCAAAATAACTTCCTAAAATTGATGAGTTTTACAGTGACTGAACTTTTAATGCTCGTGTAACATTACATTTTAGTGTTGAAAGGATTCAGGGTTGACCAAGAAAAACAATAATTGGTTACATTACACTGTTCACTCTCAATTACGCATAGCTGCAAAGATTGGTACAGTACTTTTCATTATTCTGTTATCGACATTAAAAGGGTCATATTCATATAAATCATTGAGAATTAGACAGGTATATGGTATTGATCATAAAGATAAAAGTGGCCAATAAAGACAAAGTATTGCATGGAAAAGACTACAAGTATTGTCTTTAGATCTATCCAGAAATCAACATGATTCTGTAAGCAACAGATCAATGGTTATGAAATGAAGATACATAATATTGCCATCAAATTGAATACCAGTAAGCATGCTTTTAAAACTAATAGGAAACAGAAGAGTGTGTCAAAATGACTTGGTAAGTTAATAAGCACGTCTTATTGATCAACTCACGAAGTAAATGCAAAAGTTTTATTTCTTCTTACCCCATATTCATCCATCAAAAGATTTGCAGCTTTTAGATCTCTATGGATGATATTCTTTTGATGCAAATAGTCCATTCCCTTCGACACATCAACTGCCACTCTTAGTAAGGAAGGAAAACTAAGAACGTCCTTTTGTTGATGTAAAAAGTCGTGTAAGCTTCCACCAGACATGTACTCTAACAATCATGGAGATTAATTTACACAGTTATAATATAGGCAAATCTCATCAGCATTATATCAACAAAATGTGTAATAATTAGGTTACCTGTAACAATGAAAAGGCTTGGAGGCCTGGTAGATGCACCAATAAATTGGACAACATTCTTGTGCCGAAGTTTTCTACAAATTTTAGAAACAAGAGGGTGAAACGGATGAACTACTAAGGGAGTGAAGGCCTAGATTGTTGACCACCAACAGGTACTTTTTTTACCCAGGTAAATTGAACTTAACATTAGTTTCGATGTTAAAGAAGAAAGATAAACTAATGATATAAATAATGTGAAAACTACCTATGCCCCAATAATATTTATAGGATTAATGTAACACCTTTTGGCGATAAGACAACCAAACTAGCAAACTATGAAATTGCGATAATCACTTTTATAAGAAGAAAATATATACAAGAGACAAAGATAGAAAGAATTAGAGAACATATAGCAGCATTGTGGAAAATTAAACTGTGATATAAATACCTCATGATATGAATTTCTTGCTTCTCAATATGGAAAATGCAAGGTGTGAATAGAGGATGCCTTTTCTATATAACTCAACTAGTTAGAATTCAAATAACATCTGAGGTGAAGTATAACCATCCTCAGGAATGTAACCTTTAACAAGAATATTGGCAGCTACCTGAATCTTTGATATTTCTTCTGCCAGTATATCTTTTAGCTGCTTGGTATCCTGTAATTTCAACACTCCATGTAAAAAATCAATTCATGGATGGTATAAATAATATTTTTTTAAGAAAAAATAGATCAAGACCATTCTGAACTGAAAAAATATCCAATGTCCTGCCACAACCCATTCAATGTCGTGTGAAAATGAGAAAGAAAAGCCTTGGAAGACTATATTACCTCAATTACCCAACCATCAACTACAAAAACATCCAAGGAAAAGCCATCTGTTGTTGAAAAAGCATGTGCTTCTTGAATATTCAGCCCAATCTCAGAAAGTAAGGACGTCAACTGAAAGGTAATTTCTGCTATGAATGTCTCACATATAATAAAAAATTTAGCTAAGTCCAATAAATCATATTCGGTATTTACAACTAATTTTCTTCAAATAGTTGTGCTACAAACATGAGAATGTTACCAAAAGCATAAACGCTTAACTAAGAACATTAGTTCCTCCAACTATAATGACCCTCTCTACTATGATGAATTACTGCTTCAAGCCACAAATTATTTTTCCTTTTCCTTCAGAACCACATCTAAGAAGTATAGCATCAAGAAGGACAAATCAACATAACATAAAAATAAAGATAAACTTTTCCTCTTCATCAATCCTGCTCCAATTTCCTCGTGATCAAAGCGTCGTAAAACGTAATTGATCAGCATAACTCAAGAAAAATATATTTTCTCAAATCGGATTGCACTAGCGAAAAATTACACCGTCGTTAAAGCGGCAGTGTACAATGATACAAGAAGACGGAGAAAACACGATGAACGGATTCAGATTCCAAGTAAGCAAAGAGGCGAAAAAAGTTTCAGCCCATAGCCATGACATCTCCTTTGGCCTTGATTTCCTAATTCGAACGAACAAAAATCAATCAAAAATCAACCAAATGCTTCATTGAGGCATTTCATCAAACACATTGTAAGCTACCAAAATGTTTCATCACCAACCTACACAAATTTTTTAAAACAAAGAAAATAATTTTAAAGATTGCAAAGAAATCGGCACTAGCCATGACATCTCTTTTGGAAATGAGAAATTGGGATAAGATCTTACCGGCGAAACAATCCAATGAAATTGGGATAAACTGAAACTCACGAAACAATCCAATGGAGACAACGAAGAACTTCATAGAGAGAGAGAGAGAGAGAGAAAGAGATAAGGAAGAGAAGCTTACCGGCGGAGGGGAGGGGTGACGACCGACGCCCACGATTTGAAGCTTCGGGTTGATTGGAGAGGTTTGGAGAAGACGGGAGTGGTGGCGACGGGTTGGTGGAGAAGGTTTCGACGGACGGGCAGGAGGGGGTGGTGGTGGCGACGGGACTTCAGACGGTCAGAATTGGGAGAAAGCCAACGGGACTTCACGCGGATGGGAGGAAGAATTTGGGGAAAATTTTGGGGAATTTGGGTTTTTTTTAAAAATATAAATATGTAAATTTAATTTTTTAAATATAAAATAATAAATTTTTTAACCCTAACATTCTATGACATTAAATAACTGTCGCGAAAAGTGTTTTCCGAAAAATTCCGTCTTTTCCCGCCAAAAACGCGAAATTTTCTATTTTGTGACAGTTTTTTTTCCCATCCATTTTTTGAGATATATAACAGTCATAGTAGACAGGTTTTCTTCTAGTGGTCACTCAATGCGATTAAGGGGAGATATGACCGCTTAGACATTCTATGTGAACCTCTCCACGAGATAACACATAGAACATCTAGTAAGTGAAATGAATGTACAAAAAAATTTAATGAGAGATGAGAACTCATTTATAAATAATCAATACTTCATTAATATTGAATCAGAAGTATATTAAACATGAGTACACGTCTTTTAAAACTTCATGAATATAACATTCTAAGACAACAATATGGCTCTTTTCACCTAGATCCACATGCTATGTGAATTGACAGTGGCCACTATTGTGAAACCCCAAAATTTCTAAGACTATTGGAACTTGTTTAGAATTAGCATAAATAAAGGATAATGAGATCAAGGAAGGAAAGTTGAAAAAAAAAAGGCTAAGTGTTAAGGAAGAATATGCTAGGCGTTTAGAGGTTAAGATGGTGGTCAAAATCACATGAAAAACCTCTAAGTAACACTCATTGGGCGACCAAATGGTGGTTGAAAAATCTCCAAGCTAGGCCTTTTGGAAGATGACCTAGGAGGCAAAAATCATGGAAAAATAACCTCTAAGATAAGTTGGGCATTTTGGATGGCTTGGCAAACTTGGACTTGCTAGATGAGAAGAATGATTTAGAGGTTAGCATTGGCATGAATATGATGCCTAGGTGGCAAGAATTAAACATTGAGCTTGATGAGATGATTTGTGAGATTAGAAAGCTTAAATATGAGAAGTCAAGGCTATCCGAGATGACTTATGAGATTAGTAGGTGAGAGATAAGGTATTTGACAAGGCTATACTTTGAAAGATGGTATACGAGGAAGTCATAGAGGTTAGTTGGACGTTTTGGACTCCTAGACATTTTGTTTGTACATTGGAAGTTTGGTTTAAAGTGTGAAAATGTTAGCATAAGGTGTCAAGTAGGTGGTGTTAAGACTAAATCATGCAAGCATGAGGTAGAAACTATGAGTAGAAGGTGTCAATAAAGTTTAATGCAAGGATAGCTACAAATAAGCAACTTCAGACTAGGGTTTCTCAAAATCCACTCGTGCTATTTACTTAGAATCACTTCGAAAAGATCAAAATTTATGTCTAGTTTATAGACCTAGGCTATTGTGTAAATTGGAATCGAGAAGTTTGGCGTCTGGACCAAGAGAAGGTGAGAAGGTCAATTTTAAGTACAACCCGAGCAATGTGCACTTCCAGAAGGTTATAGAGCTTGTCATTTGCAATTAGAAGCTAAAATTTTGAGGTAAGAAATCTAAGGCGTTTTAGAGCAACTTTTTAGAAGGAAGTTGTGTCAAATAAGATGAATTTTTAAAGTCGGGTTATGTTTCTGGATGAAAAAGCAATTTTGAGCTGTGGTTGAATGTCATGCATGTCTAGGCGAGATGGATGTGGTTTTAGTTCATAGAGGTTATTTTGAGCTCTCTTAACTTGTTTACCCCGCATTCTTCCTCCATGCATGTTTGAACAAATGGTAGAATCACGAGGAGGAATTGAGGGTTAGTGGTAGTAGTCGCGCCTAGTGCTCACCATTTTAATCAAGAAGAAACTAGGAGAAACACGGTGGTTTCTTGAATCGATAAACCTTCTTTCCAAAACACAAATGATTCCTGCCTAACTCCAAACTTGTCAAATATAAAATGGCTCTACAATAACTACTATTGGGTCAACCATAAATGGGCTGGAATACACAGTATAGAAGCCCACACCAATAAGACAAAAACACAATTTCAAGCCAGCGGTCAATACACACCCAATACAGCTCGTAAATGTACAAAAGAAGCTTCGTCAAGGGGTTTTGTGAAAATATCTGTCAGCTGGAGGGCATATCAAACATGTGTGAGTGAAGTAATTTTACCTTCAACAAGATCGCGAATAAAGTGATATCGAATATTAATATGTTTGGTGCGACGATGCTAGACCAGATTCTTTGAAGTATCGATGGCACTCATGTTATCACGATAGAGTATCATGGTTTCTTGAGACGAACCATACTCACCTATCATTTGCTTCATCCAGATAAATTGATAATATGCACTGCCAGCTGCAATATATTCAGCCTCAGTAGTAGATAGAGAGACAGAGTTTTGCTTCTTACTGAACCATGAGATCAAATTGTTACCCAAGAAGAAACACCCTTCGGACGTAAACTTCCTATCATCAGAACAACCAGCCCAATCAGCATCACAATATCCCCCCTCGAACATATCTCTATTTCTATAAATACTCAATAAGTCTTTCATACCAGGCTCGAGGTGCCTGCTTGAGACCATACAGAGCTTTATTCAGTTTGTACACATGTTATAAAAATGTTGGATCAATGAAGCCTTTGGGTTGAGCAATATATACTTCTTCATTCAAATACCCATTTAAAAATGCACATTTTACATCCATCTGATACAACTTGATCTTTTGTAACAAGCGTATAGCTTCAAGTCTAGCAACATGAGTGAAGATTTTATCAAACTCAACGCCTTCCATCTGAGTATACCCTTGAGCAACTAAGTGTGCCTTATTTTGAGTAACAACTCCTCGTTTGTCTGTTTTATTTTTAAATATCCATTTTGTTCCAATAATATTAACATCAACTAGTTTGGGTACCAATGTCCAGACATTATTGCGTTGGAATTGAAGAAGTTCTTCTTGCATTGCATTAATCCATAATTCATTGCGAAGAGCTTCTAAAACTGATCCTGGTTCAATTGATGAAGCGTAACATAAATTCACTATTAACTTTGCATAGTCAATCCGATCTTTCTTTTTGGTTGTGACTCCACTTTGTACATCACCAATGATACAGCTAGGGGAATGATTCTTAGTCACATGAACTGGAGGTCCTGACTGTAGACCAATTGTCTCATGAGTAGATTTAGAGTTGATAATGTTGTTCATCCTGTCATGAATATCAGGTATAGCATGTGAAACAATGTCTCTACCTACTACCAAAACAGTGGGTAATTTAGTGTTTTGTATTAGAAAAACATCTTCATGATCTTGTCGTTTGATAGAAACTTTCTCATTATCATTCACAACAATATTGATAGACTCCACTACTGATTGAGTCCTGGTGTTGTACACTCGGTACGCTCTACTACTTGGTGAGTAACCCAGAAAAATCCCATTGTCAGACTTAGCATCCAATATTCTAGGATATTCTCTATTTGCAAGAATGTAACAAACACTGCCAAAGATATGAAAGTATTTCACATTAGGTTTCTTACCTTTCCATAATTCATACAATGTCACTATGGCTCTTGTTCAAATTGTCACTCTATTATGAATGTGACAGGTAGTATGCATAGCTTCCGCCCAAAATCGTAATGGTAAATCTTTGGCATGCAGCATTACTTTGGCCATTTCTTATAGCATACGATTCTTTCTTTCAACAACCCCGTTCTGTTGTGTGTTATAGGAGCTGAGTATTCATGACTGATCCCTTCACTTTCACAGAAAAGATCAAGTTCTTCATTTTCAAACTCTTTTCCATGATCACTTTGTAATCTTATTATATTATGTCCTTTTTCTCGTTGTAGATTACAATCTAAGTGTATGCATACTTTAACCGTCTCAGATTTGCTTTTCAGAAATTTAACCCAAGTGAAGCAGAAGTAGTCATCCACACAAACAAATACACATCTCTTCTTTCCTGAACTTTCAGTTGCATTGAACCCATCAGATCCATATATAGAAGCTCAAGAACTCTGCTCGTATAACATTCACTTACACTTTTACGGGTAGTCCAAATAAGTTTTCCACGTTGAAAATTTCCATATCTTTACATCCAGAACTAAGAGTCCCATAATTGCATCATGTTTAAGCGCTTTTCCCAGTGTCACAAGACTGACATGACTTAGCTTCTTATGCCACTGATGAGTTTGATCTTCTCTTGAAATTTTACAAGAATCAGGTTGATTTGAACACCAATGATAACAATTATCAGCCTGGCGAATTCCTCGCATAACTTCACTATTGTGTTCATCAGTCACTATGCAATTTTCTTTGCAAAAGTTTACAGGGTACCCTTAATCACATAACTGGCTTATGCTGATAAGGTTTGTAGTGAAACCTTCAACATATCGTACATCATTCAGTCATTAGAGATGTGATCCTGTAATGTCTCCCTTAGATAAAATTCTTCCTTTGGCACCATCACCAAATGTCACATGTCCTGAGGAGCATTCAATTGAGTTTGAAAAATTAGATCGATTTCCTGTTATATGCCTTGAGCATCCGCTATCAAAGAACCAATCCTCTCGAGACATTTGAATAGAAGTAAATGCTATGTGTCCCTTCTCAGAATGTTTCTTAATTTTCCACACCCTTTTAACATCTGTGACGCTCTGATTTCATGAAGATGCTTCTGTGTGCGGTATCTATTTCCCAAATCTGATGACAATTTTCATTCATACCTACATTTCTTCATCATTCTATAGCAGAATGGTTTAATATGTCATTTCTTTCCGCAGAAGTGACATAACCATGTATGTGCTGCAAGTGGGATTTTGCCGTGTCTTTGAAGACTTAATTTCCCTCTTGCAATGTCATCACTAGCTGGTACAAATACAGTTTTGCTTTCTTGTATAGAATTTGGTCCAGACAAACAGTACTAGAATTCAGCATCTTCACACATTTCTTCAACTGTTCATGTTTTATTTAAACTTCTTTTAATTTGAGTTTCAGAGAGGATATGACTGTGAGAAGTCTTTGATTTTCTTCCATTAATCCTTGATTTTTTTCTTTCTGAATAGTTGTAGCTGTCGTATCTTCTTCCCACTGTGATCTCATTTTATTATAGGACAAGTTCTCTTCAGACTGACAGTTTAAGTCTACATCAGACTGATAATTTGAGTCTCTTTCACTAGTTGAGGCAATACTGATGAATGCATTTACAAACACTTCATCTTTAGTAATTCCATTAGATTCCTCATCAGATAGGGTAACACCAAAGCTTTTCTTCAGTCTTCTTAAATAGGTTGGGCATTCAACTTGATAATGACCATGACCTCCACATTCCCTGCATTTGAAGGACCTGTTGTCTCTATTACTTGATTGATCTGATTCTCTGGTATTTGATCGATCAAACTCTCTGGAATTCGAACGATCAAACTCAATACTTCTATAGTTATTCTGGAATCGATTATTCAATCCATAAGTGTTGGAACTGCTCATTTTCTTGATCACATTGGAGAACTGCTTGGTTAACAAGGCAATTGACTCGTTTACTTGGCCATGAGGCGCTTTTCCTTTCTCAATGGATTCATCTTTATGAATGGATCGAAATGCAACACCTTTACCATTTCTTTCTACTCTATCTACTAAAGTGATCTCAAATGTGAGTGGAGGAACAAACAAGTCATCATGTACTTCTTCAATAGCAATGACTTTCATATGAGATCTTTTGGGAAGGGATCGTAAAACTTTTCTAACCAGCGTTGCTTCTGAAATTTCTTCTTCCATCATTCTCAGAGATTCGAACTTGGTAGTTAACAGCATTAGACGAGAGGTCTTGACAGAGGTTCCCTCAAATGCAACTTCAAGTGTTTTTTTTCATCCAATATGGGTGGTCTTGTAGTTGCAGCACCTTCTCTTGGCGTTACCATATATATCGAACCCACTCTGATACCAAATGAAAAGTGAGAAGGTCAAACACATTCTTCACCTTTTTCGGTTGTCTTCGGGTGAACTCGTAAACTTTTTTCGTAAACTCTCTGTATTTTTTTCGCACCCAAACAACCAAAATCTTCTAATATATATATATATATATATATATATATATATATATTCTCATAATATATTAAGTTGATATCTTTTCCATAATCAAAGGAAACAAACTTACCAAGATTCCTAGATAATAGGAAGAGTTGATAGTTTAATAATATTGCTTCGTAAAAAGAATAATTTATTTGACAAAATATCCTAACAAAGAGGAGATAAAAAAAATTTATAGACCGAGTGTCTAAGTTACTAACTGCGAGTTACACATTGATTTCTAAAAGAATATATTAAATAAGATTTCAAACCTTACAAGCAATAGCTTGAGAGTGACAAAATGACTTTAAAGTTGATTTCTAAATGTAATTTATTAACAAATGTTTTAAGAATGCTTTGATGTATGAGTATTTAAGTATACTCGTTTAGAAAGTGTTTTTGAAGCATGAGATTTGATAAATATTTGATAAGCATATATTTATTGATGTATTTGTTAACAAGATTAAACAAATATGTATATGATGAGTTTCCAAAGTATTTAAGCATGTTTTAGGTTATACCATTTGATATATATAGCAACTCTTTAGGGGATATATCATGTGCACAGAGGTTTCTTTGATAAGGGTATTCAGTAGATACCTAGTTCGTATCACTAGGAAAAATTAATGAGATGAGGGTCTACAGATGCCTAGTTTTCCATCTTAAAGGATGAGTGACTGTACGAATGCCTAGTTTCCATCTCATTGTAGCTATAGCGAGATAGAGTACTACTAATGCTTAGTTTCCGTCTCATAAGTATCGTATCATAGAATGAGAGCCACCAAAGTGTCTATGATTTCATCCTTGTGACTTGCGTGGTATAGTAGTAAAAGATAGAAAAAGGTTTTAATGATATGTTTATGGTTTATTTGTGTACAAGCCAAGGTTTTAAAATAAAATCGTTTGAAAGCATGTTTTGTAAAATCGTCATTCACTAGGTTTTTTAGCTCACTCTTTCCAAATGTTTTTCAACTTTCCAGGTAGAGGTCATGATCCAAGAGCCTGACCATGTCTTCAATTTGTTGTGCCAAGTAACTAATAGTACTGTTGTTAAGGGTTAGTTCTAGTTTAGTTAAATCCTTATTATGTACATGGTTTTGTGTAAGGTTAAAAGTATTTATTTAACTTCTGTTTGGTTTGTAATTGTAGTTTGTAATCAACGGCATCTAACCTCGACTACTTTTTAATTTATGTAAGAAATTTGTTTAAGTTTGTTTCTCGTAGTTTATGTTGCATAAGTCTTAAGTTATTCAAGTTGTTTAGAATTGTAAAGGATCAGTAGTCAGGGTAAACTAGTGTTGTTCAGAAGGGGAGCAATGTCGATTGGCTTCACACCCTATCTCGGATTGAGCAAGCAAGTGCTCGGAGTGGGGTGTGGCATTTGCACTAAGACAAGTCAGAGAGTATTTGGTTGTATACCCTAGTTTATTGTATTCATATGTTTATTGTACTTATATGAGTAATTCTCTCATAGTTAAATTCAACGTTCTTTTCTCATACTATGAGTTTTAGTTCAAGTGGGAATTTGTTGGAACTTATATCCTAAAACTCGTAGCTTGAGTTTAAAATTATTTTCTATTCACTAAAGTGGTTATTGAGGACTTACTAGTAAAAGTAGAACACTATAATCTTGAATCCAATTAAACTAAGGTCGTGAGGCTATCTAGTGTAGACTTGAACTTAAATCAACATATATGGTTCAAGTTCGAGTATATAGCCCAATTGCTCAATAGTGTATGAATAATGTTGGGTGTCTTATTCTTGGGACAATATGGATGCGGTCCCGCTTTGTAGTTAGTACAAAGGATGTGATCTTGAATCGTTCATGTAGAGACATAAAAATGGGGGCATCCTATGTAAAGAGTTTACGTAAGATTGGAACCATGAAATAGTCACTTTAAGTTATAACATCGTTGACTGTATAAAACTAACTATTTCGTTAAGTGATGACCTAAAAAACTTAATCTTAGTCCCGAGTTAACTGTGAACTTCTATTCACATGAAATTATCCTTAGATTTGCATAGGTGAGGGCACCTCAATGGCACTGACCAAATAAGCCTTCCATTTTAGGGGTAGGACATGATGGATGGCTAGGACCTTAGGGTGCAAGATGAAATTCACTCTTACTCGCTTTAGGGTAAAGGTTGTTCTCTTATGGATTGAATCCAAGTCTAAAACAAGGGGACTCACCCTCTCATTGGCTTGAGAGGGATTGGGTTTATAGGTAGAACCTTAAACCAATTGTTCAATAGTGGATCAGTGGTACTTAAGGAGCAAGATATAATCTTGGGGATAAAACAATATTTGACCCAGCCAAGATTATGAACAACTTGTGAAGGATTAACTTACTGATCATGGTTATATCAGATGGACATATCAGTGGTACTTTAGTGGAATGACCCGTTAGTTAATGAATGCTAAGTAGCTCAAAATAAAAGGGTTTACCGAGTTAATCTCGAATAGTTGGAGCTCATGATCTATAGGTCCATTAGGTTTCCCTGCTAGCTCATATGAAGTTAACTTAGAACATTATGATGAAATAATTTGAATTGTACGAATTAGGTAAATAGAGAGAGACCGACGAATATATGTGTATAGTCATCGATTATTAGTTTGAGATAGAGTTTTGTGTGCAAATATGATTTAAATATTAAAAATATGAATACATATTCATATTCGAAAGCTTAGAATTGATGAAAATTGTCAAAGTTATAAAAAGTCAAAATATTGACTTTTGGCTTTGAAAAGTCAAACTGTAAACGACTTTATATTCAAATATGATTTGAATTTTAGAAAAATGAATGTATATTCATGCTCGGAAGGTCAGAATTAGTCAAGACGAATACAAAATGGTAAAAAGTCAAAGTTTGACTTTGACTTGAATGGTCCAATGATCAAATTGCCCTTAGACTAAAGTTACTGAGAAAATACAACATTTTGTTTGATAATCCCACTAACACTTAGTTGGAAAAGTGACAACATAAGATGGAGAGACCTAGCCTACTAAATTCCACTCGTGGTTAGTGGAATGTGAAGTGTTGAGATTTGGTGAGTTAATTACATTGCATTTTTTTTCATGTGATTAGGTTAGTTAATGGGATTATTTAAATTATTGGAAACTTTTGAAGTTTTGGTAATTTTTTATTTTACAAAAACTGTACCAAATTATTTTCTCTCTACCAAATCTCAAACTCTAAAATTCTTCCTCCAATTTCCATCCTTCTTTCAATTAAATAGCTACCATCTTAAATGTAAGATAAGCTGTGAGCTTGACTCGTTACACCTATATTGCATCTACACTCAATTCATACCATCCCTCTGCTTTATCAATATCCACTCAAATCCTTGTTTGAATACATCACAGATGGAGACTTTTATTAAAAATTTGACAGACTATTAGCACAAATCGTTAAAAGGAAAATAAAACTACACATAATATAAGATATCTATAGCAAGAAGGATGCGGAATTAAATTATATAATTCTCAAAGAAAAACAGTCATTTTCTTAGAGAGAAAATTTTAAATCTTTGTAATTAGTTATAGTTGAACTGCATTGAATTGCTTACAAAACAAGACCAACGACTAACTTAGAATTAAAGTACAGAACCAAAGCCAAAACTGATACTGAAAAATCTAACAAATTAATCCATACAACCTCTGAAGCCCATACTCCCTTGAAATCAGACAAACTATGTTAATTTATCAAGATAAAGAGATACATTAAACTAAGTATAATTTAATTGAATTGAAATGGTCAAACTACGATCTATCAGTGCAATGATTGAACATTCATAGTGTTCACTTCAAGAGTTAAGAAACAACTAAAAGATTCGTGAAAATCAAGCAAACCAACTCATAATTTAATGTGATTGAAATGGTCAAAGTAGGCTCCATAGAAGCAAAAATTGAGCATTTAATGTATTCAGTTCAAGAATTAACGAACAAGTAAAAGAATGATGAAAATCAACCAAATCAATTCTTACTCTGAAGGAGATTAAAAAGGGAAAAAGTTGGAGAAGAATGAAAGTATTAATTTGAATATGAAAGTGATGATTAATTAGAGAGACGTAGAGTGACATTGATGTATATAGCGAGAGAAGTGAGTTGTTCGATCGTAGAAAGAAGGAAGAGGAGTGAGTAGTTCAGGCGTAGAGTGATGTTGATGTTGAAGTCAAGAAAGCAGTGGTCGAGAGAAGAAACAAGAGATCTCTAAAAGGAAAGGCAAGGAAGTAGTAGTCGAAATGTTGAAGAGGAGAGAACCCTAGGCGCTCGTGGAGATGGAGAGAGAGCAGGGAGAGTGATTTTTTGTTTTATTAATTATTTAATGAAAAGGGGTTGAAGGAAAATTAAAAAGAAAAAAGAAAAAATTGAGAATTTGGAAATTTGGAAAAGTTTTAACATACATGTTTGTCGGTAAAACTATTTAGTGTTTAATGACATTATTGTTGTGCTTTTAGTGGCACAAATTAAAAAAATGTTGTTATTAGTAATATTTGTGACATTTTTTTTGTGTCTTTATAAAAAAATTTAGTGACACAAATTACTTGCGCCTCTAAAACTTTATCACTAAATAACAAATTTCTTATAGTTCTAGGTCATAGAAAGTATGAAGCATTCTATTCCAGACCACTCACCAAGAATTGAATATCTTATCTCAAATCACAGAGTAAAGCTAAGGCATCCCACATCAGAACACATAGCAAGTGTGAGGCATCTCATCTCATAGGGTATCAAAGATCATCTCATCACATCATTTTAGTCCATATTAAATCCACTCATTTATAAAGCACGTGCATTTTAAGGATTGGAAAGTATAAGGGAAATTATGCAACTCAAGGTTTCAGTAGAAACACATTTAAGGAATTAAATACATTACAAATTCTTTTATTTTTTAAAACATTTTGAGGAAGAACCACTCACAATCAACTGGCTTTTTCGCCTAACTCTTTAGTCAAGAACTTCCTTTTTGGATTTAAGCTCGTGATGAATCTCTCAATTCTTTCCTAATTAAGTTCAGGGTAAAAGCAGGTTAAAAAATGGTTGGACTTCACCTATTTATAAGTCTCTCCAATGAGATTTTTCATGCTGGAATGATTATTTCTTACTTGGCAGTGAGTCTCAGCCAATACCAGAACATGCCACGTGTCATTGTCACTTCGTTATCTTGAATTTTTATTTGGCAAAAAGGTCACATGAATTGTCGGCTTTCTTACACAATAGTGACGTCATTAATTTAAGATGAAGAAAGCTCACATCGTCTTCTAATCCATCACGTAGTTACTTCTCATCGCATAACTAAAATACGAAACACAAGTTACATTGAAAATTTTTCAATCACCATCTTTCATCGCATAGTAGTTTCCTCGTAGTCAGTTCATTGTCGCATGTAATCTCATTATGTAAGGCAGAACACAATCAGGACCTCACACGTATGTTGATACCTCCCTCCGTCTGAGCCATGCAATGCCTTCTCTCTCCAATCATGTGCGTTTTTTTCCAGTAAAGCCGAGTAACGCGTAAGTCACCGGATTTGAGCCGTTTCAGCCACCTTTACTAAGTTTCATTTGTTTTTTTTTATTTGATTTTGGATGTGCCCATCAAATGGTAACTTTTTGCTTGAAAATCAATTAATTTTGGATTAAAGTTGGATTCTTTTCTTTGAAGGTTGAGTTGGCAAATTTTAGAAAGGACTTCAAACATGAATTTAAGAGGTTGCATGTATTTACTATTATACATTGAGGTAGCTAAAATGTAGCTAAAATGTATAATGTGATGTTGTAGTTGATGGTTGATATAGTGCAAATTTATTTGTGTATTTATTTTAGATAAACAAATTATTTGAAATAGTTAATAAAAAAAAAAGAGAGGAAGAGGGATATTTTTGGAAGTTAAATAAGTATTTTCTAAATTTTTAAAACTTTAAGAGAAGAAGAGTAAAAGAAGGATATTTTTAAAAATTAATTCCTACAGATATGCAAGGGGGGTTAATTGTAAAAGTGAGTTTTTAGCAATGGATTTTGTTGGTAAAGTGTTAGGAGAAAGTAGAGTCAAAATGAAGAAAAGGGAAAAAAGGAAGTGAAAGGAGTGATAGGAATAGGGGATAGGGTATTAGGGGGGGGGGGGATTGGACATTCAGTTTGTCCCATTTCTTGGGTTTCACTGTTTAGGCCATGCAATTATTCCCCCTAACGTTACGTGTGGAATTTCATTTTCAAATCCTCATTTTTACATTTTCAAGAAATATAAATAAATATTAAAAAGTCAACGAAACAGAGGCTAAAGAAGACAAAGTAACCCGATCCCCTCCACCGTCCGATCAAAAAATCTCAGCCGTCCATTTCAGGTTGGAAACACCAACACGTCAAAACTATGACAGAGATCACAGGATTGTTCTTTGGCTTTTCCTGCCAATTTTTTCTTTTCTTTTTTTCTTTCTTTTCTTTTTTACATCCCATCATTACAAAAAAGAATAATTATTAAAAATAAATGGGGAAATCAAATCAAATCACATCAACGTTGGAATTCAAATTGTAGTTATTTTTAGATTGGATTGTAGGATTGTTTCTGATGTCTACTTTTATCCGACGCTGCCAACTACTCAATATCAACTACCCCATCTTCATTCTTAAATTGTTTAGGGAGTGCTTCTTTGTAGAAAATTAAATATTAACACGACCCATTAACTCAAAATAAATTTGTTTGATATTTTCTTTTCTATATATTCCTACCCAACTCATTAATTTAATTCCAATCAAGTTTTGGAATGGATGAGGAGATAAAAGTAGGTTTTTTTTATATCTCCACACGACACGCCACCACTGTTTGTCGGTCAAGCGTGGCAATGAGAGGAATAATATAATACACATTTTGACTAAAACTATTCCTTATATTATAAACGTTGTTGTAAATTCAACTTTTCAAAATTAAAACCGTTTCGAATTCAATGACAATTAAGTGGTTTGTTTTTTTTTTTTTTTTTTGTCATTGATATTATGACCGTTGGAGCCTCTCTCCCCGCTCACTATATATGGGTCTCATTCTTCTCTTCTCAATACACAGAAAAACAATCCACTCAAGCCCTTAATTTCCCTCAACCCTCAATTCAATTCCCCCATGTAAACAGTCCAATTAACATAAAGGAAATGAATAAAGAAATCTTAAAAATGAAGGAAACATAAACTATAGTCCAATAATCTCATTAGCAAATTATAACAGAGGGAATATAAACTACTCCTAGCAGGTCAATACAAACTATATGACTTCATTGACGTTCTTAACATGAAGGGAAAAGATCAATAAAGAAAATGATAGAATGAAAACTAGTTTAATCGACCAATCAAAACTACAAAGAACCCCACCGATCTTCTTAATATAAAGAGGAAAGATGAAAACAGAAAATGCAAAAAAATGATTATCTAGTTCTATAGACTAATCAAACTAGAAAGGACATTTCTTCCCGCAAAAATAACTACAGATTTGACTCAATATCTTCAAAGCCAATAATGCAATTACGATTACAGATGTGCAGTATTCTACTGATATTTGAACAAGAATGGTGAAAAACTACAATAATGAATGGTAGCAAACAAACATATCAAAGAAACTAATGATGCGCACCAAGACAAAATAAAATGTGTCCCTTTTAACAGTTACATCATGTCAACCAAATATTACCAGGACAAAATAGAACCAAATATGTCAACCAAATCAACATCAATGTAAATCATCGTTTACCAGTTATATCATGGCAAAAAGTAGTTAGATTTTCTTCACTCCTTGAATAGCACTAGATATGTTTCTTCTTCTAACATGCAGAAATGTTCCTTATCAAAACACATTTAGGAAGAAATGATGATTTAAGCACGCATAAAATAAAATTAAGAAAAAGACTACCATAGCTACAAGATAGTCATAGCACTTCAACATGTTGTGGAATTTCCAATAGGTCAACTACCCTAGGGACCATTTAAAATTTATTTTCAAACCGCAGGGGCTAAATTTTTTTGTTTGATCAAATAGACACTAAACATAAACTTAGGACCATATAATTTACCGTAAAATGTAATTTTTAAGGGAAGACAAGAAGTAAGCATTCAAAACAAGTAGTAAATTTTTATCCATATTATAGCTGCAACAATCTACGATCTCAATCCTCCACGTTCATCACATTAGAAAAAAAAATGGAACATCAGAAATGGAAACTCACATAAGAAATGGAAGGTAGCTATCTTCCAAGTCTTGAAGGATGCAGCAACCAATAGTACACATATAATATGTTATGAGTGACATACCAGTTCACCAACAAAATTGTCGTTAGTCTGTCATCACTTAACGATATTAGACTTGAATAGTAAATATATAAAGAAAAATAACATTTAAAAGAAGAGAGAAAGACCCTGTAAACAAATATAAAAATTTTAAACTTAAGTTAATAAAAAAACTTCAGCTATTATATCAGATGCAGAGATAAAGAGAGGTGATACTAAAAATATTAAACAATACATGAGGAGTTTGCAAGTTAAATACTATGAGATTTCTATCTGCATGCAGTACCAACTACAGAAAGTTGTTGCTTATGTACAAGATTTGGCTGCCTTGGTATCCCAATACCTGAATTGATAGGAAAAACCATAATAGAAGTTTCATCATAATTTGAAACATACGTAATTCACCACTATCTAAGATTACTTTTTCACATGGTAGATTAAAACATGTGATAAAACTGAAAAGCAAAGAAAATTGGTAGAACAAATACCTGTTGGAAAGAAGATCCATATCTTTTTTCTTTGATTGTCCTCTTTTCAATTGCAAGTTGATGCAATGGAATGGCGATTTAGTGAAATGCCTGAAATCAATTTGTCATTCAAACTTATGTTTCTTGCAGTGAAGTGTCTAACTCATACATTGTGGCCATGAATCTTGTCGGTCGTTCTCAACTAGGTGTAAGGAACATTAACACATTCTTTTATAAAAAAATAATTTATTTTGTTGGAAAAATACAAATGTTGATTATAGTTGTGATGTGTCGAAACAATGTTCTAAAAGAAAATTTTGGCACGACCTTGGTACTAAATCGCTTATGTCAATTATTTCTCAAGGTTAACACAACTTTTCCAACTCATGCATGCACTTGCCAAAGTTAGGAATGGAATGAAAATGAAAAGGATTGCTAAGAGGAATTAGAGTTTTTGGAAAGAAGAATAATTGAATCTCGTTAAACTTTTCTTTACGAAATATATATATATAAAGAAGAATGATTAGAATTATAAAATAAATTAAACAATAATTATTACTAATTTCCAATTGAAATTTCAATTATAAAACATTACTATGATGGTCATTCCCAACAATCTCCCATGAATGACTATCATTGCATTCTAGTTAAAATAGTAAGGAAGAATTTCCTCTGAGCAAGGAAAGAAGTAGCATAAACTTAAACATCAATATCTTTCTATTTGAATTCATGCATAGTAAGGTGAGACAACAATCCAAATTATCGAAAGCAAGTTACCTTTTGAACTATCGATAACAATGGTTGAGACCCCCATAACATGTTTTACTTTAAATTTTCATTGATTCCACAATAAAGTCTATCATAATAGAACACTCAAAATTGTGCTATTTAAGGCAATGCACATAGAACCTTCGGGTCAATTTGAAAGCTCTAGAAAAAAATCCTTCAAGGCGGCCACACCTTCACAATCACGTTTATTGCTTCATCAAGTCTATCACAATAGACCACTCAAAACTAAGTTATGAAGACTTCAGATCTAGTCCATATCAAGACCAACTTCATCAAGTTGTCAAAAACAAACCACTCAAAACTGAGCTATGAAGATTTTACAGTTATCCATCAAGTCCATACCAGGATCACCCAAAGAAGGGTTATGAAATTTTCAAAGGTTTTAATTTCATCCATCAAATCCATTTAAGGATTGCCCACACGTGGCTATGGACCATTAAGCCTACCGCAGTAGACCACCCAGAAAAGGGCTACGAACTATCAAGTCTATCGCAATAGACCACCCAATTAAAGGGCTATGGACAACCATCAAGTCTTTGAGTCTCATACTTGTTGAAAATCCTAAAATTACTCTCCTTGTTAGGCCTTGATCTACAAAATTCCTCAGACCTCAAATACTTCAAGAAGATAATTCTTTCATTCAACTATCATCTCACAACTCCATGTTTCAGGTGAATATGCCTTATTTTTCCATAACATACCATTCTTGGCAATATCTATAACAATGTATGAATCTCAATAAGGATATATTGGTATAGAGCCCCCCCCCCCCCCCCCCCACAATGGTACATCTCCCATTAGGCTTCTATATCATTCATACTAATGTCCCTATAGAATTATACATTTCTTTTCGTTAAGAACACATATTCACTAGTAAAGCTTACTTCGTCATTCTAAGTTACCCGATTTGCATATAGTACCTCTCTAGTATGCTAGACAACTATTACAATGCAAACCTACTTAATCTTTTCACAACATATGCAACAACATGTCTTGTACAGTTTATCAAGAACGTAATACTTTCTATAATCTTTGCATGTTTAGATTGAGAAACACTATCTCATTTATTTTTCTTAACGCTCATACTAGCATCATAAGATGTTCTTACAAGAGCATCATAAAATATCAAATCTCTTTAATAGTATTCAATGTATGATTGAAATAAATCAAAACATTTTCAACAATACTAAGTGCATCACATTTAGTCTCACATAAATCTTCCACTTCAAAATGTGATAATTTTATAGCATTACTAACATTTATGTTTGTATCACATAGATCTTTCACCTTAACATGCAAACATATAATCACACATTAAATTCCAAACAACATTTAGTAAACACATATATCAACAATTCACTTCTCAAGACATTGTTTACTAAATTATTGTTAAAGTTTTTCTCATTAAACTTTCAGAAACTAGTTAAAAACCATAAAGAAATGTGACTCTTCCAAGTTATCATTGAGGAATATTGTCTTTATATACACTTGATGTATTAGAAGACCACATACAATTACAAAATTTTTTAAGGCTCTATAGTGGCTGATATAGTCATGCGAGAACAAGAATCAAAACATCCTAAATTCCACATTTGATTCAAAATATTTTTCATTTGCACCTATGTACTTATGATCAGTTTTCTTATCCAATGTGGGACTTTGGTTGCATTTTCGACGATCCTCCCCTCGAACAAAGTTTCAACTGAACCTCCCGTAAAATAGACACTCATCCATTTAACTATTATCTAGCTAGGCTAACTCCTCTCTAGAGCATATTGCCTATTCAATAAAGCTCAACAGAGACTCATACCGTAACTACTTTTAAGGTTCCACTACACTTTTTTTCAACCAGAGAATTATATCGGCTAAACTAAGGACAACATGGGGTATATTCTCATGCCTTCTAAAAATCGCATATTTGATAGCTTAGACAATATCTTAAACTTCCATAATGTCTTATGAACTTCATAAATAATGAATTTGCAAATATTTCATACTACTAGCGAACTTTAGTACACTACAACAAATGTGCTTTTTAATAGCATCCAACCATAGCATGTTTTGTATTACGCTATAAAAAATAAAAGGAGGAAAAAATGAGGAAAAACAAAAATACTAAAAGCCCGAAAAAGCTTAATTTTTTTTTGCGTCTTACGCTTCTACGCAAACCCCTCCCCTTTCTCTCCATCTCCACGAAAAAAAAAATCTCCAAACCCCCATTTCCTCTCCATCTACTCCGGTCGACCACACAAGATACCTTTGTTTTCTTATCAACTGATGGTGATCCAGGAACTTGTTGGCCAACCATAACGTTTCGACCGGGTACACAAAAGTTCTTTAGTGATCCACACGAACGTCGACCCACACCAACATGAACGCCGAATATTGATGACCCACGATGAACGACGGTCAATGACCCACGACGAATGATGGTAGGTGTTCCACGGCAGTTGGATGTACTACCAATTGTGGTGCCAATTACTTTCAGACTTCCTTCATTCAAATTTGTACTTCACTTCTCATTAATATATCATCTTCATTTACTTAAGGCTTCCTTTGATTCCTT
Source organism: Cucumis sativus (assembly GCF_000004075.3). NCBI lineage: Eukaryota > Viridiplantae > Streptophyta > Magnoliopsida > Cucurbitales > Cucurbitaceae > Cucumis > Cucumis sativus. The sequence goes on from NC_026659.2 coordinate 8,297,965, forward strand.
AATGGCCATTGTGAAAGACGGTCCCAACCGAGATAGGTTGCTCAAATTGAATCTCGCTCACTCCAACAGAACTTTCCCTAATCGTAATCTCAGTTATTCTCTTTCTCTCCATCTTTTTAATTTGTCGATTAATCAAAAACTAATGTCTATTACTCTCCTTTGATGTCTCATGTTTATGTTATTATTGGCTCATTTAAGTTGTTGTGGTGGTTTTGCATTCTATAACTGTTGTGAATGTTATTTTTAATAGATTATTTTTGTTGCGATCAATAAGAATCATTAAGCTGGAATGACGAAGGAGACGTTATTTGCTTAATACCCATTTCAATAATTGGAATTGATTTACTAGGTTTAACTAAATTTACATATGTATATATGTAACTAAATTTACATAAGTATATATGGTACATATGTATTTATGTTGCTGATGAAATTTGAAGTTGTTGAATAAATAATATATATCTTGGAATCTGGCATTTTGTTCGGGTACTATTCTTGTTTGTACTCTTTTACTTGATGGATTACATTTCCTTCAATAATTAAGGTCGTTAAGTATGACTATTAGGAATAGAACTTTGTTTCACCGTTTATTTCTCATTTTCGGATTTGATACCTTCAATTTAGGATCTGGTCCCTTTAAGCTTTTTGGTTCTATCAAGTTGGGATATAATCTTGATATTAAGATTCAATTTCTTGGCTTTTGAAGGTTTCATACTTTATGTACTGTCTTGGCTTAGAGGCTTAGAGGCTTATGAGGTGAGAATTCTTCGATTTTTTAGCTAATACGAGTTACAGAGGTGAAGTTTTTTCACCATTGTTAGAGGTTTTGATATTGAATTGTTGATTTGTGCAGTTCTTTGCTCAAGCTGGCTTTCTCTGCTTTGCTTTAAGGAACCCTTCTCATCATTTTCTTAGATGTATCAATTCAAACTTTGATAAAGTGAAGGCCACTATCAAAGGTTCTATGAAATTAAGGGTATAATTTTTTTTCCAATGAAGATTCTATGAGTTGAATACGATAGCAAATTGTTGTTTCATAATTAAAGTTTCTTTGATAAACAAGGACAGCCAAAAAAATTGAGGCTAAATCATATATTTATTTGTCTCTAAACTTGTGTGCTAATTTAATATAAGAAGATTTAATCATTGAATATCTCCTGCTTTGTTCAAGCTTGGTTGCTAAGTAAGGACAATCAAAATCCTTTTACTGAAAGTTAATTACTAATTTCTAATTCATTTGTGTTATTCAGTTTGAATCTAGTGTTGATTCTTTAGAGTGAATCACCACAATTGAAGCAATGCGAACTCTTATCTGACTTCTCTATAACATTAGTTCAAAATTTTATATACTTCTTCTAATAATTCTAGTATTTGATTATATATGATTAGCAAATTTTATATATATATATATATATATATATTATGTATTGAAAAGAGAGACAACGAGTTTACACCGATTTAGGTGGAAACCCGAGTACCGGGAGAAAAACCACGATTGTTTGTTATTATTGTTTTCTAATGAATAAAACAATAGGTACAGGGGAGAATAAATAGAGTACACAATGGAATAAAAAAGGAAAAGATTTAGGAAAATAAGGAATACATTCTCATAATCTTTCCATAATTATTCTAGGATTCTAACAAGGAAAAAGCCTAGAAAAAATGAAAGAATTCCAACACTCCCCCTCAAGTTGGGACGTAAATATCAATGAGGCCCAACTTGCTAACGCAAAAGTCGAAGTTTGGTCTGAGAAGCCCTTTGGTAAGAACATCAGCAACCTGTTGACTCGAAGGGATGTACGGAATGCATATGCTCCCACTGTCAAGTTTTTCTTTGATAAAATGTCGATCAATCTCAACATGTTTAGTTCTATCATGTTGAACAGGGTTGTTAGCAATACTAATAGCGGCTTTATTATCATAGAAAAGCTTTAATGGTGTCTCACATTCCTGATGAAGATCTGTCAAAACTTTCTGAAGCCAAATTTCCTCACATATTCCTAAACTCATAGCTCTGTATTCAGCCTCAGCGCTGCTCCTAGCCACAACACTTTGCTTCTTACTCCTCCAAGTTACAAGATTGCCCCAAACAAAGGTACAATAACCAGAGGTAGATTTTCTGTCAACAACAGATTCTGCCCAATCCGAGTCAGTGTATGCCTCAATGGTCTTTCTGTCTATTTTTCTAAACATCAGCCCTTTACCAGGTGTTGATTTTAAGTATCTCAAGATTCTGTTGACAACTTTCATGTGTTCCTCATTAGGGGTCTGCATAAACTGGCTGACAACACTCACAGCAAAGGAAATATTAGGACGAGTATGAGATAAGTAAATTAATTTACCCACGAGGCGTTGATACTATTCTTTATCAACTGGAACTTGATCATCAGAGTTTCCTAGTTTACAGTTGATTTCAATAGGAGTGTCAGTGGGACAACATCCTAACATACCTGTCTCGGTTAACAAATCAAGGATGTATTTTCTTTGAGATATGGAGATACCTTCTTTAGATCTGGCCACCTCCATTCCAAGGAAATATTTCAAATTTCCCAAATCCTTGATTTCAAACTCATCACCCGTTCTCTGCTTTAGTTGACTGATTTCTGCCTGATCATCTCCAGTCAAAACAATGTCATCCACATAAACTATTAGAACAACAATCTTTCCTGTTTTGGAAACCTTTGTAAATAAAGTATGATCAGAGTGTCCCTGCCTATACCCTTGGGACTTGACGAAGGTAGTGAATCTGTCAAATCATGCTCTGGGAGACTGTTTCAGACCATATATAGATTTCTGGAGTTGACACACATGCTGACCAAACTGGGCTTCAAATCCAGGCGGAGGGCTCATGTAGACTTCCTCTACGAGGTCTCCATTCAAAAAGGCATTCTTAACATCCAGCTGATATAGAGGCCAATCTTTGTTCACAGCAACAGATAAGAGAACTCTAATAGTATTCAACTTAGCAACTGGAGAGAAAGTTTCTGAATAGTCAATACCATAGGTTTGAGTAAATCCCTTCGCAACTAACCTTGCCTTGTGTCTGTCAAGAGTACCATCAGCTTTGTATTTGAGAGAGAACACCCATTTGCATCCCACAGTTTTGTGTCCCTTAGGTAGAGTACAAATGTCCCAAGTACTATTCTTTTCAAGAGCTTTCATCTCTTCCATGACAGCATTCTTCCATTTAGGACACTTTAAAGCAATGTAGATATCTTTTGGTATTATGGTAGAGTCAAGGCTTGCTGTAAAAGCTCTGAACTGAGGAGAGAGATTATCGTAGGAAACATAATTGCAAATGGGGTGTTTAGTACAAGACCTAGTGCATTTTCTCAGAGCAATGGGAATGTCAAGAGAGGAATCATACTCATTCGATTTTCCTGTTTGACCATGTTCCGCTTCATTATTACAGGTTTCTATTCTGAACTCAATCTCATTACCACTGTCCTTTTCTTCCACGTTTTCAAGAACAGCAACATTAGACCTATCATTCTCACTTATCATATTCTTAGTACAGGGTTCAGTAGGGTTTTCCATACCTTGATCTCGAGGAGGTTCAGAGTCTTGGACTGGAGCCGGCGGCTGACTAGTAGGGGAATCGACTTCCTTTTTGTGATTCCTCCTGTAATACGTTTTCTAGGGGATTTGGTTTGTGGGTAAGACTATGGAATGAGGATTGATGTTAGACACGACACTAGGAGTGGGTTCGATGAATTCAAAAGTGTTGTTAGACTCTTCACTCACACTCTCCCCCTAAAGATGGCTAACAGGAAAGTAGGATCAATCCTCACACAAAGTAACATCCATAGTGACAAAGTATTTTCTCGATGGCGGGTGAAAACATTTATAACCACGCTAGTGAGGGGGATACCCAACAAACACACATGCCTGAGCCCGAGGGGTAAATTTGGTTTGATTAGGGCCAAAATTATGGACATAAGCGGTACACCCAAACACACGAAGAGGAACCTCAGAAACATGACGAGTCGATGGGTAGGACTCCTTAAGACAATCTAAGGGAGTTTGAAGATGAAGAATACGAGAAGGCATTCTATTGATTAAATGAGCTGCTGTAAGAATAGCATCTCCCCACAAGTATGAAGGAAGGGAAGTAGAAAGCATAATGGAACGAGCTACTTCCAGAAGGTGACAGTTTTTTCGCTCGGCCACTCCATTTTGTTGAGGAGTGTAGGCGCACAAGTTTTGATGAACAATCCCCTTGGAAGCAAGAAATTCACTAAGGTCATGGTTTTGGAATACCCGAGCATTGTCACTCCGAAGAATAGTAATTTTTTGATGGAATTGTGTTTCAATGGTGTGATAGAAATTTTGAAACATAGAGGAAACCTCAGATTTATCAGTGATAAGGTAGACCCAGGTACGACGGGTATGATCATCAATGAAGGTTACGAACCACCGTTTTCCAGATGAGGTTGTTATCTTGGATGGTCCCCAGACATCACTATGAACAAGAGTGAAGGGTTGGGTTGGTTTGTATGGTTGTGAGGAAAAAGAGACTCGATGTTGTTTGGCCTGAATACACACATCACAAGATAAGGTAGTCATCTCAACTTTAGAGAATAGATGTGGAAATAAGTGTTTCATATATTGAAAATTAGGGTGGCCTAAACGAAAATGCCACAACATACAATCTTGTTCAGAAGTAGTGAAATAGGAAGATACGAGACTAGTCCTAGGAATGCTACTAGAAGAGGTATCGTCATTGTCGCGACGTGATCGCTACGCGGAGCGACCGGCCTTCCCATTTATTTAATTTTAATAAATAGTTTTGGAGTTGCCACCAACCATATTAGGGTGTGATTGGTCACCAAAAATAAAAAATGCTCTGCGTACATTCAGAGATTTAAGTTCGGGAGTCAGTTGTGTGTAAGGAAGGTGTTAGCACCCTACAACACCCAAAAAATGGTTACCCAATTTTATCTTTTAAATTAAATTATAGAGGTTCACAAAACAAAGTTTTTATTTAGGTTTTGTTTAAATGTCCCATTTTTATCAATTCATATCGAAGAAAGTAAAACCTAAGCATGAATTGATGATTATGGGTGGCATAGGAGCCATTAGAAAAATTAAGTTTATTTTTGTTTTAAAAGATTTTTATTCACCTTAAGAATATTAAGATACCAAAACTTGATATTTTAATATCTATCGTAGGTGTTTAATGAGAAATTTCATGTATCTAGAATGAAAACACTACTCAGTCTCATTTAAAATATGAAATGTGTTTATTTAAAAACAATCTATTAATTAAATTTCAAACGAAAAAATTTCATGTATTCATAGAATTTAAATTATAAAATCCATAAAAAACAATACTTTTCTCCGATTTACATTTTTATATTTCAATTGGAAAATGAATAATAACAATGAGCAAAACATTATGAAATTTGAAAAATACTTAAAGGGTAATATGTTGAGATAAAATAAATGCACAAAACAAATACAGGATACTGTAAGCAATATGCAAAATGTATAAGATGATTAATTAATACAGCACATGCAAGATAATTAATTAATGTAGAATGATGCAAATTAATTAATTAATTCAAAACATGTAAAATAATTAATTAATTCAAAAGGATGCAAAATAATTAATTAATGCAAAAACGGTGAAAAATAATTAATTAATGCATAAATAAGAAATTTAATTAATTAATTCAGAAATATGCAAAATAATTAATTCATTCAGAAATATACAAAATAATTAATTATGCCAGACCAGAGTAATAAATAATTACTCGATGATGTCAAATGGGTGAAATAATAATTAACTGCGGAGAGTCAAAGTAGGTTTAATGCAAGATGCCAATAAATAATCACGGTAGCCAATGGATGTCAAATAATTTTAGTGATTAATTAATTAATACAGAATACCAATAGTTTGAATGAATAATTGACATAAGATGCCAAATGAGTGCCAAAATAAGTTAACAATATGCAAATAATTAGCTGAGGATGCCAAAAATTAAAACTGTCAAATACATTGTGCTAATTAATTAACAATGCATAATTAAGAGAGTAGGTCAAATGAATAGTTATTTTCAAATGCATAATTAACATATATGCCAAATTGATAATTATTAAAGCAAGATACCAAATGGATATACACAATTAACACAGAATGTAAAATGGATGTCTAGATAATTAAAAAGATAGCAAATAATTAAATTATGCCAAATGGGTGTCAAATGAGTGTTAAATAATTAACATAGCACACAAATGGATGTCAAATAATTCAAATAATTAATCCAGAACCCACTGATTAATTAAGGTTGTAGCCAAATGGATGCCAAATAATTAAACAGATGCAAAAAAAACTAATTAATCAGCGCATGGGTGTCAAATTAATTAACTAGATGCAAAAAAAAAAACTAATTAATCAGTGCATGGGTGTCAAATTAATTAACTAGATGCAGAACTCAGCAATCAAAACAAAATAGTCCAATGGCCAAATGGATGTCAAATAATTAATGATGATGCATAAAATTAATAGATGTCAAATAATTAATGATGATGTAGAAAATTAACACAAATCAAATAATTAACATAGCATTGGCAATATGCTAATTAATTAACCAAATGAAATAATTAATAGCAACCAAATGAGATAATTAACTCATAGAAATAAGTGTAATCAGATGCAAAACAAACACTAATTAATTAGGGCAACAATCAAAGAGTCAAATGGGAGCCAAATGATTCAAATGATGCAAATAATTAAAAGATGTGAAATGAGTGTCAAATGATTAACCCAACCACTAATTAATGAGTGATTTAAATGAATAATTAAGACAGCACCCAAATGGGTGCCAAATAATTAAGCCAGTATCATCAACTTGAATAATAATAAAAAAAAAAACTTACAAGGTCTGCCTTAAATGCAAAATGTTCTGGGTTGATCCTCTTCACCTCTTCCAAAAAAATTTCTTTTACGTGTCTCTCTTCTCTATCAAATAATCCTCCTCGCAAAAGAAATTCCCCCCAAAAATTGAATCTTCTCATTCTCTTTATATAGGGCAATGTCTCATTTTTTAGATAGAAGTGGAGTAGGTTTAGATAGTGAAATGGAGTACAGCAGAGAAAGGGAAAGAAGGTGGAAGAATGAGAACGTGAGAGATTGTGGAAGAAGGTGGAAGAGTGAGAGAACGTGAGAGATTGGGAGAAAGTGGGAGGGTTGTGACCTAGGAAACAGGGGATGGTTGAGAAAAATAGGGAGAAGGAAAAAAATCTTTACTTTTAATTTTAATTTTAAATATGTTTTTTTTAAAAAAAAACATAAATTTAAAAATTAAGATTTAAATTTTAGAATTTAAATTCAAATTCAAATTCTTTTAAAATAATAATAAATAAATGAAAAAAATAAAAAGGCAGGACAAAATACGGTATCTACAGTCATTAAGGAGGTAGAGTCCCCTACTATGCCGGGCAGTGCCAATCATCCTCCCCGAGCTCAAGTCCTGAAAAGAGACAGAATCAGGTAAGAATATTGCTTTGCAGTTTAACTCACGAGTGATCTTGCTTATCGAAAGCAAATTATAAGATAGTTTGGGCACATGCAAAACATTATGTAAGGAGAGCCCTGCACAAGGAGAAATCTTCCCCTTTCCAACAATGGGGGTCAAGGAGCCATCTGCAATTCTAATTGTCTCGTTCCCAGCACAAGGAATGTAAGATACAAAATGTTTAGAGGACCCAGTCAAATGATCTGTGGCACCAGAATCCAGAATCCAGGGGTTCTTCCCATCAATACTAACAAGACCGAAGGAGTGAGGTATACCTGATTGGACAATGGCACCTAAAGTGGCAAGAATGAGATCAGTTTGGTTTTTGTGTGGATCGGATTGTTGAGGAGGTTCAACATACTCACTCACATACGCCCGCCCTGTGTTCTGTTTGTCGTTGGAAGGGCGTTTCTTACCTCTTGGGGGACGACCATGTAACTTCCAACATTGTTCTTTGGTATGCCATTGTTTTTTGCAATGCTCGTAGACAGGAATTGGTTTTCCATTATGCTTGTCACTACTACTGTTAGAAGATCTTGCACTAAAAGCAGCAGAGTCAATAGTATGGGTTGCAGAAATATTCATAGCACTTGTATGATCTTCCTCGAGGCGGATTTCAGAGCAAACTTCCATCAGGGAGGGAATCGGTCTTTGACCTAGTATACGCCCTCGAACTACATCAAACTTAGGATTAAGACCAGCAAGAAAGTCATAAATCCTGTCATTCTCTTCAATTCTCGAGTACTGTACACCATCAGTGGGATCACGCCAGACTAGTTCTCTGCATAGGTCCATTTCTTGCCATATAATAGAAAGCTTATTGAAAAAGGATGTGTACACACGATTAACGAATATTGATTAATATGGTTAATAAGTTTAGCCAATTAATCTCATATTGTTGTAGCTTCTGATCTGTAGGTTCATTAAGTCTCTTTCTTAGCTTGTAGAGGGTATTAAGATTTATTTATATCGATTCCAATTTGAAATGTTCAAATTTACTTTGAGAATTAGTATAATGTATGGTGATACATTATGATATAAAGTTTGTATTTTAATTAAATTTTATTATATAAATTAAATTTTGGATATGATTCAAAATTAATTTATGAATGATAAAATATTTGAATGAATTCAAATATTAATTTAATGTGAATTGGATTCATATTAAAATTATTAGTTATGAGAGAAACTTATATTTGAATTATAACTTATATTTGAATATGATTCAAATTTGAATTAAATTAAATATAAGATATTTAATTTAATAATTAATTAATTGAAGAATTGGTAATAGTTTAGTTTAATTTGATTTAATTAAATTTAATTTAATTAAATTAATTAAAACTATAAGATATGTGAGAGATATTCATTAAATATGATTTAAATGAAATATTAATTAAATTTGATTTCATTAAATTAATTAAAATTATAAAATATGCGAAAGATATTCATTAAATATGATTTAATTAATTAATTTGGTATTTATATTAATTTAACATTTTTAAATTAATAGAATCTCATGATTCTCCTAACTCCTTGAAGAAGAGGGAGTTATAAATACATACAAGTAAACATGTGTTTTTAAAAAAATAAAAAAGCTTTTGCCTCTGCGAATCCTTTTGGAGATTCTCTCAAAAACTTTTTCTCATTCTAACTTGTTTCCACAAACCAATCTTATCCTAGAGGATAGAAAAGTCTTCGACAGGTGGTGTCCTCAATTTGAGGATTTGTAGATTCAGAGATGTCAACGAGAGTAAGTTACTCTATTATGTAATTCTATAATCTATAATTTGTTTAAGCATGCTTAACCTCAGTTTAAATTCTAAGAAAATTTGTTTATGTAATTGTTTGTCAATGTACAATATTTTAAGTTCTCAATTAAATTTGATCTAAGATCTCTATAAAATCTTTTGTTGTCAAGGGCTTTAATCCCCTCAACACAAAGAATACAAAAATGAAAAAAACAGAGAATGGAAAATAATGCAAGTTAAGGGGAAAATGAGAGATGGATTCTTCCCTACATAGATTCTAAGCTCTCACTTTACAATTTGATTGGAGAAGACAAAGATAAGTTCCTTACAGAAGTTGGAAAGGTTATTCCTTTCCACTTTTCTCTAGAATTTGGCCCCTTCAGACCAACTGGCCGGTTTGTTCAGACGTCTGCCCCACTTTTCAAATGGTGTAGAAGGAGGCTTTTTATAAGCGAGAAATTATCCTTCCATTTGTGTGCACCAAAAGTAATCTCTGTAAATAGATCACATCACTCCAACTACTACTTTTGTCTTTTAACGAACTGCTTCTCACCACCTGATATGGTCTTCTCGCTAAATCTTTTTGTAAGTTCCCTTGCGATTCGCTAGCTTCTTCTTTTTGTTTACAAGTCTGCATTAAAGCACTACAAATGCGGTAAAATAAGCATGAAAGCTTATGCGTGGTATATTTATAAATACTTATGCATTTTCAACATAAAACATACGTTTTGATACACTTCTCCCGGCCCAATAAGCCTCCCATTTCAAGGGTAAGATCGGGAGGATAACTGGAAACATAGGGTACAAGATGGAATTCACTCCTACCCGCTTTAGGGTTAGTAGATAGGTTGTTCTCTTAAGCACTGAATCCAAGTCTTGAACAAGGGGCCCCACCCTCTCATTCGCCTGAGAGGGATTAAGTTTATAGGTTGAACCTTAAACAAATTGTTCAATAGTGGATTAGTGGGACTTAAGGAGCATGATGTAATCTTGGGGGTAAAACGGTATTTTGACCCAGCCAAGGTTACGAGCAACCTATGAAGGATTAACTTACTGATTATGGTTTTATCAAATGGACACAAATATATTTATAGTGGAATGACCCGTCAGTTAACGAATGTTGATTAACTCGGTCTAAAAGAGTTTAGCTAGTTAATCTTGAATCGTTGGAGCTCATGATCTATAGGTCCATTAGGTTCCCCTGCTAGCTCATATGGATTAAACTTAGAACAATGTGATGAAATAAGTCGAATTGTTCAAATTGGAAGAAGAAAGAGAAACCGACAAATATAGTGATATAGTCGTCGGTCTTCTAATTAGAAATAGAGTTTTATGTTTTACATACTATAAGTATGAATGTAGATTCATACTAAGAAGCTCGGAATTGATGGAATTGGTCAAAAAATAGTAAAAAGTCAAAATGTTGACTTTTGACTTTGAAAAGTCAAACTTTGACCGGCCTTATATTCTAATGTGATTTGAATTTTGGAAAAATGAATGCGGATTCATGCTCGAGAGGTTGGAATTAGTCAAGACGGACAAAATGGTAAAAAGTCAAAATATTGATTTTTGACTTAGAAAAGTCAAAGTTTGACTTTTGACTTAAAATATCTAATGACCATTTTACCCTTGGACTAAGTTAGTGGGAAAATCCAACATTTTGTTGGATAATCTCACTAACTCTTAGTGCGATATGTGGCTATATGAGATGTAGACACCTAGCCCACTAAGTTCTACTAGTTGTTAGTGGAACATTAGGTGTTGAGATTTGAAAAATTAATTACATGCATTTTTTCATGCAATTAGGTTATAAATAGGGGAGTTTTCAAATTGTTGAAAACTTTTGCCTTTTTTGAATATACTCCAAAAATCTCAACCAAGAAAAAAATACTTCTACCTTCCAATTTTCTTTTATCTCCATTACTTTCTACATCAAATTGGGTCTCACAACCTGGTTCTTTGTCCAGAGGATAGTAGTTGAGCATTAGTGGTGGTCTCGGTTTGAATTGCTAAGGAGGTATCAAAGTTTTTTGAAAGCTTCAAAGGTAATATTTCCTAAAACCCTAATTTGATTAGTTTAGGGATAATTGTTAATTGTGGCAATTAGGGTAGAATTTTGATTCTTTTTCCGCTGTGCATGTCTTATTTCTATCAAATCTCTCGTGATAAAAAAGAAGCTTTTCAAAGAACTTGAAGAAATCGACAAGAAAGAAGTAAACAACTCTTTTTGTGAAATCAACAGTGTTAGACGAATTGCGGTTAAGTCCGAGATTGGATCCATTGAGTTAAATGAAGCAAAATATTGGTGTCAAAGAGCAAAAAATTTATGGATTAAACACGAAGACGAAAACACAACTTTCTTCCATAAAGCGTGCTTGTTAAGACAAAGAAAAAGTATCATCACAGAAATAAAAGATGAAAGGGGAGTAACTCACAACTCATCTCACTAGATTGAAAAATGTTTCATGAAACACTTCAAGAAGATCTACTATATCAACAAGAAGCCAGCTTTTTTTATTGACAATCTAAACTGGAGACCCATCGACTTCAGTGCTCATAACTTTCTCTATGCTCGCTTTGAGGAAAGGAAAATTAGAAACACTATATTATCTTTAAAAAATAACAAAGTGTCATGTCCATATGGTTTCCGTGTGAAATTTTACAAAAACTCATAGACATTTTTAAAGAATGACATTATGGAGTTTTTCAACAACATTCATTCGAAAGGGGTGATAAACAGAAACGTCAACAACACTCTCATTTCACTGATTGCTAAGAAAAAAGACTACTCCTCTCCAGTTGATTTTAAACCCATACGTCTAACTACCTCGCTTTACAAGATAGTAACAAAGGCTTTAGCTAACAGAATAAAGAAGACTCTGCCAAATACTATATTGTAGAAAATCAATTTGCCTTTGTGAATAACAGACAAATTACAAATGCAATATTATCGGCAAATGAAGCAGTAGACTATTGGAAAGTAAGCAAAAGTAAAGGTTTTGTGATTAAAATTGATTTGAAAAAATCCTTTGATACAATTAACTGGAAATTCGTTGATTTCTTACTAATCAAGAAGAACTTCTCGCACCGATAGAGAAAATGGATTAAAGCTTGCATCACAGGAGTAAAGTACTCAATCATCATAATTGACCAACCAAAAGGTAGAATTACTCCCAAAAGAGGCCTAAGGCAAGGAGACCCGCTTTCTCCTTTTATCATTGTTCTAGCTCTGGATTATCTTAGTGCAATTTTAAACCATCTAAATTCCTCCAAGGTCATACTAGGTGTTGTCTTAAAAAATAATTGCAGCCTAAACAATATTCTCTACTCATATGACATTCTGATTTTTATCGAAGACAATGATACGGCAATCTTAAACTTAAGGTGTGCTCTCAATCTTTTTTAAAAGGCTTCTCGTCTTTCTATAAACGAAACAAACCCACCATAATTCCAATCAACGTCTCGAACTCTCAATGCCTTTTTGTGGATAATCTTTTGAAGATTAAATCTCAAACATTCCCTATCAAGTATCTTGGTATCCCTTTAGGAGGAAAACAAAATTCTTTGAGCTTCTTAGATAACATCATAGTAAAAATTCAAAAAAAGAAAAGCTCAATGCTTGGAAATATTCTCAACTTTCAAAGGGTGGGAACACATACACTCCCACAAGCTAGCCTCTTCAGTCTTCCAACATACCAATTTTTTGTCTTGAAAGCACCAACGACAATTTATAAAAATATTGAAAAAATTTGGAGGAATTTCTTATGGGGCTCGAATTTGGATAATATAACTTCATACACCTCTCACCTTTTCAACTGGGATATTGTCACTAGCCCAAAGGAAAAGGGAGGTCTGGGCATCTCAAAGCTAAAATCCACAAACAATGCGCTCTTATGTAAATGGCTTTGGCGTTATTTGATGGAACCAAATGCATTGTGGAGGAAAATAATTAATGCCAAGTACTCGGCCTCTTTCATCGGAGACATACCATCAAATGGAAAGCATTGCAGTTTAAAGGCCTTGTGGATGTCCATAATTAAAAGCAAGTTATGGTTTGAAAGCAACTTCAAATGGCAAATTAACAATGGAGAAAACAGTTCTTTCTGGCATGGTAGATGGAATGAAGAAAATTCACTAACCATTTCCTTTCCAAGACTTTATGTCTTATGTAATTCAAAAAATGAAGCAGTCAATGAAGTTTAGATCCACATTTCAAATGACTGGAGTATTAAGCCCAAAAGAGCATTAACGATAGAGAGATCACTTTATTGGACAACATAAAATCCTTACTTCCAGCCCCCAATCCTATGAGAGGTACTAGCACACCAATATGATTATTAAATGGGAATAAAGGGTACACCACAGATTCAACAAAAAAAGCACTACAAGATACTCAACAACATCATTTTAATCGTGAAAACCTATAAATATGCTAAACGATTTGAACTTCAGTTGTGTGTTCAAAAAAATGCAAATTTTTCCTCTGGACAGTATTCCATAGGAAAATAAATACTTTGGAGGTAATTCAAAAAAGTACCCGTCTCTATGTCTGAATCCAAACATGTGTATTTTATGCTATGCAAACAGTGAAGATATAGATCGTCTCCTTCTACACTGCAAAGTCACAAAATCATTATGGAACAAAATGACGGAAGCTATTGGGTATTTGCAAATTTTGACAATTTAACTACATTATGCAAAACTTTGTTCCAAACTGAAGCAAACAAGCAGAAGAAATGCCATTAGATTCAATGCAATAGCTGGCTTACTTTGGACTGTTTGGATAGAAAGAAACAATAGAATCTCTAAGAAAAAATCAAAATCTATTGTTAACTTGTGGGAAGATATTTATAACTTGATCGGAGTTTGGTCTAGGCGTCATACTTTTTGTAAACAATATGATCCTACTACCATTTCTCTTAACTTTAGAGTTTTGTTAGCTTAAGTTGTTCTAGGCTTTCCTTTAGCCTTTCAACCTTGTAACTTAACTCTCTTTTAATAAATAATGGCACCCATTCTAGGATTTTCCTAGTTTGAAGGGTTCCATTTTTTCTTCAAAAAAAAATCTCACACCAATAGATTTATAAGAATATACTATGTATTAATAGTTAAATATATTTTTATTTGACAATTAATTGTTTGTTATTTACAACAACTATAGTCAAACAAATTTAAAACTATGGTTTTAACTTAAAATTTTGGTTGGTGAGAAAGTTAGTGTACAATTAAGATCAATGAGAGTATTTCTAAACTTTTTTTAAGCTCAAGGGTATTTATGAAACTTGTCAATAGTTTATGGCTATTTTTTTTAGAAAAAACTTTAATGATTTCTATCTATAACTAACAATAAGGGTATTTTTTTAACCATTTTTTAAAATGTAAGGGCATTTTTGTAACTTTTGAAATTTTGGGGATATTTTTTACACAAATTACAAAGTCCATGGACACTTTGTGTAATTTAACCTATTTAGAAAAGAGAGAAAGAATGATTGAAATTAGTACAAAATTTCTTAAATTATAATAAAGCTAATCTTTAAAATAGGAAAATTGCATTAGATAACAAAAAAAAATAGAAAAAAATAGCTTATAACACATCTTTTCTGTATATTTGCAAAATTGACTAGTAATTGATGCTATCATACACTAATCTACTTTTAAATTTGTTGTTTTTACAATTTAGCAAATGTAAGTGACATGAGCTCTATTACTTCTTTTTTTTTCTACTTTTACAAACTTCTCGTTAAATTATATCATAAAATAATGAACTTTGCAGTATTATCATTGTAGTAGGAAAAAGAGTACTGTACTAGTTAAAAGAGAGAAAAAAACTTGTAAATATATAAATATATTTACGATTCATCACGAAAAATTAAGCCAATAACATAGTGTGTTTCTATTTTTTTAAATGCAAAACAGAACCAAGTCAACAATAACAATATCATATAAAAAAAAACATCCATATTGATTGTTTCAAATATCCAAAAATGATTTTGAAGCCAAATTTCATTAATTCTAAAAACATTTTGTGGGAATGATTACTAAGAATGTGAACATCACCTTACTAATTTATTGTTTTTGTCTGTGAATCATAGAAAAAAGAACTTGTTTGGAGAAAAATGTACTTATCTATGATTCTCTAAATCAAAAAATTAATTTGGTGAGAAGTTAAGTGGAGTGAAAAAGAAAACTTAGAGAAGACAAGTTTCCTTTATATAATTAAAAGATTTGAATAATAGTGCATTAAAACTATTAATATTTAAAAAGTTTTGAAACCTAAAATTAATTATAATCAAATGTATAAATTTTAGATTGGTTTTTTATAAATAGATAAAAGACCTTTCATATTCTATATTCTCCCCATTTTATTACATTTAAACATGTGCGTATGAGATAATTTTAAGAGTTGATTTAAGTGGTTTAATTAGTAACTAATTACATTACATTTGAATAACAAAGGTCAAAATTATCCACCAAATTAATAAAGAAAATTATATAATTGACACCATCTCCAAATAGTTGTTCAATTCAAATTTAAAAATATATTTGGTCCTCTATCTCATTCATTTTCTATATCATTGATTCGTGAAAAAAAAGGGTGAATTTTAGGCATTTTCTTTTGTTTAATAGATTCTCTTTTTCTCAGACTACAAATTATGGGTTGCTATCATGTAAAAACTAAGTACATTTTTCTCTCTATTCAAAATTTGGTACAAACGGTTGTAGAGGTAGATATCTGGATTTAGTAAAAAATGATTAAATAATAATAATAATTTTAAAGAAATGAAAGAAAATACAACGTAGGAATATATTGTCATAAAAATGGAATTAGATATTTTCTTAAGATGAAAAAGAAAGAGGCATTAGGACATAAATTTGGATTTATTAAAAATATGAATCGTTCTTGTTTTTGTTACATGGTTGAGTAGAAGTATAAAAAGAATAGGGGAGGATGAGGTATGATTAGATGTGGTAGGGTTGTAGGATGAGTTGGAAGATGAATAGGGTTTGGGTTTAGGGGTGTAGACCTGAAGAATGTGAAGAAGAGACTGAGAGAATATGATGGTGTGAATTTTCACAGGGAATCAAATCCAAAATCTTCTTTTGTCAGCATTTTATTTTTAAACAATATTATTATTATTATTATTATTAATTAATTATTATTATTCATTACACTTCAAAATTTACCACTTCCCTTCTGAGAAGACGTGGAATGTCTTCTTTTCAACCCTTTGACTTCATTTTTCGGATTCGTCACATCATTCTCATTAAAACTAATATCTTTATCATTCAATGCTTCACCTCAATATTCCGAATTAATTAAAATTCGATTTTTTTTTATTTTTTTTTGTTAAAATTCGAAATTTCAAATATAGACTATTGGTATCACTTTATAAAATAAATACCTCCTAAATAAATATAACAAATAATAATGTTAATAATTCTTTTACAATTTTGTTAAAATCTTTGGGTACAAACAATATTATATTCTCATGTTATTTACTTTTCGTGTAGTTTCGTTGTCTTGGATTGACAACCGAAAAAACAAATTGAAAGACAATAATAGAATCGTCCTTCGATTTATAAGTTTTTTTTAATCAATTGAATCAATTGTATTAGAGTTCTATTCTAAAAAAATATTTTTTTCGTTGTTTAAAATGGTTGATAATTATATGTATGATACGTTCTAAAAAATATTTTTTCGTTGTTTAAAATATTTATGATTATAAGTATGATATGTGTATTTTTTTCCGCACTACCTATCAAGTTTTCAACCTTTTTTCGTTTAAAATGGAACAAAATATAATTTTAATGCATTTGAAAATTTGACAATATGAAACTTGAAAAATAATAAAATTGGATGTTATATTAAAAAATTAACTCCGTGAAACTAATATTATTATATTTAATAACACTGTACTCCACATAGTTTAGTTTTGATTTCTAATCTTTTGATTTTTTATTTATTTTTCTTTATTTTGGTAAACAACATATTTGATTTGGGAATAGTAAAAATAAATGGGTATTAGGCCAAATGCTTAACACTCCACTATCTAAAAAAACAAGTTGATTTTTAAAAAAATCTTAAACAGAATCCATTTTAGTGCCGATTTTAAAACACGTTCAACAAATTACCATTTTGGTTAAGATGGCATAATTTACACCTTGTCATAACCTATTTATATTTACAAACATAGCTTACATTTCATAACATATCAAATGTATCTAAATTTTTCAAAAAAACAAATTGTTATCGGACAGAATGTTAAAAGAAAAGAAAAAAAATATAGTTTTTACCTTAATAAATAGTTTTGAAATAACGTAAATTTGATCAATAATCTTTTAAAATGTTATATTAATTTAAATTTTCCCTTCTAGAAGGGCATCTAAAACACTTCATGAAAAACAGAGAGAAAATCATAACAACAACCACATTTTAATAAATAGTTTTAGAACTACTCTATTTTAATAAATAGTTTGAAAACATCCAATATTTCTCCCATTTTTCCAATGCTTTCTATGTTTTCCTTTTCTACCATTTTAGTATAATTTCTTTTTAATTTATTAGAAAAATATTGTAATTTTAAAGAAGGCTGTGTGAAAAATCATTATTGATACAAAAAAAAGTTAGTATTTCTTTTAAAAGAAAATTGTATATTGAAGATGAGATTTTATATGTTATTCAAGATGTGTTCGTTAAATTCTTTATGATCTCGGGTTGAAGATGGATAGAAATTAATTAGCTTGCCTATCTGAACTTTCTCTTTTCCTTTTTCCTGTTTTAAAAAGACAAATTTCAACCATTTTGCTTTGGGAGCAGTTTTGTAAAAGGGCCATATTTCCCTCATGTTAGCTACTCCCTTTGAAACAATAGAATTAGAAGTTTGAATATTTACACATTTGCATAAAATGTTTTCAAACTTTGCAACAAATTTAGAAAATAGTCCGTTTCTTTTTTCTTTCATGCTTTTGCAAATTTTTATTTTTACTTTTTCATTTCGATATCCATTGTTCTTTTATCCTTCTATAAATCAATTTTTTTAAAAGAAATTATAGTTTAACAATTTGTTTTTTTTCATATGATTTAGATTAAGTAATGTTCAAAAACTAAAGGAAACTTTTTGCCTCTCATTTTATACTTAACCATCAAATTGTGTGATTCATCTAGTTGAAGTACTCTCACGATGTTAGTCTCATTGCTCCCCTGAAGGGCTCAAGTGACAATGAACCCATGCAAGTTTCTCAAAACAACCTAATAAATTTATCCAATATTTGCATTATTAAATTAACATAAAATATTTTTTATAATATATGGAAAATAAAAAAAAATTAAAAAAAACATTTATAAAAGTAGGGCAAAATTTGAGAAATTAGAATTTAAACAAAAGAGTAAATCATAAATTGAATATAAGTGAACCATAGAGAAGCGAGTAGTGGTGGGAGAGTTAAAAGGTAGGAAGCAATAATATAATAAAATATTATATTATACAATAAAAGTAAAGCGTATTTATTTAATTGGAAAGGGTGAAGAAAAGGAAGAATGATAGCAGAAAATGGAATGATGGAAAATTCCGAAAACCCTTAAAAAACTGTTATCATTTCATTTATCGGTTTCTGATGTTTTTCTGTGTACACACTGTCTATCTCTGCCTTTTGTGCACTATTATTAATTATTGTTCCTTTTGTTTTTCTCTTTTTTCTCTTTTCTTTTTCTCAATACCAAAATTAAATGCTAATTCCAGACGGTCAGCCCATACACCTTCAACGTCCTCTCAACTCTTCAATGTATATCATTAATGTTTCCCCTAACCTCCTCGCTTCTCTCTCTCTTCCCCCTACTTTTTAAATTCTTTTTCATATTTTACTTCCCACTCACATCTATCATTCTCTTCTCCTCCTTCCTTTTTATCCTACATACCACATTCATATTTTAAATATATATTTTATGAATATTCATGCAAAAACAAAACGGTCATTTAGAATATATATATATATATATAAGTTGGAAACATAATTCAAACAAAATCTCAATCTCACGCAAACATTTAAAATGTCACATTTTTTGTTAAATAATAACAAAAGATATATGGATGAAAAATTACCTGCCTAAAAGAAAAATGAAAAATATGTGATTTCAAAAAGGTTTCATTCATTTAAGCTGAAGGAGACATTAGTTAAAGATAACATGTAAATTTTTTCAAAAAAAAAGTTTTTATTTGCGTGGAGTAAAATATTAGTTATATATAAAACCTGACTTTTATTTATTAAAAGTAATTATTAACATGTCCTACGTATTAGTTAGAGATAAATTGTTATTGTTGGCACTAAATTTACGAAAAAATATAGTTTATGAAATTGAATTTTGTATATTGACTTATATAAAGTTATGGATACAGTCTCTAATATTTATTCATTTGATTATTTTTGTTGAATGCAAATTAAAATTTAGAACTTTTCGTTTTTCGATCTTCTGAAAATTATAGTTGTAAGTCAGTTTGTGCTTCAATTTTCTGGAATTGAAGAAAAAATTAATATTTCAAGTTTTCAATTTTTCAGAAGATGGTAACATCAGAGTTGATAAGAACTTGAACATCTTGAGAGCTTTTAGAAAGTTGAATTTTCAATTCTTCAAAACTTCAATTCTTTCTTTAACAAAAGATCCTTAAAATGAATGACAAGATCTTTATTTAAAGAGAAATACCATGGACTTTAAGTGAGTCTAGCCCATTTGCTTGTTGGGCTTGGGTCCATTTGCCTCTTTGGCCCAGTTTCTACCCATAGAACCTGAATTGAGTTGGATATAAAAAAATTTAATTTTCAAACCCAATCAAATTATAATTATCACAATTTTTGTTGTTATGACGTGACATAATTTAATTGGCAGAAATTTCTTGCTCACCAAATGCCTATTTTTCAAGATTTGTGCATGTGTATGAATGAATCTCAAAAACACTAAGTTGAATCCAAAAATACAAGCTAATTATTTTTGGGTTTGACTCCAATTAATATGTCAATAAAATAAATAAAGCTTATGTAATATACCAAATATTGTTAAGTACCTATTTCGGCGTGAGATAAAACTTAGGCATATTTTCAAATTTCAATTTGAGATAAACATGATTGTAATTATCACCCAATTGAATTTATTTATTTATTATTTTTACATAACCTTTCATGCCATGAATCCTCAAATCCAACTTAAAAAATTAGATCCATTTGAAATTTAAATTTGCTCCACATCAACAAAATTCACCCCATAAATTAGCCAAGTTGGCTTCAAAATTCATCTAGAAAATAATAACAATAATTTTTTGTTTTGTTTATATGTATGAAACAGAAAAGAAATAGTAAAAGGGGGTTATTCACGATTTCAAGAAATCTCAACAGAAGTATCCTTTTCTTTTCGTTTTATTTAATTGGGAAGTTTTTTTTGTTGAATAACCTATCTCAACAAATTCAGAGTATCACAAATACTTTGAAGTATCACAACAAATTTAGAGAATTGAAGGTTTGATACTTTCACCATAAATAGAGGAGGGCAAGAGAGGCAAAAGAAAGTAGAAGAGAAACACATCAGACTTTAACTTCACCGGCACGCACTGTCAAAAACCCTTTCATCACCGCACAGTCGCAACCCTTTCATCACTACATAACGTCAGTTTGAGCTTTTTTTGCGCCACCGTACCAAAGATCCGTTGAAGCCGTACGATACCTCTAATTGAGTTGGACCTTTGAATCCAAAATGCTTATGATGTAAGTCTGTGTTTTGTGTCCCTATGGCTAAAACGATCCTTTGTCCCTATGATTTATATATATGATTTTATGAGCATGACTTTGCCTAAGTTAAACTAGAATGCATGAAGTATTTATCATTAAGACTAAATAAATTATTGGTGGATATTAGAAAAATGCCACCAATAAGAGATGCACATAGGGGTGGTCTTAGAGGCCGAGTTAAAGGAGTAAGGCGTAACCAGCCTGCTGAGGGCCAAGCTGAACAAAACGTCCCTACTACACCTGTTACTCATACAAATCTAGTTGTATCTGTTCACTTGAAGTAGAGATTTATAGAGCTTATTGTTGCTACTATGACTCAGAACCAACCACACGAACTAGTTGTACAGCAGCAACAAAACGTACTAGATTAGCTCTCAGCTGAATCTAAACATTTGAGGGACTTTAGGAAATAGGACCCTCAAACTTTTGATGATCACTAGAGCATCATGCCAAGGAAGAATTGTGGTTGTCCTCTATGAAAACCATCTTTTGTTATATGAGGTGTCCAGAAGATTAAAAGGTGTTATATGAGGTGTCCTGAAGATTAAAAGGTTCAATGTGTTGTTTTTCTTCTTAGAGGTAAATGTATCATTTGGTGGCGATCCGCAGAGTGAATGTTGGTTGGTAATTTGAATCAGATGAACTGGAACCAGTTCAAAGAGTGCTTTTACACTAAGTTCTTCTTTGCTAATCTTAGAGATCCTAAACTCTAGAAGTTCTTGAATTGGAAGCAAGGACAGATAATGGTATAAGAGTATGATATATTGTCATGTTTTACCCCTGAGTTATTGGATACCGAGCAGGCTAGAGTAGAGAGATTTGTTAAGAGTCTGAAGGATGACATTAGAGATTTTGTGCAAGTATTTAAGCCATCTACTCAGGTTGAAGCATTGCGCCGGGTAGTGGACATGAGTATTTAGAAAGATGAGATTCACCAAAGAGGTTTAATAAGGGAACATCATCTGGATAGAAGAGAAAAGCAAATCAGAAGTTTGTTGAAGTTCCACAAAGGAACTTGAGATCAGGCGAAGACTTTCTTCGTTTCCAACAGAACCCTATCGAGGTAGGTAAAGTTGCTAGAGAGAAACTGTTGTGTAATACTTGTGCAAAGAATCATTAGGGCCGCTGTTTGTTTGGAACCAGGATTTGCTTCAAGTGTAAGCAAGAGGGGCATACACCTGACTGTTGCCCTTTGAGACTTACTAGGGCTGGGCATAGTAGTCAGGGGATAAGAGGACCACAACAGGACAAAGTCTTATTCACCAACGGATCTGAGGCTGAGAGGGCTAGCACAGTCGTGATCGGTATGCTACCAGTGTTATGGAATTATGTCTTAGCCCTGTTTAACTATGGTTAATCTCACTCATTCATATCTTTGATATTTGTAATACATGCATGTTTAGAAGTGGAGCCCCTAGATTACGTTTTATCGGTGTCTACTCCATTTGGAAAAATTATGTTGTCAAAAGAAAAAATAAAAGCATGTCAAGTTGAGATAGTGAGTCGTGAGTTGGATGTAACCTTACTAGTACTGGATATGCGTGATTTTGATATAATTTTAGGCATGGATTGGCTAGCTGCTAATCATGCTAGTATAGATTGTAGTCGCAAGGAGGTAGTGTTCAACCCTCTTGCAGAGTTCAGTTTTAAATTTAAAGGGGTAGGGACTGTGGTATTGCCTAAAGTAATCTTAGCTATGAAAGCCAATAAGTTACTTAGCAAGGGTACTTGGAGTATTTTGGCCAGTGTGGTGGATACTAGAGAAGCTGAGATTTCCTTGACATCAGAACCTGTGGTAAGGGAATACCCTGATTTTTTTTCTTTCAAAAAAGCTTCAAGGACTTCGGCCTCATAGGGAGGTTGATTTTACTATTGAGCTAGAGCCAGACACCGTTCCCATTTTGAGAGCCTTGTATAGAATGTCTCCAGCGGAACTGAAAGAGCTGAAGGTCTAGTAGCAGGAACTGTTGGATAAGAGTTTCATTTGACCTAGTGTGTCACCTTGGAGAGCACAATTACTTTTTGTGAAGAAAAAAGACGGGTCAATTCATCTTTGCATTGACTATAGAGAGCTTAATCAGGTGATAGTCAAGAACAGGTATCCCTTGCCCAAAATTGATGGTTTGTTTGATCAGCTGCAGGGAGCCACTATATTCTTTAAGATTGATTTACGCTTAGGCTATCGCTAGTTGAGGATTAGAGACAATGATATTCCTAAGGCTGCATTTCATTCGAGATATGGACATTATGAATTCAATGTAATGTTTTTTCATTTGACAAACGCTCCTACCGTATTTATGGATTTGATGAACAAAGTGTTTAAGGATTTCTTAGACACTTTTGTAATAGTTTTTATTGATAATATCTTGGTTTACTCCAAGACAGAGGCCGAGCATGAGGAGCATTTGTGAAAGATTTTGGAGACTCTTCGAACCAATAAACTTTATGCTAAGTTTTCAAAATGTGAATTTTGGCTGAAACAGGCGACTTTTCTTGGCCATGTAGTATTTAGTGAGGGAGTTTTTGTGGACCCAACAAAGATTGAAGATGTTACTAGTTGGCCTCGACCTTCCACAGTCAGTGAGGTTCGTAGCTTTTTGGGTTTAACAGGATATTATCAGAGGTTTATGGAGGAATTTTTTCGTATAACTACTCCTTTGACCGAGTTGACCAGGAAAGGGACTCATTTGTTTGGAGCCCAGCATGTGAGAGCGGTTTCCAAGATCTTAAGCAAAATCCTGTTACTACACCGGTCCTTACAGTGCTACATGGATTTGAAAGTTTTGTGATTTATAGTGAGACCTCTAAGAAGGGACTGAGTTATGTCTTGATGTAACAAGGTAAGGTGGTTGCTTATGCCTCTTGTTAGTTGAAGAGTCACAAGTAGAACTACCCTACACATGATTTGGAGTTGGCAGCAATTGTTTTTGCACTTAAGGTTTGGAGGCATTATTTGTATAGTGAGAAGATACAGATCTTTACTGACCATAAGAGCCTGAAATACTTCTTCACTCAGAAGGAGTTAAATATGAGAGAGTGAAGGTGGCTTGAGTTAGTAAAGGATTATAACTGTGAGATATTGTATCATCCATGTAAGATGAATGTGGTAGTTGATGCTCTTAGTAGAAAAGTATCACATTCAGTAGCACTAACCAGATAGACCCCATTACACTAAAACTTTGAGAGAGCTGAGATTGTAGTATCAGTAGGGGCAGTCACCTTACAGCTAGCTCAGTTAACAGTGCAATCGACTTTGAGCCAGAAGATTATTGTTGCTCAGCGTAATGATCCTTATTTGGTTGAGAAGCGTCGCCTTGTAAAAATAGGGGAAGCTTATGCATTTTCCATATCCTCTGATGGTGGCTTTTGTTTGAGAGGTGTTTGTGTGTGTCAATAGACATTGTCGTTAAGATTGATCTGTTGAATGAAGCTCATAATTTCCCATTTTCCATGTACTAGGATCTGAAATGAGTATATTGGTGGCGTAATATGAAGAGAGAAATGGTAAATTTTGTTAGTAAGTGCTTGATGTGCCAACAGGTTAAAGCACCAGGACAGAACTAGCATGTTTGTTGCAACCTTTGAGTGTGCCAAAGTGGAAGTGGGAGAATTTATCTATGGATTTTATTATAGGATTGCCTAGAACAAGAGTTATATAGTGATTTGGGTTGTTGTCGATAAACTTACGAAATCAATGCATTTCATCCCAAGGAAATCCACTTATATTGCTAGTAAGTGGGCACAATTATATTTGACTGAGATTGTGAGACTGCATGGAGTGCTCGTATTGGTTGTTTCTGATAGAGATGCCCATTTTATTTCCATGTTCTATAAGGGACTTCAGACTGCCATGAGCATGAGGTTAGATTTCAGTACAACTTTTTACCCATATACTGATGATCAAACTAAGCGTTTGAACCAAATTTTAGAGGATATGCTACGAGCTTGTGCATTAGAGTTTCCAAGTAGTTGAGACTTTCACTTGCATTTGATAGAGTTTGCATACAATAATAGTTTTCAGGCTACCATTGGCATGACACCGTTTGTGGCCCTGTATGGTAAATGTTGTAGATCTCCTGTTTGTTGGGATGAAATTGGTGAGTAGAGATTGATGGGTCCTGAATTAGTTCAGTATGCTAATGAGTCTATATAGAAGATTAGAGCACGTATGCAAATAGTATAGAGTAGATAGAAAAGTTATGCTGATGTCAGACGAAAAGATCTTGAGTTTGATGTAGGAGATAAAGTGTTTTTGAAAGTAGTACCTATGAAGGGTGTTTTACGTTTTGAAAAGAAGGGGAAGTTCAATCCTCATTTTGTTAGACCGTTTGAGCTTTTGGAGCGAATTGGCCCTATGGTGTATCATTTGGCATTGCCACTATCACTCTCTGTTGTCCATAATGTTTTCCATGTTTCGATGTTGAGGAAGTACGTGGCAGGTCCGTCTCACGTAGTGGACTACAAACCATTGAAAATTGATGAGAATTTGAGCTGTGTAGAGCAACGAGTTAAGATTATGCCTAGAGAAGTAAAAATGTTCGTAACAAAGGAATTACTTTAGTAAAAGTTTTGTTGCAAAATCATCAACCGGAAGGGGCTACATGAGAGAGAGAAGATGATAAGAGAGCTCGTTACCTAGAATTGTTCTAGGATTAGAACTTTTGAGGATGAAAGTTCCTTATGGAAGGAAGAATGTAACACCCCAAAACTCGAGATATTTATTCTCAACCTAAATGTCTTATTTTATTAAGATTAAAAGGATTCTTTGGTAAGGGAGAGAAATAAATTTTTTTTTAAAAGAAAAGAGTTGAAATAATAATTATATTACAATAATGTTAATATGTTATTATAATTATAATATTATTTATCTCCTTCTCCTTCACCATTCTTCCTCGTTCATGATTTGTAGACCTAGTCATTCATCCGTTCACTTCTCCACTCTTCGAAACCTTATCGTCGACCGTCTCTATCTACATTCACCATCGAAGCCACCACCATCGCTCCCCTTTTTGCTTCCTCACAAGTTCGACAGTTATGCATCATAGACGTGAACCATTTTAGCTAGATCTGTATTCGTCTACAAAGTGTCGCCAACACGTTCTTCGGTCGTTGTTTGCAAAGCGCCAGTCGTCTATTTCTTTGTCGTGTTTTCCCATCCGATTCGTCCACCAGATCCACGTCGCTTGGTCTCCACCTAAGCTATCTTTGTGAGTCGCGCACGTCAATCTTCTTTTCCAAAGAGTCACATTCAGTTCTCTTTTTCTTGTCGTCGTTTAGTTCATTTCTTGTACCACCATTTCTGCCTTGCCACGAACCGTTGGGATTTTTGTGGTAAGTGTGTATTTGTGGGTTTTATGGTTCTGCATTGTAAATACATGAAGGTGTGATGTTAGTTTAATTGGTTGGATTAATGTTGTTTCTTGAAGGTACTTTTGAAGGATAACGATCAAATCCTTGAATTTTTCAATAGGTTTGGTTTGGGTTCGATTCTCCTTCTTTGTGGGTAAGTTATCAAATTCACATTTGGGTGAATTAAATAGATGAAGTGATTTGAGAAAATGTTGATTTCTGTTCAATTATGTTTAGGTAGGTTTGTTGCACTTCGGTTTGGTAAAGAAGTTTAAGTAAAGTTAAGGTAAAGGATTTTCTTCTATTGATCCCTACATCAAAGTTGCAATGTGTTGACTAAATTAAGAAGGTTGAATTAACTGAATTGAGAATGTTTGTCTTCTATGCCCTAGAATGTGTTATTGGTTTAGTGTTGACTGATTTGAGAAGGTTGACTATTATGAATAAGTTTGAGTCTTTATGTGTTGAACTGAAACGTTGACGATAGGTAGACTTGTATTTTCTTGAATTGACAATTTGAATCGTTAGAATGGATTGGGGGGAAATTGTTAGCTTTATCTCTGGGGTAGTGTACCTTGTAGGTGTCCTACGGGATCACCACTTGTTGTGCATCCTTCGAAAGCACTAGACTGATATGTGTATCATTCGGGAGCACGAGACTGATATTACATCCTTTAGGAGTACTAGACTGATATGTGCATCTTTCGGGGGCACTAGACCGATTGTGTTCATCCTACGAAATCACGAGACTGTTATGATGTAGGGTACCTCCCAATAGGAAGTTAACCATTTTTACCCATAACGGGACCAATAATGGGTCTCTTACTGGATATATTTTATACTCACCCTTTATGTTTAACTTTTACAGGCAAAAGTAATACAAGGGTAGGCCGACGAGAGACAAGGACACTTGATCGCCATATGGGGACATTATGTCAAAAATGCTTTCGTTTATTCTTTTTTCTTAAAAAAATTTATTATTAAGATGAGTTTATGGTTAGTGACTTTGTAAACAATACTTTTGAAATTTTATTTTGTTTGAAATAGGGCCAAAATAAAATTTCTTTGATTTCTATTCGATTTTTTTTTTTCCAGATTGAACTTTTACGTTTAAACAAAGTGTCTTTATGTTAAAATGAGAATCTCGGCTTAGATAGAAAAGTTGGATTTTTACAGGTCCTGTAGAGAAAACATGTTCTTTGCAGAACTTGAAATAAGGGACAATTTGAAGTATGGACATGTTTTGTTGCCTTTTTATCTTGTTGATTGTGTCTTTTCATGTTTTCGCAGAAGGGATCATTTATTCGCCCTGAAGTCTTTAAGAATGCAAGCTTAATGGCCGATGAATTTATCTATAGTTTTGTTGTCCAAGTTTTAGCCAACATATATCATGGACTAGGTTTGATAACTAAAACCTCGAATCCAATAGGACACATCGACTTTCACTTTCTCATGCATTATGTCCATGGTTGGTTAGCCTATTATTTTGGTACACAATACCCACTTTCGACAGAAGTTCGAGGTTTCAAGATGGCTGACGTTTTTGGTGAAGGTGGGTTTATTTATTTTGGAGAAAATGAGGAGCAGAAACTGATCCACAATGGTGCAAGAATTTAGTGACACATAAACCTTCAGAATTGAATAAACATGAACGCATGAATCATACTAATGATTCATCATTTCTTTAGTCTTCCTATCTTGTGTATATGCGCTTCTGCAATCATCCCATTGTGAAAACTTTTGGATCATAACATCATACAATTCATAATGATTTGAGCGACAGTTGGACTTTTACTAGGATATCCCTAACAATATAGATGGCATACCACCTGAGGTCACACTAAAGAATATATTACATAAATGGAGGATATGTATGAGGCACAAAACTTTATCTAAGTTATACTTGCCTACCCATTCTTTAGAGCCTTCCAAGCATTTGACATAACAATTTAAACGTTGGTAGGCCACAAACCTGGTCTATTCTCAATTAAGTGCTAGGACTTGAGAGTTTCTGTTGTAATGAATGCAATTGCAATACATCACCGAGTCATATTATTACGTGTAATGCACTCATTAAAATTCTATGTATCACATGCTTTCATTACAGGCGATGGGTCATAGGGTATGATCATAACATTCGAGGAGCTCACAATGTACCTCTTCATCGCGTGATTCTTAAGTTCTCGTTGAGTACAAGTTTTTCTATTGCTTGTCCAAGTGCAAGCGAAAGGATGGGTATTTTTGTAAGATTGTACAACGTGCAAGCAGTATCATCCTATCCTCCGTTTAAGGATTCATTAGGTAAGAACCTTGCTTCTTAATGGTAAGGGTTGTCACTCAGTTCAGAAGAGAAAGCAAGGATCGTACCTAGGTTGGCAAGACCAAATTCGAAGAGAAAAAGAGCTAAAGAACTGAGCCAAGCAAAGGAAGTCTTGAAGGTTGTTCCTAAAATGGTTCTTGGGTGATTGAAGAGAAATAGGTCGTTATACCATCAAGTGTCCCCCCACTACAATAAGCAACATTAGGCGGTGGGGGAAGAAAAGTGGATCAGAAATCAATCTTAATTTTATGTTTTGTGAGAAAATGAATGTAATTTTAAAGTATGAACTATGTAAAGTGTTAAGTTAATAAAAAAAAAGTGTTATGTTATTCTGTTGCATCGTTGTTATTTGAGTTCATCGACTAAGAAGCTAAAGTTGATTGGTATTATGTAAAGAGTCCTAGGCGATGGAGCAAAGTCTAAAAGTTGTAAATTTTCGTTGCAATAAGTAAGCCTAACTTTGAGGCAAAGGCTTCGTGAAAGGACAAGTTAAAAATTTATTCTGCTTACTAGGAGTTCAACGTGTCATCTCGTGAAGAGGTACGCAATGGGTGTCTAGGCGGCACCTCCCCTATCTGGTCACAAGGAGTGGCATTTTGGACAAGATGTAACAAGAAAGAAGGTGGAAAGGAAGAAGGAAGAAATCAGAGCAGCGTGAAATTCAAAAGTGACAAGGGCAAACCTAGAATATTTAAGAAATGTTCGACTTCATGCACTTTTTGATTTTGTTACTGATAACTCATATAAATACAAGTTATTATTATCTTTTGGGTAGAATAGTGGGACCAAAATGCATGATAAGTGTGTCAAACGTGTAGCTCATATTGTAAATGCATAAATATTTAGAAATAAATTTTACATAAGCGATATGCCTACTTTATCCCGTTTTTAGTGTTTAAACATAGGATTATCAACAAAAGAAGAAAAACTAAAGAATTACATAGAAACTCGAGCGAAAACTAAGCAAGAAGACCACATCAGAACACGAGAAGAGATTTGCTAGAAGACAAAAAAGTGGTAGATGAAATTGACATGACTTGACAAGGGAGGCAGCTTTCGACGCTGACATGTTCAAAAGAATAGATTTTCTGCTTAAATCTGCCTATAAGAAGAAACTCACTCCTTACCATGAGACGGAGCTAGACGTCTGAATGGACCAGCCACTAGAGGCCTAAATAAGCCACCCACTCGCTTGAAGAGGTGGGTGGAACCCTAGAAAGTTGGTGGGAAGGAGTCACCTTTCCACCCCTTGTAAAGTATTCCTTGCTCTTCTTCAATCATTTTGTAAAGTGAAAGCTTGAAAGCTAAGTGAAGAAGAGTTCATCCCCCATTTTCTCTAACTTGTAATGTTACTTTTATTTCTTACCATTTTTTATATTACTTTACATTGGACGTTCATAATGTACAGTGGCCAAAGACCTTCATTCTTTAATACAATGTATGTTTATACCTTTTCAATCCATCCATCTCTTTTTTGTTCATATGTCCTTGTGTTAGTTGTAGTTTAGGTTTATGATGCATTCTTAATAAGATACTTTGCATGTAACTCTTATCACATTAGTTGAGCTATTTTTATCACTTGACCATTGTATATCGTCAACTACCCAAGAGGGCAAGTAGCAAGGAATAAGACTAACCTGCACAAGGAGGAATTTGGAAACAAACTTCATCTTCGCGAGATAACTTTCAAAATTTGTATCCTGAAAGATGAACAAGTATGAGCATTAGGGGCCGAGAGGTTGTTGTCCTTAAAAGCAAAGCCCTATAAGTTTTATAGGTAAATACTTCTAGATAACCTTGATTGGCTAGGCTTAGTTAGTTGGATCACAAGAGACCAAGTGTGGCATTTAATGACTCTGAGAGGAGCATGTCTTAATCATAAGCTAGTTAATCAAGTTATATCAAATTGAGGTGGTCATTAGCTTATTCGCATGATAGCATTAAGACATTCCTTCACCTTCTTCTTTAATACAAGTTAGTTCACATTTATACCATCTTAACCACCCTCATTAAATCATCTTTACATAGTTCTTTAGGTATACATACGTAGATTTAGTTTACACTCTCATTCTTTTATACATTTTTATTATTTTATTCTTTTATATAGCTTAATTGAGAAGTATACTCTAGAACTAAGCTTTGATATCAATTCTCTGTGTTCGACCCTGGTTCACCCAAGAAAACCTATTGTTTCACTTACACTTGGGTAAGCAATAGAAAAACTTGTACAACAAGGATTTAGATGTATGTGATGGAGGATATTGGGAACGTTTTGCATGCAATGATCATATCTACTCACATGATGAAGAGATTCATGAAGAGAATTTTGCATGCAATGATCCTGAATCAATTACACATCATGTGGTTTGAACTTAAAAGCACTATACCAACATAAGCAACAACATTATTTCTCATGGCGTTGAACCTATGTTGTCTAGAATTAAGAACCATTACTAAAGTCTGTAGAGTCGACTAACCAGGTCAGGTTGTAGGCATGGTTGAGTGAGATTGACTTGTACAAACCCACAAACCAAACATACAAATAAACTACAACCAAGCGAAATAGACAAGGTTGCGCGGGATCGACTCTCAACAAGTGTTGATCTCATGAGCATTGCACAACACACTCCACCCTAAGTCTGTAAAACAAGTAGTTACACAAGCCGTAAATATTTTGGTGTTTTGTTATATTTATGAAAATTAACCTAAATTAAACATAATTAAATAAAACTAAGATAATTAACTCCAAAATTATCATAATTTTTTGGGGCGTTACATTTGGTTAGGTTGGTTGGTGAGTGTTGTCAAAGTACGATAATGCTTGTCAGCCCTCACACATTCTCTCAGGACAAGGGAGATAGAGAGGGGCTCAAGAAAGAGGTGTGACAAATTACCTAGGTCATCAATAGTCGAAATAGTCACTTTTAATCAGTTCACGGTATTGTAAAGTAAAAATGACTATTTCATGATCCGGCTCATAGTTTTATTGCATAGGACGCCCTCACTTACATGTCTCTACATAAGCATCTCAGGATCACTTTGTTGTAACAAATGAAAGTCAGTCACATCCATAATGTCATCAGAATAAAGGCATCTAGCTTTATTTCTATACTACAGACCGTTTAGACTATTACTTGAACTTAATCCACACTTATGTGAGTACATAAAATTCAAGTACTTGTACTATAGTCAAGAAGCTTTGTTTATTGGATTCTAAGTTTATAATGACCAAATCTCTTATTCAAATAACAACTTTATTGAACAATATAATAGTTTAACATTCACAAATCATAAAGTTTATGACATAAATCCCAACAAAAATTTGTTGCACGCTTGCCTGCCTTTTCCATTCCAATTGATTTTAAATGCTCAAATTTACTAGATTTCTCATATGATGAACACATTGAACTTCATTTCTACTTCAATTCTCTCCCAAATTGCTTCATTCTGGCCCTTAAATGCGTAATTCTTGAAGAGCTTTAAAAAAGCAAGGTTGAGGTAAGTAATTCTAGTCTAGATTTAGGTTTGATTATTGTATTCTCTTGGTTATGGGACTTAAAATGTATCAAGTCTTGACAAATCTTGATGAATGTTTGCTTGTTTTCATTCCTGAATGATGTTTCAACTTCTATATATGCATAGACTTGAGAGATTTTGGCCAATTCTTTTAAAACCTTTGAGTGCTAAAGATTTCTTAAAAATTTCGGTGTGTTGATCTCATAAGAGCAAGAAGTAAAGCATGCTTGTATATATAGTTAGATTGGTTGGGATAATCGTCTCATAACATTGCATGGTTAGTTAATTTCAAGAATGTTTGGATTAATAAAGCTAAGCTTCTCAAGTTTATTAATTCAAATTAGTCAAGATCCTTTTCCAAATGTAATTGATTAACCGATACGATCTCTAAGAATCCTATTTAAATTGATTAAGAAATTAATCATGAATCAAGGTGTGCAATCCTACTTTTAGGTTGCATACACTGACAAAATATTTAGCAAACATTTGATTGTTTTAAGTCAATGAATAATTAAGAAAAGTAAGATGATCCCTATAAAATCTAGATCACTAGACCTATTTTTAATTGAGTTTATCTTTCTAAATTTCAACGTTCTTCAATCTTCTTTGCATATAAAGATTCACACACAAAAACCCCTTTATTTACCCATTGAGTTCAACAATTTTCTAAATATATAGAGGTTCCCAACGATTGCCCCCTACTTATACTAGTAGTATGTTGTGAAGTTAGTAGTAGGTTTGTGTAAATATCAATAAATTTGGTTAGTCGATGTCTTACGGACGATGATAAAATCCAGCTAACAATAATAATAAGATAATATCAGTTGATATTATTGACAATCAATATCACATAGTAATTAGATAACAATTAGTACAGGGTAGTAATAAAAAAATAATGATATAACAATTGGTATCAAATAGTAATTAGGTATCATTGACAGTTAATATTAGATACTAATTAGACAACACTCAAACAGTAATTGATATATACTATTGACAATTAGCCAATCATGTAGTAATCAGACAACAATTAGATAACAATCAATATATTTGGCAGCCAATATTAAAGTAATTAGACAATCATTACCCTATAACAATTGATATCATTGGTAATTAGATAACAATTAATATCAAATAGAAATCAAATCACAATTAAACAACAAATCGGTATAAGATATCCGTAGGATGTTAATCAATATTAAATTGTAGCTTGAGAGTAATAAGATTCAATTGTACATTACTTTTAAGTGCGAGGATTATTTTAGTCATTGATTGGGCTTAAGGATTTTGTCACTTCTGTGAAATAAGAAACACATATGATATGACCTAAATTTAACAAATCAATATGAGATTTACGCACACTTCTAACAATTTTCAAGTCATCAAATGTCAATCAACTTTTAAGGGCTTTTTGGACTTTTCAGGTTAAGTGATCGGCCGTTGTGATGGAAGTTTGCTATTTCATTTGGAAAAAATGGCGCCATGGGGTTGTGCAATTGGCCTTTTTAAATGTCATTATATATGGGTTAATATACCAAGTGTAAAAGTTGCATAAAATCAAAACTAAAAGCTAATTACGGGAGATTTATTTAGTTGCAAATTCTTTAAAATGTAATCAAATTTCATAAACTCAATCCATTATTCAACCTCACAGAATAAGTCAAAGTTGGATACATTATACATATACATGTGTGAGGTGATTCTAGACATTCAAAGAAAAAAATAAGATTGATTCACCAACTCCTCTCAACATATATACACATATTTCGAACACAACTTTTTTGTTTTCCATGTTTCTCCATCTTTGAGAATAATTGACTTGGAAATTCCTCTTTTCCACCTCTTTTTAAGCGGAACAATTGAGAATCATCAATCCCTAGGAAACCAGTGTGCGTGTGACCAAATGAAAGAAGAAGAAAAAAGTGTCCATTCATTGCATATTAATATTTGTAAATACAAAGTTTGAAAATGGTATCTTTTCCATAGCCAAATTTGTCAAAGAGTAGGCCAAAACATACCCCTTTCTTTTCCCCACATCTTACCTTGATTCAAGGTTACCTTTTACTTTGTCAAACCCATCAAATGACAATGACACTTCAATCAAACTCATCCCCTTTATTATAATTATTAAGTTTTAAATATCATTTCATGTTAAATTTATTTTAAATATAATATTAGTTTATTAATTTGTCTAAGATGCATTATATCTTATTTTATCTCTTTTTTTTGCATATTATTTTATTAGATCAATTAGATAAAAAGATAATGTCCTAATTAAAAATCACAATGGGTCCTCTCCCTCTTCCATTCAAGTAGTTCACTCTTCTCCATCAAAAAATCTAATTACATTATAAAGGAATGTCAAGAGAGAGAAATACAATCTCTAAGAAGACCATTCTTAAATCAAGATATGTTATTCTCTAACTAAATTTATTTTAGGAAAATCATCTAGCTCAACAATCATAAAATTAAAACTTACATGTGGTACAGAGCCTCCATGGAGAACTTATAATTTTCCATTGATGTGGAAAGTATAAATTCATGTTTTCGCTCCAAAATAATTATGTTTGATATATATATTTTTTGAATAGATGAACTTTGTTGCACGAGATAAGATTAACAAAATTATAATAGTAAATAAATTAATTAATTAAAAGGTATTTAAGAAATCACCAAAAAAAACTGATCAAATTTTCTTTGGTTGATTTTTCATGGATCAAAGTCTTTTGGAATGGTTGTTTTTATTGATTAATTTATTGTTATTATTTATGATATCGAATAATCTACAAGATTTCAAAATTGATTTAGTTTGTTTGAATTTATTATTCTTAGTTTTCAAAATATGTGCAACTACTTGTAAAGTCATCATATAAAGGCATCATAGAAACGTTAGTATGATGATCACATAAATTATGTATAAATTATTTTGTGTTATAGATATATAATGGTAATAATATAAAGTATGATTTAAAGCACAACATATTCTTTCGATTTAAATTACATCATTTATATTGAATGAGAGTTTTGATAATGTTATTTGCAATATTAATATTTTTGTAAATTTTGCTACTAAAATCATTTGAGAATTATGTTATTTGATACTTATACATTAGGAATAATTTGTTAGTCATGAAAGTAGTCAAATTAGTAAGTTATATAGATATCAAATAAAACTTAATTGATAAAAACATATAAGATTTAGAAATTGAAGAAAAATCTTTCATCCTCCTAAACATGTAAAATCTTTTATCTTATTGTTAAGAAAAAGAAAAATAAAGAAGAAAATAAAGATCATCAAGAAATAATCACACTAGATTAGGGTTTTCCAAAATTCATATATTTTTCTCTTTAGATTAAAGTTATCTAACATTAATTAGATTTTTACTTACTTCATTAATGTTAGTATTTTTTCATGATTGAGTTGCTTAAACTTAAAGTATAATAAATTATGCATATTTAAAATACAATAAATTATATTTTATTATCGTTTTGCGTTAGGTTTATATCATAAATAATTTAAAACATATATTTATTTATGATTATTTGATTATTATTATATCTATAGTATGAGTAATCTATTAGTCATCAAAGTGGCTAAATTAGTAAGTTTTATAGATATTCCATCGATAGTGTTCTGCAATTAAGGAGATAAATTATTTATGATTATTTTAATATGATATCTATATTATGAATAATTTGGTAGTCACCAAAGTGGCCAAATTTAGTAAGTTCAATAGATATCAAATTAAAGTCAACTCAACTACTTATATTTATCATATGCTAATGAATGATATGATATTATGAAACATAAAAATATAATCATGAGTATATTGATTTTCATTATTTTAAAACATTTTAATTGTCCAAATGTTGATTAGTGGTTTTATAATTTTTAATCTTATTCTGGTTAATTGAGGTGTTTGGGTAGATATTTTTAGTATATCTAAAGATAACTAATGTATCCAATTTGAGCATTTAAATGACTGTATTTTAAAGTTTTTTTTTCAAAGAAATAATGTATAAGCATATTTATTTTGTAATTGCAGCATATGCTCTCGTTCCTTTTTATTTACATGCTACATCTATAATCAAGTTTAATAGACTCAATTTCTCTGATTGGTGCGAACAAATCTGATTCCATCTTGAAGTTTTAGGTCTTGATTTGACACTCTTAGATGAGAAACCTGTTGCACTTACTTCAGCTAGGAGTGATGATGATAGATCTTTCTATAAAAGCTTAGGAAATATCAAATAAATTAAGCCTAATATTTATGCGAATGACTGTAGCAAACAATATCAAGTCCACAATTACAATATTGAAAATACCAAGAATTTTATAAAATTGATGGAAAATATGATGAGAAAACCCATTTGCTAAATTCCAAGAAAGTTATGGTATATGTGTTGAATACACAATACTAGAAACATCACAACAAAATGGTGCTGCAGAAAGGCGTAATCGTACATTAATGAATATGGTTAGAAACATGTTAATTAATTCGTCTTTACATGTGTCATTGTGGATGGATGAATTAAAAATTGCTCAATATTTATTAAACATGGTTCCTAGTAAGGCGGTTCCAAAGACACTTTTTTGAACTATGGATAGGAAGGAAACCTAATTTAAGGCACCTGCATGTTTGGGGTTGCCAAGTGGAAGCAAGAATTTATAATCCATGTCGCGACGTGAAGCAGCTGATGTTCTTATTTATTTAATCTTAATAAATAGATAGATTCGGAGTCGCCACCAACCATATTAAGGTGTGATTAAGTTGTCATGACGTGATCGCGACGCGGAGCGACTGACGTCCTCGTTTACTTAATCTTAATAAATAAATAGGTTTGAAGTTGTCACCAACTATATTAAGGTGTGATTGGTCACCAAAAAGAAATTAAAAAAAAAATGGTTTACACAAATTCATAAGATTTAAGTTCGGGAGACAATTATATGTAAGAAGGGTATTAGCACCCTACAAC
The DNA here is from genome assembly GCF_000004075.3 of Cucumis sativus. Lineage (NCBI taxonomy): Eukaryota > Viridiplantae > Streptophyta > Magnoliopsida > Cucurbitales > Cucurbitaceae > Cucumis > Cucumis sativus. The sequence goes on from NC_026659.2 coordinate 8,335,173, forward strand.
ACCCATAAAAATTATTACCAAAATTTGTCTTTTCAGCTTAATTATAGAGGTTCACAAAATAGAGTTCTTTTTTTATTTAATCTTTTATAAATGTCTCATGGTTCTCAGTTCACATTTAAGAAGCTAAACATGAATTGATAATTATAGGTGATATAAGAACCATTAGAAAACTTAAGTTTATTTTTTATTTCAAAAGATTATTTTTTATTTCAAAAGATTATTTTTTATTCACCTCAAGAATATTAAAGTATCAATTTTGATATTTTGATCACCAATATCATAGATGTTTAACGAGAAATTTCATGTATTTAAAAATTAATAAATTCATAGAAAACACTACTCAATCTCATTTCAAAATATAGAGTTATTATATTTTTTTAAAAGACAAACTATTAATTAATTTTCAAAATGATAAATTTCATGTATTTATAGAATTTAAATCATAAAATTCACAAATAAACATTACTCCTTTCTCAGTCTCAAAATTTTATATTCATATAAAATTGGAAAAAAAACAAATGGAAATTTTCATACATTTTGAAATTATGGAAATTGGAAAATAAGTAATAGTAATATTAGCAAAAGAATGTGAAATATGAAAAATACAAGTCGTAAAATAATACAAATCGTGAAATATTATATATATATATGGATTATGTATGGCAAATTCAAATCGTCAAAATTTATATTAGATTTCTACATAATTCCAGTGCATAAATCGGAGTCTTACTCGAGTTTTGAAAGAAATAATCAAATAAAAGTACATTCAACATGTGATTTCATACACGAAAGTATAGTATAAAATAGAAACCCTTACTTAACAACGTACCGCCATGTGATACTTCTTTCATGAACAACAACCTAACTATAGCGCGAAAATGCCATCTAGAAAGAAAAATTGAGTGCCAATTGAACATAAATCATACAATACCTAAGCAAGTCATAACAAAACAATGCAACAACATATAATGGAGTATTCATATCATGTCCTTCGTATAACTTGTTTCTCCCCTACAACAAACTTGTTTTCAGTATATGATTCTTTCTCATAAAACCTCAAAACCCAAGTAGAAAAAATTACTTCCTATGTTTTATTGAATTCAAAACAATCATTTTTCCTTTGGAAATTTTTTTAGTTCCATTGAAAACAGAGAACTGAAATTGAAGGAAAAAAAAGATAAATATATATGTATATAAGGCAACTGTACCACTTCTCTTCCGCCGCCGCTGCACCTCCCCTCTCTCTCTCAAGATATCCATCAAAACAACTGAAAAACTCTCCTTCAAAAATCATCCATGGAATATTAAACTTAATTAAAGTTTCTCCTCATTATCAATCTAATCCATTCAATTTGCATACCTAGAAGAAACAAATTCTTTAGTTATTGGCATAGAAAGATGAAACAAAGTTTGATACAAATCAATCTAATACAAGTAAGAGTTAACTAACTTCCATATACTTACTTTGCTTGAGGTTAGTGGTAGGACTTTGTATGGCAAATTCGTCTATCTTTAGATAAAACATTGCAGTTGTCCCAAGCCCTTGAACATTTGAACCATGACCAAGTTTGGTTTGAGCATAACAACCAATTATTTGCATCTTATATGTCAATGGCAACCACTTCTGTAGCTGCTTCTTAGTACCTTGACCTTTAAAGAATGGAACGGACATCCCTAAACAAAGAAAAAAATACAGAATGAGAGATGAACCATTAAACATAATTCCAAAAGTTTAAACGACGGTGGTACAAGGAAGCACGACGAATGGACTACGGCGCACGGTGAATGGAGCACGGCCATCAAGAAGCATCTTTTTCGAATGGATAAGGCGACAATTTCAAACAGAGTTCAAATGAAGCTCGTTTTGTTTTCAGACGACAATTTCGGACGAAGTACAGATGAAGTTCTTCCTCGACGACGATTACAAACGGAGCACGGTAAATGAAGTTTCATTTTCGAAGGAGAGGGAAGGAATTTTAATGAACATTATTTATTTAGAATTTTAATGAATCTAAATAAATTTATTTAGAAATATGAATTTTAATAACACTTGAAATCAAGAAAAAATGGGTAGAGAAGGAATAAAAATTTTCATTAAAAATAAAAATACGAATTTTTTCGTGACATAATTGAGTTTTCTTCACACAATTTTCGCATTAAAAATTATGTGTCATTAAAAATTATCAGAATAAAAAATCAACTTTTTCCTTCATTTGTACGTTTTTTTATTTTAAAAAAATTAAAATGCTTCCATCCCTCTTACGAACCATGACCGAAAAAAATCATTACTTCATCCCATGTAGTCGTTGTCTTTCTCTCTCGCAAACGCTCTTCACGACTTTCTCTCTCTCTCAAAAGCTCTCTGCTCGCTTTTTAAATGAGTCACCAAATTTGCAGATAGTTGAAGAATTTGTGGACCATGAAATGGATCAAGTCCATTTATGAGTTAGTTTCATTTAGATTAGGTCACACACACATGTATTACAATTAATTTATCTTTTGGACTATTGTAAAACTTTTACTAACAATGTAATTTACATTTTTTATTATCAAAAAAGTATTTTTAAACATATGTGGGTAATTTTAATCATGTATTTAATTTATATCCATCATTTATATGTCAAAAAATATGTGTTGTAACTTAAAAAATAACGATGTCAAACAAGTGTCGACATATAAGCCTTTATTAAACAAGAACAGTGTCATAACCATCATGGGTTACCTAAAAAGTTAAAAAATTAACTAAAAGGTCATGAGTTCGATCCATGGTGGCCACCAACCTAGGAGTTAATTTCATACAGGTTTTCTTGACACCTAAATGTTGTAGAGTGAGACAGATTGTCCGGTGAGATTGGTTGAGGTGTGCGTAAGCTGGCCTGGACATTCACAAATATATATAAAAAAAAAACATTGTCACGAAATCACATTTCTTGACAAGAATTATGTGCAACGAAACATTTAAACATGACAATATATTAGTGTCGAGTTTATAGATAACGATGACATATTAATTGTCGAGGTAAGGATATTAATGACACAATCATGACGTCATCTAAGCATCTTTAATGACATGTTTTTCAAGGTGAAATAGTATTTCTTGACGGAGGCTTCAATGACGCAAAAATTGTATTGTTGAAACTCTTTATGATTCATATTTTGCATTGTTAAAACCCAAATTTCTAGTGGTGACCATTTTTCTTAAAAGAAATATCAACGTACCTCTTTAAGAAAGAAAAAAAATCTAACGTACCTCCCTCTCATAAAATCGTCCCCTTTGTTTTTCATAGGGCAATGAGTTGGTAGTTTTTTTATAGTGAGAAGAAGGTAGAGCATCGTTGTGGAGTGGAGAAGGTGAGAGAGTGGTAAAGGGGAAAGGAAAAAAAAAATAGTGGGAGAGAAAATTGGAAGAGTTGCGGAGAGAGTAGTTGATGAAAAGTAGGGAGGGGCAACGTGTGAGATTAGTATAGTTTGTTTCTTTCTCATTTTTAGAATTCAAATTCAAATTTCTTTTATAAAATAAAGTAAAGTAAATAAATAAAATAAATAAATAAGTAAATAAAGGACAAAATATAGTATCTACAATCCACACAAAAAGAAAATGGATTCAAGAACAACTAATGGTTTCTTCATTGGTTATCTAGAAAAATCAAAAGGGTATAGATTTTAATGTCCTAACCACAGTATGAGAATAGTTGAAACTGGAAATCTAAGGTTCATTGAGAATGAAGTAATTAGTGGAAGTTTGGAACCATGTAAGGTGGAAATTCAAGAAGTTAGAGTGGAAATTTCTTCATCTATAACTTCTTCTCAAGTTGTTCCTGTAGTTGTTGACTATCTTAACAATCCACAAGAAGAACAAATTAATGGTCAAACGCCGCATTATGATGTTATAACAAATGAACATGTAACTAAAAGATTGCAAGAAAAAGTTGTGAAGATTTGTAAGGCAAAGAAGCTAGCTATTTTCTATGACTATGGTTTATTTGCATGAGTCAGAATTTGACTTAGGTATTAATAATGGTTCGGTTTTGTTTATGCACAAGCTATCAAAGGAGATAATTGTGTCAAATGGTTAAATATCATGAAAGAAGAGTTATAATATATGAATGATAATTAAGTTAGGGACCTTGTAAAATTGCCTGATGGAAGTAAAAGAGTTTGGTGTAAATGGATCTTTAAGAGCAAATGTGACTTAAATGACAATATCAAACGTCACAAGGCTAGACTTGTTTCCAAAGGTTATACCAGGAAAGATGGCATTAACTACAAAAAGACTTTTTCTCATGTCTCAGAAAAGGACTCATTAATAATTATTAATATTGTTTTAGTAGATCATTATGATTTAGAGCTTCATCAAATCGATGTGAAAATTACCTTTCTAAATATGAATTTAAATGAAGAAGTGTTCATGAGGATCAACTAATAGGTTTTAAGGTTTAAAGAAAGGAACAAATGGTAAGTAAATTTAAGAGATCAATATATGGACTTAAACAAGTTTTCAAACAATGATCTTAAGTTTAATGATACCATCACATCTTTTGGTTTTAGAGAAAATATCGTTAATTGATGTATATACCTAAGGATAAATGGGAGTAAGTTTATAATTCTTGTCCTATATGCTTATTTACAAGAGTTCATATCATCTTTAGGTGATTGAATATTCAAATTCAGATTTTGTCAGATGTGTGGATACACGAAAATCTACTTTTTTCTATTGTTCCTAACTGAATGAACAATTTCATGGAAAAATGCAAAGCAGTTTGTTGTCGTTGCATCAACTATAGAGACTGAATTTGCAGCATGCTTTAAGGCTAGTAACACTATGGATACGGCTATTTAATGAGTATATTATTAGTTTTTTCTTAATAACCCAAATCCAATAAACTAACATCCTAAGCTATTTAATGAATCTTGAACATATGCAGAGACATACATATATCAATATTCGAGATCAGCTTAAAGGGTCCATAGTACAGGAATAAGGTTGGGTAGCTTATCCTGGTAACACTATGGATAAGGCTCACTTTGTATTTGATACAAATGCAATGATCCAACACGTTCATGTACTTGATATCCGAATGATGGTATCCTATGCACAATGAGTTTGCATAAGACTGGACCACGAAATAGTAACCACTAGATGTAACTCCGTTAATTAATTAGGTTTCTATTTCACTAAGATGACCTAGGTAACTTAGTTTTAATCCTGAGTGTATTATGAACTCTTGTTCGCGAGGGATTGTCCTTTGATTTTTACGAGTGAGAGTAATCAGATCGTTGACTCAATAAGCTTATCATTTTAGAGACAAGACCGAGTGGAGAGTTGGAAGCATAATTACATAAGATGGAATTCACACATTCCCTACATTAGGGTAATTAGCTGAGTGTTTCCTTAAATGGTGTCTCCATGACTTGAACAAATGGTCATTACCCTCTCTATGGCACGAGAGGGGTCTATGTTTATTGGTAGGACCATACACAGGTTGTGCATTATAGGAGCACTGGTATTTAAGCATTAGAGATAACCTAGGGGTAAAATCGTATATTGACCCAGCTGGTGTTACAAACACTCATGAAGGACTAACTTACTGTTATTGGTCTATATACATAGACACAGAAATAAATCTACAATGAGAAGAGTTCAGCTGTGAGTCTTTAGTGGAGTGTACACATCGTTAACAAATATTTATTAATGTGGTTTATAAGTTTAGCCAATTAATCTCAGATTGTTGTAGCTTCTAATCTGTATGTCCATGGGTCCTCTTCTTAGCTCGTAAAGGGTAGTGAAATTTATTTATATTGATTGTAATTTGAAATGTTTAAATTTACTTTAGAAATTAGTTTAATGTATAGTGATACATTATAATATAAAGTTTATCAAACATTATTAAATAAATTTAATTTTGGATATGATTCAAAATTAATTTATAAGAGATAAAATATTTGAATGAGTTCAAATTTTAATTTAATGTGAATTGGATTCAATTTAAAATGATTGGTTTTGTGAGAGAAATTTATACTTAAATATAATTCAAATTTAACTTAAGTTAAACATAAGATATTTAATTTTTTTTATTAGTTAATTGGAGAATTAATTAATATTTTAGTTTAATATTATTTAATTAATATAAAACTATAAGATATTAGAGATATTCATTAAATAAGATTTGAATGAAATATTGAATAAATATGATTTAATTAATTATTAACTAGTTAATTAATTAGTAGATTTAAATTTTTTATTAATTTAATATTTTTTAAATTAATAGAATCTCATGATTCTCTCCCACTCCAAGAAGAAAAGAGAGTTATAAATATTTAGAAGAAAATAGTTTTCTTCAACGAATTAATCAAGAAAAAATCATTGTTTTTGCTCTTTGCAAAAAGAAAATAGTTTTTCTCTAAACTTTTTCTCATCCCAGATGATAGGAAGATTTTCGACGGGTGGTGTCCCAATTTGGAGATTCACTTAGTAGATTCAGAGACATAAACAAGTAAGGTTTTCTTTCTTTAATCTATAATTAGAAAGCATGCTTAGCCTTTAAGTCTTAATAAAAAAATTAGTTTTTAAATTACTTTTGTCAATGTATTGGTATTCTGGGATTTCCAAATTAATTTTAGTAATGGTTTTGTAAAATCTTCTGCTGCCATAGGGTTTTTATCCATTCAATCTCAATATTTGAAATTATCGACAGTATTGTCAAGCTATTGAGAATTTATTGTGATAATTTTGCAACGGTTTTCTTCTAAAAAATTACAAGTATCCTAAAGATGCTAAAACATATGGAATTAAAATACTTTATCGTTAAAGAGGAAGTTCGAAAACAAAGAATGTCAATCGAACACATTAGCACTAAACTTATGATTGCATATCTACTAACTAAAGTATTTCCACCAAAGATATTCAATGAACATGTTGAACATATGAGCTTTAGTAGATATCATTATTGAAATCAAGATTATGTTATTTGACACATTGAGTTCATTTATTTATTGTTTCTTATTTTGTCTCATGGTTATGTTCTTATGATTAGTACATACATATTATATAAATCGAACAAAAAATCGTCCTTGATAAAGACACTTATTGTTGGACCGTTATTGATTATCTTTATTATAGATCATGCTAAATGAAGAACTATTTCAATGATACATGGAAGGAAGGATATGTTAATGCAATGTTGTATATGATCGTCATGATTCTTTAGTAGTTTCTTGGACTTGACATGATATGTTATGGAGTTTTTTTTTTTTTTTTTTTTTTTTTTGCGTGTATATGTCAATGAACATGTATGGTAAATAATGTCAATGAGCTAAAAATATAATATGATTATTAATGTGGTCCATGTGCATTATATGCTATTTTATCTCTTTCCAGCCTATTATTTTATTTAAGCCAATTAGATAAAAAGATAATGTTCTAAGTAAACATCATGATGAGTGGTGTCTATAAATAGAACCCTAGGGATTGGTCCTTTCACTACTTCATTCAAGTAGTTCACTCTTACCCATCAAAAAACCTAATTAAGTTCTAAAGGAATAATGAAAAAATGTTGTATTTATCTTTGCCATTATTTTAGAGGAGAATCTAAAATTTAAATTCAAATTGTTATTAAAAATATATATCATGTATTATTTAATAAATTATTGATAAATTTTTTGGAGTATAATGAATCTAAAAATGTTATTTATTTTTGCCATTATTTTAGGGGATGATCTAAATTTTAAATTCAAATTTTTATTAAACATATTTTATGAATTATCCAAATAATTTGTTAATTAATTGTTTGAAATATAAAAAATTCAAAACTCTAGTAGAAAATATTGGCATTATTTTAGAGAATGTTGTTTGAAAAATACATTGTCCTTGTTTGAAAAATACATTGTCCTTGTAAATTTGCGATATTGTGCCTCGTGAATTTGCGATATCCTGCCTCATTTTTTGAGTTGTGCCTCATTATGCTCTTCCTTCTTTTCCCACACACATTCACGTATAGCCAGACACCAATCATCGATCTCAAACAAGTCGACTTCGACCACCCTTTCTACCGCCTATTGGGTTTCTTATCTGTAATTGTTTCTGAAGTTTGTCTATTCGTGTCTTCACATGTGGAAAATAAAAATAAGAAGAAGAAAAAAACACGAATTTTGACATGCCAAACATGTCATGAACATATCAAAACATATTAGTGTCACGTCCAACACTAACACTTCATCATTTTTAACATCTTACTTTTTAGGCTAACAAAATCATAACAATATGAAATAAAATGACTTTAAAGTTTGGGATTTGGAATTAAAACAAACACTTTTTAAAAGTTGAGGGTAAATGAATATTTTTATAAGATTAGAAACCAAAATAAAACCAAATTCACGGTAAAGGAATATTTTTATAAGTTTAGAAACCAAAATAAAACCAAATTCACCTTAAATGAATATTTTTATAAGTTTAGAAACCAAATTAAAAAAAGTTAAAGAATCAAAAGACTTATACCTCAATTCAAGGGATTCAAACACAACTAACTTCCCAGGAAGTAACCCATTTGTCATAATTGCATTCAAGGCACTGAAAACAAGCCTACAAATATAACTGAACTGGAAATGGTGTATTTACATTTCCATCAAAAGCATTTCCCATGGCTTTGTACTACAAATAGAGTCCAACTGAATTGGCCCATTTACACAAAAGTTATCTAAAAGATAGAAATAAAATGTGTCTAGCACAAGTTAACAATATGGTCACTTGATATTGTGTTCAAATCAAATGACATGAGCCACATTCATATCTACCCAAAATTTTTGTGAAACAAAATCTCAGTCGTCTCTACTTCTCTCCAGGCCCAGCCAAGACCCACACACCACTTTGTTTACTTTTTTTATTCTAAATCATCCACCACCTTTGCTCGCTTTCTTGTTTCCACAGGACTGTTGCTTTCATCTTTTCCCTTACCTTCATTCTCATCCCCATCCTCATCATTCTCCTCTTCCTCGTCTATCTCTTCTTCTTCACACAGCTTTTCTTCTTCAATCTTACTTTTTAGTGTCTCTATCACATCCAATAGCTCTCTATTTACCTATTCATACCACTATCCAAGTCAGAAGAAGCAACAATTTACTCTATAAAGCAAAAATATTGTGGTTTGAATGATACATTGGCTTCTAACCACTTCTCCGACTGACTAATTTTATCTCCATTTATAAAAAAAATTAACTTAAATTTTAAACAAAATGAAAACTCTTCCATACAAATGTATAGCTAAAAATGAAATGTTAAAATTTTAATAATCTTATTAGCTAATGTTAGTGGTAAAATTTTCATTAAGTACGAGAAAAATTAAAATGAAGAATCAAAAGATTAACCTTCCTAAAAGTTCCAACACTAAATGAGTATTTTAAGGTTATGCTGCCAAAAGAAACATTTTAGACCTTACTTTACTTTCAATTTTGTAACAATTTATATGTCATTACATAACAAAAGTTGAAGAAACTTAATTTTGAAGAGATTTTTCATAATAAAAACTAAATTGCTCTATATTTCAATGTATATAGACAAAATTATTACTTATTAAAGTTGAAGGAACAGTTTGTAACAAATTTGAAAGTACAAAGACTAAATTGTTGGTAACAGAAGTTCAAATTAATTTTATACCTTTATAAATTTTAGAAACCAGAAGTGTATTCAAACCAAGATGAAATAAGCAAAAGTTGAAAATATAGTGAAAAATGAACTCAAAAGTAAATGGGCCAAAGTAGTATTTAAACCAGCGAGTTAGTTACCTGAAGATTCTGTAGAAAATCAGATATGTCCGTGGGGCAACAAGGACAAGTCAAGACATTCTTTTGAGATCTAAGAGCCCGTCCACCAGTTTTTCTCTCTCTCAAGAATGTCTTTCCCACAAAAGCACCTTCCAAGCATGACTTGCAAAAGTTATGAGCACAAGGCGTAGTAATTGGCAAGCTCATCACCTCCCGGCAAATAAGGCAGCTAAACTCTGCACTCATAGGTACATCCAGCAAGTGAAATTTGTTAAAAAAAAATGTAACGAGGATTTTACTCAATGTAATATAATTACCCAGACCTTTCAGTAACTTTTCTTGAACACTCATATTATGTGATTGCCTAATTTTTATCCTTGTTCTCTTCCCAGTAGAATCTTGAGCTTCAACTGGTTTCTTGCTCGTTGGTGGATCTTTAGCCCACTTCCATCGACTGTCTTTCACCTGAAAGAAAATTACAAATATAGCTTTAGATAAATTGTAATAAAATTATCAATAAACCAAAGACAACGGTAGTCAAAATCTCTATGCACGAGACACTATGTAATCACTAGGCAAAACCTAAAATAAAAATGTATACAAGTTTATTTTTCAATTTCATAAGCTTTAGATTCAAATGAACACAGATGTCTAATTTAGATTATTACTGAAATAAAATACTTGCCCCAACGTAAGGAAATGATATACAAGTAGAACTGCAGTTTACAAAATTTCAGGAAAAGTTGAATTCAAAGAGTGGAAAATTCTTACTGAGGTTAAAGAAGATGAATGCTAGGAAAAACAAACTTTATTTTTCACTCTATAACTTGTGTTCACATAAGATTTTGAATACTTTTGCTAATCGAAAATTTAAACTCATGTTTAGAAAAGGGCAACTTCATCTTCCTGCCGTTGGCTTTGACCTATTAGAAACATTATTGAAATCTTAAAAATGATTTCATAATAGAACAAATGAACATTGAACTTATTATATTTATTATCCTCTTTTCCCATATTTGTTGTATGGGCACTTTAGTAAAACAATATTTTGTAATTGCTTTAGTTTTTTAAAAAACTATAACGGAAATCTTACCTAAATTCTAGCACTGGATCTCATAGCTTATTTGGCTCGTATTTCAAAACTTAATTTTCAACAGCAGAAGAAAAAAAAAGAATGTGAAAGAAATGATCAGACGGACTGAAAAGCATGAAACTATCAAAGCAACAGATTTGTTAGAATCCTGATTAAATAAAAATTTAATATTGCGAGGAAAAGATGTGTTCATTCTGTTGGGAAAAGGAGATCCCACAAGTGAAAAATAACTGTAGACCACTCACATCAAAGTCCCACGATGGCCCTTCTTTCCTCTCCGTAATATCTGTGGCTTTTTTCAACTCTGAAATTGCAGGTAAGGGTCTAGGTCGATCTCCATGTTCATCACTGAGGTTAAAAACTAATTGAGTGCGTTTCATCAAGGAAATGCCTCGGAGGCAAAGCCAGAGGGCAACTAGCCTTTGATAACATGAAATGCGATTACAAAATTAGAGAACACACAAACCTTGCCCATGGAGCAGGATCATTGTCGCATCTAACAAATAAATATCGACATACCTTAAAGCCCTAAATTCAGGGTACACATTTAATCAATAATTTGTTCAGCAGATATTATAGATGGAAAGAAGCAACAGTCATTTGATAAGTATTATGTTTTCGGTTTTAAAAATGAAGCTTATAATAATTACCCTCATTTATTGTTTTCTTGCTTCATTACCTGTTTTGGTTTAATATTTTCAGAAACCAAACTGAAAACTTTTAAAAACTTTTAAAACTAAAATTGGTAGTTTTTAAGAATTTAATTTTGCTTTTCAATTTTGACTTTAAATTCAAATGTAATTTTAGGGATCAGAAAAACATACAAAAGATATTTGAGGAAAAACTATAATTTTCAAATTAAGAAACCAAAACCCAAAATGGTAATCAAAAGGCTCGTCAATACCTGAATTCCCACTTTACGCCAACACTTCTCAATCCTATAAACTCCATCATACCGCAATCCCTTCTCTGGAGCATAAGAGGAACGCTTTTCTTTATGAGACCTGTTATAGTGAATGTAAATATATAGCGTTAGCCATTAGAAAAAACTTCAGATCCATGCTCAGAACAAAGAGCTACTCGACACACACCACATAAAGAAGCCGAGAGCAACACTAGTTTCCCCAAGGTATTTCACCAACTTGTTATGCAATCACAGCTAAAAAGGTACAAGAAGCTTCATGTGCGGCTTCAAAAACAGACGCATTTTTTACAAACAACAGATAAAATAGTGGAAGTTTTCTGCCTTTTCCACACCTCTGCCTAACATGGAAAAACACCATGACATGATCAGCCAAAATAGTAGCAGTTTAACTGTATTTCTTTAGTTACAACTTCAAAATCAAGTTAACTCAAAGTTACACAGGAAAAATCATTGACTAATTAAACACCCGTTCTTCAATTTTAAGAGATAAACTCTCCCGTAAGTTGAAACAGTGCCAGCATAAATCTTATGTAGAAAATGAATAATCAAGAGAATAAGGGCACTAAGAACCGGGTTCTGTTACTGTCTTCAGAAAGATATATTCTAAGTAACTAAATGTTCAAACTCTAGAATCATGAAATAACGGCATTAATGCAGCTACCTACCTGACAACCCTAACAGGGTAACCTTTCGCACAACTAACTTGTAGCGCTTTATTTGATTTTTCAAATTTCTGGTCAAAAGATTGATCCTTGCTTGTACGCTTGTTCCCACTAAGGTCTCGACCCCCACTGCAATTTAATTCCAGAATCATTAGCATGGTTTATTATGCATAGTAACTGGACAATATATAAAATAAATAAATAAATATTTCGGTAAGTAAATTAAAATACCACCAAATTTACCCTGTATTAAACAGCTCTTCAGAAGCTAAAAACAAACAGGATAGTAGAAGAAGAGATGGGAAATGGTACAAAACAATGAAAATGAACAAAAATAACTTATCATGTGATTATTAACGCAAAGGCAGACCTTCTGAATACATAGCTTGTTAAAAGTTCGCAGAACAAGAAAAAAAGGGCAAGGAAAGAACAGACTTTATAGAATACAGAAGCAGTAGCAAGAGAATAAGAAAAGAGAGACCTTCCAGTGTAGAGAAACCACTCCCCATGATCTTCATCATCTTGGTAGCCACCAGAAAGAACCACCGACTGTGCACCAATACTTGATTGTCCTGCTATACCAGCAACATGTGGAAAGTGAGCACCCCATTGACGACATTCTAGCCTGTCCTCCCAGCATTCACCAACCAGAACACCCTGGTTCCTCTCAGGATCATTTTCGGAAGGAATAGGACCAAAATGATCAGATGGAATTGTAACAAATATTTTTCCACTTGCAGCATTAGCTTTTCCTTTTTTTTGTGCCCGGTCAGTGGTATAGGCTTTATCTGGTCTATTTTGATTGTGAACAAAATGATAAACCTTCTGAGATCCCCCAGAAGCAAAGGATTTTGACAATTTAGCCATACGAATGACCGTTACAAGGGTGGAGTTAATACGGGGCTGGCTAGCCATTTTGGAGGGAATCACGGAGCGGCACTTTGCACAAGTGTTCTTTCCTTGTCCAATCCACTTCTGGAAACATTTTAAGCAGAAATTGTGGCCACATGGAGTCTGGATAATGACATGGCCATATTATTAGTAGAACAAAAGCAATAAGTCAAATTGATGATAGATATGGTTAATTAATACTTTGCTTCCACATAAACGGGCTGCCTACACAGCAGTTACACTAAAGGATACAAGCCAACAGGAATCGATGATGAAAATATATTACTAATCCACTTTAGCTCATCCATGTACATTAAAACACTAACACAAATGATCATCTTAATTTCCTTCCACATATTAGCCACCATGGATTTGGCTTTAGTTCTACAAATCAGTACTTAGGTTTCCTATTTCCAGATCCACACTAAATACAATTGCAGTCATATATACATGAGATCAAAAGATTGCACGTACCCACCTTTTGAGAAGGTGGATCTCTTTCAATCTTGGTTTACACCAATACAACAAAGTAACCATAAAACACAAAAGGGAACAATCACAAAATATGAATACCCATAATAGTACAACTAAGAAGCGGAACTATTAACTAAGAAGAGGAATTTCTGTTCCTAACCCTCCTAACATAAGTATGAATAAGTACAGGCCTAACAACTACCCCGGGGATGAAAGTTTCCTTGTCCCTAAATGAACTCAATACTCTCCCAAGTTGCCTCCTTCAATCGTCCTTTCTGGTGAATTAAGAGTTTCCATTTCCTCATGTCATCATTAAAATGATAGGAAAAAACTTCCTCGGGCAAGCACGATTTCCCATATAAAATTATCACTAAAGAGCGGTAGTTGTGGTGCAATGAGGTGGTGCTAGTCAACGCATGTTCCAATTGCGAGACATGGAATACTAGATAAAATTGATGCTTTAGCTGGTAAGTCTAGCTTGTATGCCACTTTTCCCAATATGTTGGAAGGATTTGATAAGACCAAAGTTTCATATATAACTTCTCACAACAGCATTTTTCGAGTGTCGCATGTTGATAGGGATAAAGTTTAAATAGACCCACTCACCCGCCTCATATTCTATCTCATGGCAGTGGGGTCGTCATACTCCTTCATTCATTCTTGGGCCTTAGTTATGCCAAACTTGAGGTTCTGTACTACACTATCACACTCGCCTAACTGCTCATCTAGGGTGGCATTCAAAGTTTTTTGGCTGCCATAAAATGTCGATGATGGGGTACAACCATACACTATCTAAAATCAAGACGTTTTTAGAGTTGCGTGATACAATGTATCATTCCAGTACTCCGCTGAGCTTAGCCAAGTTGACCATTACTTGGGTTTTTCCCCACAAAAACAAAGTAAATAGGCATCCAAACTCTCGTGCACAATTTCCATTTAGCCATTGATTTAGGGATGATAAGCATGCTTGAGTTCCATTCCTTGAAGCCTAAATAGCTCGCTCCAAATGTGGCTAATGAAAATCTTACTATGGTCCGACACAAATAACTTGGGGAATTAGTATAATTTTACAATTTCTTTAACCTACAAATCAACCACGGAGACAGTTGTACATGGATGACGATGACTAAAGGCAAGGAAATGAACATTCTTGCTCAAGCGATCAGCCACCACAAAACAATGTCTAACCCCTAGGTTTGAGGTAGTGAATCAACAAAATCCATTGAAAGATTATTCCAAGATGCAGTTCAAAATGGGTAAGGTTGCAACAACCTAGCAGGCAACAACATACTCAACTTGTTCCTCCAACAGATCTCACAATCATTAACATATTGTTTCATCTTGTTCTTTGTCATGGCCAATATAACTCACTTGTCAATCACTTAAATGTACACAAAAATCTCAAATGACCTCCAAGAACATAGTCATGGTAAGGGTGGAGAATCACAGGTACCAATGTAGGCTGGGACAAGAGAACCAAACAATCCTTCTACAGAAGGTTACCTTGAATAAGGGAGAACTTCGGGTTGCTGTCCAGATCAGCCTACAAATCATCACAAATTTTGATAGTCCTTGGACTCAAGTTCCACACGCATTATCTTTACATCCAAAATAGTCAATGATATCAAATTACATAAATGTAGCTCATCAAGCAAAGGAAACCTCAAAATTCCCTAGCTTTTGCTAACTAGGGCCGTTCAACAATTGTCCGAATTTTCTCAGGGTCTGCGCCACCCCTTTGGTCAAGACCCAATGGCCTAAACACTCAAGCGGCTCTAGCCGAAATTGCACTTCTTGAAATTGCCAAACAAAGAATTAGCGTGCAAGGTTGCAAATACAGATTGTAGGTGATCCATATGAGTATCCATATATGGGTTGTAAACTAAGATGTTAAAAAAACCAAAACAAATCGGCATACATGTCAAAATAACTAGTTCATAAGTGACTGAAATGTGATAGAGGCATTCTTGAAATCGAACGGCATAATAACAAATTCATAATGACCATCATGGATTCCAAAAGCCATTTTTAGAATGTCATCCTTTTGAACTGAATCTAGTGATATCCCAACTGGAAGACCAGCTTAAAAAAAACACACACTCATCTGCAATTCCTCAATGGCTGATATTGGAAACTTATCTGACACTGTTAGCTCGTTCAACACTTGATAGTCGACATAGAAATGCCAGCTCTCATCCATATTCTTAACTAGCAAGATTGGGCTAGCATAAGTCCAATGGTTGGATTTGATCATTCCTGCTATCAACATCTCATTCACTAACCTTCCAATCACATTCTTTTGCACAGTAGAGTATCAGTAAGGCCTCAAATTCATTGGTCGTTCTAGATTATTATGCGATTGGACTCACAGTTCAAGAGTACTTTATCAAGAATTTGAAAAACGCCAGTGTAAGGAGCCAAAAGTTCATCTTGAGCATATACTAATAGTAGGGGCCACTGCCAAAAGCTCTTCTTCTAACTCTGCCATAAACATGCACATTCCAACAAGGAACCCTTGGTACGTGCGGTCCCATGACTTTTGGATGTTTTTAAACGAGACCTCTTTCCTCATCAAGATTGAGTCCCCTTTGATCACCATCCATTCGTTACTCGTACAAATTGGAAGTATCAAATTTTTCCAATCAAGTTCATCATTCCTAAAGTTTGCAACCACTACATGCCCAAAATAAGATCAAGCCCACCCAATTATAAGGTCAAATACTGTTCCTTTGTCGTAAAGAACAACATCGCCACTAGGACATTTTTGTGTATTCCTTTAACCCTTTTCCCAGCACCAACATGCCAATTCTGACAATCACCCATAGTTGGTCGTGTTTGTTACTAGTAATTCTAACTTCTCTATGACGCACAAAGCAATAAAGTTATGGGTGGCCTCACAGTCAGCTAAAATGATTTCTTCCCTATCTTCGATTTGACCCATTATCTTCTGTTGTTTCAAGTCTTTCCAAGTTCCAACCTACAAATTGTTCCCTTCCATCCGCCCAACAATACCAGTGTAAGGTGGCCGCCGTAAAACTAATGGAGGTTATAATGACTTTCTCAAACTCAGACAATCGGTTGATGTCGAAATATCTCTCTACTCAGAACAACCACGCTTCTAGATTTTCACCATCAAACATGGGCATCTTGACTTTCTTGAAGTTACTACAATCAGCATACCCATCCATCTTGTTCTTCGTCATCCTCAACCCTTCCCTCGAGTCAGTTCTGCATCACTTTTGGTCTTCCCAGGATAACCGTAATGATACCAATGTAAGGACTCCTCCACGAGAATCACAATAAATTACATAAGATCACAAAATTACACAATTGCACCTTTTGAGCAGGTGGATCTCTCTCAATTCTTAGTTTACACCAATTCAACAAAGCAAGCATAAAATACATAAAGAACAATCACAAATTATAAACACTCCTAATCGTACAACTAAGTAGGAGAATTTCCATTCCTATCCCTTCTAAAAGAAGTATGAATAAGTTGGGAGTCTAACACTTTGTCACCATGACAAATAAACAACCCTAGTCTACATGGAACTTTCATGAACATCAAAAATGAAATGAAGAGAACAGATTCATCCTACAAACCTCAACAATATTGCTTTACTTTTCCAATGATTACTCTTCAAGTGTAAAATCCATCATTCGTTCCAATCTAACCACTCAATAATACTTTCAAACAACTTGCAAGTGATAATACAAGACCAGTGCATAATGAATTAGACATCCACAATTCCAAAGCATATCTGCTCAATGCTTAGGCCGAGCTGTTTGTTAGTTATCAAGTTAATTTTGTTTGTACGGTTGCCCCTCTACTTGGCTGCCATTAAGACATATTTATGAAAACTGAAGGTAAGTAGATAAGCAAATCTTGAAAATGCCCAAAAATAAGTGCAAATCAAATATAGAAAAAGAATAACTTCTTAAGACAAAGCATCTACAGCTATCGCTTAAAGCTGAAGATTCCATCTCTAATTCAGACAATATTGTTAAACTGTAATCGTTGGGACATCATTTGAAAAATTCTTCAAATACTACCTATGAAGGCCACATCCAGTATAGGTATCAATAAAAATGCTCTCTTCAAAACTTGTAAGCAGCATCAAGACTTCAATAACATATTAGAAAAGATAGTGATAAAATTTTGAGAAAAAATAGTCAACTATAAAGAACAAAATCCATTCTTTTATACCGACAGTTTCATAATTATTCTTTTATATCCACAATTTCATAACCCTATCATCAAAATATTCATTAGCACCGTGTTTCCTCCTAATAGCCAAGCTTATTGATGAATGTTTGAGAATGACCTCAAATAAAAAAATTAAAAAGAAATTAAACAACCTCTTGTGAATTTTGATATGAATGATAACTCTAATAACGTAAAACACCTATAAACTAATTGAAAGAATCATCAGCTATCTGAAACCAGTTCAAAAACCATAAATGGAAAGCGAAGGCTCATTACAATTAGAATTTACAAACTTTAATCCGATAAATTAAAGATACAATACGACAAAAATTTGGCACTCGAAATTAGAGATTCTTCACTTATTAATACACACGAAAGGGAACCCCAATCGATTGAAGTGTGAAATCCAAAAGTCAGAAGGAATAAATAAACGGCCGTTTTATGTTTCATTTAGTCAAGCTATTGAACAGAAGACGAATTGAAGTGAAACTGTAAAAATGGCTGTTACAAATTACAACAAAAATATCTCCTCGCTATAAAAAGTGAATCAAGAATAAAAATCAATTAGATAGAAGATGAAACGTCATTTTCTATATACCACAGACAGCTAAAAACACGTTGAAAGATCGTTGCAAGCAACGCATGGGCAAGAAGAAAGAAGCAGGTGGTCTACCATGTCAAAGAAGATAAAGAAGTATGGAATAAGAAACTTACAGTGACAGGCCTTTCTGGTAACTGCATGCAGAAGGAACAGTTCAATCTCTCGTCAATCAAATCAAAAACATTATCTCCCTTTTTAATCTTTTCCTTGTTGGTATCATGGTCGTCCTTGTCGGACTGCAACTTTCCACTGAGAAGTTCCTGGCGCTTGTTTGCCTTTTCACGGTCAGTAAGAGAGACATCGGCTTCAATGGCTCGAATCGACGTGACAAGGTCACTAGAAGGCGCGGTGGGGAATGAATGGTTGCCTGGCGGAGGAAGGATAACATCTTCAGGAGGGGTGGAACAATCAGGACAGTCCCATTGAAGGGTGGATGCCAGGGTTTCAGGGGGACTAGAGAGACAACTAACATGCCACGGGGTGACGCAAGTTTTGCAAGTGATAGTCTCCACGTCTGAAGGTTTGGCCTTACAGAGCATGCAAATGCCATCGCCATCGCAAGGCAACTGAGTAACCTACAGCATCAGAGGAGAGTTCAAATGAGAGAAGGATGGGAGAAAGATGGAGGGTAATTCTGAAAATTGAGGCAAAATGTTTTCAACTTTGGCAAACAAGCTGCCATTATTAGCCCCATTAATTTACCTGGGTTTTTCTTGCCTGAAGCTCTGTACCCTTCAGCTGTTCTTTGGCATCTTCCTCCGTCATATTCACACCCTTGACTCTACTCAACAAACTTAGCTAAACCCTGCATTTAATTTGGGATGAAGAAGTATTCCTTTGAATATTTTTACAAAATCACAGTACTCATTCAAAAGAATTGAAAAAACAAATAAAACTAGAGAACTATGTAGCAGGTGGGATAAAAAATTTAAAAACTTGACTCGGATACATTTCAAATAGGAAAAGAAAAAGATAAATGCATAAGAAAGAAACAAAACAATCTGACTCATTAAAACAAAAAAAAAACAAAAAATGAAAACGACCAAGCATTTAACTAAGCATGGAACAAAAGAAACAAACTAGAAGTTAACAACACGAGTGTCTCCAGTAACAATCAAGCAAACGTGCACCGGTTAGAACACAAACAAAAATTCAAATGGCTTACATTTTCTTCCAGGTCCAGTGCCATTTCCCATCAGAGTATTACACTGACCTGATCAAGGTGCTAAGTTCACACTACCGGTGGTCTTTGAAGAGTTATTCATTTGAAACCATGGTTCATCCTTAAAATTAATTTAATATTTAATTTTAAACTTTTAAATGCAATATTTCTATTATGAAAATTAATTTCGAAGAATAAAAATCATGTTTAAGAGAAACTTTAACTATTTAATAAACACTTCTATACACGCCTTAAATTTGTCTAACTTCATCCGAGACATCCCACACGGTCAAGGCACGGTCTGTGATGGCATTTCAAATCATCGTCATTTGATTTTGTTTATTCATTCCTTTCTTAGCCAATGTAACTTACGAATATTGTCCAAGAGAAAATAACCGACTTTCATTATCCAGACACAATGATAATGTGCAATGAAAAATGGATTTAGCAAGTCTAGTAACCAAGACTCAATCATCACTTCAATTACAACAACAATGAACGTTGAATCAATTAATTTAAGCAATATTTTAAGCGACCAAAAAAAGAAAAAAGAAAATAAAACGAGAAACCCTAGTTTCTAGAAAGTACATAGAATGTGAAATGAAGATTACCTTGTGATTTGAATGGTTAATGTAGATTGGGCGGATTGTTCTTCCTTGGACTTGACCCAGTAGTGGTACAAAGTGTATACGATTGGGGAAAGCAGGGAAAATTCAAATGGTGAATAGAAAGAAAACGACGAAATTTGGAAGAAGAATAAAGAAAATGAATTTTGAGAGGGGAGATTTTGGGGAAGTGGAGCGGGAGAATGAAAAGACTGCTACTCTTTTTCTAGGAACAAATTGGGCGCGAGATTGGAGAAAGTGCGATTATATAATAATAATATTCAAACCACTTTTTTTTTCTTTTTTTTCTTCTCCTACTAAAATAGAGTTTTCCTTTTCTTTTTCTCTTCACACAAATTCAAGTTAGTGTTTGATAAAAAATTTCAATTTAATATATAGCTGGTTAACTTGATATTGTGTTGGCTAAAGTGAACTTACCTTATTAACGAAAGAATCTCCCGTCTCTTATTTTATCTTCTCATGTACGTCGTATTAACAAAATTTGAAATTATGTTGAGTTAGATTTTTTAACTAATTTAACTTCATTCACCATAGTATTTATGATAACAATTTTTGGAAAGTCGACTTATCTAAAAATTCATGTGATAGGGACACATATTCAAGTGAGGATGGATGAAATTTTAAATTTATATTTATACAGCCCGCTTTACCTTTAACCAAAAGAAAAAAAGCTCATAATATATTTTTTTTTTATTTGTTACTTTTTATCTTGAAGACTCCTATATTATATCATTTGTGCATCCAATAAGTATTTTACATATTGAAAATGTTTACAAATTAACCGTTTTATCTAACAAACAAATTCACTTCCAACCTTCGTATAAAAACATGACTTTAAATTTATGTAATATCTAGATTAAGGAAGAGGACATTTTCAAATATAGCAACGGAAATTATTTACAAACCTAACAAAATCTATCAAATTCTTTATAGTTCATTTAACTTTTTTTGAAATTATTGTAAATGACAATTATTGAAAATATTTACAAAATATAACAAAATTTTAAACAATAAGACAATGATAGAAATTTATCAATGTTTGTGATAGATGTGAGATTTTACTATATTCTGTAAATATTGTAATTTATTTTGCTATATCTATAAATGTCCCTAAATATATATATTTCTTTTTTTGTTATATGTGAAAATAGTTTTAACTTGTTTTTATTATTCATAACCATTTTTCCTAAATAATATTATTGAAAAATTACTATAATTCCTTTATAGAAATTTTTTACTATAAAACTAGTGGATGTATTTGGCCTAAAATGTTTGGAAGGGAGTATGGAGTGGTGAACTTAGTGTTTGTTTGACACGAGAAGTTTGTGGATCCCACCATTATAGATTTTGTAAATGGCAAAATTGATGATAATAATTATAAAATATAATAAAATTCTAGATTATGAAAATATATATCATTCATAGAATATGAAAATTTTATTATAATATAAAAGTAGACACGGATAACATTTATAACCATCTAAAAGTCTATTTATGATAGAACTAAAATCTTACTATATTTTGTAAATATTTTCAATATTTTTGTCATTCACCATAATTCATCTTATTTCTAACCTCACAAGTTGAAAGGCAAAATCAACATCTTTGCTAAGAAGTTTCTTCTTCTAACCTCTTTCTTACTTTATGATTTTGAGTTGATGGTCCTACATGGTCCAAAATGGTTCCTTATTCAAGTGTGTCTAGTTTAATTTTTGATTCTCAATTTCAATTTTATATTTTATTTGACACCTCAATTTTGGAAAGTTTCAACCAATATTATTATTCCAATTCCTAACTTTTTACCAAGTTACTAGTTCAGGTTTCTTTCCCTAAGTTTAATTAAAATTGGTAAAGAAACTCACTAAAACTTATTGATAGTATTATAAAAGTACTGTGTTTTCTAAGTTAAAATACCTCACTTTAGCTAAACCAATACATAAAATTCCTTATTTTATAGAAAATATTTATTGAGAGGAGCAAAAAATTCAAACCATGGAAAAACGACTCAATTTTGAGAAAAAGAGCACAAAATTACAAAAGTTGAAATACTTACAAAAATGCTAGGAAGGGCAGCCCAAGCACTAGCACAAAAACTCAAAAGCACTACTAAGTGAGGCGTAGCGTTGCATTTGATTGTTATTGTCTAGGCACTGTAACACTTAACAAGGAGCAAACCTACATTCTACGAGAGGTGCCAAACATCGCAATGCGCCGAAACTTGATGAAAAGAATATACTCGCTAAGGACACCTTTTGTCACGATCATACTTGTCCAAGGCGTGTTTGCCTATGGCCGTATGCTCCAAATACCCCCAGTTTATCTTATCTTTATGTCTTGTAACTAGTTAAGGTAGAATGAAAAATAACGAATGGTATAAAATAAATGCAAGAACAAATTAAACTACGATTAAATGTCTACGCCTAGAGATTCTGTAAAGAGAGAATATGGATGGAGAGATGGAAATGCAAACTAACTTATGTGCGAGAAAGAACGAAGGAATGTTTATGCATTGTAATGTGATTAAGTAATGCGACAACCTCAATGCAATATAACTCACTCAACTAACTTATAATTAAGGCTTGCTCCTCTTAGAATCATTAAATGCCACACATGATCACCTCTCGGGATCCACATGATTAAGTGTGATTAGGAGAGATATAACTAGAAGATTTCACTTATAAAATGTATAAAACTTATTCACAATTAAAGACAGCAACCTCTCGGCGCCTAGTGTCCACACTCGTTCACCTCTTGAGATACAAATGATGAAAGTTATCTTGCAAAGGGAGAGTCTCTCCCTTACGCATGTTAGTCATGCCTTGCTACCTACCCTCTCGGATAGTTGCCGACTTACGCTAGCCAAGCAATGAGATTAGCTCAACTTACACAATAAGAATTATAAGTTAAACTTCTAATCAAGAACTTTTCACAAACCTAACTACTAATAACACATCGACAAGTGAAAAGTCAAGAAACGATGGATTAAAAAGGTATAAACATGTAATATACATTAAAGAATGCAGGCCTTCGGCCATTGTACAATATGAACAACATACATTACAAAGAAATACAAAAATGGAAGACAAAGAAAATGGAGGATATTACAAGTTAGGGGAAAACGGAAAAATGGAACATTCACCACTCAAACTATAAGCTCTCACTTATGGTATGACCGGAGAAAAAGAAGAAATTCTTTACAGCCGACAGAAAGGCTATTTCTTTCCTTCCTTCTCTTTATACCCTAGCTCATACGAGCCACTTTTTGGCCCATACAGGCCTTATTGCTTTGGTGAAGAAGAAGACTTTTATAGGCAGCTTTCGACGGGAAATTATTATTATTTTGATCATTTAAGCTATGATGGCAACCTTGTCACGTTACATCAACTTCAACTACCATCCCAATCGTCTAGTGAATCTTCCTAACCTGATGATGTGGTCCCTCATCTAGAGGTGTTAATCACCAAACAAGCTCCCATCGCATCGCCTTTGCATGAGATGTCCCTTGTGATTCACTTAGTTTATTCCTTTTCTAATCATCCTGCGTTAAGACATGGAAACCGCGTAAAATAGGTATAATGCTTATGTAAGATGTACTGCTAAATACTTATGAAATTACAAGATAAGTTACGCATTTTAATCATCTTCTCATGCATTTTGGCCTCATTATTCTAATAAAAAAATGCTATAAAAATGGGTATTTATACATGTTATCATGCGGCCACCATTGGAAGACCCGAGTCAATTCCTTCTTCGTTAGTCATTTTCATTATGTATTCTAAGTCACGTCCTTGCCGAGCCAACCCTTTTCCTTCTAGCCGATCTTCTCACACACGATCGACCACTGTCTCTCAGCCAACCCGAGCCGCACATGAGTCAAGTTGTTGTAGTTCCTTACTTGTAGCCTTTGAGTCAATTTTTGGTGGTTTTTCCGTGGGTATTTGATTGGGTTTTGGTATGCCCATCAAATATCAAATTTTTTTATCTAAGTAAATTAATTTTGGGTTTAATTAAGTTGATCTTTTCTTAAACTTGGATTTTTTGTTCTTTGAAGGTTATTATAAAATTACATAAATGGGACATGATCGGACCCCCCACAGAGCGATAATCACTCGCACATCCATCTTGCTCTCAGTTATGTCAATCAAAGAAGAAAGAGTTGGTGGGGATTTTCAGTTCTTTCATCTAAAAGGTTGGAAGGTGGATTGGTTTGTGAAATTTTTTCATTTAAGGTTGTTTTTGTTTCAACCTTAGCTTTAGGGTAAGTTGGAGACCTAAAATAAATACTTAGATGATTGGTTGATAAATTTGTTAATTTAATTTCGTTTATGTTTAGGATTTGTCTATTTGGAAACTTTGACTAGCAACTAGTTGTTAGCTAATCGTTTAAGTAAGTGAACCTATTACTAAACCTAAAAAATATAATTACAAGTTTGCATGTACTTTTCATTATGCATTAATGTTGCTAAGATACATAATGTAATGTTGACGATGATGTATGATGGGTTGATGTTGATGACTGATATAGACAATTGATATGTTATGATGCATGATATATTAATCACATGATAAGGATTATATGATTAATTTTCATGCCATGTTATGATATTTATGATATGCTACATGCTATGGTTGTGGTATTCTGCTAACTTTAGCTATTAGATCATACTTACATGGATGTTCCTCGGGATCACCATTTTTTACAGATTTATGAGTTTGATGGGATTACCAGCATGTCATGACATTTTTTCGGATCACTTATAGCTTGATGTCTAAAGTGTTCCTTCGGGTTCACCAATAGACTAGATATGTTACGGGATCACTAGATTGTGTGTGTTTGAAGGCACGATAGTTTTGGATACTTTCTTGTGGGATCCTAATGGAAAGTTAATAGCCACCTAGCTGAAGGAATGGAATTCCCGTAGCGGAAAGCCGTGCAAAAAAATTTCAATTTGAAACACAGAGAAAACACTTAAACATGCTCCTATGGAGGATAAGAAGAAAGAAAAATAACCTTTGTAGAACCTCCCAATAAGTCTCGAACTTTTTAATGAATAGCACGAGCAACACCACAAAATTTTCCTTGTTATCCTCGAGATAAAAAAAAACATAGAGAGTTTGTGGGGCTTCTGTGTTTTTGTTTTAAAGGGAAAAAATTATTTGCAGTCCATTATTCACTCAATGGAATCGGTTGTTGGATATTCTCCAGATAAAAGTCAGAATATGGTTCTTATGGGTGGTTTAACAAAGCATGTGCCAATTACAAAAAATGCTTTTTTATTAGGTACCCTTTCTCTTTGTGGTGTTCCACCCCTTGCCTGCTTTTGGTCCAAAGATGAAATTCTTAATGATAGTTGGTTGTATTCACCGATTTTCGCAATAATCGCCTGTTCCACAGCAGGATTAGAGCTTTTGTCTATTTTTGCATAGTATTTTTTTTTAAAAAAAAAAATTAATTTCACATTCCTTCTATATCTTAACCAAAACATATGAAGAGAGATGGAGAGGGTAGTTATCAAAATAACTTCTTCCCTCTCCCATTATTATGTAGAATAACTCCTTGGAGTTATTCTTTTATTTGAATTAATATTAATATAAATTCAAATTATATTATATCTTATATAATATTAATTTTATATTATATCTCATATAATATTAATTTAATATTATATCTCATATAATGTTAATTTTATATTATATCATATATAATATAACAATGATTTAGATATTCTCATATGATCTATAGTTCTAATATGAATCGAATTCATATTATTATTATTTGAATCATATTCAAATATTAACTTCTTTCATAATATTGTAATGTATCAAATACATTATATTAATTGTATCATATACAATTTATTCTCTTTAATCAATTTGAACGATTCAAATTAAAGCAAAATAAATTTGATTCTCATTTATCTTTATTGAGCTAACAAGGGGACCTTATGGACCTACAGATTAAAACTCCAATGATGTGAGATTAATTAATTAAACTCTTTAATTAAATTAATCACTATTCATTAACTATCAGTCATTCCACTAAAGACCAATAGTTGCACTCTTCTTACTGTAGATATATTTTTGTGTCCATTAGATATAACCAATCAACAGTGCAATGACCCTTCACAAATTGCTTATAAGTACAGCTAAACCAAAAATTACCGTTTTGCCCCTGTAGTTAGAACTTCTTAAGTATCACCAATTCCTCTAATGAACAATAGTTATAGTCCCACTATAACGAAACTCCTCTCAGGCCAAGAGAGGGTGTGGCACCACATTGTTTAAGTCCTGGAATTAGCCCTTAAGAGAGCAATTTCTCTACTTACTCTATCTATAGAGAAGGAGTGAATTCTTTCTTGTGTAGTTGTGTTCCCAGCTTCCTAATCAAACGAATCCCCAAAATGGTAGGCCTATTGGGTCGATGATATAGGTCACTCTCACCCATGCAAATCAAAGGACTGCCTTCATAGACAGGAGTTCACAACTCACTCAAGATTCAGGTCAAGTCACCTATGGTCATCTTGATGAAATGTAGTCTCAACTAGTAACGGTGTTAATAAGAGAGACTATTCATTTCATGGTCGATCTTATACAAACCTTTTGTATAGAATACCCCTGCTCTAATGTCTCGACATGAATGATTAGGATCAAATCATTTGTAGCACTTTAGAACAATTGTAACAACTACAAAGCAAGTCGTATTCGTAGTGTCACCAGAATAATGTATCCAGCCTTATCCATCTACTACAGACCATTTAGGCTATCATTTAAACATGATCCACTTGTATGTCTCCACATACATGTTTAGGTTATATAAGATAACATTGGATGTTAGTTTATTGGTTTTGTGGGTTAGTGCAACTAAATGTCAAATAAAATAACACACTTTATTTTATTAGATAAATAAAATGTTTGTATAATATATACAATTACAAACTACAAGACCACAAGATTTAGGGCATCAATCCCAACACTAGCAAGACTAGTAGTGGGTCTCTTACTGAGTATATGTTTATATTCACTTTTTATAGTTTAATTTTTCAGGCGGAGGTAGAGGTAGAGGAAAGGTGACGAATGACAAGAAGTGACCGTGACTTGCCATGAGAAAACTTTTATGCTTCCGCCTTTACATTTACAACATTTGGATTTTTAGTAGTTTTATTGAATTTATCGAACCCATGATTATTTCTATGTTATTTTTCTTTAAAAGTTTGATTCCCCTTAAGTAGGACTAAATTTTCTAGTATTTATTTCTATTTTCCCAAATTATTAGTTGTAACAAGTATTTGAAATTCTTTATTTAAGAACTTGATTTTCTCTTTTTCATTTAAATGAAAGAAAGTTGTCATTTATTTTAGTAGTAATGATCCCAACTTAGTATAAGGAATTGGATCGTTACCGTTGGTATCAGAGTCTAATTTTTTAGGTTATGTAGACTAATTTACAATGTAAGTATTTTAATTTTGTCCCTCTGGCTAATATTGTCCTTCACCAAGTATATATGTTTTTATGATACATGATTATGAATATGTATACGACCTTGCCTGTATTAAACTAGAATATGAATGTCTCTGTGTATTAGCAGACGACTTGTTTGTTTTGTGTTATGTGTTGTAACTTTGTTCATGGTTCTATCACGTTAAGCTCTATGTAATTGGGTTAGGCGATTAGGATATGGTTACATGCTAAACGATGCTTCCTACCTATGCGTTGTGGATTTCTAAATAATAGTCATGTAGTACAACTTTTTCTATCGCTTGCCCAAGTTTAAGCGAAATGATAGGTTTCCTAGGAAGTCCAAGGTCGAACACATAAAATTTCTATCAAACCTTATTTATAAAGCTTACTTCTCTTTTAGACAATATACGATAATTATACAATATAAAGTAAAAGTATGTCTAGGCACTAAATCTAATATCTACACTATGACTAGAACTGGTACGTGAACAGAGGGATATTATGAAGAAAAGAAGCAAATATATCCCGGAAGCATGTGAAAAGAAATGTCGCCAATTGTTTTCCTTTTTTACTTTGATGAGTTTGAAGATTTTATTATTTATCTTTGAGGTTTTGTTTGTCCATCACAACCTCCCTACTTCATGGATTTCGTTTAGACAATTTTTTTCTCCACCACGAGGATTTTGAATGAATAGGCAGTGAAAAGCTTCACTGCTTCATGGATTTTGATTGGAGGACTTCTTTCTCTACTAGGAGGAATTTTGATCGAAGGGAGAGAAAGTGGAATAAATTGAAGGTGAAGAGAAGCCGAAGAGGAAAAAGAAGACAGAGGGTTTATTCTTGGTTCACATGTTAAAAGGGAGAGAAAGTCTTGAGTTAAGAATGAAATTACTTATCTTGGTGTGTATTTTTATTATAATGTATTTAGGTGTGTTTTAATTTTTGTAAGACTCTTTAAATCTTTTATTTGTATATACCAAGAAGAACCTAATGAATCGAAAAGGAACTTGTGAATTGCAAGAATAAGAACAAAATAAGAAACTAATGAATCGTACGCGTAGAAGAACTCGCGCAAAGACCACGCGAGAAGATCCCTTCTAGCAAGTACAACTTCTAGGCGAGATCCACATTAGAACGCGAGGAAGTTTCACTAGAAGACAAAAGTAGCAGTTGGAGTTTATGTGACTTGACAAGGCTGTATTCGACTCTGACATGATCAGAAAAGTAGAAGTTTTCAGCCAAAAGTTGCCTATAAAAAGACTCCACCTTAACGAAAGAAGAAGAGCCTGAATAGGGGGGCTGAATGGGCCAAACCCTAGAGAGGGGTAGAAATGAGCATTTTCACCATCTGTAAAAGTCCATCTTCTTATTCTCTGATTAGTCTGTAAGTGGAAGCTTGGAGTCCAAGTGGAGAAGAGTTCATCCTCCATTTCCCCTAACTTGTAATGTCATTTCTCTTTACTTTCCATTTTATGTATTTCTTTGCAATATATATGTTCATATTGTTTAATGGCCAAAAAGCTTACATTCTTTAATATATTGCATGTTTATACCTCTTCAATCCACCATATCTTTACTATTCACTTATTAATGTGTTATTTGTAAGTTGGGTATGTGATAAGTTCTTGATAATAAGCGTAGCTTATAACACTTATTGTGTTAGTTGAGCTATAGTCAGCACTTGGCCAGTGAATATCACAAATTACTCGAGAAAGCAAGCAATAAGGACGTGGCTAACACATGCAAGAAGGAGTTGGAGATACCTCCACCTCCACGAGATAACTTCCATCATTTGTGTCCCGAAAGGAGAACAAGTGTAGGTATGTGACGCTGAGAGGTTGTCACCCTTAAAAGAGAAATGCTACGAGTCTTATAAGTAAAACTTTCTAGATGCATCTTCGTTTAACTAAGCTTTATCATTTGCATCCCGAGAGATAAACAAGTGTGGCGTTTAAGGCATTGAGAGGTGCTTGCTTTAATCATAAGCTAATTAGCTGAGTTGTACTGCATCAAGACTACTGCATAACTTACTTGTCTAGTAACACGAAGACCTTCCTTCATTCTTTCTTTAACACAAGTTAGTTCACATGTACATTTCACCTCCATTTTTATTCCCCTTTACAAATTATCTAGTGTAAATAGTAGATATAGTTTAAACTCACACTTCAATACACTATCTATATATTATTTTTATATCGCCTGAATGGAGAGTGAATTCCATATCAAAGTTTTGCTATCAATTTCTTGTGTTCAACCCTGTATTACTTAGGAACCTATTATTTTGCTTACACTTGGGTAAGCAATAGGAAAACTTGTACTTAATGAGAACTTAGTATTTACGTGAGAATGAGATACATAGTGAACATTTTGCATGCAATGATCATGATCGATGACTCATCGTGTAGAATTAGATACAAACATACACAACATTGCATAACCTTAAGTTCAAATTGACAAGCTAGAGGTTATTTTTGTCGATTCATATTATAACTTTTTATTAATTTTTTATATGTATATTATTAATTTTTGCTATTTATTCCAACTAAAATATTTATCTTTTTGTTTATTTAGTTGTCCCCAACAAACATGTTTCAAAATTGTTGAAAATTAGGTGTGTAAGTCAAATTGAATAACTCGACAACCTGAACTACCCGACCCATATTATATGGATTGAGTTGGGTTGGGTTGAAATTTTTGATTTTTTCTGGTTGATGGTTAAAAAATTATGTTCAACTCAACCCCACCCGAATTAATAATATATATGTGTGTGTGGGTTGGGTTAGGCAAAAATCAGTCTTGCTTGATTGAGAGGAAAGAAAAAATGTTTTTTATGTAAGGATCTTGAGTAGCAGTGTGGAATCTCGGGCAAGATTGAAGATATAAGTGTAATCCTAGAACCATCTTGGTGTTGTTCGATCGAGATTGAAGACAAAAAGTTTAAAAAGTTGGGAACTCTGGCAATCCCGGGGTCGTATTCAGTCGAGATCGAAAGCACAAAGCAGAAGTTAGAGAGCACTCTGGCCATTTCAGAATTGTGCTTGGCTGAGACTTGAGGTCATGTCTGATCGAGATTATTATAGATTTTTTTTTTCCACTTTTGGTTTATGCACTAAGTGACTGAATAATGTTTTTTATTATTTGTCTGCTCGATAATGTTCTACTTATGTTGGCTTTACAAACATTATAAATGAAAAAAATAATAGAACCTGACAATCAAATTGGGTTGAGAATAATATTAGAGATATTCGAATTGCTAATCCAATCGACCCAAACATATTAGCCAACACTTTTACACGCGTTGAAAATGCCAAAACCCAATAAGTTATCGTAGCGTTGGGCCTCGGGCACCTGGGTTGGGCCGCTTTGCGATGAGACGGCTGGATTATCGTCGATTATCGCGGCCGTAGATTTTGTCATCGGAAGATCATCGGCCAAAGCAATTTACAAGTACAAACACCTAAATGGCAGAGACAGAAGAACAGAACAATGGCTGCCACCTCAAACCTGAAGCAGAAGCGTTCAAACGTGCAGAAAATGTCGCTGAAACCGAAAGGAAAATGATGACGCCATGGGAGCAGCACTCTGCTGTCATAAGCATCCCTCGTTTCGACTACAATGCACCGTCTGCGCTTCTTCACCGTTGTCAGACAGGATTCCTCATCACTTGCACTATCAGTGAGAATCTCTTCTACAATTGCTTGCAGTACCACATGTTCTTATTGGGTTCTTTAACTGTGTTTTGCTATCGATTGGTCGCCGTTTTTATTGCCGTCAAATTAAAGGATGCTCATAAATTGGTATTTTTGGTTGACGTAGTGCCAATTAACTTCAAATTTCATGTTTTGTTTACATGCCCTTTTTTCTGGGGAAGATTTTAACGCCCTAAACAACTGCTTTTCCATTAGCGTTCTTTCATTTGCGCTGTGGACTTTACACTTCATCGTAATATTTGTCTGGCTAGTTTTGGGATCTCTTGAATCAGCCCTTTTGTGATAGTCATGTGTGGTTACTGATTGGAGAGGAATAATAGAGATTTTAAGGATCATGAGAGTTCTTCGGAGGAATATGGTTATCTTCTAGGTGTACTGTTTTGGATTGGAACCCTTTTTGGCGTTGTTAGCTCCGTGGCTTTTTGCTCGGCTGTCGTTGTGTATGCCCTTTCATTTTTTTTATTGTGTATTTTGGTGTATTTTACTTCATTTCCTCCCATCTTTTAGATGTTCATATCTGAATGATGCCTTTCAAGTTAACTGAGTTAGGATGGAGTTTCTTACTTTAAAATAATAAATAAAGAGTAAGAGAAAATGTACTATAATTGCTTTCTTTGTTTCTCAGAGAGGGAGAAGAGTGCCACAAAAGAAGCTATCTCCATCCTTCAAAAGGTTATGTTTTATTACTTTGTTGAATTTGCTCCACGTCATGCATTCTAACCTTCATGACTTTGTGTTTCTATCTAACGAGACTTCCTGAAGTTTAAATGGTAAACTATTGAGTTGATTCTAGGGTGTTTGAAGATACTAATTCTGCTTTGGCGATTTTTATTTGATCTGCTATATCGCCTTGGAAATGATCTAGGGACTTCATACTTGAATTTCGAGGCCGTAGCATGAGAAACAATTGCTGAAAAGTTGATTTGAATTGGTTTGGGATTAAATACTTTTCCACTGGGAGAGCAGATACAATAGTTCTATTAAATCATAAGAGATCTCACACAACCATGTGTAACAGGGACATCGAAATCTAATTAGTTTTTAGTAATCTAGTTACTCTAATATATTGAAATAGTGATATTACAAATTCATTCATAAATGAATTCCTTTTGACATCTCCACATATCTACACATTGAAGAAATTTCAGCATCCTCATTCTAAAACAAGGGGAATTCCTCAACCACTTCTTATGTAAAGCCCATCCCACTTCATTTCATCAAGTGATATTAGAGCCATGCTCTTAAGTTAGTGTCGGTAGAGTGCTTGGGTGTTGAATAAAAATTAGTGAGCCTTGTGTAATGAATAGCTATATTGGACAAAGAGGTGCTTGATATGTGGCAAACAAGTAAAGCTCTATCATATCAGGTAGAGTGGGATGGAGAGTAGTATCAGATTGGGTAGACTAGTAGGAGGAGTATATCTTTGTTTGAGGGAGAAGATTAAGGACGTGATATTGGTGGATACCAAGTATATACCACAACAATGTGATTTGTGGTGTGCTCCATTTGACTTAGTTCTTGATTCTAATAAGAGCTATAACCTTCTATTAGTGAGGGAGGGAGAATATCTCAATTGGAATGAGATATTTGGTTGTATCTATTGAAAATAACAACACACAAATTTATGTGGAAGCCCTAGTATTGGGAGAAAAACCACGGTGTCGAGTTTTCTTATTATTTTCTCATAATACAAATAATACAAAGGGGAAAGATTAATAGGCAACATGAGCCAACATAAAAAAGGAAAGAATAACTAGAGTTACAAAAGGAACAAAAGAACCCAGGAACGATTCATGGACTTGTTTTAGTAGGGTGTAGAGTCGAGATGCATTTTGACGTTTCAAATATAGTTTTTGAGTTCTGTCCTAAATATCCTTCGCAGTTGCAGCATATAGCAAGGGCTTGCCAATCTGTGGCTCCATCCTATTGATTAACGAATAAGTGGATCCTCCTCTTTCCAGATTCGTTCCTGGGGACCACTTGGTGGAGGACGAGATATCTCTTCTATCAAAAAGCCAAATTTGTGGCACCCTTCGAGGATCATTTTAACAGTTTGTGACCACAAATAGTAGTTCTGGCCATTTAGCTTTTCCCCCACAAAGATACCTATAGTTTGCACCACAGAGCTAGACACATAAGTTGAAGATAGATTAGGGAATGAAGATACTGGATTCTTGGAATACATTGGTAGGTTAGTCGGCATGCCAAGACTAGGTGTGTGTGTAAGGGCGGCCCAAACAATCTCTTAACATATGTCCATCCTTACCGAATCAGGGTCAATTCGCTAAAATATGAAGTGATATCCATTCTCCCGATTACACTTTGTTAATCTGCTTATGCAAAGTATAAAGGTGAGATGCATTCTCTCTCTTTGAGTATGGCATATGAGTTATGAATTGTATCCCATATGTCCCAAGCGTTAGACGTACAACAAAGGCTTCCCAATTTGAGGTTCCATACTATTAATTAACAAAGTTTGAAGAAGCGAATCCTCACCTTTCCAATTCGCTCTTGAGGGTCTCCTGGGCTAGGTCTTGGTACCTCTTCTGTTAGATATCCAAATTTGTGGTATCCCTCAAGGGCCATTTTAATGGAATGAGACTAGGAGAAAGAGTTCTAACAATTCAACTTTTCTCTTGCAATCAACCCTGCGGAATTTTCCAGTAGAGCCAGAAAAATAGTTTGTAGTAGTTAAAGTAGGGAAAGAGGTTACCAGATTCTTTAGAAACTTTGAAATTTTGGTTTGTTGAAGTGCCTAGGGCTACCCCAAAAGCAGAGTTTTGTTGCTGAAAACTTGTCTGAAGATTAGCCTACTGCTGTTGTACCATTATTGGGGAGAAACTGTAAGAACCTTAGATAGGAAAATAGTGGATTATTAGTAGGAAATGAAGATGGTTATTAGTGGGGGCATATTAGTAAATATTTAGTAAGTTAGTTAGGTCTTTTCGTTATAAATAGTAGGAGAGGGGTTGGGGAGAGGTGTGAAGAATTTTGTAAAGGAATTTCCTTGTACCTTGGGAGAGTCTAGCCCTCTCAAAAGGCTAAGGTTACTTTGTTACTTGTTCTTATAATAATATAGAATATATTTCATACATTTTCATATTTGATTGTCTTTGATTATTCTTGAGTTCATCCTTTGGCTTGAGATAATCCTTGTTAGGTGAGATCCTAACGGAAACCAACTGAACCTTAATGTAACTAGGCGACGCATGATGAGGAAGACCCGGTTGTTGCGAGAAGCTTATTACCGTGGCAGGGAATTTACCTTTGTGGTAGGCAGACGACTCACTAATCTTGGTTTCATGGTGTATGTTTCGACTAAGGTTTCTGTCTAAGGGTTGTGGCGGCGCTAGAATTGGACGGATATGCAAGGACTGAATATAATATTCAACACCGACTTAGATAGCAGTGACAGTGACGACAACGGAAAAATCAGCGGCTTCGAAAGTGGGCGGCAATAGCAGCTGTGGCTGAAGCAAGACTGGTGGAGAACTAAAGTTATCTTGCACCTGATGGGTTTCACTAATGGAGGTATACGTGGTAAACCTAAACCACGATAGAAGCGTTTCTTATTAATTTCTATTAATCCAAAAATTACAAGGGGAAGAATATATGTAGGGTACAAGAAGCCTTAACATACAAGGAAATAAAACCAGGGTAAAATAAATTAAAAAAACCCTTGAGGCTATAAACATTCAACTGGCCCCTTATTTCCAACTATGGGGTGAACGGAATAATAGGATTTTGAGGGGTTGGAGAGGGACTCTAAGGATCTTTGGTCTCTCATTCGTTATCGAAAGTGTTCTGTAATTATTCTTTAGGTCTTATTTTAGTTGGGATCTTTTTTGTAATGTGAATTTCTCAGGGTTTAGCTTTCGCCGCCCCTTGTAATTTTTTCATTATCTCTCAATGAAATTCTTTATTCATAAAAAAAATTGAATTGGACCTTTTGAGTGTTTAATAAAATTTGAGAGTTTATACCTTAGAGATGGTTAATAAGAAACTCACCTAACACGGTCACTACCCATTGTTAAAGACTTTTTCCTGACACCATTTCGATGTATTGAGAATGGGATTTTTTTGTTATTACAAAGAACCTTCTTTTCTTTTCTTTAATAAAATCAGTTTTAAACACTTTCTTCCTCATGATACACTTTAAGATTCTCTTTGTTATCATGTTGAACATGACTGAGCCATACTTTCATTATGAAACCAGATGAGAGGGACTGATTTTAAGAGAAGTGTGGCAGGGGGAGAGCGGGAAGAGGAGGGTTGAGAGGAGATGGAAGAAAGCACCATCTTTTGCCCTATATTGTTTGCTTCACGAACTTTTTGCTTTTCTAATGAGCATTTTAGGAAGTCTCGTCTGTGATTAGTTAAGTTTTTACGTTGGAATGCATGCTCTGTTTCTCGTTTTAAAATATATTGGAAGATAATTGGTTTGAAACTTTATTATCAAGACTGATCTTTACCTCTTTATTAGCCAGAGAATTGGTTTTTAATTTTTATTTTTATAAAAAGCAACAACACTCATTTTTTTGAATGCTTTTTTTCTTTCATAATCTTTTTTTAAAATCACCATCTACTTTTGAATACAGAGCATATATAGGAAGCATATATAGGAAACCAATTTGAATACAGAAAGCATATATAGGAAGCCAAATTGGAACCTTAATGTCAAGATTGATGTGAACTGTATTATAAGCACCCTCTCTCCATAGTTCACAATCCAAAACAGAACAAGGTTTATCATTTTGGCTACTTTAATATTCTTTATAAGAGAAGTTTTGCCCATTGTCATTTTTTTCTGCCCAACAATCATATGTACTCAGTTTCAGTTGTGCTTCTTGCAGTATGTTCAGTACTTCAATAGTTCTATGTCAGAAACTTTGGTGGTATCTGATGAAAATGAAACTTCTAAACGGAGGAAAGTTTCAGAGGACGTTGATCATAGAAGCGTTGGAGGGGAAAGTAGTACTGGTAATGATTAATCTGCTGAAGTAGTAGTAATAGTAGCTTTTTGTGGCCAATATACTTTAAAGTTGCAATTATTGGTTGTTGTGCCTCCACTGATTTCTAATTTAGTTTGTTGTATTTCACCTTGATGACATCAGATGAACATGCTAAAGAAACTTCTTTGATTTCTACAAAGAGTGAGGCAAAAGTAGAAAAATGTTCTCCTATTTCACTAGTGAAGCTGACGCGGAGTGGTTTGCTTTTGTTTACCTTTACAAAGGATATCTCTCCTGATACTGTTTATATTGTCAAAGACATAATGCAGTCTCTAGAAGCAAGGACTTTGAAGTCACTCGCGTAAGTAGTTTCTTACTCATTTTTATCTGAGTTTACCATTTCAATTAGGAATAGTTTGAATGAGCTTACTATTTTTTTGCATGTGTTTGACATTTTTTTTGCTTGCATTTGCTAGAAATTTGAACTTTGGAAATTTATTGTTTCAGTGGTTCTTTTATTTTTTTCACTGCCTTTTGCTGATTGTTTTTTCTTAAGAGAGGAGGAACATTTTCATCGATTGTAAGAGTTGTGCATGCATTGCAACAGTATTCTTGTATATGATATTTGTATAGAGTTTGGGAAAGAGTTTTCGTAAAAGTTGGATTTGTGTGGCTTTGTTGTCTGTGTGCACGCGGGTTTGCTCACTTGCCAAACAATGTTTGTGTGAGCCTTATGAAAGTTGTTGGGTGTCGCATC
The DNA here is from genome assembly GCF_000004075.3 of Cucumis sativus. Taxonomy (NCBI): domain Eukaryota; kingdom Viridiplantae; phylum Streptophyta; class Magnoliopsida; order Cucurbitales; family Cucurbitaceae; genus Cucumis; species Cucumis sativus. The sequence goes on from NC_026659.2 coordinate 8,372,447, forward strand.
CAACAAGATGTTTGGGAGAGTTGATGAGAGTGATCGATTCCAATTAATCATATAAGTGAACCACACTATGGTGAGAAAGGCTGGCTAAGGGAAGTCTGGAAACCCGTGACCCAGGCACATGGGCAGGTAGCCTACAGAACCTCTTATTGCTTCACGGGCATGGTTTGAAATTAGGCCCAGCCTGTGACAAGTAGTATCAGCGTAACTACGCAAAAAAGCTTTACACCAGAGAGTTGACAAATATTGATTTCATGAAATCAGTATATTTCATAGTTAAAGCAACTAAGAAATTGGAATTAAAGCAACTCTATTTAATGAAATAACATAAATGCATTTGTCTGTTCGTGACTAAATATCTGGTTTCGTTCATTCCTTTCTCCCAAAAAGAAACAAGGGAAAGGCAAAGCCATAACAACTTATTCGCACCATGAAGAGATGACAAACTAGAAGATCAAAAATGAAAATGTATATACAATTAATTAACTAATTATTTTCTTTGTGCAGTTGGTGCCATCGCATATTCCCCATCCAGGCTACTTGCTCCTTGAATGAAAATGATCTCCAGGGCGTTGTATCAAAGCTCGTTCTTCATTTCATGAATGATAAAGGAAACATTCTTTCACACCCTGTAAAGGTAAAGCTTTGGTGATTTTCATTAGCGAGTAAAGATTACTTTCCTCCCATTTTCTATCCCTTTCATTAGCCAACGAAGCTTGGTCATCCATGAGAGATATATGGCAAGCTCCAGGGCCTTATTTTTCTTTCTTTTCGTCGTACTTTCAACATTTATTTATGTCTTTATTGTAGTTTGCAATAGGGTACAACAGAAGAGGAATTGAAGAGACAGAGATGAAGAAAACTTTCGAAGATAGTTCTGGTGTTAATGTTATTCTGGGACGTGATAAATGTTTTAGCATTGTGGCTGCTGCCGTGAAAGGTGTGGTCTCGGACGCCATTGTAGATTTGAAATCTCCAGAGGTGAATGGATTAGTATAATTATGGCCCTTTGGCACATAGATCTTTCATGCTATTTTGTGTCATAATTTTGTTCTGTGCTCATTGATTATCCTACAGCTTTGCGTTCTTGTTGAGCTGCTTCCTGTTTCTGGGTTGCCTTCTGGATCATCGGTAGTGGGGGTGTCGGTTCTTTCAAACAATCTTGTTACTACGAAGCCTCGACTTTGCATCAAAGCTTTGACTTCAGATACCAAAGCAAAGAGCTGAAGGCATAATTCTAAGTTTTCAATGGGAGAAATGTTAGAGTGAAGATTTTGAAGGAAGAAGACGATGTGCCTCAATCAGCTCAATGCAGTTGGTATTATTAGCTTTAATTGGGATTTGTAATTTATCTTGTTTTGTATTGTATCTAACTTCATCTGACCGTTTCTAGTTGCACAATGATAGGACCTACAATTGATGTTTTTCATCTCACGAAACATTTGATCAAATTTTATACTAATTTATTAGTGCAGTAAAATGTCCATTTAGGGGTCATTTTTTTTAGGTATTTTAAAAAAAAATAGAACTTCACTTATTCGTTGAGCATGTTGTCCATTGGTTGGGTAAATCTGAAGATGTTTTGCAATAATTTTAAATCATTAATTTTAAGTTAGACATTTTCTTTCACACTTTATGTCTAAATTACTTCAAAAGAGATAGTTAAGAGCTACAAGTTAAACAGGCGTCGTTAGAAGAAGAACGATGTTTGTTGGATTCATGCCACATCTCAGGCCTAGCGAGGAGGTGCTCTTGTGTGGGGTGTGACATTCTCAACTTGCATGGCTCCTTTTGGTTTGTCTCAACACCTCCATGCTTTGGTGTTGATGCTTAGACACTTTGGCTGTCTAAGACATGTCTTTGGGGGTTCACAAGACATCCTTGGCCGCCTATCACTATGCAAAACACTTGGCAACATGTTCAAAACGCTTAGTCCAACACTTAGCCAATTCTTTGAACTTCCTTTCCTTCTTTCCTTTTTCTTTGGCCACCAATCTCTCAAACTTAACACTAAGGCAAATTTCTTCTCCAAACTTTCATTCAACAAAGCACCCTACGCAACAACCAACACACAATAACCACCTAACTTCGCTTTGTTTCTAACTTATAAATTCTTGAGAAAGGCTGGATATAGTGTTTACATATTCGAGTGAGTGGCCAGATTACCGACTCAATAAACTTGTCATTTTAGGGAGAAGATGAAGTGGAGAGCTTGAAACATAATTAAACATAATCACACAAGATAAAATTCGCTTTTTTTGACTTGGGATTATTAACTAGTATACAAATGCACGAGTGACATCTAAGTTTATTAAAAGATTTGAGGAAACTTCTTGACTCATAGATAGGAGAAAAACGAGAGAAAAAAGATATGCTATGGTGAGGTCGTTTTACAAGAATTCATGCAACAATTTTGAAGGTATGTAACCTAAAAGTTGCAATAAGAAAAAGTTAGGGAAGGGATTTTCTCACCAATTCTACCTTGGTAAAAAAGTATTTGTAATTTTACCCTTACTCCTTGGTTTCTCATAAGAACGTGGAAAGCACATAGTCGAACCTTAAGGAATTTGTGGGAAATAGATTTTTTTTACTTGAACCTTAACTCCTAGTTAAAAAGAAATGATTAGATCATAAAAGAAAACGTTAGAATGATATGCAAAAATTAAAAGATGGTTGTTGTGAAAAGGAAAAAAAAGGAGACTAGAGAAGACAATTTGCTACTCTTCCATCTCTACTTCAATTACTAAAAATGAATGAATTTAAACTCAACAAAAGAAATAGTCGTTTAGGGCATTGGGGATTTTTAGCTATTTAGCTATTTTTATCATTGAATAGAAGAAAAAAAGAAAGAATATTTATTTTCTTCATTCTTACCCAAATTACCATAGAAACTATCTTCCTTGAGTTTCTTTAGGCAATTTAAATAACATGAAGAATTAAATTCAACAGCAAATTAATTACATGGTTATTTTAAAAAATATAACAAAGTGACAAAAAATGTCCTGTGATTAATGAACATTTAATGCGTGTAATATATTTGGAAAAACTATTGTTTAGATTTGGCTATTATTTGGTTGAGTATAGTTTAGATTTGATTGTATGCCAAATATAAACAATTTTTTTCAAGATGTTTTGGTACATGATCGTTTAAATTTGATTGTTTAAATTTGGGTAGCTAAATCTAAAAGACTTTTTGGTACAAAATTGTTTAGATTTGGCACATGATCATTTATATTTATTACACGATCGTTTAAATTTGGATAGCCAAATCTCAACGATTTTTTTTCAAGATTTTTTGGTGCACGATCATTTAGATTTGGCTATTTTTGGTATACGATATTTAGATTTGGTTATCCAATATCCCAACGAGTTTTTTATGATCTTTTATATTTATATTTGACACACGATCTTAAACAACTAAATAAAAGTTTTAAAAAAATCTTTTATATTTGGTACACAATCTTGAACAAAATAATAGTTTGAAAAAAAAATTCTTGAAGAAGAGAAAAAGACGATGGAAAGAAAAAAAGTTGTAGAAAAAAGGAGATGGAAAGGAATGACAAACAAAAATGTTTTTAAAAACTTGGAGAAAAAGAAAAAATATGATGAAAAGAAAAAAAAAATAAAAAAAGAGGAAAAGAAGAAAAACGATGAAAAGAAATGACAAACTTGAAATATTTAAAACAAATGATCAGTTTCATAAACTTTTTCATTTTGTTACATATTTTGATAAAAAATATATAATATATTATTCGTTTGTTGTATTCATAGAAAATAACCTTAATTCTACTATATAGGAACAATTAAGCATTAAAAAAAACTTGCTCTCTTTCAAGACAAAACAATTCCAACAAAGTATATTGCATTGTAATTTCATAAAAGGATTCTAATTGGCAAGATTGACAAATTAAACCAAGACAAATATTCATGCTAGAATTCACACAAGAATTGATTTCTTGACTTTATTTTCAACAAGTTACTAATTGAATTCAATTTAATTTCCATCAAGAATTTATGAATAAAATTCAATCTTTTTAGAAAACAAACAAACTCTAGCATTTAGCTTTCTAATTAAAATAAAATGATATGCAAAAAATTAAAAGATGGTTGTTGTGATAAGAAACAAAAGAAGACTAAAGATTACTAAGAATGAACGAATTTAAACTCAATAAAAGAAAAGAGGTTTAGGATATTGGAGATTTTTATCTATCTTTTGTTGGAATTTATGTCCTAAAACTCATAGTTTGTAAGTTTAAAATTATATTTTATTCAACAAAATGGTTATTGAAAACTTATTAGTGAAAATAGAATACTATAATCTTAAATCCAATAAACTAAGGTCTCAAGGCTATCTATGGTATACTTGAACTTTTTGTAGAGCCATAAATGTGGATCAAGTTTAAGTATATAACATAAACGGTCTATAATGTATGAATAAGTTTGGACGCTTTATTCTAAAAACACTATGGATGCAGCCCACAACTTTGTAGTTAGTACAAACGATGTGATCATGAATCCTTCATGTAGAGACATGAAAGTGGGGACATCATACATAAAGAGTTTATATAAGACTAGAACCATGAAATAGTCACTTTTAAGTTATCACAGTTGACTATATAAAACTAACTATTTCGATTATTGATGACCTAGATAACTTAATATTAATCTTGAGCTAATTATGAACTTCTGTTCCAATGAAATTATCCTTAGATCTGCATATGTGAGGGCAGCTCAACAACACTAGTCCAATAAACCTTTCATTTTAGGGGTAAGACTAGGTGGATGGTTAGAGACATGGGTGCAATATGAAATTCACTCCTACCCGTTTTAGGGTTAGTAGTTAGGTTGTTCCCTTAAGGACTAAATTCAAGTATTGAACAAGGGACCCCACCCTCTCATTGGCATGAGAAAAATTTGGTTTTTAAGTTGGACTTTAAACCAATTATTCAATAGTGGATCAGTGAAACTTAAGAAGTAAGATGTAATATCGGCGGTAAAACGATATTATTACCTAGTTGGGGTTACAAACAACCTGTGAATGATTAACTTACAGATTATAATTATATTGAACAAAAATATATCTATAGTGAGGGGAGTGCAACTACGGGACTTTAGTGGAAGGACTCGCTAGTTAACAAATGTTGATTAACTCAGTCTAAAAGGGTTTAACTAGTTAATCTTGGATCGTTGAAGCCTGTGATCTATAGCTCCTTTAGATTCCGTTGTTGGCTCATATGTAATTAACTTAGAACAATAATATGTTGGAATAATTCAAATTGTTTGAATTAGGTAAGGAGAGAGAAACCGACAAATACATGTGATATAGTTGTCAGTTATAAGTTTAAGATAGAGCTTTATGTTTAAATGTGATTTAAATATTAAAAATATGAATACATATTCATATTCGGAAGCTCGAAATTGATGGAAATGGTCAAAGTTTTGAAATGTCAAACTTTGACCTGCTTTATATTCAATTTGATTTGAATTTGAAAATGAATGCAGATCCATGCAACTTCTTATCGTTGAGATCTTGAGCGAGTTCTTTTGCAATTCGCTTCATTTTTTCTTTTTGCCATCCTACGTGAAAAAGCACTTAAAAACATAGTTAATCAGACGTTGGTGACTTATGTAAGGTGCATTATCTTAATATTATAAATTTGTACTAAAAATTACACATTTTAGTCCTTTATCTAGCACTTTGACTCCATTGTTTTACCTAAAAGGTCACAACCACTTATATTTCTACAAGTTATCACTCTACAATACCTAGCCTCTCTGATGCTTTACTAATACTACAAGAAATGGGGGATCTCCCAACACACAAAATTGTCGAGAGTTATGCAAAAAAGCGCCAGAAAAAGATCTCTCGAAGCGTAAATGCTTGTCGAGACCGTGTTTGGGTGAAATGCGTCGGAAGAGACCTTCCTGACGTTAAGAAACACAATGTCGAAAGATCATAAACAACTCCCAATACCTACATACGACTTCGGGAGATCATATAAAACACATTGATTTTATTTTATTATTACTTTTATTTTATTTTTTAATTTTTGTAACCTAAAACTTTAAACATATATTATATATATGAACATTGTCATTAATGGACATATATTATACACGTTCTTATTTTTTCTGTAAGTATGGGCAGCAAAGAAATATAAGAGGAAAGATTGGTAGGTAATAAAATTTTATTATTACCATTAATAGAAAAAAACATCACATATACGTGAGTGAGTTCATGATTTATTTTGAATCTTACTATTTCAGGTAAATTTAAAATGGCATACAATGTGTGTGACAGTCCTATCCCAAATGAAACTCTAGCAGCTATATGCCTGAATATGAAGGAACGAAAATAACACGTCGAGATAGAACACATGTGACACTTAATATGAAGAATGCTCAAGACAAAGACAAAAATGCTCGAGAATATATGGAAAGATTGAAACAACAACGGGAAACTGAAATCTTTAGTCTTTTCTTAATTTAGAACGCCATCGGTGATACCATAAAATTTGTTGTAGAAAACAATTGACATGATCATATTGGGCCTGGTCCTTACTAGGGGTGAAAAAACCCGAACCAAACCGACACGATTCGGTTCAGTTCGGGTTGGATTGGACTTCAATAGTATTGTTACCGAATTGAACCAAATTGAACTGGGTCGGTTCGGTTCAAATGTAAAACAAAACTTAAAATTGAAATTAAACCCTAGTTCGTTGTTCGTTCGTCTTCCTGGTCTTTCATCTTCCTCTGTTCCCCGATCGTTCTCCGTTCGTGGGTCTTCTATCTTCCGTCTTATGCTCACATGCAGTCAAATGCCCAAATTTTGTTCAAATCTTAGATCTGAGAAACTAAAATTGTTCAAACCCTAGAATGATGTTTATGATCTTCAGCTGACATCTGTTAAGAATAATACAGAGTTGAAGAAGTTGTTGATTGCTCTCTTGGTCAACAGAAGAAGAAAGAAGAAAACAAAGGAGAAGGGGGAAGAAACAGAGGAAAAAATAAAAGACAAGGATGAAGGTAAAAAAGAGAAAATGAAAAAGAAGGTTGAAGAGAAAAAATGAAAGAGAAGGATGAAGAGAAAAAAATGAAAGAAAAGGATGAAGAGAAAAGAGAAGAAAACAGAGGAGAAGGGGGAAGAAAGAGGGAAGAGATAGTGTCAAAGATGATCGTTTTTAATTCATTTTATAAAATAAATAAAATTATTTTTTTTAAAAAAAACCTAACCTGACCCGATTCATTGTGACCCGACTCGAATTCAGGTTGGGTCGGGTTGGTTCCTAATAGTGAAAGATCCGTACATTTTCGAGTTGGGTCGGGTTCGAAGGAAAACCGACCCGACCCAGCCCAATTACACCCCTAGTCCTTACCCAATTGAGATTACAAATGGTCGGTGGGTGGTTTTCTTCATGTCAAAACTTTAGGCACATCTAATGGGTCTTCTGCTGCGTGTGTTTATCGTGGTTTAAATAATGACGGTGTGTCTTGTGATTGGATGACAGCTTGGTCAAATCCATGGAATCGATCAGCCTCAGACAACACGGTTTGCAAGCTTTTGTTCTAACCTCTTCTTATAAAGTTTCACCCAAATTCTTTTAATGCTTTAAATGTCATTTCCATTGATATGTGTTCGCCCAAGATTTTCAGAGAAATTTGACCCGTGGAGTTGAACTTGAGTTGGTGTTGTATTTTTGTGATTTGATGCAATGCGGTTCAGTCTCTAGAATTTGATCCTCTGGTTCTCTCTCGATTGGATGCTTACGCCTAATTGGAGGAAGCAGAGCATGGGATGCTCTTGAAGTCGGAGTCTTCGAAGAAAGTTTGTATCTTCGAAGAAGTTTCAATCTTCAAGGGAAGTTGGAGTCTTGGAAGAAAACTTTGTATCTTCAAAGAAGCTTCAATCTTCAAGGATGGTCGATTTCGAGCGTTAGCGAGTCTTCTAGCTCTCGGGAGAATTCTCTCTAAACCTTCTGGAGTAAAATATTTCCAACCCCTTGAGGAGAACTCCTCTGTTTATAGAGTTTTCTTGTGGGCTTTATGAGCTTGAGCCTGGTTGGTCCATGGACCAGACCCATGGGCTCAACCACATGAATTTTGGTTATATTTAGTTTTTGGGCTAAATTAAGTTTATTTTTGGACTTAATTGAACTTAGTCCAAGTAAATAATATTTAATTGAACTAAAATAATTAACTTGATTCAACGGTTAAGATGAAAACATGTGACATTACTAGAATTAGCCAATTTATGTTTTCAATTTTTAATTTGGGGCACATGTCAATTTTACTTAGTCCCAAATTCAATTATTTGCACTTTTCATCATTAATTTAGTAAATGATGTGGCAATTTGTGGTTGGTCTCAAAATTTCTTATTCAACAAATGCCCATTTCGAGATTTATGCTCCTATATGGGTGAATGAATCTAAAAAAAGATAAATTTGAAGTCAAAATACGAGATTTTTTTTTTGCTCAATTCAACATATCAAATTAATCAAACTATGAATTTAGTACCTGAGTTTGATTTAAATTTAAAGTAAGGGTTGAAATATGGCCAAACCTTAAAAAGTTTAAAGCCTTATCCGCAAGATTGACAATTTGATGATTTTTTTTTTAAAAGTAAAATTTGGAACATAACAAAAATTTTAATTTTGAAAGAAGGATAAGTTTCTATCGTACCTTAATTTGTCTTGAGGATGCACAAGAATTTGGAATGACCAATTTTAATTTGAGATAAAAATGAGGTTCTCAATCTTGAGGTAAAGTTGGATTTATGGCTCCGATTTAAATTGATAAAAAGGAGGTCATCAAGTTAATTTGACTTGAATTTTGAACCCAAATTTTAATTTTAGAATTGGTAATACATTTTTTTTAATTGTTGAAATATTTAAATATTTTAAATATCTCAAAAAAATTAAATTCGAGATTTATCCCAAAAATAAAATAATTTAAAATAAGGTAGGATAATTGGATTATCTTTTCTTTATTTAAAAAAATAACCCATTTATATTCCTTTTAGGAATTGAGTTTGTTTAACCATTCCTATTCCTTTTAGGATTTGAGTTTTTTTTTTTTTTAAATCCTAATCCTTTTAGGAATTTGATTTGTGGGTGTTATAAATAAACCCACAACTTGATCATTTATTCTTCATCTAGCAACATAAAGGTATAGAAAACTTTTCTTCTCCCTTTCTCTTTTTTTTTTTTTGTTTTTTGTTTTGTTTTTTTGTAATCATTTGCAGGGATGATTTTGTCCTCAGCGATCCAACTTATTCTAGGAGACGATCAAGCTTTTCCAGTCAGATCCACTGCCCTAGTAGGAGCAATCAGGTTTCTTCATCATCGGGCTTCTTTGCTGTCAACGATCCAACTTCTCCTAGGGAACGATCGAGCTTCTACCGTTGGATCCACCTTTCTAGTAGAAGCAATTAGACTTCTTCGTGATCAACGATCAAACTTCTTCTAAGGGACGATCAATCTTTTGCAGTCAGATTCACCTATCTAGTAGAAGCGATTGAGCTTTTTCGTCATCAACAATCCAACTTCTTTTAGGGGACGATCGAGCTTTTGTCGTCAAATCCACCCCTAGTAGAAGTGATCGGGCTTCTTTGTTGTTAGTGATCCAACTTCTTCTAAGGGACGATCGAGCTTTTGTCATCAGATCTACCTCTTTAGTAGAAGCGATCGGGCTTCTTTGTAGTTAGTGATCCAACTTCTTCTAGGAGACGATTGGGCTTTTACCGTTAGATCTACCTTCTTAGTTGAAGCGATCAGAGAGATGAAGGAGAGTTGAAGACGGAGGAGAAATGGAGATGGAGGAGATATGAGAATGGAAGGGAACTGACGATTGAGGGAGGACTGAGAAGAGAGGAATGTCGAATGAGGGAGGGATGAGACTTAATTTCTTTAATTTTATTAAATATATATATATATATATATATATATATATATATATTAAATATAAATGTATATATATTATATTAATTCGGGTTTGGGTTAAGTTGAACAAAATTTTTCAATCCTCCAACCTGAGACCCAACCCCTTGAAAAAATTCAATATTTTTAACTTAACCCTTATAATATGGGTTAGGTAGTTTAGGTTATTTGGGTTTAACCCATATTCTTAGACCTCTACTCATAAGGATAGATTTCCTGCCTAAATTTGCCTGTAAAAAGGAATTTCATCCTTAGTAAGAAGAGGGGATCTAGATGTCTGAATGGACTAGCCACTAGTACGTTGGAATGGGTTAAACCCTAGAGAGAGGTGGAAAAGAATGACCTTTCCATTGTCTGTAGAGTATTTCTTTATTTTCTTTGGTCAGTCATTGAGTGAAAGCTTGAGGTTTGAGTGGAGAAGAGTCCATTTTCCATCTCCCTAGCTAACTTGTAATATCATTTCTATGCTTTCCATTTTTGCATTTCTTTACATTGTATTTGTTCATATTGTACAGTTGTCGAACAACTTTATTCTTTAATACAATGTATATTTTTTCTTTTTCAATTCGTCCCTTTTTACTGTTCACTTGCCCATGTGTTGCTAACTAATAGAAATAATCATTATCGCTCAAGTTTTCTTATCTATCACTGGGCGAAGAGAGGTTTTCAGATAAGTTCAAGGTCGAACACATAAAATTTAAGCTTCTAATTTATCCTATTGGGTAGTAAATCATGCGGTATAAGTTGTACAGTATCATTATGAACAATATGCAAACTTGTATAGTATCATTATGAACAGTATGCGAACTACCTTAACTATTTACACTAAGTGCTTGGTGATGCAAGGTGAGATGAGATAGTGGAATGTGAACTCTTTATAAGCATGGCGAAGAAGAAAAAGTCTAATTAACCACAATACTCCAAGAAGAAATTGTGTGTTACCAAGGCAATACTCCAAGAAGAAATTGTGCTTCAGTACTCCAAGGCGATATGAAGCATCTATTAACTACAAATTAAGGCGAGCATCTTCTCAGTGCGTTACCATACTTGCTCGCGGCTGTGGATGCAAATACTCAAAGTTAAACTTTGATTTGTATATGATCATCTTAAATGTGTTATTAGTAACTTTCCTTAATTAAGATGGACAACCTCTCTGCGGTGTTGCCACACACAATATCCTCTCGGTAATGGGTGCAAATGATGAGTTTGGCGATAAGATTACTTTATTGCAATCTTCTTGCCATTTGCTTAGCTAAATGCAGTTCTCCCATGTCTGACGATTACAATTTGTATCATTGCTTTTCTCCCATGCATATACACAATGTTACGACATTCACGTTTAACTTAGCAAAGCTCATAATACATCCATTTTGATTCTCGCATTATAAAAAAACAAAAATTATTACAAGCTAGCTAATCAAACAAATAGAACATGGATAATATAAGAAATATGGAAGAATGGAAGAAGAAAGGGAGGTCTAAAGTATTCATCTTATAAAGCAATACACATAAATTTACAAACTGGATTAGAACAAAGATGTTTTGTCGTAGCGTCTGATTTCTCATATACTTTGGCTCTGATTTTTGTGTATGGATGAAGGGGGAGATGGAGAGGATGACTCTCTCTCTCTTTTATTCTAAGCTCTCATCTAAAACTGAAGGGAATGGAGAAAATGGACGATTTGAACTTGCTCTCAAGCAAAATTTGCACACGAATTCTGGAGTGACAACCTCTATTTAAAGGTGAGAGTTGATGTTGACAATACGTCGCGCACCATTAAAACCTCTGAAAAGCTACAAAAACACTGAGCAAATATCCTTTTGTCCTTTCTCTAAATTTCCCGTCAACTACTTTTATTTGCTAGTGTCTTAATCACCTAGCTTGTATTTCTTTGCGCCGCAAATGTTGAATGGGTCTTCTTAGGTATACATGGTATCATCGAGCTTCACTCCTTTTTTCCTAAAATCCTACGATAAGAGCACTTGAAGAATAGTAAAATAGGGATAAGGTTCTTTTGTATCATGCATTTTGTAGAATAATCAAATCACCTACTCTTTCCTTTGTTTTCTTCTGTTTTGATGTGATAAGACTTCATTATTTTACTTAAAAGGTTATAATAACTTGTGTTTCTACAAGTTATCAATTATCCCCAAAAAGAAAAGAATTCGTAGAGAAGGTTGTTGATGACCAATTCCAAATGGAAAATGAAACAAACCCTGAGGTAGTTGGCGATACAAACCTTCCATCACTGCGGCGCAAACCACAAAGACTTTCTCTCATCATGCTAGAATGGAGGAGGTGGTGAGAGAAACGTATGAAGAAGTTGTTGATGAGGATTACCTTTTCAAATTCATAGATCACTATATATGCAAGCCCATGGATAAAGAATTTGAAGACTTAATCTAGTGCCAAAGTAACATTTAAGAAATGCATTTGCGGAGTAAAAAAAAATTCGAGCGATTTGGAACTTAAAATGAATGATGCAGATGTAAACAACGAGGCACAACTAAAATAGCTTAAGAGGGAAATGACAAAGCTCAAAACACAGAACCAAGATCTCCAATTACAACTTCTTGCAATCAATGAGTAAAACATGGCGTTAAAGGAGCAGAACTAGGCGATGAGGGAACAAAATGAAACACTCATTGGTTTGGTTGAGGAACTTGCCGCGAGATGGGATACACAATTTACTAGTTTATTAAGATATCAGCATTTGTTAGTGAGTAACACAATTCCAGTTCCTCAAAACATTGTACGACCCTTGACGTAATATGATATGGCGGTTAGAGCAAGGAGGAATCAACAACCTCCACCTCCACTACAACCAAAGAACCGCCACCACCTCTGCTGTAACCTAAAATAGGGGAATGTTTTGTAATTCTTTATATAATTATTCTTTTGTAAATTTCAACTTTTTCTTATGTAATTTTTATTAATCTCTTTATACGTTTAGTTTTTCTTGTTGCAAGGATGACTCCCTGCATTTTAGTACTTTAATTTTTCTTTGCGTTTCAATGATAATTTCAGTTAAATAAACCATGAAAAATAAAGTTTCATTTGCTATTTAGGTGTTTAACTTATTTAGGAAACTCACTTAGGAAACCTTTCTATAGTTTACTAGGTGAGCAAGCTTTACCTCAAACCTCTTTTGTAAGATTTTTCTACGAATAATCTTTTCATTCATTTTTAGCAATGAGGACATTGCTACACTCTAAATTTGGGGGTGTATAAGATTCGATCTAAAGCTTTTCTAAAAATTTTGAAAATTCTATCAAGGCGTTTTAACAAAAAGTTAAAACAAAGCCAAAATGTGTAAAATTTCAAATTTTTTGTACTCTTTTATTCAATTCAAATAACAACTCCTATGTTGTCTTCTCTTGCAAAAATAAGAATCATAGCTTCAAAAGTAAATATTAGAGAGTTTAGTAATAAGAGGTGATAAGAGTTATAGTTAAGAAGAGAAACGAATTCATAGAGTGCCTATGATTTCCCACTCAACGCCAAACTGCAAGTATATAAAGAAATATAAAGCATTCTTTTGCCAAATAAAAGGATTCAAACCAGTTCATAAACTTTAGCCATTTATGAATGTGAAAATAAGATTCTTGTAGGAAATGAACAAGCGCATTTTGAGTATTAAGCTTATCGCATTTTGAACATAGAAATATTTTCATACCGAGAAGTACGCGACGAGAGTAAACTCTGCATAACGAATAAAACTTGATCGCATTTTGAGAAGTTTAGAAATGGAACGAGGAAGGTGAGTATTTGATGAGGATTGTGCTCAGGGACAAGCATGATACAGAGTTATGCTTGAGGACAAGTATTATTTTAAATTTAGGGGTGTGATAACTTGTAGAAATATAAGTTATTATGGCCTTTTAGATAGAATAATGAAATCAAAGCGTAGCTTATGTTGTAAATGCATAAATATTTCACTAGATACAATAAGCTTCAATGCCAATTTCACCATGTTTTTAGTGTCTTAACGTAGGATTGGAAACAAAAGAAGAAGGTAGAAAATCGCAGAGGAGCTCACTTGATGACTACCCGAGATGACCTTAACAGTAGCCGAGAATAGGCTTCATATTGTATAGTGGTCATAGACCTTTATTCTTTAATACAATGTATATTTATGTCTTTTCAATCCATCCGTTCTTCACTGTATTCATCTGTCCTTATGTTATTTGTAGTTTAGGATCTATGATAGATTCTTGGTAAGAGGCTTTGTATGACCCACACTTAAAATTTAGAAATAAGAAGTAAAAATTGGCTAAGTATGAAAAGATGGTGATTTGAGTATCCTATGTGATAAGAAGTTATTGTCGCGAGAAAGACTTCTAAAGTTTAAGCGACACTATGCGATTAAGGTGTTACACTAGAAGAAAAATTTGACGAGAAGAAGCAATTAAGGAAGCTTCCCAAAAATTTCTTAAGTGTTGTAAAGGTACACTTGTAGAGATTAAGTTAAGCATGGTTGAGTTAAACCTTAAGCTTACACGTGCACCACTGGGAGTAGAGCTGGCAAACAGACAAGAGCTTAAGGATGCATGACTAAGCTTATTTAGGAAGTAGTATAAATAGGGGGTGAAGCTCAAACCATTAGTGGTTGTTGCTCTGCTAAATTCAAGAGAAAAGATTAAGAGTTGAAATACTGCCAAAGTTGCTACGCAAGAAGAGGAAAGTAGAAGCAATATGGGTTTAAGGCCAAGCTTTGTGAGTGTTTTCTATAAAATGTTTAAATGACTTCCACTTTCTTATTTTTTCTTTGATTTGAAATACTGGTTTATTTCAATGTAAATGTTTCCAATGAGCTTTTTATGAAAAGCTATTATGTTTTAAAGTGATTTGATTGTTAAATGGTGTTCAAATAATTAGTTTCTTCCTTGTAAATGTGCACATAAGGAATAAAGGTCACCATGGGGTGAAAGGGGCTACATGGTGAGTTAAAGCGAAACAATGTATAAAAGATGTGCATTGCATCTCGACATGAGATGACAAATCAGTATATTCTCGGATGTTGTTGTTACTGTAGTCTAAACGCGAAGTAATGAGACCGAGCATAGAGAATGATTCGAGATCCTTGTCGAAAGGAATGTTTAGTAACAAATGAGTATTTATGCTAAATGATATGTTTCTATGAACTGATCTATTTTTGTCTTATGTTATGTTTGATGAAATGATATTTACAAAGGTTTTGCAAAAATGATTTCTTTAAAACCTCATTGAGTCTTTTAGACTTATGTTTTTAAATCTCATCTTCCAGGAAGTAGGCGTTAAGGCCAAGTAAGAAAGGTTGAAGGGCTTGTTGGGCGAGAAGGCTGCCAAGACATTTTAGTTTAAGTTTAAATTATTGTATTTATGGTCATGTTGTAAAGTTATTGTAGAATGCTTAGAAAAAGTTTAATAAAGTTGTAGTTTGAATTATTTCTCTTGTTAAGTGTTTATATCGCCTAAAGTACTTGTTAAGTTGTAAGTTAAGACAAAGGAAAGTTACTAGGCGATTAAGCAAAACCTTAAGGGTTCTAAGACCGAGTGTTTGGCGTCTAAATGCGTCAGAACACTCAAGTCACGCTGCGTCTCACATGTGTCTCGAAAGGAGAATACTCAACTTCTTCTTAGCTAGATAACATCCATCATTTGTGTCATGAAAGGAGAACAAGTGTGGATATTTGGTGCCGAAAGGTTGTCACCCTTAAAAGAGAAGCTCTATAAGTCTTATAGGTGAACTCTTCTAGATATATTTTATTTAACCAACCCTAGTTATTTGGATCCCGAGAGGTGAGCAAGTGTGGCGTTTAAGGACACCGAGAGGTACTCAAGCTAGTTAACTAAGATATATCACATCAAGGCTTTCATATGGCTTAATTGCCTAATAATGCATAGACTTTCTTTCACCCCTTCTTTTATACAAGTTAGTTCACATTTCCATCTCGCATCCATCATTGATTCCCCTTTATAGATTCTATAGTGTAGATAAGTAGATGTAGTTTAAATTTACATTTTCTATACTATATAGTTTATTCTTTTAGACCACCTAAAGAAGAGTAGACCCTAGAACTAAGCTTTGATATCAATTTTCTGTGTTCGACTCTAGATCATCCAAGAAAACCTATTGTTTTACTTACACTTGGACAATCAGTAGGAAAACTTGTACTCAACGAAGACTTAGTCATTATGCGATAAAGAGATACATAATGAGCATCTAGTATGCGATGACCATGATCCATGACTTATCAACTAGAATTATATTTAGACATAATTTATTATAGAACAGTAAGTCCAAACACAAGTTAGTAAGCTTTAGGTATTAAGGTTGTGTAAATCCTGGTTGGATACATTTTTGGTTATAATGTCTTTATCAAGTTTATGTATGACTATGGGTTATCTAGGTTCTGTTGTGTGGTATTGCATGTAAGTATTTTATATATAAGATTAGAATGTTTAACAAGTTGAAGGGTTCAGCAGAGTCGACAGGTACCATTAGAGGAGAACGTTGTCAAGTCGACTTCACGTCGTCTTTTGGGCTAAGCTAGCTTATTAGAAGAATGTATTGTCACATCAACCCTCTCCTATAAATAGATGCGTTTACTTTATATCAAAGCGTGCAAAATTGGATCCCAAAGAGCAAGCTCACACATCTATAAGTCTATAACAAAAAGAGAGAGAGATTTATCCTACAATTTCCCTTAATCAGAACAAGCAAATAATTAGAGCCAAGGAATGTGGGGAATCATATTCTAAGGCTCAATTCATTTCTTTGTATTCCATTTTGTATTTCATTTGTATTATTGTGTAATATTGATCACTCCATGGTCGAGAGGCCTAAAGTTTTAGTTATAATATGAATATATTTCTTCTACCATTCTCCCATATCTCTTTATCTTACCATTCTTATCGCATTCAGTTAATTAATGAACAATGTAATACTCTACTAATATTAGAGAATCTCGCGAATGTATGTATTATAAGTTCCGCTTAGCTAAATCGACAATTAATGCTTATTTTCTTCAGGAGAAAAGACAATGGTGTTGACTATGATGACTTGACACATGAAAACTCATATTTAACTAACCAAACACGAAGAAATTGTAGAAATACAATATAATCATTGAATTCATACTTCAAATGGGTTGCAGAAATGTCAAACATGTGTGATGAAAGCACCGATAGAATCCTCACCTTAAATTAAGACAATTTCCTTATCATGCATATAGACTAATTAGATACAATATCACAGCTTAACCTTAAGTATTTGAATCCCAAAAAGAGAGCAATTATGGAGAAGGCACTGAGAGGATGCTCACCTTAATTATGAAGTTAATAAATGCTTTATATCGCCTTAAAGTGTTAATACACAACACATTAAAATTGATTAATAAAATATTCCTTCAATCCACACCTACTAGATGAGGTCACATTTTATTACATTTCATCTCCATGTTCTTCTTGCACCGCCATTCACACCGTCGTGTTTATAATTAGGAAGCATAATTATACTATATAGATTATTCCACATGAGGTTAGCTACGCAATATACTCAATTAGAAGACCAATTCTTTGAGTTCGACCCTAGACTCACTAGGAAACCTCTCTTCGCTTACACTTGGGCGATAGAGAGAAAAACTTGTACTTCATGCATAAGATTAAAAAATCTGCAATGCCTAGGTGGGACATTCATCTTTTTTTGCATCATCATATCCTAGCCGCCTACCCAGTCTCTAAATTAGAGCCCAGCATTACATATCCTTCAAATGAATGCTTTGTATATATTACAACTCAAGCAATGCCCGAGTGCTGCCTGCTGCCAATTCCCAGTGGCCAACTGTGCCATGTCACTTGTTTTAGGCAGTTTTGATGTTTTCTAGATTTTTGAGTTAAGTTTTGAAATTTTCTGATTTTAGGGGTTTAAAATGAAGTTTAAATTATCTAAATGAAGTTAAGAAGATATTGGACAAATCTATAGGCCAAGGAATCAACTACCATCTATGAGGGACAAAATTGAATTTAAAAGTGATTTCTAAACATGTTTTACTAAGTTTATGCTTAAAGAATGCTTCAAGTTAAGTTATTTGAGAATCTTACTTGATTTTCGAAGCATGAATTTAAAGTTTAGAAGAGATTAAAAAGCATGTGTTTGGTTAATGAGTTTACTGCGAATGTTTTCTTATACAATAATTTATGAACAAGCACGTGAATGTTGAGTCTATAGAAGTATTTAAGTTTAAAAGTTGTTTAAAGCAAAACTTGTTGCAAAACTTGTTTTATAATCTTGAGACTTGCTGAATTCAAGAGATTTATATAACATGATGTTTTAGTTTGAGATAATTATTTAAAGCATGAAATTGTTTTAGCATGTTTTAGGCTATACCCAAGAGTTATCCAGAGATCAGTGACAACCTTACAGGGGAGTTACATTTGTGCATTAAGATCTTGTGATGAGGGTATTTAGTAGATGTTTATAGTTTCCATCATTGTGACTAGGTAAAGATGAGGGTCTCTGTTGACACCTAGATTTTTCCATCTCAAAGTAGCCATCACGAGATAGGGTACTAACGAATCATATACTTTCATCTCTTAAAGTACAAAGATTGAGGGTATAGCAAAAGAAAGACAAATGTTTAAGAATAACTATTTAAGTTTGATAACCATATATCTTGCTTTGCTTAAAGTGTATTTGTTCTTGTTTTGCTTAAAGAGTATTTATTTAAGTTGTTTATTATTCGATGATTTATTAAGCATGTTTGGTTTTAAAACTAGTCACTCATTGAGTTTTAGCTCACGCTTTTCAAAAATGTTTTCTTACTTTCCAGGTAGAGATTGTGGACCCAACACTTGACTTCATATGCTTATCTAATAGTGTTTCCTTAAAGTTTCATCCCTAGTATATGTGTAGTTTCAGTTGTGTTCTCTGGTCTATATATAAATTAGGATCGGTAGTTCTAGGTGTGGGTTGTACAGGGTTAAACTTTGAGATGTATCACATTTGGTTTGTAGTTGTTGTATTTATGTCTATTTCAAATTTGTGATGGCTGTTGTAATTTTTTGGGTTTCACTATGTTGTATGTTTAGCTCCGTTTTAGTTCTAGTAGGGTCAACAGGTATTGTTAGAAAAAGAATAGTATATGTGGACTTCACGCCGTCTCTTGAACTAAGAATAGGTGATCTAGAAGGGATTCTGAACAATTTATTTTACAAAGATTCTAGCTCCTTTTGGTTCAACCTGGTCTTTCTCAATCTATTCAACTTTTCTCATGCATTTAGTTTATCTTTTCAATTCAAACCCATCTCTTTACTACTTTTCAGAACTTTGAAAATAATCTATTTTAGGCTCCTTTTGGTTCAAGCTAGCTTTGCTAATGCTATTTACCTATTAGTTGAAACTTATTATCGGTATTATAAAGGGGCGTTTATAGAAATAACAAAATAATTGATGATAACAGGACCTATGTCCTTTTCTAAATTGCAAAAGGAGCATATTTAAAAGTAGATAACACTCTAATTAATCCTCTAATAACCATACGATATATCTAATTACTTGTCATATTTGTAATATGCAAAAAATAGGTGCTATGAGCTGTTTTTTTTCTAAATTTTGTTGTCATCTGATGTCATTTTCCTATTATAAATGTTATTTGATCGGTTGAAGGCCTTAACACAACATGCTGTCCATCAAAATTACCTCATCATTGGGGAGCTAATTAATAGAATTAGAGTATCTCTAGATGGCTTCTATTACATCTAAAATCGAGGGGCTTGAGTATTTTGTAATAGTAAGTCAGCACTACATATTGCTTAAAGTTCATTTTTCCATTAACGAACAAAATAGATTGAAATGCTCTAAGACTACTATTTAGACTTTGCTTCTCCACAAAGCTGGACATTTGTGATCACATGCTCCAACTTAAGGGATGATATTAGGAAATGTATTTTGAATGATTTGTATAAATTTATTCATTTAATTTATTTTGGAATGCATTCTAGTTTTAACCCAAAATTAAATTGTGTTCATATTATTCTGAAAGAAAACCTAAAGAAACTTTTCTGACATCTTGCTTTAATGAAGTTTTTATTATTTCATGGATAGTAGCTAGCTTGGAATAAATAACAAATTTAACAATTTTGCTTTTAACCTCTATTTCTTGGTTTTTTTTTTTTTTCCCTTTTATTACTTGTTGCTCTCCTTCCAAGTTATCTTTAAACCAACACATTGCAACTAAAAGTCCCTATAAACTTCGAAAAGAAAAAGGGTCAAAACTCACGTCAAAGTGTTCAATTACTAAGTTCATGCTTTTTCAAATCTTTCTATCTTTATTGAGGGTTCATGATCTTTTTCTACAAAACTCTTCTATACATTTGTAGTGTTACCCAACATCTAATTCTATTATTTTATTATTGAAAATATTGTTCAATTTAATTATAAGCTAAAAAATAACATGGCTTCTTCTATATGATTCCATTGTGAGAGAGTGAGAGAGTGAAAGAGGAAAAGAATATATTCTTTTCCTCTTTCACTCTCTCACAATGGAATCATATAGAAGAAGCCATGTTATTTTTAGCTTATAATTAAATTGAACCATGTTTTCATTAATAAAATAATACCCTGCAAATGTCTCCTATACTAGTAGAAATTATATTGTTTTGCATACATGAATTAATCTCGCATTCACGTGGTAAGGTCCGGGTAGCAACTTTGATCTATTTAATAATCCTTTGAATTTTGGTTTCTAAAATTTAAGTATATATACATTAGAGGTTGAGTTTGAGATGAAACCTTGAAAACGCAAATTCTCACCTTTTTCGAGCTATCGTAAACTCTCTTGAAAATGTTTTTAAAATCCAAACCAAGTTATAAAAACTAGTTAGCATATATTTGACTAAAAAATTCATTTGTTAGACTAAGATCGATGAAAATCGTCGTACAAAATCTAGAAGAAAAAAACATAATTTCCGAAAACCAAATGAAATTATATAAAAACATATTTGACTAAAACTTTCAATGGTTAGATTAATATCGATAAATTAGGTTAAAGTTTTAATGATATGTTTTCTATTCTCTTCTTCAGAAGCTGATGGTAATTTTTTAGGACATATTTTTTCAATTTTGAATGAGTTGGTATGAACCAAAGATCAATCTCATATTGATACATAAGAATAATGCATATTTTTTTGAGGGGGAAAAACAAAATTGTCATCATTATTATTTGATTTTCGTGATTAATGTTTGAAGAATTTGAATTGTGCTATACACACGCACATACAAGAAGGAAGGTATTTGACAATAATGTTCGAATACTTCAATTGCTCTCCAATTTGATTTTGCAAAAAACATTGATTCTATTTTTATTAGTTTGGATATTTATTTGCACTAGGCAAGCAAAAGCCAAATGGAGAGACAAGTTTTGATGAATAATGAAGGCGCCACTCTCTTTAGAACTTGTCTCAATGGGCTTAATGCGCTATCGGGTCTGTCCTTTCATTCCTCTATTCTCTATATGCATTACTTACTTGAATTATATATATTCAAAATGACGTACTTGTGCATACATTTAATATTATAATGTTTGATCTTAAGTTTTATATTAAAATACCTTTAATTTGTGCATACATTTAATGTTAGAATATTTCATCTTAAGTTTTATGTTAGAATATATTGAGTTATTTGTGACGCTTTGAACAACTGAATATGAGATCTTTCTAATCATAAAGAAGGGTTCAGAAAAATGTGTTATATCAAATTCCATAGTGCATGCATTTGATATGTAATTTGAATTAGTCTCTCCTGTAATATATTATTCTCTATATCGTAGGTTCTCTATTTCTTTATGTTTTTTGGTCCACCTTTTATGTGTCAAAATTTCTAATGAGTTACATTTATTGGAAATTTAGGTGTGGGGTTGTTATCAATCCCTTTTGCCCTTTCAGAAGGAGGGTGGATAAGTTTAATTGCTCTCTTCATTTTGGCAACCATATGTTACTACATGGGCATACTTCTCCATCGGTGCATGGAACTAAAACCGCATATAAAAACTTACCCGGACGTGGGGGCATTGGCGTTCGGAAGCCCCGGAAGAGTAATAGTCGCAATATTTGTTTATCTAGAATCATATTTGGTTGCAGTTGAGTTTTTGATAATGGGAGGAGATGGATTAGAAAGGCTATTTCCAAATGAAGGTTTTAGAGTAGGGGGTGTAAGAATTGATGGAAGGAAGATGTATATGATGGTGACTGCACTAGTAATATTACCAACTACATGGCCAAGGAGTTTTGGAGCTTTGGCTTATATTTCATTTGGTGGCATTTTGGGTTCAATTTGTTTGACTTTTTGTGTCTTGTGGGCAGCTGTAGTAGACGGTGTTGGATTCAAACAAAAGGGTGCTGTTTTAAAATTTCAAGGATTACCAACTACTCTAAGCTTATTTACCTTTTGTTATTGTGCACATGTTGTTTTCCCTTCTCTTCGCTCTTCTATGAGGAATAAAACCCATTTCTCAAAGGTAAATCTTCATCTCTTCTTCTACCTTCCCCCCTCCCAAATATATATTCTCATTGGTCTTTAAATCCTTTTAAGTAGGTCTTCCTTTTCTAAGTTGATATTTAAGATTTTTAATTTCATTGTAAATATATTAAAATTTGTTAATTAGGTCATTGTCCACACAAAAACTATTAAATTATTGTTTTCTTAACATATTTCCACACATGGGCTTGCTACCTAAGAAAAATGAATTTTTGATAGTTGGTGGGTGAATTTAGGGTTTTTATCTATGTGTCGAGTTAGGATGACTGTGATATGTTCCGGTGTTTAAATAGGTTATGAACGAAATAAGTTTAAGTTGCGTTATATCATATGGTTATTGAAATTTGGATTTGTTTTCTCGCAATTATATTTCTTTTCCATGGTTTGATTTTAATTTTTCTTAGGTAGGTACTTGGAATTTTAAACTGAATTCTAGAAACTAAACAACATTTAAGAAAATATTTAAAAACTACTTAAAGTAGTTTTTAAAATATTTATAAATATGGCAAAATATCGTAGTTCATCTACTATAAACTATTATCTGTATCTATTTATGTTATGATAGACAAGACTAGTCTAGATCTATTACACATTTGTTACATTTATAAATATTTCTTTCATTTAGCTATATATTTATAAACAACCCTAACTATTATTTTGTGTTATGAGAATATTTCAGACGTAAAGGTGAACCAAAATGTCTTGACTAAACAAAAATAGGTTATGCTGTATATTGTGTTAGTATTCTTTTCATTTTTAAGACTCACAACTTGACAATATATATCAAATTTTGGATTGCAGGTTCTATTGGTTTCGTTCATGTTAAGCACAATAAATTATAGTTCGATGGCCATTTTGGGATATCTAATGTATGGAGAGAACATTGAGTCCCAAATAACCTTAAGTCTTCCTCAACATAAAATCAATACCAAAATAGCAATTTTTACAAGCCTCGTCAATCCTCTTTCAAAATATGGTTCTATAATGTATCCAATTGCCCATGCCATTGAAGATTCATCTCCACTTTTAGCAACTCCTGTGATGTCAATTACAATTAGAACGCTACTACTTGTCACCACTCTCATTGTGGCTATGTCAATTCCGTTTTTTGCATATGTGATGGCATTTATAGGTGCATTTGCTGGTGTTGCAACCTCCATTATGATTCCATGCATTTGCTACCTCAAGATTAATCAAGATGTACGTAAATTTGGATGGAAATTAATGTTCATTAGTTTGATTATGTTGATGGGATCATGTATTGGAGTTGTGGGTACTTATACTTCAATAAAAGAAGTTATAAAACGATTACAAAATTGATCATCTTGAACCAACCAACTTGGAAAGGGACAAATGTCTTGTCTTACCTACGAAGCTATGTTTGGTTTGTAGAGTGCATTTTATTGAACTACTTTTACACTTTTCTTCTTCTATGAACATTTTGTTGGAGAAAACAATGTATCAATAAAACAATTACTGTTCAAACATACAAATACAACATCAATTTCAAAAATCAAAAGTTAGCCCGAAAAAATACTAAAGGCCTAAGCTTAAAGAAAACTAAAGACTTATAAAATCTCATGCTTATAAAAACTTAAGATCCAAGGGAAACTGGGAAGATCAATATATAGTTGAGCTAGGCTGCTTTAGACGACTATTATTCCATAGCTTTACACTTGCTGAAGCATACTAATCAACGTTTTGATAGGACATAATGACTAAATAATCCAGCAGAACAACAATCTTAAACTACTCAAATCTAACATAACTTTTGAATTTTTGCTCTCAACATAACTCAAGATCAAAAGAGAAAAAAAGAAAGAATAACTATCTTCATATTGGGATGAGGTACACTAAATCAATCACAGATGGACAAACAAATTGTTATTTATAGACTAACAACTTAATAACTTTTCAAAACAATAAAATAAATAAAGTTAAAATTGCATATAACTTAATTGAGTTACTTGACCAAAAGCATACTTAACTCATAAAATGATTGACTACACATTTAACTTCTACATATGTTAAATTTGGTTGATAAAACATTTAACTTGATGGCTTCAATCCAATTTGAAGTTTATAACTATAGCTAAATCAATTTTTGTATGTTTCACTTTCATTAGAATTATTAAAATTTCCTATACATTGTTCAAATTTAAGTTTGAAAGTTGCTGTAAATGAATGATTCAAAAGATTTTTTGTTGTGTTCATTTTTGGAATTCTTAGAATCATTGGTTCGATAATTAGGAACTCTGATCTCTAGGTTTTTCAAGAATAATAAAAAATACAAATTATTTACCCACTATGACAGAAAACCACTAAATGAAAAAAACTCATTAGACTTGATTTTGTCGTAAAGTGTAAATAGTTTGTCCATTTTATCATTTTTGACCATTCTCCAACTCTTATATTACTTGACACTAAAAATTAATTTACTTAATTAAGGTTTAACATAAAGACTAATTTTCAGATAACAAACAAAATATTGGAAAATTGTCATAAAAAACCCTCACGTACCTGATTGAAAAACTCGTCAGACCATTATTGTTTTCTTGCCCTTCTTGGCTGAGGTCAACCTAATATTATATAAAAAAGAGTGTATTTGGAAGTAACTCTGAGATAATCAAAATTGTTTTTCCTCCAACAAAAAGCACTTTTCCTTAAAATAATGGTGCTGGACGTGAACTAATTTTACAAAAATGTACAATAACTTAAAATTGATTTTAGTGAGATTAGTTGACATATGATTTTTGATAAGTGATTGATCGAGAATCAGTCTAAAAATGGTTATTTAATTTAGAGTTTTTTTTTTTTTTTTTGTAAAATATCGTTGGTTAACTATTTTTTAAATCATTTTATTTATTCTAAATATTGGAACAAAATATGACAGACATGTCATTAAATTCTTAATGAAACAAATGGTAAACCCTAGATTTTCTTTGTCCTTCAATTTTCTAAGTTTAGGGTTTTGGGTTTAGGGTTTAGGGTTTAGGGTTTAGGGGATGACAAGCCAAGTGCTCAAGACTAGGTGGTAAGGGGATGACATGTCACACAACATTGTTTTTGTAAAGGCTTTGTACGATGAAGGTTGGATGCCATGCGATCAAGGAGGATCCTAGGTGTGTTGTCATGACTCTGATGCAGTCCAGTGACGTGTTCACAATGAAGCCCAATCTAGCTACCTCTGACACTGTGGTCAGTATATTGTGTACCAGATGCACCCCAACAAACGATAGCGGGTGATTGTGGGATTTATTGTTGTAAATTTTTTTAATACAATGCAACCCACTCCTCCTTCCCAACCTTAAATTCAAAAAATCATCCTCCTATTTCGTCAACAACTAACAACACAATTATGGGCCAATAGGGTCTTTTTGTAATTTAAAATACAGTTAACTGATTTTTGTATTGATGCTTATCTTTGTGTGGTCTGTATAGAGAAATTGTAATAAGACTCAGGTTTGTATTTTGATATATTGAAGTCATGTAAGTTTGATGGCTTAGTAACGGAAGTCGTTTAGGCTAAATGATTTACATATTGTGGTATGCTTAAAAAAAACTTCTAATGAGATTGACGAAAATCATTTATATTTTGAAATCATGTAACTTAAATGATTTAGAAATTGAGGATAATTTTTCTCAGGCCAAATTTGCAACAAGAGTCATTTAGGCTAATTGTTTCCAAGCCATCGTGGCCACGAGATGCACCGAGCTGAAAAAACAAAAGCACTTATGTGAATGACCATGGGGCAAAATTGCCTCGAGATGGCCCAAGCTAAATAACATAAGCATTATGTGTAAAAGGATCTTACACTATATTTGGCTTGAGAACCCCTAAGTTTAAAAACAAAAACTTTTGGATTAAAATTCTTTATCCACAGATGGCTCGAGATATCCATTTGTTCAAAAATAGAAGCATTTGGGTTAAAATCTCGATCAACGAATGGCTCGAGATATCTGTGAGTTCAAAAACAGAAGGATGGTGTGAAAGAACTTAAGCCCACGTAGCCCCGAGATGTCCACGAGTTGAAACCATAAGCATTAAGTAACAAATTTCGGGTCAAGCTTACCTTGGGATGTCACCAAGTTAATAAACAGAAGCATGAGGTACTAAAACTTGAACCCAATACTCTTCGAGATGAACTGAGACACCCAATATAATTTTCTTTATCAATCATGTATAGGTCCCAATTTAATTTCCTTATTGTTTATGTATAGACCCCAATTTAACTTTCTGAATTTAATTTCCTTTTATGTATAGACCCCAATTTAACTTTCTGAATTTAATTTCCTTTTATGTATAGACCCCAACTTATGTTTCGTAATTTTCTTAATTTGATTTCCTTATTTTTTATGTACAAATGTAAAGGTTTGTTGCATTCTCGTGTATGAAGATGAATTAAAAAAGAAAATGAGAGTTTCAATGCATTCTTGTGTATGAAAAAGAAACACATAAGTCTTATATTAACTTCATTCATAAATTTAAAAAAAAAAAAAAATACAACAACAAAAATGTATTATTGCTCAACAAGTTTGGCTCTACATGCCTTCGTATTATGACCTACAGCTTTGTACCGAAAACACCGATGAATCTTCTTCTCTATTTTACCATTTGACGGGATGGACACCAATTGCCGACAACAAACTTGACCAACTATTTGTTGTGGTAAGATGATTCTATTGGCAAACCCTTATGTAGTTTTCCATTTTGAGACATGACATACCGGGAAGATAGGTTCAACATAACTAGCCAACCAGGACTCGATGTAGCAGACACGGGAGCATAGTGTGTACAGATTGATGTCCCTCCCCCTACAAGCAGCGAGTGCATGCAAACACTGAATTTCCTAGTAACTAAACTCGCCTCACATGCAAGTTTTATTGTGTAAATTGGTGCGAGGATTTATATGATCGTCCACAATCTCCAACTTATGGTGGTCTATTACCCGTACTACGTACCTTCTGGTCCTTAAATCAGCCAATTTCAATTAGGACTCGTTGTGGTAAGATAATGCAATTTCTCAACTCGATGTTATCTCCCTACGTTCGACAACATGCTTGGTGCACAAATCTTATGTGGTCCAAAAAAGCAATTATCAACAGTGCTTGTGCATCTTCAAAATTGCATTTAAACATTCTGCAATATTGGTCGTTATTGAGAAATTATTAGTGAAATTAAAAACTATAATCTAAAATCCAATAAACTAAAGTCTCGACGACATTTTGAGTAAACTCGAACTTTATGTAATGACATGAATGTGGATCAAGTCTGAGTATATAACCTAAATAGTCTATAATATACGAATAAGGTTGGGCACCTTATTTTGGGGACACCATGGATGCAACCTGCTTTTTAGTGGGTGCAAACAATGTGATCTTGAATTATTCATGTAGAGACATGAAAGTGGGGGCATCATATGTAAAGCGTTTACATAAGACTGAACCATAAAATAGTAACTTTTACTTTATAACATCGTTTACTACTTAAAACTAATTATTTCAATCATTGATTACCTATGTAACTTAATCTTAATCCTAAACTAACTATGACCTCCTATTCACATGAGATTATCCTTAGATCTATATAGATGAGGGCAACTCATTAGCATTGGCTCAATAAGACTTTGACTAAAATAATATATTTAATATGATAGTAATTGCAAGGATGAATTTATTAGAAGAATGAATTGATTACCATAGACCCATTTATTATAAGAATCAATTTATTACAAGAGTGAGTTTATTACCAAAATGAAAGAATTACAAGGTTGAATCTATTACAATACTTGATTACAACAGATTCAGAAGCACATAAGATTATAGCAATAAAAAAATTGTCACCATGTGTCCAAAACGACATGGAGAGGCCTACATTATCAAAAGAGTTAGATTTAAAGGACAATAGGAGTTGCAACCAATCTTTTTTACGGTGTGATTGGACACCGAAATAAATTAAATAATTTTTAAAAAATGGTTTATGAAAAATTGAGTTGATTTCAGGAGTTATTTGTGTATGGTGAAGGTATTAGCACCCACAACACCAATTTAAAAAAACGGTGGCCAAATTTCAAATCTTGAATTGAAAATATTTTTTAATTTATTTAAAAACTAATGTCTTATTTTACGCCTCATTACTCCAATACTTCAGACAATGAACTCATAAAATAAGATTTCGTTAATTAGACTATATATTGAAGAAAATTTTTCACCTTAAAAAAATGAGAAATTATTACAATTTCTCAAAATCCATCATAGACTAATCTTCAAATAAATATTTTTTAAAAAAATGTTGATTAAATTCATTTTTTCCTAGGATCAAAGCTCGGATTCCCACACGTATTGGTCCCTCACTTCAAGAATTCTAGGAAATTGGACTACCAAATTTCCTAGATTCATCGTAGAATTTTATTTAAAGAAAACGGTTAAATTATTAGAAAAGATTCATTTAAGAAACCTTATGAACTCATAGATTAAATTTTGAAGGTTTTGAAAAACATAAAAAATTTATAACATTAGAGACAAATTTGCTAAATGATTAAAAAAAATATATTTTAAAACATAAAGAATTTTAAATCGGAAGGATTTTAAAACATTAAAAAAAAATTAATACAAAGAGTTACATTTACATGCATATAACAATAATTATTATGATAGTTTGGTTTGATTGGGGACCTGCGATGCATCTACCGCCGACCCTTCCTCTTGGCCAACTTCAATATTGTTTCTGTCTGCATCTACATGCACTACTACAAATTTGGTTTTTCTTAACGCACACAAAATTGACTTCTGGATGGTCATGGCAAAGGACCACCAAGAAAAATATTTTTTTTGATACAATGTTTATCTTGACGGTCACTACGTCAAGAAAAGTCCCCTTATTTTTTTGATACTATGTTTAGCTTTCAACTTTCTCTTTTCTTTCTTTCTTGATATACATTGAGCTCTTTGTATCTACAAGACAAAACTCTACGTATGGAAGCCCTATCCCTCAATAC
Organism: Cucumis sativus; assembly: GCF_000004075.3. Lineage (NCBI taxonomy): Eukaryota > Viridiplantae > Streptophyta > Magnoliopsida > Cucurbitales > Cucurbitaceae > Cucumis > Cucumis sativus. The sequence continues at coordinate 8,401,896 of NC_026659.2, forward strand.
ATTACCTATGAGACAAAACTCTAGGCGCCAATAGCACTCAATCTTGCTGTAGCTATCATGAGATGGAAAAATCTAGGCATCCATAGAGGTCCTCATCTCTTACCTAGTCTATGTGATGGAAACTCTAGGCATCTACCGGATACCCTCACAACACGACCTCTGTGCACAGGACAACCTCCCCCATAAAGTTGCTATCAGATCAAGACATCTCGGTGTAGACTTAAGCATATTCAGAAATCTCATGCTAAAACTTTAACTTACTTTAAGTTAGCATGCTTACGAAAAACTCTTGCGTTAGGCAAGTCTCAAACCTAACTTTGCTTTAAGTAATCTCTTTGCTCAAATATTTGTAGAAACTTAGCATTCAAGCACATTCTCATAAATCTCATGTTTTAAGAAACATTTCTCAATTTAAATACTTTAAAAGTTTAACTCAATCATGCTTTTTCATAACTCTTTTCTAAACTTAAAACTCATGTATCGTAAATAATTTCATAAATCTAGCATATGTAAATGCTTAAACTCAAAGCATGCTTTAAAACATAAATTCTTCAATCAAGCTTAAAAATTCATTTTAAATTCATTTTAGCTACTCACAACTTTTGGCTAGATTCTTGGGTTATAGATATGCTTCACTTTCTCTTACCATGAAAATAACAAGAAAATATCAAGTTACTTTGAGTTCCAACTAAAGGAAACTTCTCCAACTTCTTTACTTTTTCCCTTTTCTACTCAATAGAACTCTTTTCTTATTAACTTTGATCTCTTTGAACTCTTTGATGGTCTTAGCTTGCTCAAGATTGTTTCTACAAGCTTTCTCAAGATTGTTTCTATAAGCTTGCCCAAGCTCAAAACGAGCTCTTGCACAAATTTAGAGTTTGAAATCAACATCCAAATCTAGCAAACATGCTCTACACCTTCTTAAACAAAGAAGAGGAAACTTTAATTTACTTGAATCTAAACCTCAAGCTCTAGATCTTCTTCCTTAACTTAACTCAACAAAATCTTTCCTTTCGAATACCCTTTTGATAAAGAACTCCCAACCAAGCTTGATCGGAACACTTCTTTTGATGTGGCTTCCAAACTTCCAAGAACACCCAAATCTCATTGCACTTATTTCTAGTCTTCTCTCTTGAGCTAAGATGGTAAGAAATGAGAGAAAATGAGGGCTTGTTTGTCTTTAAAACACTTCTTGGGTCTAAAAAACACTAATTTAGCAAAAGAAATTCCAAAATATATGTTCATCACGTGCTTTTAAGTGATTTCGGTTGAGATCAACCAAGAATCCTAATTACACCTTCTTTTGCTTCCAGTCTAGACTGAACACAACCCAGAGATGTCCCGAGATTTGCTCTCTACCTCTTTTGTCTTTCGATCTCGATCTATCACAGCCTCGAGATGCACTGAGATTTGCTCTCTGGCTTTTCTCACGATAAACAAGGCTCGAGATTCTCACTTCTTTCCTGTGATGTTGTCCCGAGATCTTTGCTTTAGCCCAAGACTCTTAAGCAAATCTTAGCTTATCTTCTCAACTTTCTAGCAAGTAAATGAGATAGAGAATCTGGGTGTTACAATCTTTGTCTAACTCCGGTCCATTCATGTTGAAACAGTCGCCAAGGTACAGGCGTCTTAACCTTAAGGCTTTATCAGTGTCAAACTGGATGGGACGTCTCAGCCTAGCCCTCAACCACATCATTGTATCAAAGTCCTTCTGTCCAAAGGAGACCTTTTAACTGAATAGTTTAAATGAGATAATTGAAAGGATTAAAGCCCTTAGCAGCGGAAGATTTTACAAAGACTTTAGATCAATTTAATTGGAAACTTAAAATATAATGTACATGGGCAAAATAATACAGAAACCGATTTTCTTATTATAACTTAAAGACTAAGCATGATTTCTAATTATAGATTAGAGAAAGAAAAGCTTATATAGTTTGACGCCTCTAAATCTACAAATCACCGAATTGGGGACACCACTCGTCGAAGACTTTCATATCCCCTGGGATAAGATTAGTTTGTGGGAACCAATTGGAATGGGAAAAAGATTTTGAGAAAATCTCTAAGAGAATTCGTAGAGAGACAAATGCCTTAGGTTGAAAAATATGTTTTCTTCTGCATATTTATAACTTCTTCTTCTTCATAAAGTAGAAGAGAATTATGGGGTTTTATTAATTTAAAAAAATATTAAAATAATAAAAATATCAAACTAATTAATTAATTAATTAAATCATATTTTATTTAAATCATATTTAATGAATATCTCTCACATATATTATAATTTTAATTAATTTAATTAAATAAAATTAAACTGAACTATTAATTAATTGTTATATTTAATTTTAAATTAAATTTGAATCGTATTCAAATATAAATTTCTCTCATAACCAATAATTTTAATTCGTTCAAATATTCTATCTCTCATAAATTAATTTTGAATCATATCCAAAATTAAATTTATATAATAAAGTTTAATTAAAATATAAACTTTATATTATAATGTATCATCATACATTATACTAATTCCTAAAGTAAATTTAAACATTTCAAATTACAACCAATATAAATAAATCTCATTACCCTTTACATGCTAGGAAGGGGACTTAATGAACCTACACATCAGAAGATACAACGATATGAAATTAATTGGCTAAACTCATTAACCACATTAATCAATATTCGTTAATTGTGTGTACACTCCATTAAAAACTCACAGTTGAACTCTTATGACTGTAGATATATTTTTTTGTCCACAAATATAGACCAATAATAGTAACTTAGTCCTTTACGAGTGTTCGTAACATTAGCTGGGTGGAATTACTGGTTTACCCCTAAGTTACTTCTAGTCTTTAAATATCAGTGCTCCTCTAATAAACAACCCTAAACTTGAAAATGAGTGAATTCCATCTTGTGTAATTATGTTATCAGCTCCCCATTCGGTCTTGTCTCCAAATTGATAAACATATTGAGCTGACAATTTGGTCACTCTCACTCGTACGAATCAAATGACAATCCCTCACGAACAGAAGTTCATAGTACACTCAGGATTAAAACTAATTAAGTTACCTAGGTCATTCTAATGAAATAGAAACCCAACTAGTTAACGAAGTTACATCTAGTGGTTACTATTTTGTGGTCTGGTCTTATGCAAACTCATTGCATAGAATACTCTTACTCGCATGTCACCTATATGAGCGCGTTAGATCATTGCATTTGTATCAAATAAAAAATAAGTCGTATCCATAGTGTTACCAGGATAAGATACCCAGCCTTACCTCTATACTATAGACCATTTAAGTTGATCTCGAACATTGATTCCTGTATGACTCTACATACTTTTCAAGACTTCTCAAACAATTTAAGATGTTAGTTTATTATATTTAAGTTATTAAGAAAAAACAAATAATATAATCAATAACATTTATTGAAATTATAATAATAAGACTTTATTAATAACGGTCAAAGGAATATATTTACAATCTACAAGTTTTAGGAAATAAATCCCAATAATAATGTTATCTCGTTTGTCTTGAACCTTTCTCAAGAAGATGTGGTGGCATAGTAGTCCATTGAAAACCAACTTCATGTCTAGAAAGTGACCAAATATTGTTTTCTTGAACATGTGCACTTGCTTGGGTGTAAGCTCTTTTTTTATGTTCGACACTATCTTTGCCAAGTGCTAACAACTTGTGAGGTTGGCCAAGGAAAAGTCCTTAAAATTGATCTTTGTAAGAAAAGACATCTGCAAGAAAAAGAGAACACACGTATATCAGTATTCTATGATGAATCTCAAGTCAATCTCAAGCCATTCCCAACTGAAAAACCAGGAATAAGCAATTGAACTTGGGCAACATTGCATCGGGATGGGGTTTTGCATGCATTCTATGTGGTAATCTCAATCCAATCTCGACTGAAATCGTCTTCGATGTTACCCTACATAATGCAAGTGAAACTCATATGATCTCAAGAGACTGCTTCAACGGGGTAATTGTTGGATCGGTATGGTAACCCTAGAGGGGGGTGAATAGGGTTTAAATAAACTTTTTGACAAATAAAAAGTAAAATCAACTAATTAGATATTTTCTAATTTTTAAATAAAGAACTTTGTAAACTTTGTTAAATAACAAGATTGATAAAAAGATATGAATGGAAGTATGCAATCAAACTCAACCAATAAGAATATGTAACTAAAATTAAATTAAAAAATAATTAGAAAAGAGTTAGAGAAGAAGACACCGTAATTTTATAGTGGTTCGGTTAAACTCAACCTACATCCACTTTCCCAAGCACCCATTGGGATTTTGATTGAAAATCTTCTTTGGACTCTTTCCACGGATTTGAGCCGAACCGATTCTTGCTCCTTTTTCGGGTTCAAGAGCAAACCCGATCCTTTCCACGGGTTAGGATCCAACCGTTACAATATGTTAAAAATTTTAAATCACACAAAAGAAAACTCTCTAAAAGAGTGAGTATACAATTTGAAGCTCACAAATTTAATCCTCACAATACAATAAGAAGCTCTCAAGAATAAGATGAAAAGAATAAAAATTGGAAGCTTTAGAGAGAATAACAATGTTGGCTTTTTGCTTGAGGATTGTAAAGATGTTGTGATCTTGTGTAAATGTGAAGTATTTAAAAAGAGAGGAAAGATAAATTCAAAATCATTTGGGTCATTAGATATAAGTAAAAGAAAAATGAATGGTTGAGATTTAAACTTAATTAGCCGTTAGACACAATACAAATAATAATATAATAATATGTCTTTTCAAAATATTTTGTTTAAAAAGAAATCAATAAAGCAACTTCACCCTCTTTTAAAAAAAAAACTAGCCGTTAGACACAAGAAAAAATAATAATATTAAAATCAATTTTCTTTTAAATTCATTTTCTTTATAAAAGCCAATAAAACATAACAAAAAGCCACATTTGTTACTCCTTCATTGCTCCAAGTGGCTTTCTCTAATTGGTTCAAATTGAATGCTTGGTCGCCACGTCACCATCTCGGGTATTTTTTCGTTAAGCTTCTTTTAGCAATATTTTCTTCATTTGAACTTCGATTTGGGTGATTCAAGAGGCGTTAGAATCATTTTTCCAAGCTCTACGATATGGTCTATTCAAATTAATAAAATTGTCAATAAAAAAAATCAGATTTGTTATCATCAAAACATAAATTAATTGAATAATTAAAATAAATTAATTTGAGATTAAGGGCCAAAAAGCCAACAGTAATTTCATAGATCTCGACCGAGATTCATCATCGGCACGGACCCAGATTCATGAAATCGTCGAGATTCATCAAAGAAAATCAGGAAAAACAATAACACTAGCCCAGATTAACTCAACAATAACTACATCATAACACCAAAAGTATAGAGTTTCTCATTTGCCTCAGATTTCAAACTAAGAAACAAAAAGCATAAACTAAAAACTAAATTCTAAACTATGGAATCATTCAAAGGAATTTACCTTGACTTATTTGAGTTCGAGATAGCTTCTTCAAATTTGGAAATGCAAGAATCAGAGAAATTCGAAAGATTTTGGGAGTGTTCTTGCTTAGTTCTCGAGCGAAATGAGAAAAGTGTTTAGGGTTTAGGGTTTTGTAAGAATATCAAACAGTTGGTATTCCATGGGTATTTTGATCCTTTGCTATATCCATTTATTTTCAAAATTTTAATAAAAAAACGCACAATCTTAATGACACATTCGGCTGAGAGAGATCGAGAAATTTACTTCAAAGTGTTTTCTCAAATTTGTGAAGAATCTTTGGGTCAATCTGAGACGAGATTGACCAAAAAAAACAAAATTAGGATTTTCTAAAACCGCTACTTTTGAAATATAAAACCAAAATGGTGCTAGTTTTGTCAATTTCTCCGTGAGTTGTCCCAAAAAAATCAAACTACTACCATATTAGAAGTGGAAATTGGGAGTAAAAGAATGAGATTAATTTTAACACTTCCCCCGTATTGGGAAATGAGATAAAGCCCAGGGGAATTGTGTAGTAAATAGTTTTTAAAATTTAACTGAGAATTCGACTCCTTTACTAAATCGATACTGAACAAGACTTAAATTGTTTAGGTTTCAAATTTTTGTTTGGTTTTCTAAAACAACTGACAGTGATATGCTAGAATTTGAAATTTTGTTATATTTGTGCCATTTTCAATAATTTCCCAAATATATAACTAGAAAAGAAAGGAATGCTTATAGGTACGAATCAGAGCCTGTATTATTGGAGAACGGCAATGGCGACAGACAAATTCTACACAAATGAAAGATGAAAGATTGGTGAATAGAGAAGCAGAAAACAATGACAAAGTCTTCATAATGACTCTAATACATATCAATGTTCGCAGTACCTCTACAGCTATTAACTCAGAAATGCCAAAATCCCTCCTGGAGATAAGCAACATGGCCTTCATTCTATCAGCAACATCATTTATAGAACTCATCATAAATCTCTATTCAAAATGATGGTAAGATAATCTGGATTTCTATGTCCAAATCTCATAAAATTGGCATAAGGTGTTTGTTGCAAACCTTGTATTCTTTAGGTTGAGATGTCATTCACTTTTGGAGTGATAGCGTATTTCCATGTTGTATGAACCATGTTATCATAAGTTCTATTTCCAGCTACCTCACTTTCGGGTACGGCCTCAGAAATTTCGTTCCGGTCATCTTTGTTGAGCCTAACTGTCAACGAACCAATGTTCTGATCCAAATTCTTTATCTTGGTTGTGCCTTGGGACATAGGAAAGAAGTCATAAAAAGAGAGGTTCTGCCTCAGCATGATGTTTACAGGTCTTGGGAGTTTATTAATGCAACTAGTAAAAGATAGATCAAAAGTCTACGTTTATGAAAAAAAATCCAGCCTTGTTCTTTTATTACAAGGTTGGTAAGTAACATTTACCCTATTTAGTTCTTCAACCTAAAAAAGTTTTAACAACTGCATCCTCAAATTTGGAGCTATGATTTTATGTAGTCCATGTGATTAACAAAGTTAATTGAATGATGATAAGACATGTCGTTATTGCACATATGTTAGCTGATTTGACATGTGACATACCAAAAGTAAATATCTGTCATTTTAAGCAACTCTTTTAAAATGTGTGTCATTCAATTTTATCATTCTATTCATTTCCACCATTGGTCTACCGTACTCAATCAAATCAGCTAAAATTTGTTCAGTAAACATGTCACGTCATCATTTAGTTGTTGATGAGATGGACGACATAATATCATAATTTGAAGTTTTGTATCTAATTAAAACTTTATAAAGTTACTAGTCACCTGGAATTGGAACAACATCATCGCCTTGCTCGAGAACCCATGCAAGGGCAAGCTGAGCAGGAGAGCATTGGTGTTTTTCAGCAAGCTTCTCTATTCGTGTGTAAATGTGTTTGTTCTTCTCCAAGTTTTCTTCAACAAATCGAGGATGAGTAGCCTAAGGAATGAATTTTGCAATATATCTTTATTATGAACCCAACACAAATGAAGAATTCTAATATATACCAACACCAAAGTTGAACTACCTCTTTAAAGAAACAAACAAACAAGAAGTCATATGGACAGACACAACTTTATCAGGAAGGACATGCCATACCATTAAGCAAAAAGGCAAAGAAAAACATGTAATATTAACTTTAGTTAACTGAATTTAAAAATTTAAGAAAAAGGTATGTTGTGTAGAAAGAGAATCTTTGGGGGTTCATTCCGGGAACACTTAAAATAAATGATGAGAAAAAAGAGGTAATATTTTCTTGGACTTCGGTGATATTTCATCAATCAATCCACCCGGTAAAGTCAGAGGAGATTTATTTCTTTATGATTTTTCAAATCCAGTGGATGCTATTAGATTAAATCAAGTTTTGAAGGATGAAGGGGTTGAATGTGATTCAAGTTTGAGTTTCTTCTAAAAGCAAGGATGCGTGGACAATACACTAGAAATCCATTTATCCAGTCATAAAATTTCAACGAGTTGAAACTTCAAAAGCTGAAATCTGCTTCACTAGAGCCAGAGAAGGTAAGGATGAGGTAAATCCAAAGGTCACTGTGAACTCCGCTGAGAGTCCGTAAAGGTGCAATCAAAGAAAATGAGTAAGTTCTTTGTTAGACCACCGATTATACATACTTATGTTAGGAGGTGCAGTTTGGGTAATTCACCTAACCAGGGTTAAATGGTGGTTAGGTGACGTGGGTTAAATATATATATATATATATATATATATATATATATATATATATATATATATATATATGTATATGCTTACTTTTATAATGTTTTGAACCTTAAGCTTTTTGGATGTTAATCTCCTTGTTGATGGAGAGTTCCTTCCTCTAGAAAGGAGATAAATTGCATTTTCTTGTTTATTAAGTAAAAAACCAAACTCTCAGTCAAGAGCTGTTGGAATGCCTAAGAAGGCAGTATCGCCTAGACAAAACTCGTGATCAATTTGCCTTGTATCTCGTCTACTGGTCAGATTGCCGGGTCAAATCATCTACTACAAGATAAAAACAAGTTAAGATAAAAGGCTGAGTTGTGGATCTCGCTCATTTTAACACGTTTCGCGGCTCTGCTCTTTTAAGTGAACAGATTCGTACAGCCCCGTCGTCTCTAGGATAAAACTGTCTTGTTCTTCAATCAGAATTGCACTGGAAACTAATTGGAATCTCAACACTCAAATGGACACTTTGATTTGCTCATAAATCTCACATAAAGAAAGTTTTTAAAGAAAGCTTTTCTTGCTTTTTTCTCGTACATTCAAAATGAAGAAAGACCCGTGTTTAGAAAGTGAGGAGACTAAAATAGACTTGGTGATTAAATAAAAAAAACATTTGGTAATTAATTATTGAAACGTTGGGAATTAAGTAGAAAACATAATTAAAACGTTTGAAATAAATTATGACAAATCAATTATAAAACGGCAAAAGTATTTTAAAAATACTTTGTTGAAATAAAAAATAATATCATTATTACATCTCATCTTGCCTAGCCATCTCACCTAGGATGGTGACAAGTGCGTGAAGATTATAGCGAAACTCTTAGCCATCTCGCCTAGGATGGCAGTTTGCATGTGGAGATTAGTATATCTAATCGTCTAGTCATCTCTCCTTAGATGGCAACACGCAACTTATTTTTGCTTATCTTCAAGTTTCTTGAACACTTAATTTTAAAGTCAATAGTAGAAAAATGCAAACTAATTTTCATTTGAGATCTGATTTTAGTCACTTTTTGGTTTAATAATCAATTTCTTTGTAAAGTTTGAAGGCTTCAGATAGAGTTTGGGATTCAAGTCTCTTGAACACTTACTTCAGAACTAGTTCTCCCCCTAGATTCATCGAAGAAGTTGAGCTAAAGAACTGTTTCCAACCAATTGAACAATTAATAACTTCAGCAGTTTTTGGTTTTCAGCTTAGTGAAAATTCAGCAAGGGTAGTTGTTGTTCTCTTAGCGTTCCCTCTTCACTCATCTCAAAGCTTATTGTTGGCAAATTAATTTAGTTTTTGGTATTTCGATTGAGTTGGTTGTTCATTTCATCTTTTCTCGTCGAGCGCAAGAATGATTTCCTCCCCTCAAATAATTTAATGTTACTTCGCAATTTTTTGGTTTGGAAATTGTTAGCAAGTCTTGTCGGGCTCAAAATCGTTTGTCTCCTATTGGTGTTCCATCTACATTCTTTTTTAAGCTATCAGTGTGCAATTCTTCCACATAATTTGGCTTCTTATTGAAAAAGCATAATTTTGCTTGGTTGTTCTTTCTTCTTTTTTGTTTGAGTTATTGAGGATTTTGATTAGTTTGTATCGTTATTTTGATTGTCTTTTTAGTCATTTTTCTTCTTATTGCTCATAGTATATTCCTCTTGTACTTTGAGCATTAATCTCATTTATTATCAATAATAAAGAAGCTTGTTTATGTTTAAAAAAAACTTAAGAAAGGTATTATGCAATGCCAAATGAGTTCGTATATGTTTGGGAGTGATTTAAAATTGTCATAATCACTTGTCATTTTTTAAATCACTTCAAAGCACACTTTTAATCAATAAAAATTAATTTTGTATCAAATTTTACACTTATAAATGCAATTTTCATATCAAATTAGATAGGAAGATTTTAAAAAAGACAAAAGTGATTCTAGGTTAGAATCAGTCCCAAATCTTTTAACTCTCAAGACAAAAGTGATTCTCAAGGTGTCCTCTTGAGAGTTAACAAGGATGATATTCTTGGTCATTTTTTCTTTCCTTGAGAGAGACTTTTATATACTCTTGAAACTCCCTACTGATTTCCTTGAGAGTTAACTAAGATTTTATATTTACTAGTTTAGACTGGTTTCATTCAAAGAGTATTAGACTTAACTAGAAAGAGAGAGAGAGATAAAGAGATAATGGTCCAGAACAGATAGATACCAAGTGACTACCAACAGGTAAACTTTCCACAACTGCTTTACCAGCAAAGAAGCCTCGACCCAGAGGGCTGTAAGGAACAATGCCGATGCCTAGCTCTCTGCAAAATAATCACATGCCAATATTGTCTTATTTAGCAAAGGAAAAGTATGACAGCTTAAACATAGACATAAAAAGGGGCAAATCAAGCAATGTAACAAGACAAAAGCCAATCATTTAAGAACTAAAGAAACTCGCTCCCTGCTCGAACAGATTCAGTGGGCAATATGTGAAAATAATCAATGATCAAAATACAAATCCAAAATTGGATAGTTCATTGTAGCCTAGAAAGGTTGTCCATAACTCAAGTGCTTCCTTAATCTAAGGGCACAAATGATAGGAAATCTGTTACAAACTTGAACTTCTTATTTTAACAAAGGTGTTGAGGAGTCTTTCTTCTTGCATTATGCTCATGTCCCACCCTCACTAATCTCTAGGAGTCCTCATTCATCCCAAGGACAACTATGGCATTAAGTTAAAACCCAGAAACTTGAACCCAAGACCTTGGAAGGTAATACTAAATATCCCAATACAAACATCAAAATCCCTTACTATTTGGATACCCCACAGGTCTAGGGGACGACTTCAACATTAGAAGATCAATTGAACGAACTGTTACCTACTGCCAAATCTGATAAAGCCATACTGTGGTTCCTAATTTTAACCTCCTGTTTTTTGTACTTTGAGCATTGGATTCTATTGAAAATAACGACAACACACAAATTTAAATGAAAACCCTACTACAGGAAGAAAAACCAGGGTACAATTAGTTTTCTTATTATTTTCTCATATCACAAATAATACAAAGGGGAACATTAACAGACAACATGAACCTAAGATAAAAAAGGAAAGAATAAATAGGGTTACATAAAATACAAATGAACCCTTGGGCTTTCAACACACAACAAGCCCACTGATCCTAACGTACTCTTTTCACATCAATGGACTCTTTTCATTTTATGAATGGACTCCTTTCATTTTATCAATGGACTCCTTTCATTTCGTTAATGAGAGGCCTTAATTTTGAATTGTAGTTCCTAATTCTGAACACAATATATCAGTTGTAGGGAAAATCTGGGTTTAAAATGTCAAACAGTACCTGCAAAGAGGAACAATCTCCTCCTCGATGTCACGTGTCCAGACGGACCATTCCATCTGTAGAGCTGTAATAGGATGAATTGCATGTGCCCTCTTTATGGTGTCTGGGCTAGCTTCAGATAAACCTATATATTTGATCTTTCCCTCCTCCACAAGTTTTTTCAGTTCACCCATCTACAAATCAAGAACATATATCTCAAAATTAATCTACTGGTACTAGTTAGTGTTATCACTAATACAAAAAGGAACAAGAAATTAGTGTACGACAACAAAGAGGGGATATGAGTAGAGTTTATTTACAGTTTCTTCTATAGATGTAGATGTATCAGTGCGATGTTGATAATAGAGATCAATGTAATCTATATCAAGTCGTTTCAAGCTAGCCTCACAACATGACCGCACATACTCTGGGGTTCCATTTACTGTCATTGAACTTCCAATCCTTGTAATTCCAAACTTAGTGGCAATCTGAACCTTTTCTCTTGGTAACCGTTTCAGTGCCTGAAAGATGAAAAAATAGTAAAAAAGAAAACGAAAAGACAGGTCAATGAAAAATATTTCTAAACAGGTATTTCACTATAAGAGGATTCTCAACAGTGCAAAAAAAAAAAAAAAGAAAGAAAGAGGAAAACAAACAGTGCAAACAAGCAGTCATAAGAAATTTAAGCTTGAAAAAAAACCTGAAACTAAACTCAAACTTGGAATTAGTTCAGCATTCTGTTTGCAATACTTCAGAAGCAGAGGTGAGTACCTTTCCAACCAGGATTTCATTGGAGTGGGGTCCATATACATCTGCTGTATCGAAAAAAGTGATTCCCCTATTGAAAGCCTCCTTTAGTATTGAGATACCATCTTCATCAGATAAACAAGAATTGTAGACTCCAGTCAAGCCCATACATCCAAATCCCAATTTTGAGACCTGTGTATTATATTATACAAATATAAGATTTGTAATAAATGAGGCGAAACCAAAGATTAGGAAAGCTCAATGCCAAAAAGCCTCTCAAATACTTTACATATCTTCATTTCTCAAATGAAAAAGAAAGCCTCCTTTTAAACAAGAGTATTAGTAACCTTTTAAGTCTTCCTCAAAACAATTATTTTCTAGTTTTTCACTATACAACTTTTCCACCCAATTTGCTCAAATCAGTACATGATGTTAAAAGTTGTCTGTAAACCAAAAAAAAAAAAACCAATTAAATTACTTAATTTTAAAAGTTATCATAAATAATGTTTCGATCCAACTAGAAGTTCGTTTTCTTTTGACAGTCAAATCCAGTTTCAACAAAAAGGGTGGGGGGAAAAGAGGGAGGATCTACAAGAGACATATGAGTTATACCTCAAGTCCCTGACTTCCAAGTTGCACCCTAGGAATTTGAACTCCTTGCCCCTCTGCCATTGTTTTCCCTCTAAACCTTGGAAGCAGAAAGTTGGTGGATCCTTTTATTACTCCGTTTAACCAATCCTCATATGTGAGCTTTTATACGTGTGTCTGTGTATATACAGGACTAAAATGCTGATGGAGAATAGTAGCAAAGGAAATATCACGTGAGGAATGAACAAATGGATATCCATCCATCATTGCTTACATCACAGTTTCCCACTTCAAATTGAATATAAAATATTTGTTTGTTTTGAACCTTTAAATCATTGATTACGCATTTCCACCTCCTTTTCCTTTAATTGAGTACGCCCATTTAAGACATTTTAGACTTCGCCTTACATCACTTGATACATCATCCATGATCACCTTCATTATTTTGAGTTGGACTGACGTAGCTTTTAGAACCAACCCAGTGGTTTGGGTTGTAAATTTCTGGACTCATACAACCTGTGTAAAAGAATAGACCCAACCGGACTACGAGACATTTGGGTTGGATTCCTTTACGTTATTAGAGTAAATTATTACTATTTTTATTTAGAAAAAGTGAATTATTAATATGTAATAGGTTAATTATCATAAATATAACAAAAACAACCGACCTTATAACAAAATAAAAAAAATACACAATTTCAATGTTTTTTTACCAAACTTCGACTCTACAACATTTAGGTGTTATATGTCGACACTTTGGCGTCGTTATTTTTCAAGTCACAACCCATATTTTTTTACATATAAATTAATGATATAAATAAATTAAATACATAATTCAACTTACTCATGTATGTTTAGAATTTTTTCTTTTTGTTGAAAATAAAAAATGTAAATTACATTGTCGGTAAAGGTTTACAATAATCCAAAAGATAAATTAGTTGTAATACATGTATGTGTGACCTAATATAATCAAACTAACTCATAAATGAACTTGATCGATCTCATGGTTCATGGATTCTTCAACTACCCGTAAATTTGGTGAGCTCCTTCAAAAGGCAAGCGGAGAGCTTTTGAGAGAGAGGAAAAGTCGTGAAGAGTGTTTGCGAGAGAGGGAGAAATGTCGCTGGAGAGCGTTTGCGGAGAGAAAGACAACGACGACCTGGGATGAAGTAAGGGACTTTTGCGATTGTGATTCGCAAGAGAGATGAAGTAAGGGATTTTTATTAGGGTGATTTTTAATGACACATAATTTACGTCGTTAATTAACAACGCAAAAATTATGTCAAGAAAACTCAATTTGTGTCAGGAAAATTATGTCATGAAAATTTTCACATTTTTATTTTTAACGACACATTTTATTCCCCTCCTTCCATTTTTTTTCTTGATATCAAGTGTCATTAAAATCCATATTTCTAAATAAATTTATTCGACGACGGTGACTAGATTGGTGGGTTCTATTAGGAAACACATCAAGATCCCATATCTTCTCCTATAATTAAGCTCAATCAAGATCTCATATCTTCTCTTGTAATTAAGCTCTTAATTGTAAATTATCTTTCATTATATTTTACCATATTTACCTCATTGTATTATGTATAAATATGTACATCTATCAATGAAAATAATCAAGTAAGTTCTATAAATTCATTATAGTTATTTAATGGTATCAGAGCATACCTCAAAATAATTTTTTTTTCCAACATATCTCTTTAATGGCCACCTCCAACTCTCAATTTGATCTCATCTCCACTAAAACTCCTAATCCCATCCCCACAAATTCATCACCACAAAATCAATTTGTTCCTACTTCCACTCTCTTTTTGCTATCCAATATTTGTAACTTTGTTCCCCTTCGTCTAGACTCCACCAATTATGTTCTAGGGAAATACCAGGTTTCTTCCATCCTCAAAGCCCATTTCGTGTTTGGTCACATTGACGATTCTTTCTCGTGTCCTCCAAAATTTTTATCTTCACCAACTACTGGAACCACTCCTAAAACCAGTTCTTATCATCTTCATTGGCTCTCCCGTGACCAAGCCCTTATCACCCTTATAAACGCAACCTTATCACCTTCTGCCCTTGCTCATGTTGTCGGCTCACCCTCATAAAAAACATTGTGGTTCTCCCTAGAAAAGCGATACTCTTCAAATACCCGATCCAATATTCAAGATCTCATATCCGCCCTTTACACCATAAAGAAAAATCCTTCTGAAACCATCGAGCAATACTCTTCTCGAATAGGGTCCTCTCTTTGTAAGCTATAGCATTGACCTTTTTTTCGACGTTTAGAGAGGAAAATAAAAACTGACTCTCAAGCTTTTTATTTTTTTTGGCTTTTAGGGGCAAAGAACTTTAATATAACTCAAAATGAGACCACCCAGTAGTTAGTTGTGAGTTTTTTAGATCTTTAACATCATTCTACATTGGGTCCTCTCTTCATAGGCTACAACATTGGTTTTTTTTTTCGACGTTTTGGAACGAAAATAAAAACTGACTCTCGGACATATTTTTTTCGGCTTTTATGGGCAAAGAACTTTAATATCACTCAAAATGAGATCATCCAGTAGTTAGGTGTGATTTTTCGAGACCTTTGACATCGTTCTAAATTGGGTCATTTCTTCATAGGCTATAGCATTGGTCTTTTTTTCAACGTTTTGGGACGAAAATAAAAACCGACTCCCGGGCATAATCTTTTTGGCATTTATGGGCAAATAACTTTAATATCACTCAAAATGAGACCACCCAGTAGTTAGGTATGAGTTTTTGAGACCTTTGACATCGTTCCAAATTGGATCCTTTCTTCGTAGGCTATATCATTGGTCCTTTTTTCGACGTTTTGGGACGAAAATAAAAACGGACTCTCGAACAAATTTTTTTTGGCTTTTATGGTCAAAGAACTTTAATATCACTCATAATGAGACCACCCAGTAGTTAGGTGTGAGTTTTCGAGACCTTTGACATCGTTCCAAATTAGGTCCTTTCTTTGTAGGCTTGCATTGACCATTTCCATTTTTTCGACGTTTTGGGACGAAAATAAAAACTTACTCTTGGGCATAGTTTTTTCGATTTTTATGGACAAAGAACTTTAATATCGCTGAAAATGAGACCACCCAATAGTTAGGTGTGAGTATTCGAGACCTTTGACATCGTTCCAAATTGGGTTCTTTCTTCGTAAGCTATAGCATTGGCCCTTTTTTTGACGTTTTGGGACGAAAATAAAAACTGACTCTCTGACATATTTTTTTTTGCTTTTATGGGCAAAGAACTTTAATATCACCCAAAATGAGACCACCCAGTAGTTAGGTGTGAGTTTTCGAGACCTTTGACATCGTTCTAAATTGGGTCTTTTCTTTGTAGGTTATAGCATTGTCATTTTTTTCGACGTTTTTGGGACGAAAATAAAAACTGACTCTCGTACATATTTTTTTCGGCTTTTATGGGCAAAGAACTTTAATATCACTCAAAATGAGACCACCTAGTAGTTAGGTGTGAGTTTTCGAGACCTTTAACATCGTTTGATTGTAGTTTGTGTTTTTGAACCGGAAGTACAATCTTCTAACGAGTGCTAACCTCAGAGGTTCTTGCTCCACAACTAAAGCTACAAGACCTGTCTATTAAAGCCAAACAATTGAAGGATTTCGGGAAGTACAATCTCCAAACTTTTGACGGGTCACTAAAGGACCTTACCAAATTAGAGTTGTGGTTATCATTTATTGAGACAATCTTCTATTATATGAAGTTTCCTGATGACAAAAGATAATGTGTAATGCTCTTACTCATTGATAGGGTTACAATCTAGTGGCAGTTTGTTGAGAGAATGATTGCTGCAAATACTTGCTCGATAACGTGGGATCAGTTTAAGAAGAACTTCTACACCAAATATTTATTTGCTAATTTGAAGGATGCTAAGCAACAAAAGTTCTTAATTTGAAGTAAGTCCACCTTACCGTTGAGAAGTATGATAAGGAGTTCAATGTGTTGTCGCGTTTTGCTCCTGAATTGGTTCACATAAAGGCCACTAGAGCATAGTGGTTTGTTTGAGGTCTATGAAATAAGCTACAAGGATTTGTTCGGGCCTTCAAGCTAACCACTTAGGGAAAAACACTATATTTGGAAATAGAGATGGATCCTCAAGCAGAGGGAGAGCTCACCAAAACTGTTGGAACTTGTGTCCTAAACTTGACAGTTTGTAGTTGTTCGTTAACACAAATTATTTATTGAATCAAATTAAAGGTATTTTATTTGACATTTGATAACTTGTAGAAATACAAGTTATTATAGCCTTTTAGGTAGAATAATGGGACCAAAACGTGTAGTAAATGTGTAAAAATGCATAGCTTCTAATGCAAATTCATTATAATTTGGAAATACATTTTCCATAAGTCTTCATGCCTATTTTACCCCATTTTCAGTATTTTAATGCAGGATTATGATTTAAAAAAGAAACTAGTGAATCGTAGAGCAGAGCGTGCAAAGCATTACGCGAGAAGAACCTGTCTGACAAGTACAATCTCTAGGCGAAGAACTATGCCATCACACGAGGAAGGTTCACTAGAAGACAAGAATGGTAGTTGAACTTGATGTGACTTGACAAGGCTGCAATCGACGTTAACATGATCAGAAGAGTAGAAGTTTCCTGCCAAAAGTTGCCAATAAAATGACTCCTTCCCTTCCAGAGAGTCTGAATGGGCCAAACCCTAGAGAGTGGCAAAAAGGAGTAGCATTTTTTCCGTCTGTAAAAGTATTTCTTCTTCTTCTCTAATCAATCTGTAAGTGAAAGCTTAGAATCAGAGTAGGGAAGATTTCATCTTTCCTCTCCTCTAACTTGTAAAATCATTCTTTTTACCTTTCATTTTTATACTTCTTCAAAATGTATATGTTCATATTGTATAGTAGCCTAAGACCTATATTCTATAACACATTGCATGTTTATACCTTTTCAATCCAACAATCCTTTACTATTCATTTGTCAATGTGTTATCTATAGTTTAGTCTTGCGATAAGTTATTTATAAGAAGCTTGCCTTATAAAGCTTATCGCGTTAGTTGAGCTATAATCATCACTTGGTTAGAGTATATCGCCAACTACTCGAGAGAGTAAGTAATAAGGATATGGATAATGCGTGCAAGAAAGAGTTCAGAGACAAATTCCACCTTGACGAGATAACTTTCATCATTTATGCCCCAAAAGGAGAACATAAGTGTGGGTACTTGGCGCTGAGAGGTTGCCATTAGATAGATCTCACTCAACCAAAATTTATCTTTTGCATCCTGAGAGGTGAGCAAGTGTGGAGATTAAGGCACTGAGAGATGCTTATCTTAATCATAAACTAGTTAACTAAACTCAATCACATCAAGGTTGCTGCATGGCTTAATTGCCTAGTAACGTCGAGACCCTTTCTTCACTCTTTCTTAATCACAAGGTAGTTCATATTTCCATCTCGCCACCATCTTTATTCCCCTTTATAGTCTCTAATTAGATAGTAGCTTTAGCCTAGACACATACTTATACTTTATACTATATAGATAGTTGTTTCATACTGCCTCAATGAAGAGTAAGCCTTAGAACTAAGCATTTATATCAGTTTCTTGTGTTCGACCTTGGATTATCTAGAAAACTTATTGTTTCGCTTACACTTGGACAAGTTAGAAAAACTTATACTCGAAGAGGACTTAGTAATTATGTGATAATTAGAGACAGAGAACATCTCACCACTTAGAATTAGATATAGACATACACAACATTGCACACTAAGTCTGAATTTTAAACAATCAACATTTAGATGACATCAATTCAATCTAATAAACTAAGGTTTAAGGTTATATGATGTTACTTAAACAATATGCGATTGACATACAAGTGGTTCACGTTCAAGATATAACCTAAAATGTTTCCAGTAAATGGATAGAGGTTGATTGCCTTATCCTGATAACACTACGGATATGACCAACTTAGTAATTGTTATGTCAATGTTACTAACAATATGAAGCATATTATTCATGTTAAGACATGTGATGAGGGTATCCTACACAAAAGACTTTATACATAGATCGGACTGTAAATTAATTGGTTTATCTTTAATTTTGACACCTTCACTTGAAGGAACCAATATTTCATTAGGATGATCATAGGAGACTTTACCTTAATTCTAATTGAGTTATAAACTCTTGTTTAAGATGATAGTTCTTTTATCTGTATGGGTGAGAGTAACCTTGATAACTGACTCAACAAGTCTACAATTCTAGGACTTTGTCTGAGTAAGGAGCTGCAAACAGAAATACACTAGATGAAATTCACTCATTATTATTCCTTGGGATAATACATAGTTTCTCTCTTAATAGCTTATTCTAGGTCTTGAATAATAAGTCCTCAACCCACTGACCCAAGATGTGCTAGTTTATAGTTGGACTATAAGCTATTATATCATTAGAGGGATCAACGATATTTAAGAAGTTAGATGTAATTGTATGAGTAAAACCATAAATTGACCCAATTGTAGTTATGAGCAACTGTAAAGGCCCAGTAGTTAATGAATATTGATTACTTGAATTAAAAGAGTTTAATTAATTAATTAATCTCATATCATTGAAACTTCTAATTTGTGGGTCCATTAGTCTCTCTATTAACTCATTATGGATAATTATAGGAAATAATTTGAATTGTTCAAATCAATTAAGAGAATTTTGTATTAATATAATTAATAAAATGTAGAATATTTTGCACACTAACAGAAGATATAGGTAATTATAGATGTGATCTATAATCCAAAATATTTTATTAGAAATATATATTTGAATTAGATTAGAATATTAAATACATATGGAATTGTAATATGGAGAGATTTGTAAATATAAGAATTAATTATTGAATTTTTTTTAAATATAACAAAGCGGCAAAATATTTACATTGTATATAATAATTTTGAAAATGGAAAAAGCTTATAGACCCACAATAGAAATACAAAAAATGCCACAATCGACACGTACTTAATTGGCCATTCACATGCATAATATATTTGGTACATGATGATCATTTAAATTTGACTATACGATCATTTAGATTTGGTAGCCAAATCTAAATGATCGTACCAATATCCAACAATTTCTTTTAAGATCTTTTATATTTATTAGATAAGTACATCAAATATAAACCAATATCCAACAATTTTTTTCAAAAAAATATAAAAGAAAGAAAAGCTACAGAAGAAAGATGATGGAAAGGAAAAGAAAAATGGCAGAAGAGAAGAAAGAAGATGGAAATGGCAAACCTGAAATATTTAGAAACATTGTTAGCTTCATGGACTTTTTGATTTTGTTACACGGCTAGTAAATACTTTGTTGTTTTGTTATTTTATGAAAATTAACCTTAATTATTTTGTATTGAATTTGGTTTAATCCAAAATAATTAGTTAATTAATAAGTTAATTAATGAATGAATATATGGAATAAAACTATATATATACATACTTATACCTTTTTAGGGTTAAGTGATAATTGAGCCTAAATGCATGTTTTGGATCATCCTTTTTAGTGTTTAAAAAATTATTAATAAATGTAAAAAAAATATTTATAAACACTTAGAAAGTCAATCTAAACGCACTCTACACTCCTTTTAGCCTCAAGAACAATCATTCCTCTCAAACATTCACCCTAACTCTCTACCTAGTCTCCTATCATAATTCTCTTCTTCACTCTCTATTCCTAAGAGTTAGAGTCCACTCTTCTAAATCCTTAGGAATTCAGGAGAATAGTGAGGAAGACCACGTAGTAGTGTTTGTTTGCTTGGAAAGTTCGAGTTTATGACGTATAATGTTTGTTCGGGACTAGGAGAGGAAAATGTAAAGATTGGATTCTACAAGAGTAAGTTTATACTTCTCTTTTCTCCAACCTCATTAGTATGCATGTCAGGTTAGATTAGATATAATGTATGGTTGTCTATTGTCACGCCCTGCTCCATATGTTGCTTCATGCGACCAAGAGGAGATGTGCCATCTAGACGTTCAACACATATCTCTCGTGAGATGGTACGTTGAACGCCTAGTTAGCAGAACAACTTCTTTAAATACAAAATTAAACACATAATTTGCACTTAATGAAACAAGAGAACTTCATTGATAGACAATCCATAAGAGTACATTTGATTCTTAATATGCAATTCGTTCAAAAGAAATACATACTCAAGAACGACTTGACTTTTCTCGCCTAGCTTCTACATGCTACACGAGATAACAGTGGCCACTACCAAAATAATGTGATTCATGAGGCATAATAGCGATCAAGACAATAAGTTCTATGTTGGATGTCCTTCCCTACCTCGAGGGGGGAAAACATTAGAAGGGTTGAACAAAAAATGCCTAATGAGTTGAATCTCTTAACAAGTGCTTTACGTAAGTCAATTGCCTTTTTTTACCACATAATCATTTCTAGCACTGATATCATAGCAAAATACAAATAAATTATTTCGTGGATTCATTCTACACAATTAATTTCGTCTCTGTGTACCCTCTCCTTGGCTCAAGCATTTACCACATCCTTTGCCAAGTTGTAACCATTCGGAGAAACCTCAATGCACTGGTAAGTACCATACATTTTTTTTATGTATAATGCGTCTTCCTATGCTAGATCACACAACAAGCAAAAGGGCATCTCATACCAGATCACACAACAAGTATGAGGCATCATAACCAAGATCACACAACATGAATAGGGCATTCTATTCTAGATAACACAACAAGAATAAAACATCTTATCCTAGGTCACACAACAAGGATAATCTATCACATTATATAGGGTACAAAGATTATCTTTTCTTTGTTCATTATTCAGCAATCAACATTTTAAGACATGACATCAACATTAACCTCAATGCATTTAATTGTAATACAACATCAGACTTAAAGAAGATGCTTCCACAATATTCATTTAACCAGAAGATCATTCATAAAATACTTCTTTTCCATTTATAAAATCACTCGTGTTTTGAAGATGAAAGAATATAATGAAAATCAAATGGTTTGTGATTTCAAAAGAATATACCAAGAATTTTAAACACATTTTAAAAACTCTCTATTTACTTGGAAACATTTAGCAAGGAGAACCACTCACAATCACGGTTGACTCGCTTTTGAGGTCAAAGTCTCCCTTACACTTCTCGGAATCCTTGTCAGAAATGAGCTCGTTCTATGTCTAAAATCCTTTGGTAGCTCTCCAACCTATTCACATCTGGGTTATATCATGGTTCTAGGTCATGTAGCTCAGTTTGTCTATTTGTTTGCCGCATAAATTTCTTTGCAGAGAGGTCTTTCGTCACATAGTCTTTCCCTAAATCGCGATTTACCAATCAAAGTCTCTTCGTGCATTATCCTCAACACAAAGCCTTTATTGCATTGGAAAATGTGACTAAGGCCTTACATTTATCCTCGCCGAATACATGTTTTAATGGTTGTTTTTGTTAAGATAAAAAAAAATGTTTTTCTATATTGTACGATGATGATCACATGTTTCTGTAGACATTTGACTCCTTTAAAAAACCACGTTAAAAGAGAAATCCAGAACCCTTGAAAAGAAGTTGGAGATTAGGTGAGGCATTATGATACTATGAACAACAGATTTCTAAGGTAGCAGGAACTTTAAGAGAAAGACCATTTTGTAATTTTTGTGGTAAGCATCATTTGGGGACATTGCCTGGTTGGCACAAGGGTATGTTTCAAATGCAATTAAGATGGACACAATATAGACAAATGTCCTAGTGATCCTACAAGATGTGGTAAAAAATAGTTCTCAAGTACTTCTTGAAGCAATGCAAACAGAAAGTAGGGTTAGGCCTTTGTCACCAATCGACAAGAGGTCGAGAGAGTAGGCACAATGGTTTTAGGTACGGTCACAATCTTTTGGCATTATGTTTCGGTGTTGTTTAACTCTAGTTCATCTCATATATCTTCTATGTTTGTAAAGCATGCTATGTTAGAATTAGAGTCTTTGAATTATTTTTTTTTTATCAATTTCTACTATGTCTGGTGTAATTATATTAGCAAATGAAAAGATAAAGGCATGCTATATTGAAATAGCCAAACATGTATTAGATGTAACTTTAATAGCTTTAGACATGCGTGATTTGAATGTAGTATCAGTTGGCTTCTAAACCTGTCAGGATAGACTATTCCTATAAGGGGAAATTTTCAATCCTCCTATGAAAGCTAGCTTTAAGTTTAAGGGGACTAAGACTGTGGCCATATTGTTTTGAGAATATGATTTCAAAGTACTGAATTTTGGAAATTGCTATAATTTATACAAATGTTTTCCAGAACTGGAAGGAAAACTATGACTTGTGATTTGTGATTAAGGAAGTATTATATGGTTTTGAAACTTGTACTTTGAGTTAGGGACTTTTGACGCTCTAGGATAGAAGTGGGTCAAGGAGGTATAAGATTGTGATGATGAGTTGTTGGTTTTTGGGATCGGTTGTTGATGTGAAATAGGTCTTTCGCACTCATTGTTATACACACAAAGGCTTTGGGCTATTGGCAGTGATGTTTAGCCAATTGGCATGCTCTATGTGTATATATGAGGTTTGGAAACTAGGTTCATTGAGATAACTGCGTATTGATTTTGGTTGAGATTTATGGCTTATGGTAGAGAACATGGTTGCTTTGATACATGATAGTATCTTGTTGAATGATTTTGATATTGTTTCCTATTATACATGCTTTTCTCCAAACTTGTGGATATTACTTATGTGCAATTTGTCACACCTCCTCTTAGATCGCTTACTCTTGACCTTAGAGACAGTGTGAAGTCAACCAACATCATTCCCCTTCAAGTGATATCAACTAACCCTTAACTTCAAATCCTTAAACAACTTGCAAGTAGAAGCCAATTTCAATCATATTAACCAAAACTGAGATGCAACTTATCTAATAAAACGACTTTTATAAACACAATAATTTTACAGAAAACATTTAATAGCTAGGTATTCATGACAACCATAAAATTACCCATAACTTTGCCTAATTCTAGCAAGGTACTTCATAAACTCCAATAACTCTTTTAAACTTTTAAACACTTACTGGCCCGATAGTAGTAAACGCAACACTCAATGATGCAAAAACTATACTTGAAAAGTGAGAAAACATTTTGAAAGGCAAAAGACATAGTGAGTGACAGTTTTATAAAACATGTTTTCATAAACGGTTTAACATAAATCTTTGGCTTTAGAAATCATTCAGCAATAGAAAATTATTTCATAACATAGCATTTGTAAACATTTACCATTGATAACATTCCATAGATATTTTGTAAGACATGATCCATAGCCTCAAACAATATTAAAACTTTTCGTCCTAAGACGGAACAGACAATACGATACAACTTTCATTATTGTCCTCTTCCTTTAAGGCATAATAAATATATCATTCCTGATGGCCCTTAGTTAAATAGGTTCGTCAACTCTACCATAAATACAAAGTTAACCATATTTGCACAATAGGTCTCATGGAATATTCGAGCTAGGATAAAACATATTTGAAAACTTTGAAACATATTTTTGATTTCATAACCCGTAGTCATAGCATTCGGTTGAACATAACATAGTCTTTGGAAATCAACTTATAAATGCTTAAACATTTAAGCTTTTGTAAACACAATAGAAATCAATAAACTTAAACATTTACTTAAAATATGCTTTGATCAATAACTTATAAATCATGCTTTAAGAATCATTATAGAAATCATATTATCACTCACGACACTTGGTTTTAGCTGTTGGTTTGAAAAATCCTCCAAATTTCCCTTGACTTGAAAAATTCATATTTAAGTCCTAGTTAATCCTTTCACTAAGAAAAATATCCAATAATTGCTCAAAGACTCCAAAATTAGCAAAACAACCTAAAAATAACACAAAGTAGCATATCAATCATTATGGCACGTAGCGACACGATGACAAAGGATTGGCACACGCATGGCCTAGGCAGTCCTTGTTGCGTGTTAACCTCACAATGAGATGTCGTGCATGTCTTGGTTGTGTGCTTTGCACCCATCATGACCGCATGCTTTGAGCGTGTCATGGTCAAGTGCCTTGCAAGTTGTCCTATGCATGCTAACCTCTACGCGTAGTCTGAGCGCGTCTTTGCCGCTCGATTATGCCATGGTCGTCCCACATGCCATTTAATATATAAAATAACCTTCATATCTTTCTTGCATGCGTATGACCAACCTTCCACGTTGTGATGCTCGACCATTTGAAACTTTCTCTGAAATTGTGAAATTTCCAGAATTCATTAATCAACTTTTAATGCTTATAACTTTTGATTCCAACCTCAAAATGGAAAACTTCCTTCTACAAAATTGCTTCAAATTGTCTTAAATTTCCTACCTCAAAATTGCAGCTTAAAACTCCAAAGGATGTGTTATGAGGACTTCAAGAAGTGCACTGCTCAGGTTCTCTAGAAAAATGATCTTCCTACCTTTCATTTGCTTAAATGCAATCTTCCTTACCTCAAATATGTTTGGTAGCTGAAGATTAGAAACTAAACTCAATTTTTAAACTTCTAAGGATAACTTGAGGTAATTGGCACGAGTAGATTATGAGAAACCCCTTTTGAAGTTGCGTATTTATAACGAACCCTTGCATGAAACTTAAATGACACCTCCAAGTTTCCTTAAACCACCTTATACTCCCTTAATCCACCTCCTACTTGCCATAAAATGTATGAAATATGTTGAATACACCTGGAAAGCACTCAACTAACTTACCTTGGTCAGCTACTTCCCTTAGTTAAATGTTATGCTAACCTTTTAACCATGGCCACAAGCCTTCCTCACGTGTCAGCTTGCCTAACCATCTCACCGACTAACCTTTTAGTCCATTATCTCGTCTAGAAACAATTGCTTGCATAGCACACTTGAATGCCATCAGTTCCCTTAGAGGTAATTTCTTATCATGTGGCCGCCCAAGCTTGCCTTCTTACCTAGTTTTAGAGGTTCTCCAACCACCTTTGGCCGCCTAAAATGAATCTTTTAGAGGTTATCTTGCCTTACTTGGCCGCCTACCATCCAATACCAACTAACCAATGTCACCCAAACTTCTTTAAAGGTTATTTTAGCTCATTTGGTCGCCTACCCCATGCTTATCTCGCCTAGCTTCCTATGCCTTAAAGGTTATATGGCCTTTCTGAAGGGATAAAAGCCTTACGGCAACGGAAGAATTAAAGAACCATTACTCAATTTAATTTGAAAATCTTAAAATACTGGTACATTGACAAAATTTTAGAATCGAAATTCTAAATATAAAACTAAGCATGCTCTTAATTTATAAGATACGAGAACTTACTTTTGATGACGTCTCTAAATCTACAAATCAATCGCCAAATTGGGACACCACCCGTTGGAGATCTTCATATCCTCTGGGATGAAATTGGTTTGTGGGAACCAATTGAGATGAAAAAAGGTTTAGAGATTTTTCAGGGAAACTTTTTTCTTTTTGCAGAGAGAAAAAACACTGTTTTTTTTTTTTTTTTTGATGAATTTAGCGAAAAAAACTGTTTTCTTCTAAATATTTATAACTCTCTTTCCTTCCCTCCTGGAATAGGAAAAGGAGTAGGAGAAAATCATGAAATTCTATTATCAAATCTACTAATTAAGTAACAATTAATCAATTAGTTAATAATTAATTAAATCATATTTAATTAATATTTCATTCAAATCTTATTTGAATAAATGTCTCTCCAATATCTTATAGATTTATATTAATATAATTAATTAAATCATATTTAATTAATATTTCATTCAAATCTTATTTGAATGAATATCTCTCCAATAATATTTTATAAATTTAATTAAATAAAACTAAATTATTAATTAATAGCTAAATTAAATATCTTATATTTAACTTAAATTAAATTTGAATCATATTCAAATATAAGTTTCTCTCATAACCAATAATTTTGATAGGAATCCAATTCACATTAAATTAATATTTGAACTTATTCAAATTTTTTATCTCTCATAAATTAATTTTGAATCATATCCACAATTAAATTTATATAATAAAGCTTCACAAACTTTATACTATAATGTATCACTATACATTAAACTAATTCCCTGAGTAAATTTGAACATTTCAAATTACGACTAATATAAATAAATCTCATTACCCTTTACGAGCTAGAAATGAGACCTACAGATCAGAAACTACAATGATATGAGATTAATTGGCTAAACTCATTAACCACATTAATCAATTTTTGTTAACTGTGTGTACACTCCACTAAAGACTCACAGTTGAACTCTTCTCACTGTAGATATATTTTTGTGTCCACGTATATAAACCAATAACAGTAAGTTAGTCCTTCACAAGTGTTCGTAACACCAGCTAGGTCAATTTACCTTTTTACCCCTAGGTTACCTCTAATCCTTAAATACCAGTGCTCCTCCGATGAACAACCTGTTTATGGTCCTACCAATAAACAAAAACCCATCTAGAGGGTAGGGCCCTTTGTTCAAGACCTGGAGACACCATTTAAGATAACACTCATCTACTTACCCTAAAGTAGGGAATAAGTGAATTCCATTTTGTGTAATTATGTTTCCAGCTCCCCACTCAGTCTTGTCCCCAAAATGATAAGCTTATTGAATCTGCGATCTTGCCACTCTCACCCGTACAAATCCAAAGACAACCCCTCGTGAATAGGAGTTCATAGCACACTCAGGATTAAGACTAAGTTACCTAGGTCATCCTAGTGAAATAGAAACATAACTAGTCAACAGAGTTACATCTAGTGGTTACTATTTCGCGGTCCGGTCTTATGCAAACTCATTGCATATGATATCCTCACTCGCATGTCAACTACACGAACGCGTTGGATCATTGCGTTTGTATCAAATACAAAGTAAGTTGTATCAATAGTGTTACCATGATAAGGTACCCAACCTTATCCCTATACTATAGACCCTTTAAGCTGATCTTGAACATTGATCCTTATATGTCTCTACATATTGTTCAAGACTCATTAAACAACTTAGGATTTTAGTTTATTGGATTTTGGTTATTAAGACAAAACTAATAATTTAATCAATAACAATTATTACAATAATAACACTTTATTAATAATAGTCAATGAATTATATTTACAATCTACGAGTTTTAAGACATAAATCTCAACACCTTTCACATCTCTTCGCTACACACATACTTTACCTTACTTGACCACCCAATGCCTTATCCTTGGAGATTTTTCTCAATACCTTGGTCATCCAACATAACCTCTGAGCACCTCTTCTTGACACTTAGCCATTTTTCCAAAATTTTCCTTCTTGGCTTAATACCCAAACCTCAATACTTAACCTTAAATTAACCTTTTCAAGAAATTCTTTTTTTTTCCCTATTAATTTCATTTTCTCTTCCCTTTACCAAATCTTAGCAAGTTCCAAAAGTAATTAAATTTTCTGGGGTTTTACACAATTGATGTTGCTTCTAGAAATTATTTGGAAATTAATGATGTTTGATCTTAAATTTGTTGTTATTAAACTGTTTTAAAACATTTTATTAAACTATTTTAAAGCTTATCACTCACTGAGTGTTTTAGCTCATACTTTCAAATGTTTTCTTTCTACTTGGGTAGTAGAGGAGCTTGAGAGACTTTGTCACATGCCTGTCCACTGCTCCTCTTGAAATCTTGACTTTTAAGTATGACTTTCTTGTATGTTTGCTATAAATATCAGTTGATTAGGGTTGTTGACAATGAGGGTCTAATATGATATGTTAGAATACATGTATGTAAGGGATGAGGCTGTGGTGCAATTTTAAATAATATGTAAAAGCTAAGATGGACGTTATACATTTACTAAAAGCCTTTAGGCTTTGTTCATAAATAAAATGTGTGATTGTTGTACATCTTGGTTGTTGATGTGTAAAAGTTTTGCTTCCTCATTGCATAGTTCTTTACTTTGTATGTGCTTTTCATAACTAGTTTGTAAAAATTGTATGGATCATATGATGTTCGATAGCATGTTGAAAAAGGTTGAAAAGTTATAGAAAACATTTAAATCAATGAAAGAGTGTCCTTTATTGTTATTGATGTCTCTCACATTGTTCGTTTAAGTCTCCATTTGAGAAAAGATTTAATTGAAGTTTAAATAGTTGAGTGTGTGTAAGACAATTTCAAACAACTTGGTAGAAGAAAGTTTTCCCAAAAGAGTAATGTATTTTTAGTTACGATTCTGCAAAGCGGAGTTAAGTTTCTAGATGAAAAACGGGTTTTGGGCAGTGTTGGTGGTTGGCTGAGTGTTAAGGATTGCAAGGCAAGATGGGCGTGTGCGCTGGTGGAGAAAGAGATTAGTGTTGTGCTAAGTGGTTTGTGTTGAGCGCATGGCCAAGGGCTGTGCAGCACACCTTGCACAACAAGCAGTTGTGTGAGGTGTACGACACGTTGCACATGAGGTTAGCACCCTACAAGTCTGGGCAAGCCTTATGCATGCGACCAACACTTTGCTGCCCATGCATGGGCGCCAACCTATGTCAATGAGCATTTTTGGACTATTTTGGTGGTTTTTGAAATTTCTAAGTTAATATTTTATATTTTCATGATCCAGGGAATAAAATGAACTTATTTTTCATTATTTCAGGTAAAGAAGAGATTAGGCAAATTTACAAGCCATAGGTCTAAGCTACCATCTGTGAGTGACAAAAATGAGTTTAAAATTTATTTCTAAACATAAATTATTATCAAATGTTTAAAGCATGTTTTGATGTTTGAATATTTAAGTATACTGATATAGAAAGTGTTTCCAAAGCATGAATTTAGAAATATTATAAACATGATTTTTTATCAAATATTTAAAGCATGTTTTGATGTTTGAATATTTAAGTATAATGATATAGAAAGTGTTTCCAAAGCACGAGTTTAGAAATATTTTGACAAGCATGTATTTATTGATGAATTTACTGATGAGATTTACAAGCAAGCATAATTATTCTAAGTTTCCAAAGTATTTGTAGATACCGTATTTTGTCCTATATTTATTTATTATAAAAGAAAAAAGAAAAAGAAAAAATTAAATTTGAATTTGAATTTGAATCTTAAATTTATATTTTAAAAAAACAATAATAATAATAATAAATACATTTAAAAATAAATAATAAAAATAAAAATAAAAGGTTTGATTTCCTTCCTATTTTTTCTCAACCATCCATTTTTCTTCGTCATCACTCTCCCACTTTCTCCCACTCTATCACTTTCTCCCACTCTCCCACTTTCTTCCTATTTCTCTGTAGTCTGCACTCCATCTCGTGATCTAAAAAAAACAATGGAGTTTGCCCTATAAAAAGGAAAGGAAAAAAAGAAAAGGAGGGAGGATCTTTTTTTTATTATTGGAGGATTTAGAAAGAGGTGAAGAGTGAAAGAAGATCAAAAGGAATAACCTTTGGCATTGAAGGGCAGACCTGCCGGTAAGTTTTTTTTTTTTCTTTTTCCTCTTTTTATTCTTATTCTTGTTTAATGATTTTTTTTTTCTTGTTTGATATACTGCTTTTAATTATGAACTATCGTGTTCATCATTTTACCATCATTTAACATGTTAATTTTATTATTTGTATCTTTCTGAGCATTCTACCTTCCATTCTATATTAAATTTTTTATTTTTTATTTTTAAATATTGAACATTCTGTTCTGTGTTAATTTTTTTAATTGTTGGGTATCCATTCTGTGTATCCATTATGTATATCCATTCTGTGTTAATTTTTAAATATTGAACATTCTGTTCTGTGTTAATTTCTTTTTAATTGTTGGGTATCCATTCTGTGTATCCATTATGTATATCCATTCTGTGTTAATTTTTAAATATTATGTGTTAATTTTCTTTTATTATTGGGCATCCATTCTGTGTTAATTTTCTTTTATTACTGGGCATCCATTCTGTGTTAATTTCTTTTTAATTAATTAGCATCATATATTTGTATTTGGATACTCATTCTTCATTGACACCCATTTTACAGTTAATTACTTATATCCATATGGCATGCCTTAATAATTATGCATAATTAATCAATTAGCCTTTTGTATTTGGTAATACTCATTCTTCATTGGCATCCATTTTACAGTTTTTGTTAATTACTTTATCCATGTATCCATATGACATACTCTGTTAATAATTACTGTTATCCATATAGTATCCATGTTAATAATTATGCATGATATAATTAAATTTTGGCAACAACCATTTTTCATTTGGCCTATTAATTAATTAGCAACTTGTATGCGACATTTTCATTCCCTCATTCTAATTATTTGCATGATGTATTAATTAATCAGTATGCATATGTGGCTATAATTATTTGATATTTATTTTGGTGTGAATCGCAATATTATTTATTTGCATATTGGGCCAAATCTACTTTAGCATTCAACTGTTAATTATTATTTGATATCCATTTGGCCTCGTTTAATTATGCATTAATCAATTATTTTGCATCCTGCATTAATCAATTATTTTGCATCCTGCATTAATCAATTATTTTGCATCATTTTGATTTAATTAATTATGTTGCATGTGTTGTATTAATTAATTATCTTGCATCCTACATTAATATCTTTTACATTTGGCATATATTATCAATGTATTTATTTTATCTCAGCATATTACTTCTAAGTATTTTTCAAATTTCATAATGTTTTGCCATTGTTATTATTCTTTTTTTATTTAAATATAATAATGTAAATTGGAGAAAAAGTATTGTTTTTTATGGATTTTATAATTTAAAATCTATAAATACATGAAATTTTTCCGTTTGAAATTTAATTAATAGATTATTTTTTTTTAAATTAACACATTTCATATTTTAAATGAAACTGAGTAGTATTTTCTATGAATTTATTAATTCTAGATATATGAAATTTTTCATTAAACACCTATGATAGAGATTAAAATATCAAGTGTTGGTATCTTAATATTCTTAAGGTGAATAAAAATATTTTAAAACAAAAATAAACTTAATTTTTCTAATGGCTCCTATGCCACTCATAATCATTAATTCATGCTTAGGTTTTACTTTCTTCGATATGAATTGATAAACATGGACATTTAAACAAAACCTAAATAAAAATTTTATTTTGTGAACCTCTATAATTTAATTTAAAAGATAAAATTGGGTAACCATTTTTTGGGTGTTGTAGGGTGATAACACCTTCCCTACACACAACTGACTCCCGAACTTAAATCTCTGAATGTACGTAGACCATTTTTTTTTTTTTGGGTGACCAATCACACCCTAATATGGTTGGTGGCGACTCCAAAACTATTTATTAAAATTAAATAAACGGGGAGGTCGGCCGCTCCGCGTAGCGATCACGTCGCGACAGCTTGGCGACTCCACTGGGGACATTGCAATGTGTAAGAGAGTCAAGCCAGTACATTTTTATCTTTTATTCTTATTATATTATAATATGTTGGTTCACTTAATTATTATTATTATTTTTTTTTTATTGATTCATATGTAATATTTTGTACTATGTTATTGGTACATTTTTTTTCCAACATGCATTTACACACACTCACAAGCCCTCTACCCGGGCTACAACCTTATAGGACTAGAATTGAGGATGGAGTAGTGTTGACCTTCGAGGGGTTTCGACTCCCGTGTAGGCACATGAAAAATCCTCGCTCAGATTAATTCTTTTGTTATTTCTTAAATAACATTAGAATAAGTTTGAAGACCTTTAATTTCTAAGAGTTTAGATGATACCAACACCATGTCAGTTTCTTTTTGACATATTTTATCCAAAAGTCAAATATTCAAATTATTTTTATTTATTTATTTTAACAAAGTTTCACATTTTCCTAAAATTTTAAATAATACATATTTCATTTAAAAAAAAAAATTCAATAATAGTATTTTCTATATTATTATTATTTTGAGTTTGATATTTAAATTTTATTTATCTTAGTTCCCTAGAAATTGGGTCATTTGGCTTCATGCAATACTTTAAAGAAAGTAATGTTTACATTGTAGAGGTACATGAAAACCTTTATATATTCTAAAATTAACTAAATATTAAAAAACAATTAAGCTAAAGTACATAAAATTCTTATTTCTTTTCTTTTCATGTTTTTTCTTTCTTTTTTTTAATTTTGATTTTTGATTTTTGATTTTTGATTTTTGATTTTTGATTTTTGATTTTTGATTTTTAATTTTTAATTTTTAATTTTTTAATTTTTAATTTTTTAATTTTTTTCTTTCTCTTTCTTCCCTTGCTCTTTAGTCTTCAAAGTTTTCAAAATAATCAAAGTAAAACATAGCTCACCCTACTCCAATTCATCATCCTTACAATACGATGCATAAAAGTCGAATCGAAGAAGAACAAGATAAAGACATGGATAAAATGAGACAAGATATTAATAGTCTTGGGGAACAAGTTTCAAAAATACTGGAATTGCTTTCAATAGGAAAAGGAAAAGTCGTCATAGAAACAGCACAATCAAGCAATCCAATTCAAGACACCAATGATCCCATTTATCCCCCAAGATTTATGTCACGCCACATGAACGTTACACAGTCTCAAACTGCTCGACACTATGTTGCTATGAATCCACTTTTTGATGTTCCACCTCCTGTCCCAGATATAGAACAATTGGAAGCTCAGGCTAAAATTCAAGACATAAGGCAAAATGAGAACACTTCGGCTAAGCAAAAACTAGATGTTTTGGAAGAAAGATTGCGAGCAATTGAAGGGACTGATGTTTATGGAAATATAGAAGCAACACAGTTGTGCTTAGTGC
Organism: Cucumis sativus; assembly: GCF_000004075.3. Classification (NCBI taxonomy): domain Eukaryota; kingdom Viridiplantae; phylum Streptophyta; class Magnoliopsida; order Cucurbitales; family Cucurbitaceae; genus Cucumis; species Cucumis sativus. The sequence continues at coordinate 8,435,507 of NC_026659.2, forward strand.
CAGACTTGATCATTCCAGCAAAGTTTAAAGTTCTCGAATTTGACAAATATGATGGATCATCGTGTCCAAGGAGTCATCTTATAAGGTATTGTAGAAAGATGACAATGCATATTGGTAATGATAAATTGTTGATCCATTGCTTTCAAGACAGTTTGACTGGTCCAGCTACTCGATGGTATATTCAATTAGATAATACACACATTCATGTTTGGAAGGATTTAGCTGATGCATTTCTAAAGCAATATAAACATAATATTGATATGGCTCCAGATCGTTTAGACTTGCAACGTATGAAGAAGAAGAATTCAAAAACTTTAAAGAATATGCTCAACGATGGAGAGATATGGTCGCGGAGGTTCAACCATCATTAACAGACAAAGAAATGACGTCTATGTATATGAATACTTTGCGGGCTCCATTCTATGATCGAATGATTGGTAATGCTACAACCAATTTTTGTGACATTATTGTTATTGGTGAAAGAATTGAATATGCGATAAAGCACGGGAGATTAGCAGAGGCTTCAGCTGAGTATGAGGGATTAAAGAAAGGAACAACATCTAAGAAGAAAGAAGATAAGGTTCATGCATTTGGTTTTCCTAATTTAGGGAACCACAAATCAACTTTTGGCCAAAGAAAACATGACCAAAGTTTTCCTTCATATATAAGCAATGTTTCTCATGTCCCACATAACAACTATGTACCAACTCACTCTTTCTCTAGAGCCCAAAAGCCTATTAATTCAAACTCTTCTCAACCATTTGTACAAGGTCAAAGTAGCGAGACCAACTCAGATACATGACAATTTGATCCAATTTCCATGACATATACAGAACTTTTACCTCATCTAATTCAAAATCGACAGTTAGCTCCTATCCCAATGAATCCTATACAATCTCCTTATCCAAAATGATATGATTCAAATGCTCGATGTGATTATTATGCCGAAGGAGCAGGACACTCAATTGAAAATTGTTTGGCTTTAAAAAGGAATGTGCAATCTTTGATTAATGATGGATGGTTAAGCTTCAAAAAAAGTTGGTGAGAAGCCGGATGTCAACAACAATCCACTGCCTAATCATGAAAATCCAAAAGTGAACATTGTAGATTGCTTTGTTTCAAAAGTGCAAAAATGAAGGAGAAACAGTTTATGCATGTCCACTTGATTTCGAGCTTAATACTTGGGATGTTGTAGATATACCTACATTTTCAAAAGAATTTCAATAGTAATGATTAAGCTTTTATTTGTCAAATTCCTTTTATTTTATAGTGGCTCTACACAAGGCCACAATGTTTTATTTGCTTTACAATATGAATGTACTGTTTTATTTGTTATTTAATGAAATCTTCGCATTTTCCTTTCGTTCTTTCCAACTTCTTCTCTCTGCTTTCTTTCTTGCATCTTGCAAATTAAACACAAAAGTCCAAACTTTTTCATAGACAACATTCATAAGAACGAAGATGTTAGTAATTCCAGTTCTACCCTTGATACCTTAATATACACTATGGAATCTGACAAAGAGAGTGACGATGAAAATGCTGGGAGAATATCCTCAGAACTGTTAAGATTAGTAGAAGAAGAAGATAAGGTCTTAGGTCCTCACCAAGAGCTAGTTGAAGTAATCAATTTGGGTTCTCAAGAGGAATTAAAAGAGGTAAAAATTGGCACATCAATGACCAGTGAAACTCGAAGAAAAATAATCAATTTGTTACGTGAGTACTCAGATATTTTGCTTGGAGTTATCAGGATATGCTGGGGTTAAATACGGATATTGTAGTACATCGTGTTCCTTTGAAGCCAGAATGCAACCTAGTAAGACAAAAGCTACGTAAAATGAAGCTTGATATATTGTTTAAAATAAAAGGGGAAGTACTTAAACAATTCGAAACAGTGTTCCTCACAGTCTCCAAATATCCTGAACGAGTGGAAAACATTGTTCCAGTATCCAAAAAACAAACAAAAAGACAGAAAAGTGAGAATGTGTATGGATAGAGATTTAAATCGAGCTTGTCCAAAGACAACTTCCATTTACCTCATATCGACATGTTGGTGGATAACACTGCAGGATACTCAACTTTCTCCTTCATGGATGGTTTTTCAGAATATAATCAAATTAAAATGACTGAAGAAGATAAAAAAAAAAAACAACATTCATTACCCGTTGGAGAACATTCTGCTACAAAGTAATACCTTTTGGTTCAAAAAATGCTGGGGCAAATATCAGTGAGCAATGGTTACACTTTTTCATGATATGATGCATAAGGAAATAGAGGTGTATGTTGATGATATGATTGCAAAATCCAAAGCAAATGAAGATCATACAACTATACTCCAAAAATTATTTAATTGGTTGAGAAAGTATCAATTGAAATTAAATCCATCCAAATGTACATTTGGGGCAACCTCGGGAAAACTGTTTGGATTCATTGTCGGTGAAGAAGGGATCAAAGTAGACCCAGATAAAGTGAAGTCTATCATGGACATGCCATCCCCTGAAACAGAAAAAGAAGTTCGAGATTTTCTTGAAAGACTAAATTACATATCCAGATTTATTTCTCATTTAACTTCAACTTGCGAACCAATCTTCAAGCTTTTGCGTAAAAACAATCTAAGAAAATAGAATGAGGATTGTGAAGAAGCTTTCAACAAAATTAAGCAGTATTTGCAGAGCCCACCTCAACAAAATAGAATGAGGTTTGTGTTGAGCGCATGGCCAAGGGCTGTGCAGCACACCTTGCACAACAAGCAGTTGTGTGAGGTGTACGACACGTTGCACATGAGGTTAGCACCCTACAAGTCTGGGCAAGCCTTATGCATGCGACCAACACTTTGCTGCCCATGCATGGGCGCCAACCTATGTCAATGAGCATTTTTGGACTATTTTGGTGGTTTGTCCTATATTTATTTATTATAAAAGAAAAAAGAAAAAGAAAAAGAAATTAAATTTGAATTTGAATTTGAATCTTAAATTTATATTTTAAAAAAACAATAATAATAATAATAAATACATTTAAAAATAAATAATAAAAATAAAAATAAAAGGTTTGATTTCCTTCCTATTTTTTCTCAACCATCCCTTTTTCTTCGTCATCACTCTCCCACTTTCTCCCACTCTATCACTTTCTCCCACTCTCCCACTTTCTTCCTATTTCTCTGTAGTCTGCACTCCATCTCGTGATCTAAAAAAAACAATGGAGTTTGCCCTATAAAAAGGAAAGAGGAAAAAAGAAAAGGAGGGAGGATCTTTTTTTTATTATTGGAGGATTTAGAAAGAGGTGAAGAGTGAAAGAAGATCAAAAGGAATAACCTTTGGCATTGAAGGGCAGACCTGCCGGTAAGTTTTTTTTTTTCTTTTTCCTCTTTTTATTCTTATTCTTGTTTAATGATTTTTTTTTTCTTGTTTGATATACTGCTTTTAATTATGAACTATCGTGTTCATCATTTTACCATCATTTAACATGTTAATTTTATTATTTGTATCTTTCTGAGCATTCTACCTTCCATTCTATATTAAATTTTTTATTTTTTATTTTTAAATATTGAACATTCTGTTCTGTGTTAATTTTTTTTTAATTGTTGGGTATCCATTCTGTGTATCCATTATGTATATCCATTCTGTGTTAATTTTTAAATATTGAACATTCTGTTCTGTGTTAATTTCTTTTTAATTGTTGGGTATCCATTCTGTGTATCCATTATGTATATCCATTCTGTGTTAATTTTTAAATATTATGTGTTAATTTTCTTTTATTATTGGGCATCCATTCTGTGTTAATTTTCTTTTATTACTGGGCATCCATTCTGTGTTAATTTCTTTTTAATTAATTAGCATCATATATTTGTATTTGGATACTCATTCTTCATTGACACCCATTTTACAGTTAATTACTTATATCCATATGGCATGCCTTAATAATTATGCATAATTAATCAATTAGCCTTTTGTATTTGGTAATACTCATTCTTCATTGGCATCCATTTTACAGTTTTTGTTAATTACTTTATCCATGTATCCATATGACATACTCTGTTAATAATTACTGTTATCCATATAGTATCCATGTTAATAATTATGCATGATATAATTAAATTTTGGCAACAACCATTTTTCATTTGGCCTATTAATTAATTAGCAACTTGTATGCGACATTTTCATTCCCTCATTCTAATTATTTGCATGATGTATTAATTAATCAGTATGCATATGTGGCTATAATTATTTGATATTTATTTTGGTGTGAATCGCAATATTATTTATTTGCATATTGGGCCAAATCTACTTTAGCATTCAACTGTTAATTATTATTTGATATCCATTTGGCCTCGTTTAATTATGCATTAATCAATTATTTTGCATCCTGCATTAATCAATTATTTTGCATCCTGCATTAATCAATTATTTTGCATCATTTTGATTTAATTAATTATGTTGCATGTGTTGTATTAATTAATTATCTTGCATCCTACATTAATATCTTTTACATTTGGCATATATTATCAATGTATTTATTTTATCTCAGCATATTACTTCTAAGTATTTTTCAAATTTCATAATGTTTTGCCATTGTTATTATTCTTTTTTTATTTAAATATAATAATGTAAATTGGAGAAAAAGTATTGTTTTTTATGGATTTTATAATTTAAAATCTATAAATACATGAAATTTTTCCGTTTGAAATTTAATTAATAGATTATTTTTTTTTAAATTAACACATTTCATATTTTAAATGAAACTGAGTAGTATTTTCTATGAATTTATTAATTCTAGATATATGAAATTTTTCATTAAACACCTATGATAGAGATTAAAATATCAAGTGTTGGTATCTTAATATTCTTAAGGTGAATAAAAATATTTTAAAACAAAAATAAACTTAATTTTTCTAATGGCTCCTATGCCACTCATAATCATCAATTCATGCTTAGGTTTTACTTTCTTCGATATGAATTGATAAACATGGGACATTTAAACAAAACCTAAATAAAAATTTTATTTTGTGAACCTCTATAATTTAATTTAAAAGATAAAATTGGGTAACCATTTTTTGGGTGTTGTAGGGTGCTAACACCTTCCCTACACACAACTGACTCCCGAACTTAAATCTCTGAATGTACGTAGACCATTTTTTTTTTTGGGTGACCAATCACACCCTAATATGGTTGGTGGCGACTCCAAAACTATTTATTAAAATTAAATAAACGGGGAGGTCGGCCGCTCCGCGTAGCGATCACGTCGCGACAGTATTTAAGCTTGAGAATGATTTTAGCATGTTTTAGTCTATACCTAAATTGTTCTAAGATATATAGCAATCCTTCGGGGGGAAAATTGCCCATGCATAGAAGGTTGTTTGATGAGTGTATTCAGTATATACCTAGTTTCCATCACTGGTACTTGTTAATGAGATGAGAGCCTTTACAGATTCCTAGTTTTCATCTCAAGAGATGAGAGCTTGTAAGAACACCTAGTTTTCCATCTGATTGTAGCTATAACAAGGGAGGGCACTATTGATGTCTAGTTTCTATCTTGTAAAAATCATATCATAGGATGATGGCTTCCATGCCTAGTTTCCGTCCTTATGATTCTCATGGTATAGTAACTGAAAGAGAAAGTTGAGATAAACTATTTGAATTTGATATTTATTTATGTTAAGTATTAAAATTTAATGTTTAACTATTTAAAAGACATGTTTTATAAAACTGTCACTCATTGAGGTATTTAACTTACCATTTCAAAATATTTTCCACTTTTTAGCAAGAGATAATGAATCGCAAGGCTGACCTTCTGTCACCAATCTGCTGTGTTAGTTATTGTTAGATTTTGTTTACTTAGTGGTTTGTATTTCAAGATAAAGCTACGTTGTGAACATATGTTCTAAGTTAAGTTAGTCAAATTGTTTTGATTTTCGTTCTATTGTTGAGGCGTTGATATGTAATTAATGACATATAGCCTTAACATGTTTCGAGGATTATGTAATAAAGTTTGTTTAACCTATAACTTAGCATTGGCCCACTAATTAAATTCTAAGAATGTTAAGTTGCATTATTACGTTAAAAGTTAGTAGTTAAGGGTCAACTGGTGTTTTTTAAAAGGAAAACGACATCGTTTGATTTCACATTGTCTCTCGAGTCAAGATTAGGTGATTCGAAAGGGAGTGTGACAGTGTGTTAGAGTCGAGGGAGGAAATCATGTGTTGAGTTTGAGATTTGTGCCAAACGTCGAGTGTCGCACTACCAAGAAATGTTGATATTTCTCTTGCACGTCTCTATCTTAATTTAAGAGGTAAATCAGGAGGGATGTGACATGAACTACATTAACCCACTTTACCTATATGAAGTTGAGGGTGAAATGTAAAAAATGAACTAAAATAGCCCAATACTCGAGAAGTTTCCACCGCTAAGTTATAAATAGTGCTATATGATAAATGAAGATTAAAATAGCAGCCCATTAAATTCATTCTAAATGAGTGCTTTCGGCATGTGAAGTAAACCTCCCTAAAATGAAAATTGGTCCTCTATTCTATTTACGTAATTAACAAAAAAAAAAGAAAAGAAAAAAGAAAGAAAAAAGGAAAAAAAAGGAAAAAAAAGGAAAAAAAAGGGAAAAACACTTTTACGTGAACTCTTTCGCACAGTATACGCCGAACGGCGGTCGTTCCTTTCGTCTTCTTCTTCTTCATTTCTAACAGTCTTCACCGCCGGAAAATTCTCTCAACTTCTCCCTTACAGCATGAAGCGCGTCTTCGAAGAAATTTCCGACGAAGAGTGGTCCAATCACTCCTTCAAGCCCTCTCGCGTCTTCACAAAACCACAGACTGAACCTTCGATCCCTCCTCCGATTGAATCTTTCGCATACCGACCCCACCAGCTCTATATTTCCGACGAGAGTAGCGACGATTGTGTCGTAGTCATGGAAAGTTCCAAAAATTATGAGGAAAATTTGGAGGACGAGGATGTCGAGGTTGAGGGAGTGAAATCCACCACGGCAGTGAGTCGTGGCCGTCGGTTTGTGGTTGATGACGAAGATGATGAAAGTGAGAGGGAATTGACTGAGGTTTGTGATGTAAAGTCGACGAGCGAGGAGGAGCTGGAGGAGGGTAGGGAGGATGACGATGATGTCGTCGGTAAGGCTTTGCAGAAGTGTGCAAAATTATCTGCCGAGTTGAAGAGAGAGCTGTACGGCTCTTCGGTTTCTGCCTCTGAACGATATTCAGAAGTGGAGTCTTCTTCCGTTAGGATAGTCACCCAGGTACATCTCAGAGTTCAATCTGAATTGGAGCGCTTTTATTTCCTCAGCATAATTATGGATTGATGTTGAATGGTCTTCTTGCTCGGTTTTGTTTTGTCCCTTAACAGATTTAATAGTTTTTGTTTAATAAGTGGATGCCATAAATCAACATCTAACCCTTTTATGATCCGTTAAATGTGTATATTGTTTGTTCTTTTTGTAAAACGAACCTCACAAGGAGAAATGAAAAAAATGAACAAGAACAAAGCCCGTACAATTGAGCCAAAGACTTTGCAGGATAGAGCTTCAATTGTTGCCATTTTTTTTTTGTTTGGTATGAAATAATTTTATTAATGTTGTGAAATTTACAAAAAAAAAAAGAAAAAGAAAAAAAAGAGGAGAATCTTCTTAGAGATGACAAGAGGTTTCCAATTTGTTTAAAGGGAAGCATAGGTATAAGACTTAAAGGAAGTTGGCACTGTACACCAGGATATAGCAAGATAAATTACCTGATCATAAGACCTATTGCAAGCATGTTTCTTATAGTAGACAGAATTCTTTTATTTCTTTTCATCTAAAAGGTCCCAAAAGAAAGACATAAAAATGTGCAACCACAACAATGCCTCATCCTTCTTTAGAAGGTGGCCAGAGAGGATGGTGAAGCGAAGGGTCTTCATGTCAATAGGGAGGGTCATCCCTCTTGACGATCTTCAACCTTTTACTCCAATTTTTCTGGTTTGGAGATTAATATGGCGAAGTGCCAACTCTTGGGGTAAATTGTCATTTGAACACAACTTGGGGTAAATTATCATTTGAACAAGGTGGGTAGGTGCGTTGATATGGTTGGATGTGAGGTGGGGTCCTTCCTTTATCTTGTCTTGGTCTTCCCGCTGGTCATAGCTTAAAATGTCTAAAGTCTTGGGATCCTGTGGTGAGTAAGAGTAAGATTTGAAAGAAGTTGGCACTTTGGAAGGGGGTTTTTGTCTCTTGAAAAGAGGCAGGATCCTGATCTAGTATTTCTATGTTTTGAGTTGGATTCCAACCTACTTCCTATCTCTCTTCAGGATTTGGTGTCAGTTTGTAAACTTTAGAGAAGATCAGGAGTGATTTCCTTCAAAATGATGGTGGAGGAGAGGAAAGGGGCACACTTAATAAATTTGTGCTGTCCTCTTTTGAGTTGATCCTTTATCTCTCTTTCTTTTCCTAATTATAAGTGAAGTCCTTGTGCTTTTGTTTCTCGAATTCATGAGAATGGAGTTTTTGAAGGTCTCATGGTGGAAAAAGATAAAATTCACGTCTCAATTTCGCAAGAAACAACTCTTGTGGTTGGATGATCCACTTTTATTCTGCAAGTATAATGAAGCTATGTTGGATATTCTGATCCAAACTATTAGGTTCTTTGAATGGTGCTCCGGACTCAAGGTAAAGGAACAAATCATTCTTCTGTGGTGTTAATGTTGATGATAAATTTATGCTTTCTACCTTCTCCATCTCCAAGCTGAAATGTAAAGCTGAAAAGCTACTGTTTTTGTATTTGGGTTTCACTTTCGGTGAGATATCCAAAGCAACTATCTTTTTCGTGGCTAATTATAGATAAAGTTTATAAAAAGCTAGACAGATGGGGTGGGGGCAGTATATTCGCAGGAGGTTGATTAACTTTGAGTAATGCAGTTTTGGCAAATTTACCTGCCCATTATATGCCAATGTTCCTAATGCCCAGTTTGGTGATCTCAGAAATGGAAAGAACTATTTGCTCATTCTTATGGGAAGTTTAAAAAGGGAGTAAACTGGAACATCTTGTGAATTAGGATTCCACTTCAAAGTCTTTACAGGGTGGAGGTATCGACTTGGGAAACTTGGAAAACAGGAACTTGGCTTTATTAAACATATGGAGTTGGAGATTTATTAGGAAACCTGATGCACTTTGGTGCAAAGTAATAAAGAGCATTCATGGTGTTACTTGTTAGCACCTTTCAGTGACATACATTAGGAAAGTATGGTTTGAGTTTGAGAAGCCCATGTTTTAGGATTTCAAGATTTGGAGTAAATTCTACTATCTAGTTAGGAAATGGGGGGAATATTTACTTGTTGCTTGATGTTCGGAGTCTTGATTCTTCATTCGAACTGCATTTCCCTCAACTATTTGATATAGCTTCATTCCCAAATGGTAATATATTTGATAATTGAGATTTAGAAACTTGTTCAAGTAACTTTCTTTTCCAAAGCAACTAAATGATAAAGAAATTTTAAAATTTACAACAGTTGAGGAGGAGCAATTTGGCTGACAAGCATTAATCTCAATCACCTCTTTTCTATTCTGGGTGATGACCATTGGATTCTTCAAGGAAATTTACTGTTAAGTGCTAACTCCTCATCCAACCACTTGATTACCTCGTCCCCTTTAAGAAAAGGAGATTGATTAGGCTTTGTGGAAATCTAAGAGCCCTGAGCTTATTAATATTTTGGTGTGAATAATTATTTTTGGAATCCTGAATTGTTCTACTACTTTGCAACATAAGCTTCAGGTGCACTAACTTTTGCCTTCTATTTGTACATTATGTATGGTGAACTGTGAAGATTTACAACAAATCTTGGTTGGCCCCATATTATCTTCAATGTCAAATATTACTGTTCAATATAGTCAAGGGGACCCACTCTCCCCTTTCTTATTTCTTCTGGTAAGTGAAGTTTTGAGTTCTTTGATTGCAAGACTACACGAAAAGGGGCTGTATTAAGGATTTTGGGTTGGAAAAGAAAAGGTGTATGTCTCTATTCTCCAATTCGCTGATGACACCTTAATTTTCTGCAAGTTTGATGATGAAAATGCTTGATAATCTTGTGCACCAGAAAATAAATTGGGAAAGATTTGCTGTACGTGGCATTAATGTTGATGATGGGAAACTTCTCTCAGTGGCAGCAAGGCTAAATTGTAAGGTGGAGCACCTTCCACTTGTGTATCTAGGCCTACCCTTGGGTGGCTGTCTGAAGGAGGTGGAGTTTTGGCAACCGGTTATTGATAAATTACAACGCAAGCTGGACAAGTGGAGAAGATACAATCTTTCTCGAGGAGGAAGAGCTACCCTTTGCAAATCAGTTCTCTCTAACCTTCCTATTTATTACATGTCTTCCTCCAGGTAAGGTTTTATCAAAGATAGAACAAGTTCTGAGGAACTTCTTTAAGGAAGGGAACAAAGGTGGAAAAATTAATCATCTCTCTTTGGCTTCTCCGCTTGACATGGCTCTAAAGAAGGCTTTTTGGAGGACGAGAAGTCCTAGACGAGTTAATATTCTGGTATGGATTATAATAGTTGGTCACTTAAATTGCTCCTCGGTCTTACAAAGAAAGTATCCTTCCCATTGTGTGTCTTCAAGTATTTGCGCACTGTGCAAAGGAGAAGAGAAAGACATTCAGCACATCCTCTTTGAGTGCGGTTATGCTCAAAACTGTTGGTTTGCATTATTTTAAATTTTTTGGCATCAGCTGGGTTTTTGGAAAAACAGCCGCGAGCAATGTTTTTCAGATTTTGGTGGGGCCAAAGCTTAAAAAGAATCAATAAATCCTGTGGATTAATGGGATGAAAGCTGTGTTGACTTATTGTGGTTTGAAAGAAACCAGAGGGTCTTCCATGATAAGGAAACTCCTTGGTTACTAGATTTGAAGCAGCTCGATTGAACGCATCCCTTTGGACCTCTCTCTCCGAGGCTTTTGCTGATTATTCAAGTCAAGATATTAGTTTAAACTGAAGTGTTCTCGTTTCCATGAATCGCGGATGATACCTTAGTTTGCTTGGTTTTTCAGTTTTAAGAAAACTTAAAGGTTGAAGAAGTGAAAACTTGAAGGTTGAAGAAGTGAGTGAGTTTCAGATTATTAAGGGGCTTTAGTCACACAGGAAAGAAAGGGTTGTAATCAACCAAAGTTAGTGGTTGTTGGCTCCTATTGGAAATTTTTGAGTTAATTCATTCCTCCGAGTTAAAGCTGTAATAATTCTATGGTATTACAGAAGTCTTAGTCGAAAATCGTTAATCTAATTTGGAAAATGGCTTTTGGTCACTGCTTGTCTTCTTCAATCTGCACTTTTGCTTTGCTGCTAGTGACTCTTCACACAACCTAGTTTTGATTGCTTATTGTCAACTTGTTTGCATCGTTTTCAGAATTTTGTGTTTGGGAAGATCCTAGAGATTTATTTTCGAGCAAGCTTCTCAGCGTAAGACCTCGATGGAGTCGTCAACTTTTAGCCTCCTCGTGGTGTTCCTTCTCCAAGGATCTCGAGTTTGTCTCAGTGCGAGTTGATGGATGTTTAGTCTGATATAGTCTTTTAGTCCTTTTATTTGTATTTGTATTTCTTTGTACTTCTTTTGGTTTTGCTTTGCCTTTGGACATTACTCATTTGTTTTGGTTTTTAGCTTGTTTGGATATGACGAGGGTGTTATGGGGTGTCAACCAGGTTGAGATGTCCAGGTGCACCTCATGATCCATGGTTGCATGCTCATTGTATAATTCTCTTGTACTATGAGCTTTCGTCTCATTATTATTATATTAATAAAGAGGCTGTCTCCTTTTCAAAAATAAAATTTGTTGACAGTAGTTGTAGATAAGATGGCTCTTCCTCTACTACAATTCATAGTCTTGTTTTGTTATTTTTATTATTCCTGGCAATGATTGTAAATTTTTAGTCTTTATCAATTTTTTTTTTGAAACAGAGACAAGCTTTTTTATTAATAAGAACTCAGAGTACAAGAGAATTATACAATGAGTAATAAAGAAGTCTAAATTAGGGAACTTGGGGGATCAGGAGGCGCACTCAGACATCTCAACTAGGTTGACACCTCCTTAGCGCCAATCATCATATTCTGAGAATACAAAAACAAAACTTTCTAAAATTAATTAATGTCCAATGTAATACAAAGGGGCCAACAGGCAATAAAAAACTAGAAGAAAATCTAACACCCGATAAGGCCAAAAACATAAAAACATAAAAACATAAAAGTTCTAAGGCTAAAAATGAAGAAATCCACCAAGACTTCAAAACACAGAAAAAGGCCTACGGTAAGAACTAAGAATCTTTCCAAGTTATTTGTAAGATTCTTTTTGTAGGTAATGACGATGCTAAGAGGGTGTTAACCTAGTTGAGATGTCTGGGTTGTATCTTTATGCTTGTTGTTTCCTTTGTACTTTGAGCATTAGTCTCATATCATTATCTTAATGAAGAGGCTCGTTTCTTGTTCTAAAAGAAGTTATAAGCCAATACTGAGCAAAAGCAAATACAAAGATAGTCATTAGAAAAAGCAAGCAGTACTGGAGCTAAAATATGACAAATATCAAAGGGAGCTGTCCACCGAACATGAAGGGCAAAGCATCAACTTGGAGGGAAGATAAAAGCTTGCCAATTCAATAGTCTCTTGCAAAGAGTAGTCCTGGAAGGTTTTGGATAAAGAGCACCACGGTGTTGCATAAGAAACCTTAGATTTATCAGTGAGGAGAAAACCCACGTGAGATGGGATGATCATCAATAAAGGTCACATACCATCGTTTTTCTGGAGAGGTTATAATACTCTAGGTACGCCAAACATCACTACGAATAAGAGTGAAGGGTTGAGAAGGTTTATAAGGTTGGGGCAGAAAGGTGACTCTATGCTGTTTTGCATGATCACAAGATAGAGAAGAGATATAAACTTTATTAAATAAATGAGGAAATAAATATTTTATGTATTGAAAAGTTGGGTGATCAAGGTGAAAATGCCATAACATACCATATTTTTCTGAAGTTGGAAATTGAGAAGACAACAAACTAGTCCCATAACAATTCCTAGAGGGAGCATTATTGTCAAGGAGATAGAGTCTCTTATTGAGACGAGCGGTGCCAATCGTCTTCCCCAAGCTCAAGCCCTGAAAGAAAACATTGTAGGGTTAGAAGGAAAATTAACAATTTAGGTCACTTGTTATTTTACTAACAGATAGTCAATTGTAAGATATTTTGGGTACATGCAACACGTTTTGTAAAGTTAAACCATCAAAGGGAGAAATATGACCCTTGCTTGCAATAGGAGCACAGGACCCATCTGCCATTTGAATCTTTTCATTACCAGCACTCGAGGAATAAGATAGAAAATTATAATAGGATCTAGTCAAATGATAAGTGTCCACTGAATCAGGTATCTATGGCTTCTTACCATTTATGCTTAGGAAACTTAAGGATTTAGAGGTATCTGATTGAACAATGGCCCTAAAGGAAGAGACACCGTGGTTACTTTGACAATTCACCCGAGATTGTGGTTGGGGGGCACTCGCCAATTCTCTTAACAGCTTGACTAGGGCTGGGCTTGTCATTTGAAGGGCGTCTTTTGCCATTTGATGGTCAATCGTGTAACTTCTAGCACTATTCTTTCGTATGCTAGGGTTTCTTGCCAAGTTCACACACCGGGGTTTGTTTCCCATTTTGTTTCATTGTAAGAACCCGATAATTTTGCATTGAAAGAAGCAAAATCAGGAGGAGATACCATCATGATGTTCATAGCACTGACTTTGTCTTCCTCTAGATCCACCTTAGGACACTTCTATAAGAGAACGTATAGGCTTTTGTCCCAATATACGGCCTCGCACTACATCGAACTTGGAGTTCAAATCAGCTAAGAAATCATAAACACGATCAACTTCCTCAAGCTTGGAATATTGGACACTTTCGCACGGACAATCCTAGATATAATTTCACGACACATATCCATCTTTGACCAAATTAGGGGCAATTTGTTAAAGTATGAAGTGACATCTATCGTCCCCTGTTTGCACTTATGAGCATGTTTACGCAAAGTGTAAAGATGAGATGCGTTCTTTCTTTTATAATATATTTTTGAACTGCATCCCAGATATCTTGAGCAGTTGCAACATACAATGGTTTCCCTATTTGAGGTTCCACATTATTGCTTAATTAGCTGTGATCGAAGGAGGGAGTTTTCCCCTTTCCAAATATGCTCTCTCTGGTCTGGGTCTTGGTATCTAATCGGTGGACACTCAAACTTGTGACGTCCCTCAAGGACCATCGGTAAATTGAAAGGAATGCCTGAATTCATTGTTCTAGAATTTAGGTTTGTGGAAGCACCTAGGGCTGCCCAAAGAGCAGAGATTTGCTGAAAATTTGTCTGAAGATTAGCTAATTGTTGTTGTAACATTATCGGGGACAAACCATTGAACCTTGATGTTCATAACTAGGCAACACATGATGAGCAAGACTCGATTGTTGCTAGAAGTTTGTTGCCGTGACATGGAATTTACCTTTGTGCTAGGCAGACGACTCACTAATCTCAGTTTCATGGTGTATGTTTCGGCTAGGGTTTTCGTCAAAAGTTTATGGTGGCACCATAAATGAACGGATATGCAAGAACTGAAGATAACAATCAATAACGACTTGGACAACAGTGACGGCAGGCTGCAGTGGAAAAGTTGGCGACGCTGGCTATGATTCTGTCGACGTTGGCCGTTGTGGCAGTTGTGGCTTGGACAAGACTGGTGCAGAGCTCAGGTGATCTTGCACCGGATAGTTTTCGCCAATGGCGGTTAGGTTTCGTCACCTCTCTATGATACCATGTTAAATGGTAGAGAAGAGAACCCAAAGTTTACGTGGAAAACCCTAGAACAGGGAGAAAGAGGCACGACAGAGAGTCTAGTCCTAATATAAAAAAGGAAATGAAAGTATAGTTACAGTTTGGACTGTGTTTTCTGTTCTGTTCTTACAATCAATAATCTTGTTCATTATTATTTTTCTATTTCTATTGATTTATAATCCTAAATTTTTTAAAAAAGAATTTCAATGCACAAGTTGCTTCTGTAAGACAAAAATGCAATTTAATGAATTTTAATATCCTAATATAGGATGATATTAATGCGGCTTGCAAGGCTGAAGATTCTGATTTTGAGCCTGTTCTCAAGCCATATCAGCTGGTTGGCGTGAACTTTCTTCTTCTTTTGTATCAGAAGGGAGTTGGTGGAGGTACTGAATACTGCTCTTACCATCATAATGTGTATAACATAAATTTGTAGTAACTGCCATGGGTAACATCATGTTTACTTTTATATCTGATTCTAGTTTGACCATGCTTGGTAAAAGCTGTCGTTGTCCAACTGCGGAGTCTTTGTGAAACTGAATTAGCTCATATTTTATGTACAGCTTTGAGCTTAAGTGACTATCAAATTGTGCTGTTCGATTTCTTGTGGATTTTGATTTCATACCACTGGATTGAAATATTCAATAAACGCATGGCAAAAAGTATTGTTGAGTTAACAAACTGGTTACTAATTGAGCAATTTTATTTGGGGACTTTTGGTTGGATTTTGCTAATTAGATAAACTGTTTTATGTAGTCATTGGGGTTTTCTTATGATATCAAAATAAGCTGGCTATGTAGCAAAGAACTATAATCATGGGCGATAATTTTATATAATATATTGAATAAATCAAAATAATTAAGAGTACATATGACCTTTTACATAGGGAAATAAGTAGAAGACCTCAAAAGAGCTACTGAAGGAAAATAGTAATGGAAAATACTAATAATCCATAAACCCTAATTTTCCTTTTTAACTCTCTCAAACTCAAGGTGGTAGAATCACAAATAACTTGAGTTTGGTAAGAAAATGTCTCAATCAAATCTGAAAATGTAAGCTTCTGGTTTTTTTTCTTGAAAAGGAAACAGAATATTTCATTGATATAATGAGAACGGGAAATCCAAATACAAGAGACAACACAGGACAACGACAACCACAATGGCAACAAAAATCAAAACAGATACAATAAATGGAGAAATAACAAAACCAGAACCAAGGCCACACTAAACAATACAAAACAACTATACAACCAAACAAAACAACTTCAAGAAAATAAAAAAGGAAAATTTTCAAAGAATGTATCGTCAGCTGCTGCAATCCAAGAAAAGACTGACAACCAGGGGACAGAACAAGCCAGAGATGACACCAGCTCTGAGGAAGGAAACAACTTCAGTCACCACAATGGCAACACAAAAGCAAGGATAGCTAGAACACTTGAATAAACACTGAACATCATCCAATGATAAAACCCAAGGTAGAAGAGCGCTCAAGCCATAATTAAGTCACAAGTTTCAACAATGAATCTCAAGTGAGCTGGAATTTTTGAAAGGGACAAAGGGGTTCTATTGAAAAGCTCGTCCACTTTTGAAGCCAAATCATCATCATGAAACAAAGCAGCCAAATCTTCACCCAAGATTTCTATTTTCTTCGGAGAGGTTTGAGCTAAAGACTCAATGCTGTCACAAGAATCCTGAGTGCTCACACTAAAGGGAGAACCAACTTTGGACTCTAAAATCTTTTTTTGGTTGGAATGCGGTGGAGAGCATGGAATGCTCTTTGAAAATGAACATCCGAATTAGGATTAAAGGCTGAGAATTTGAATTTCTGTGGTAGGGAAGGGGCAGATTTCTTGGTAGAAGGTGGTAACTGAGCATGCAAACAACGGACTTCTAAAAGATCTAGGTTGGAATCTGAAAAGGAAAAATGAGGAGCGAGATTTCTTTTCTTTTTCTTGAAAAATGCTTGGGATAGGGTTTCAACAACCGAGAAAACTTGTGATGCTGTTGGAACCCAGTTTCCAACACAGATTCAATATGAAATTGAACTAAAATCTTTATTGCTAATAGTATAGTTTGGATTACAATGAAAGATTTCAAATTGAATATTAACTTTCAATTCGATGTACAAGAACTCTCCCTCACCAATCTGTATCCTATCTCTCAAGGATGCACAGAACTGATTACATCAAAGACTAGCCAACTTTTCCCTCCCACTTATTTTCTATTTATATCACTCTCGTCTACCCTGTGGTTCCCCCTTCAGTTATATTTACAGCTAACTCCTTCAACGACTTATTCTCTTTATTTTTCCCCCTTCTACTGTATTGATGAATTATTGGTGGTCTATCATTGCATTACCGCTCCAAATTCACCTTGTCCTCAAGGTGGAAATGAGGAAAGGATTGTTGGAAGTTATCATAAGTCTCCCAGGTTGCCTCATGTTGTGGTAACCCCTTCCAACTCATCAAAACCTCCCAAACTCCCTTATCATTCTTTTTATAACCATAGACTTCGTCCAGTACAGCAGTCCATTCATGATTCTCAGTCATGTAGGGCACTAACTCTTGTTTATCCTTACATTCACTAAATGCTCTTTTCAATAAACATGGAAAACAGGATGAATGGTAGCTGAAGCTGGCAACTCCAACTTGTAAGCCACAGATCCAATTTTCTTAAGAATTTGATATGGACCAAAGTATTAGGGGACAGTTTCTCATTTCGCCTCTTTCTCATTGATACCTGTCTATATGGGTGGGTTTTCAAGTACATATCTCCTTCTTTAAACTCTACATGTCTTCGCTTAAGGTCAACATAGCTCTTCATCTTCTCTTATGCTACATGTAAATGATCCCTCAATGCCCCCAAAGCTAAGGGGAAGGTTCTTAACTGTGAGCCACCCTCCATACCTTGTAATGTGTTGCTTTTCTATGCATCATCCCACTTTTCATATAATAGGTGAAATTTTCGGTAGTTAAACCATTTTCCGGGTTTGATAGTTACATCTTCAACCTTTCCTTTGGTTACTTTGATGACGGCTTTATTGGCATATAACGGGTTAATGTTGAACAAGTCTTCAAGATGGGTCTTTTATGTCCTTCCATTCATCAAAGGCAAATAAACATGATAATATCTAGAGGTTAGAGAAGTCTTCCTTAATGCAATCGTCTGATTTTCGAACCCAATGCATTTTGCCCAAAATTTGATTTTTTTCCTTTGTGCTCGATTGAGAATTGCTCATGGCATCCTTTACTTTATTTGCATAGCTTAAACCTAGGGAGTTTGCTGGAGGAGGCCGTGATTTTGTATTCAGTGAGTCATGTTGTAGGGAGGAATGCTACTGTTTGTATTAAAAAGTCCTTAATCATATTAAGAAATGAAGACCATCCCTTCTTAGAATCACCCGAAAAGATGTGAATAATGGAGAAGTCACTGTATCCCTTTCATGTTACACACCTCATGAACCACCCTGAAGGAGTTCGAAATTTAGTTAGTCTTGCTGATTCACGTCCTTCATTTCTGTTTTCCAAAAAGAACTTCAATTCTGGTTCTTTTACTAGGTTCGTAATAGCTTCCATGAACCATTCAAGTTGGAGCTTAGACACTTTGAGAATATTTCTGAAATCTACATCCTCAATATGGAAATATCCTCTTTCAAACCATATGCAGTAAAACGAATCTTGGATTTTCCAGTTTTTCACCTCCATGTCTAAAACTAATTATCTTGCTAGAATTAGAGGGTGCCGAAGTCAGGGAGAAGCTGTGGAGTGTGGGGGGAGGAGAGAGGAGAGAGGAGAGAGGAATTACCTTCCCCTCTCTTTTTACTTTGTTTCATTGTATTTGGCTTAACTTTTTTCTTACTTTATTTTGGGTTATGTTGTTTTGGTGCTTAGGGGGTGTCAACCTAGTTCAGTTGCCCGGGTGCACCTTCTGATCCCCTTTGCTTATTGCTCTCTAGGCATCTTTATTACACTCATTGTATAACTCTCTTGTACTTTGAGTTTTATTATTAACAAAGAAGTTTGTCTCCGTTTCTAATAAAAGAACCTTCAATTTGGGATTGTGGTGATGGTGAATGGCATGAGGACTATTTTGCTGCCCATCCAAAGTAGCTCAGATATTCTCTCGCCTCTTATGTTGGGCTTGAACATCATATTGCCATTGCCATTGCCGACCCAAAAACGATGCCTTGCATTCATGCAAGGACACTTGTGCACATCTCTTAGTCTCTTTCGTGAGATAAGTGGGTGGTCGGAACTTTTCTACAATAGCTTCACCAAAGCTTTGAATTTCCAATCCTTGTAGCTATATTAGTTCATTTACAGAAGATCCTTTCTCTGGCCTTATGTGGTCTTCAGTGAGATGATTTCTTTGATTCATCTTCACTTTTTGTCTTTTTGCTTTATGTCAATGCCTTTGTGGATTCTAATTAGTTTTGATTTGTTTTTTATTGGATAAGATTTCTGGCCAGGTTTTTCTAGTTGTGGTTCAAGTTGTTGGCTGCTGTTCCTTTTCAAGATTTCTCTGAAGTTGGGCTTTGGTTGTTTGGTCTTTCTTGTTTTTTAGTTGTTCTTGTTTTATTGTATTTGTTTTAAGATCTTGTTGTTTTTTCCCACTCCCTTTTGGAATTTGTTTCCACATTTTCGAAGTTGTTCTAGTTAAAAAAAGGTAGAAGAAAAAACCTCGGCAAGCTTGATCTTTTGTACAATTTTTTTTCTTGTCAATTAAATAGTTTTCTAACTAGAATCATAGAGTTAAGAAAAAGAAATTAAATTAGTTAACTCGTCTTTTAATCTGCAAATATAGTTTTTTTTTTCTTTTTATAACAATGGTGTTAGCACATGATAGTCAACCGATCTTTTTATTATATATAAGGTGTTGCAAATCTGTCATAGTGGGTCGTTGTGCTGTCTCAGTTTTGGTGGCTTTTGGCCATGTTATATGTAAAACATTATTGATCCAAATTCCACATGAATCTAATGGGAATCCATTTGATAGAAATGGGTTATGAAGTTAGTAAGAACCCTTCGGGATTTTTGTTTTGTTAAGCAGTATTTTATTTTTGATTGGCTTTTGTACTTTTCAGCCCCTTTGTGCTTGTTCTGGTGGTTGTTGTTCAGGGCTTTTTGACTACAGCGGTGTGGACGGCTATTGTTTTGTATCTTTGTATGTTTGTGGTCTTTTTGGCAGATATGATGAGGGTGCTAAGGGGGTGTCAATCTAGATGAGATGTCTGGGTGCGTCTATTGATCCATAGGCTCCTTCTTGTTTTTGATGCTCTTTGTATAACTCTTTAGTTTGAGCATTTGTCACAAATTTTAATAACAATGACTGGTCTCTTTTTCAAAGAAAACAAATTATAGCACCACCATTCGAGATTTGCATATACCTTTTCTAGATTCCTATAAATGAAACACGCACACACATGACGTAACACTATCTGCATGTACTTGCTGGATTTTACATGTAGAAGTAAGATTTTACTTGAACTGGCGGTTGAGGTTATTAATCTTTTGAATTCAAGTAATGCATTTTCAGCTCAATTCAACATTTCAAGTAATAACCAATTGACATGGTGTCAATTGATCTGTTGTTGCGATAGATTTGCATTGAAGATTGGTGTAAAATACATTTTGAGACAGTTTCATGCCTTGCCTTGCACCAATAGTGGGCTATTTCATGCATCTCTCCTATAGGATTCTGGATTCTGTAGTGAGCTCAACAGAAAGGTAGGGTGTTCAGATCATGCAACATAGTTTTGCAAGGAGCCATGGACTGGCAGAAAAGATAGAATTTATTTGGTTCTAGTTCTCTTTCTGACAAGCAACTAGCTTGCTGAAGTTTGAAGAATGAAAGTCTCTTGTGTCAGTTATATATTGAAGCCATCAGGTGCAATTATCTTAAGGTATATTATCTATATAATTTCTCCATATGTTTTTACTTGGCAAATTACACAGTAAAAACATGTTTTAGTTGCCATCCATTGGTACATCGTGAAAAGAAGTATTAAGCACTTTTAGTTATGGCAAATGTTTAACTATCTTTTCTAATGTCATAGGATGTGAAAGATTGTCAATATTATTATTCTGTTTCCTTTTGAAAAGAAAAAAAAAATGTCATAGGTGATGTGAAAGATGGTCAATATTATCTATGCCTATGTACTTATTTTGAGAGAAGTATTTGCTTTTGATATTTGGGAGTTTTTTTTTTTTTTTAAATTTTTAAAAAAGGAAACAAGTCTCTTTATTAATATAGATATCAATAATGAGACAATAGCTCATTGGACAAGAGAATTATACAATGAGCAATAAAAATTTTAGATTAGTAGATGCACCCATACATCTCAACTTGGTTAACACCATGGAGCGTTATCATCATCTCCATAGTTACAAAATGAACAAGTTGGGCCATACAAAGCCTATACAGCCGTAACCACCAAAAACATATAATGAAAGAGAAACTAGAGTACAGATGCAAGACAAAAGTACTAAAGGACAAAACTTCACAAAGATTTCTACTAAGCGGAAGAATTTCTCACGAGTTTTGCTGAAAATAATAATTTCTTTCTTATTTCTTTGAGAAGGAAAGAGTTCCTTAAATAAAAGAAACACCCAGTACTAGTAAGGAAAAATACAATAAATACAAAGAACAAAACAACAAAATAGGAAATCAACTTCAATGTTGAAGTTCTTTTGATATTGGTTGGTAGAAACAAATTATTCTAAACTTTTTTTGATCTATAGTTATTTGGCTGTGTTTGAATTCTAATGCTCTTTCTTTAGTTGAGATATGTTTTTTTGTGATAGACTTCTGAAAAGTTGTTGGCTTTCTGGATGTGTGAATTTTCATCCATTTTGTGGCTTTCTGGTTTGCGGATTTTCATTAATTATCCAACGCAAAATATGGTGTTTGGAATTGGAATGAAGATTAGATTTTTTGTTACTGGAGTGGAAATGTTTTATCTATCAATATTGCTTCGTTTACTACTTTGAGTTAGGGTGGAGTTTATTTTTGTAACTACTGTTCTTTTGCTAGCCTTTAGCTCAACAATGGTGTTTGTAGTATCATGGAAATTCTGCTTGTAAGTTTGTCTTATTCTTCATCCAAAATTGAGGACATAAGTGTTCAAGCTGGTGGTGTTGAGGCGCAGTCACTGACAGCGAGGCGAGAGGCAAGGTGATGTGAGGCCATGCCGCTCTGCAATTACCCAGGGCGAGCACCCATAACAAAACAAGCTATCTTCTTTTGTTTTCTTGAATACAAATATCAGTTTCTTATAAAAAGAAAACAAAAGGCAGCATTGGTCACAAATTCATCTGTTGTGGAAGTGTTCCTCACCCCTTCCTGCGTTCCCACCTTCACCCCTTCCCCATACAACCGGTGATTTCCTGCCTGCTCAGGGTGGGTCCCTGCAGGTTAAATGAACATGTTTATATATATGTCCTCTTGACTTCCTTTTTTCATTAATGAAAGATGTTTCCTTTTTTAGAGAAAAAAACTAGTGGGTGTGCGGTGTTCGTTCGTTCGTTCAAAGCCAATCTGTTTTGTTATGGGTTGTATTTTGTTATATTTGCTTTATTTTTTCATGATTAGCCATGCTACGGATTATACTTGGTTGTATGTGCTTTGTTTATTTCATTGTATTTTGAGCATTAGCCTTTTCTCATTTTATCAAAGAAAAGCTTTGTTTTTCTTGTGGAAAAATATCAATTTGTCAATATTTTTTTTGAAATGGAAACAAAACATCATTGAATTAAGGGAGGATCAGAGATGCATCCAAATATCTCAACTAGGTTGACTTATCTTTAGCTCTGACATCCAAGAGACCGAGATTGATATTAACAACAATAAGACTGAACTAACCAAAACAAGAAACCGACCATACAAGTTAAAAACTTTAGTCAACAAAAACAAATTATGGGAATCTTGGCTGCAAAATGTTAATGCTTGATTGTTATCGAGTGTTGCAAAATGCTTACTGGTTTAGGCCCTAACTTGGCATATTAGCAGAACTGTATACATGTTCATCATTTTCTGTTATTCCAATGCCAACCACATCAAAGTAGGAATTCTCCCAAAACCAGCAGGGAAGTATTCTAATCTGATTGAATAAGTATGCAAATATGGGGCTATGATTCAAAAAGTATGCAAACCTTAGGGGCTAACTCTCAATTTTCTTTTGAGTTCAACAATGTATATGTGATGAGGGATTCAAACTTCTTACCTCGAGGGTACATGCTTTGTGCCTGTTGGGATCTGCACAGTTCGACAGGGGTTAAACCCTTTATTTGTAGAGGATTAGTGGCTAACCTCATCAAGCAAGAATGCAAGATGACAACAGGGCATACAAAATTATAGCTGAACTAAACTTTTTAATGAACATTGAACAGCATGATGCTGGTAATTGCTGTAGCTAACTTTGTATTCCGTTTTGATTCCATGGTACGGGAATCTGAGCTTGCTGCTATTCTAAAAGTCCATCATTGTTGTCATAACGAGTGTAGGAAATAACTCCTATGGCTGTGTTTTATGATTGTTGAGTTTGTTCCATGGGTTAGCTTTAATATCTTGTAATTTTCTCAATATTGCAGCTATACTTGCAGATGAGATGGGTCTGGGGAAGACAATACAAGTCAGTACTGAATATTTCTGTTAGCAATTGTTATTTTGATGCCATTACTTCTTCTTTAATCCTTCTGATGACAGGCTATAACATACCTTGTGATGTTGAAATATTTGAACAATGATTCGGGGCCTCACCTAATTGTATGCCCTGCATCTGTTCTGGAGAATTGGGAAAGAGAACTCAAAAAGTGGTGCCCATCCTTTTCTGTACTCCACTATCATGGGGCCGCCCGGTCGGCATATGCTAAGGAATTGAATTCTCTGGCTAAGTCAGGGTTGCCTCCTCCGTTTAATGTTCTTCTTGTTTGTTATTCTCTCTTTGAAAGACACAGGTCTATAATTTTTTTTTTGTTATTTATTTATGTTAGTTTTTATTATGTGAGTTTGTATTAGTCCTTATCATGAACGATTTTCTACAGTTCCCAGCAAAAAGATGAACGTAAAATCCTGAAACGCTGGCAATGGAGTTGTGTTCTTATGGATGAGGCTCATGCCTTGAAAGATAGAAACAGCTATCGGTGGAAAAATTTAATGTCTCTTGCACGTAATGCAAAGCAACGATTAATGTTGACAGGGACACCGCTTCAAAATGATTTGCATGTACTGATCCATTATCAATTTTGTTATTATATGACCATTTCTTTTTATCATGCAACAGCAGATAAACTAATTTTTTTTTCATTCTATTATTTTATTTTATTTTTTTGTGTTTTTCGTGAAAAAGCTAGATATATGTTGACGTGTTATAAGCATTTATCAATTGTCTTTTGAGATGTTAAATGCTTTTAATATTGTTGAAACTCTTTGGTTTGCTAAATGTTTATTGCAGACATTTACAAACATTTCTACGCCATGCAAATTGAAAAACGTATGAGGAGTATTAGCTCTAGCACTCGTCATTTGTCTATGCTCTTTTCATTGTATAAATGAAAAGTTTGTTTCCATTTAAAAAAAAAAAAAATCTAGCACTTTTCATATGTACTAATTATGGCTTGAATCATTTTTGGTAGAATTACTTTCATTAGTAAAAAAGAGAATCAATTCTAGCCGTAGAATCTCATCTACAAGCTTAATCATCTCATGATCAACTATCTTTCTTCAAAAGTATGGCAAACCTAGAATTTGAAACCTGATGCAGGTAGGATCAGAGTAATTTAGGTAAGGCCCTAGATTAATCTCTTTTACCCTACTTTTTTGTGACTTGAAAGAACTTCTCACTTGTCTTTTCTTTTTCTTCTTTCGTACTTTGTTATTATCCAGAGAATATAATCACATATCTGATTTGTGATCTATCTCATGGTCTGCCTGCAATTTTGATTGATCACTGTTTTAATCGACATGATTAGTTTATAGCTCATCTGATAGGATTTTTGTCCAGGAGCTGTGGTCACTGTTGGAGTTTATGATGCCCAATCTCTTCGCTACTGAGGATGTGGACTTGAAAAAACTATTAACAGCTGAGAATAATTCATTGATTAATCATATGAAATTCATTTTGGGTCCATTTATTTTGAGACGGTTAAAATCTGATGTTATGCAGCAACTTGTTCCAAAGATACAGCAGGTAGGTCGGAACTTCTTTTTCTATTATTACTGTTGTTTTTTTTCAACTTTGCTGCACTTCAGTTTTGTTATTCCTTCTTACAATTTTTAAAAATTATATTGTGTATTTCCTTAACTCTGAAAAATGTTGTAGGTTCGGTATGTTGCAATGGAAAAACAACAAGAAGATGCCTACAAGGATGCTATTGATGATTATCGAAATGCTTCTCGCGGCCGCGTTGGTAGAAATGGCAATACTAATTCAGATAACATATACAATATTCTTCCCCGTCGTCAGATATCTAATTATTTTGTTCAGTTCCGCAAGGTGTGTGAGACATTTTGTGCTTACATTTTCTGGATGGATAAGCTTGTTGTGTTGACTTAATTGACTCCAGGAGAGACAGTTGTTCTAATTACATATTTTGTCTTTTGTAGTAACATGACTGTGAATAATATTTAGAAAATTACAGCATCACAAGTACTTACTAATGAAATTGACGACCTCTGATTAAGAAGAATGAAAGGAGAATATTCATTTAGAATATTTATGAATCTTAACCCAATCTCATAACTGGAGATTGATTCATAAGAGGCTGGAAGAATTTTTCCAAACGAAAATTTAATAAATTCTTTATTTGATGAGAATGCTCTCATTAGTATTGATCAAGGATCGATCATAGATTTTATCTGTCAGGGAGGAAAATGACAGGCTTGGGGGAATTTCCACCTCAATTCGAAAGATGGGACCAACATCAAACACAGTCGGCCACTTGTTTTAAAAGGCTACGGTGGTTGGCTCAAAATAAAATACCTTCCTCTGGATTATTGGTGTAGAAGCACCTTTGAGGTTGTTGAGGATCACTTTGGAGGTCTTATTGACATAGCCACTGAAACTCTAAATTTAACAAATTGTAGTGAAGCTTGGATTTAGGTAAAGAAGAACTCATGTGGTTTTGTGCCGATCAATGATTGAAATTACAGATCTAAAGAGGGGAAATATTTATCTACAATTTGGTGACTTTGAATTTCTAAATCCTCCTAGACCTTTCAAAATTCCTATTTTGTTAGATGATTTTAAAAATTCCATTGATCGTTTGAGAATTAGAGATGTTTTGTTAGATGAAGGTTTTGTTCTTTCATCCTCTCCATCAGTATTGAATGTTCCAAAGTTATTTTTTGCAGCTCTCCCTAGGGGTAGAAATCCTTTTGAAATTCTGTAGTTTTTCCCAACCATCCCACCGGCGCTGGAGAAGAAGACAAAGGCCGACAATCAAGTTGATACTGAATTAATTGCGTGGGCATCTGAACAGGCCCCCTTTTTGAATGTTGTCGAACCCAAGATAAACAGCTGTTGCAAAATGCCAATGGGGCCCACATCTATTGATTCTGTTTTTAAAACTCCAGTAGATGAAGATCTATCAAGTGGGAGGAGTAAAGAAAAAAAGGCCCACTTAATTACTATTAAGAGTAATTTTAATTCGGTTGCTGAAGATTTATTAAGAGAGAAAAAATGATAAAGCCTCTTAAATTACCATCATGAATAATTATGATATATTCTCCAAAGTAATTAGAAAACTTTTACCCTTCCACCCAACGGCTCTCTCCAATTCCGGCCAACACATCTCCACTCCCTTCAGTTTCTGGATTCTGCAAAAGGCCTAAATCAGCAAAAGGTAGCAAATTTTTTCAAGCTCCAAAAATCCTCAAGCAAACATCCTTCAACAACTTATGGACTGACTTATTAAAATCTGAGTTTAATGATGGATGTCCTCTCAAAGTTCAACTTTCAACCCCTTCTCGGATTCACTGTGCTGAGCCATCTATTTCAGAATACCTTTTGGAGGCATGCAACTCCAAAATTCAGACATCTAATAGCCTCCTCAGGTCAGTAAACTCAGTTTCTCCTACCAAGCAATTCAATTATTCGAAACTTCCCAACTCTAACTCTAAAATAAATTTGATGCGAGGCTCTCCTTGTCTTGCTGCCAATTCCTCTGAAAAGCTTCCCACTGAGGCCTTGGATTCACCTTTTAGTGTCAGCAGTGAGGAGCCTTTGGGTTTCCTCAACGGTTTTGATCACAAGTGTAATGCAGAAATTGAAGGGGAGTAGATCTCACTGCCTTATTTGATGAAGCCGTCACTCCTCTCAAAGTACCCTTGGAATTGCCTAAGGATCTGGTGTCCTAAGTCATTGGTTGTGGCATCGTCTTGGTTTAAAGAGACAGCTGACTGGAGGGTTCTTGACTGATAAATGGGCTGCATATGGGTGGATGTTTAAATTAAGCGAATGAGCGTATTTTTCATCTTATGATGTTGGTCTAAACTCTGGTTTGAGTGCATCACATATTGTTGTTTATGATCGGCAGAAAAAAGGCTAGTGGAAGTGATAATCGATGGAAAGATTGTTTTGTTGATGATGGCCATCTATCAGTCAAAAGTAGGTCTCACTCTTATGGATAAAGAGGTGAAGGAACTCATACATTGCATTTCTGGAAAGCAAGGAAAGTGAAAAAGCTAGATGGACCATAATAACTCCGATAATGAAATCTATTTTGGCTGGCTGATCATAAGAATGTTTTTCAGAACCATAAAATAGCAACCTAATTAAAAGCTAGATGGACCAAACTTATAGGAGGTATTAGAGGGATATTAAAGGTATATTAGTAATTACCTAGGGGAGTTGGTTATGGAATTTGGTTACAATAGAAATTGGGGGGGGGGGGGGGGGGGGGGATTGGAGTATGAACCAGAATATTTTCAAGATTAAGAGGGTCCAAGTACTTCAAACACTTGGTTTATCTTGTAATTTCGTTACCGTTTACAATAATAAATGTGAGTTTTGTTGCTTTAACCGAAAATTAAGACATTTATTTGTCATCGGTTCATCATTTCAACTTATTTTTTTATAAAAATTTATTTATTTTTAAAATAATCAATTTGTCCTTGGGATTTGAAAGTTTGTTTATGGTAAATAACGAAATAAGAAGGGGTGGATTTGAGGACTGCAAACCTTGAGCTTTGACAAATTACATCTTTTTGTATATAATGAAATAGGTTAAACGCTACTGATTAGAATCTCTGTCTCAATTGGAAGTGAAACTTCTTTGCTTCTTTAATTACACGTTACTGTTTATATGGTCTATTGGTTGTCACGATCAGTACACCCAGTATAATCTTTTAATGTTTAAATTTTTAATCTATTCAATTTTTTATTTATATTTCTGCAACTTTTCCTTTGTCTTCTATTTCTTGTTTCAGATTGCTAATCATCCTTTACTAGTACGGCGCATTTACAAAGACGAGGATGTTACCCGTTTTGCTAAAAAGTTACACCCTTTAGGTGCATTTGGATTCGAGTGTACCGTGGAAAGGGTAGCTGAGGAACTTAAAAGTTATAATGATTTTTCCATTCACCGGGTACTTATTTTATTATCCATAATTACTTTTATCTAGTTTGATTTTAGATATCAACTGTCTAAATTCACATCTTATTTTCTACTTGTAATTTGTTATGATGACTGAATTGACATGTTATTTGCTGCTTTCTTTCTCTTTCGTGGATACATTATGCATGGTATATTGTATTGGACTATAGCCTGCTTAATTACACTTAATATTGTCAAGCAGTATTTTTTTTGTTTCGTTTTAAGTTTGGTCTAACCAAAATACGAATTTTACTTGGAACATTACTACGATGGTCCATACCTTTATTTTCTTTTGGAACCGAAACGGGCTATTTCGTTAAAATAATGAAAAAAGGCCAAGGCTCAAGGTTCAATAAGTGATTGGGGTGTTTGCAAAAATAACAAAAAAATTTATGATAATAGGGTTCATGTACATTTTCTAAATTGCAAAAGTAGCAAATTTAAAAGCGGATAGCCCTTTGATAGTCGTCTGATAGCCGTTCGATACATCTAATTATTTGCCATATTTGTCATATTTGCAATATGCAAAAAGAAAAAGGTGCCATGGGCTGCTTTTTTTTTAATTTTTGTCATTTGATGCAATTTTCCATAAATAATCAAAGCTACAAAAGGCAAAAACAAACAATATGAATACAACTTCTTCCAAAAAGGAAACAAAAGAAACAAAACCAGCTGAAACAAGCCAAAAGAACAAACAAGAGAAGGAAAATAGTAATCCTAAAATTTGCAGAGATCGCAAAGGGTGAAGATAAAGTGAGTCAATGGTTGAACCACTACAGTAAGTTGATGCCCTAGGCAGACGGTAAAAACTAAGAACAAATCTTTCTAAAGTAGGTTCCACCGTTCTAGCTTTAATAATTGGTATTACAAGTTACAACATAATTTCTGAAATGCCTACATCAGTTTTCTTCGTTTAGGCTTGTGTTTTTTATTAGTTGTGTTTTTCTTCATTATTTGTCTTCTATTTAGAGATCTTGTATTTTAGAAGTAGTTATGAGTTAGTTCAGAAGATGTTCATCATTTAACTCAGCCACAATGCATTTTTTTGTTTTGTTTTACTAGTTTGCAAGAAATGTTACAGTTGACATATCTGTTTGGACCATCAAGTATTTCACTTTACGATGCCATTGCATTTGATAACCATTTTTCTTTACTTTGCAATTATTTCACTGTTCAAGTTTCTTTTAATCATGGAACTTAATGGTTCTTTCCATTCGTCCCTTCCAAGTGGACACCAATGGTTGAGCATTACGTTTCTCTTTTGTTGTGATCTGTTTTCCATTCTTCTATTTGCAGTTATTACTTTCTTATGGCATTACTGACAGAAAGGGAGTTCTATCAGATAACGAAGTGCTACTTTCGGCGAAGTGTCGGGTATCGATTTGCCATCCCTGATGAATGATTTATTTGGCTTTAAATTTTGTGCTTTGTTAAATTTCTTCTGAACTTTTTTCTTGAACCGATTTACTTTTGTCGAAATACAGGAATTAGCACAACTACTTCCTTCACTGAAGCGAGATGGACATCGAGTTCTTATTTTCAGTCAATGGACTTCAATGCTTGACATCCTAGAATGGACATTGGATGTGATTGGGTTTACTTATAGACGACTAGATGGAAGGTATTGTTCCAGCTGTATATATCTTGGTTGACCTTCCGTAGTTGTAACAGAAAGGAGTAAATGAACTTACCTCTACCATTTCTATGTTTCAGTCTAAAATTGTGAGGTAGGAAAATTTGTTTATCAACTCCATCCTTAACTCTTCAAGTGCTTCAAGGCTCATATTGCATTTGGAGATAATATATTACTCCTATAAAATAATCATACATAAAATTACGTGCTTGCCCTTGTATAAAAACATTTGATTTATTTTCGAATTTCAATTACATCAATCACCTTTATATATATATATGTAAGAAATATCCAAAGAAACAGAGTCAACCACCCTTATCAACATTTTCTTTTATTTATGAATTATGCAGTGTTCCTTGTAGAAAAGCCCCAAGGCAGAGCATATTAAAGAAGTCGTGATTGTTATATATATATTATATATATATAAATAGCTGTTTCCCTGAGAAGCAATTATAGAAACATGCAGTGAAACTTCTGCCTCAATTACATTCCAGAAATATGCATTATAACATTATAACATTATAACATATAACATTCCAATTATTTTAGTTTAAAATTTAGGACTTTATCATTTGTACTTTTTATGGAGTACTGTTCTTTGCTTAGTTATAGGGACCTTGGATTTTATGAAAAATATTATGTATCTATGATCAAATCATAATGGACTTTTTTTTGAGTTCTTTCTTTATGACAGTACGCAGGTAGCAGAAAGACAGACGATAGTTGACACTTTCAATAATGACACGTCTATATTTGCATGCTTGCTTTCTACTAGAGCAGGGGGACAGGGGTTGAACTTAACTGGGGCCGACACTGTTGTCATTCACGACATGGATTTCAATCCACAGATTGACCGCCAAGCAGAAGATCGTTGTCATCGAATTGGCCAAACCAAACCTGTCACTATATACAGGTATTCCCTACACCTTTCCATCAAATTCTGGTTTACTTTTCATTGGTACAAAATTTGGATTCTCGGTGTTAAAGGAAATTATGGCTTATTGGATTTATTCTTATTTAATATTTTCCATATTTGTATTTTACCTTTATTAGTATTTTTGTCTGTATTTATTCACCAATGCAATAGATTATTATGTAACATTGATTTATTCAATATATTATATACAATTATCATGGTAACAGAGCTCTAGGATTTATTTTATTGAAATTTAGCTGCCGTTGCCGCCACTAGCCTTGTTCGACCTCTACCTCTGTCGTCTTGACTAGCAATCGACGGAGGTAATCGACAAATGTAATCGATGGAGGTAGACCCACATGTAGATTTGCCGCTCTCGAATGCCAACCCTTTTGCCCAACTCGTCGTTCCGTTTAAACCAGCACTCTGGTCCAGTGTTGTTTTCCATCTTTGGTTCATCCTTGAACCATTTGCTGTCCGTTTTTACATCTGCTCACCATTACTTAGATCCATTCATGCCGTCCAGATCTGTCTCCATGGGTTTTTCCAATTTGCTGTTCAGTTTGCTCCAGATCTGTCATGTTGAGTTTACGCCTTTGTAGGTCATGTGATTTTGTGGGTTCATTCTCTTTGTGGTCGTACAACTATGTCCAGATTTGGTTTCCGTTAAAGTCCTTATCGATGGAAAATTCATGCTTTTCTCAACCAGTTTGGTGTGGTTTAATAGCTCGATTGGTTCAATTTGGTTCAGTCTTGGTTCCCCGGTCTGGTCCAATTTTGGTTGGTTTAGCAGTTTGGTTCAGTTAGCCCAATTGTTATGTTCTATTTCCTGTTTTTGTTTCGTTTTCAAATGAGTTGTTCATGGGGTTTGTTATAGATCTCTCAATGAGAATCTTTGTTCCTGTTCAGAAGTTCTTGTTCTATATTAGGATTTATGAGTTGTAATGTGTTTATATTAAAATTATGTATAGTTGTCCTTTATTGAAATTTTACATTCTCTAGATTAAGGTTCCTTAGTTACGTATATTTATATGTATCTTCAACTTGATTAAATAATAAGACAATTATATTCTCCAAAAGTGGAGAGTACATGGTATCAAAGCCCGTTTAGGGTTTTGAATACCTGTTCATTTGTTTCACGACTACCTTCACACAAGGTTAGGGTTAGGGTTTAAGTTTGGCTCATAAAGTTTGAGTGGCTGTTTGTCTACACCACCCACTGAGCGTCGCTGCTGTTCACCTGAGTCTGAGTTCGTTGTTTGTTGGAAACAGTCATGTGTGAGGATCACATCCTGTCAGATGGAAATTGTTATGTCTCCATGCGCCGGTACGTGTAAGTGCGTGGGAGTTCCATTTTTTTTTTTCGTCGGTTGGTTTCGTGATGATTTGCGTTCTTTGGCTGGTTTGTGCATTTGGTATTGTTAGAATTAGTGGGTTTGTTGTATGTTGAAAGGTCAATGGTAGTTAGAATTATTCTTTTCTTTTTAATTAGGCTCTTGTCATCTATTGAGTTTCCCCTCTTGTATCATTTGTTGAATAAGAAAAATGATAACAACCCCCTACTGTGGGTTTTTTTTCCCTATACTAGGGTTTCCATGTAAGTTTGTGTGTTGTTCTTTGTCGTTATTTTTAATATGGTATTAGAGCGGAATAACGACGAAATCCTAGACACCAATATCGATAAAACCCAAACAGAGGAGAACCTCACTGTTGTTGTCGAGATCAACGCCACCGCCACGGACGATCTGTTCTATCGTCTTCAGATAACGGCTATCGAAGCAACCCTTCAATCGCACATGCCTTCAATTGCTTTCACAGCCCTTTACCAACCACAACCATCAGTTGTCCACGCACCATCACTTCCTATCTTCACGCCATGGAACAGTCTTGCTTAGCCGCAGCTGCACCCAACCCTACCTCAGTTGCGGTTTGTTAGTCTTGTCCAGTCAACTTTTGAGGTTGGTGAATCCTCGACTTAGTCCAAACCTCATGTGCAGGATTTCTATCAGGTTACCACCCGACAACAACTAAACAAGCTTCAACAGTAAATCACAACATTTAAGGCAATGTTAGGGGCTCTTACTAATACTTCCAGTCGTGGTCTTCATACAACCTTACTGATGTATTATGAGAATCCAGTAACTTTGTTCCCCATTTTGTTCTCTACTTATGTGTTTAATTCGGTGGTACAATTTAAGAAGTCTTTACATGGGAGAAGTTGAATGGCCAAAGGCCCAAAACTATTTCTTGTGGTCCCCATTTGTTAAAATGATCATGGAGGCTGCTACAAATTTGTCTTTTTAACGAGAGAGATATCATGTCCTCTACCAGGAGATCCCTAGGAACGCTACTGGAAATGGGAGGATTCTCTTATTCAGGCCATGTTGATCAACACTATGGAGCCACAGATTGGCAAACCCTTATTGTATGTTACAACGGCCAAGGATATATGGGGCACCTCAAAAGCTCTATTTGAAACGCCAAAATACCTCTTGCCTCTACACACGGCAAAAGCAAGTCCATGCATGCAAGCATGGGACTATGGATGTAACATTTTACTTTAATAAAGTCTCTTATTTCCTGATGGATCTTTAAAGAGATTGTTTGGAACTGTCCCAGTCATGGCATACAACACTAGGGACTTGAAGAGGTTGACAGAGTATATGACTTCCTTGCTGGTCTCAACTTGAAGTTTGATGTAGTTCATAGTTGTATACTAGGTCGGAGACCTATTTCCTCCTTAATGGAGGTTTGTTCTGAAGTCTGCCTTGAGGAGGATCGTATGAGCGCCATGAACATTCTCACCACTCTTGCCATTGATTTTGTTGCCTTCAGTGGGAGATTCTTTATTCATGACAAGGAGAAGCACAATGAGAAACTGGTTCCCGATCTATGAGCATTGCAAGAAACAGTGGGACACTAAATAACAATGTTGGAAATCATGTGGTCATCCTCTAAGAGGCAAGGAATGTCCTCCGAACGAAAAATAGAACGCCCTCCATTTCTCATCCCATCCATTTCTTTGCCCCATGTATTGCATTTGCCTCGGTTGTCCTTTAACTTAATTTCTATTAGCCAGCTTACCCGTGATCTTAATTGTTTTCTCGTTTTTTTCCTAGTTATTACTTGTTTCAGGATTGTATGACGAAGAAGATTATTGGTAGAGGACACAAACGGGGGCCTTTACATTTTTTACCAACAAATATTTGTAGCTTGCTTTGGAGTTACATTCCCGTTTGAAGCTTATTGTCGTTTGGGGCATCCATCTTTGTTCATGTTGAAGAAATTTTGTCAAGAATTCTATTCCTTGTCATATTTGACTTGTGACTTGTGTCAATTTGCTAAATTTCATCGTCTTAGTTCTAGACTTAGAGTCTCTAAACGAGTTTGTGCTCCTTTTGAGTTAATTCATTTCAATATATGGGGTTTTGTCCAGTTTGTGTCTCAAACAAGTTTTTGTTATTTTGTTACTGTGGTTGATGATTACACTCATGTAACTTGGCTATATTTAATGAAAAGTTGTTTAGAGTTGTCTCATTTTTGTGTTTTTCATGTTGAAATATGAACTCAATTTAATGTCTTGTCAAATCCTCGCACAAATGAATATTTCTCTCATGTACTTGGCTCTTACGTGATCATAGCATCATTTGGCAATCTCTTGTGTAGACAATCCATCCCAAAATGGAGTTATAGAAAGAAGGAACAGGCACTTACTTGAAACAACTTGAGCCTTCTCTGTTTAGATGCATGTTTCGAAGCTCTTTTGAGCTAATGCTGTTTTCACTGCTTACTTCCTGATTAATCGAATTTTTCCTCTATCCTCAGTGGTGAGATTCCTCATCGTGTCCTCTTTCGTACCAAATCTTTGTTTCTATAGTCCTTAAGATCTTTGGTTGTGTCTGTTTTGCTCAAGGTGTTCGTCCTCATTGTACTGAATTAGACCTAAAGTCTTTGAAATTAATATTCTTAGACTATTTGCATGTTCAAAAGAGTAATTGTTGTTTTTGTCCCACTTTAAACAGGTATCTTGTATCTCTTGATGTTCAATTTTTTGAAACTTTGCCCTTTTGTCAACCGTTGTTGATTTCGAGTAAGGGAGAGAGTGGTGATCTTTTTATTTGTTAGATACTTCTCCTACATCATCCCTCTCCTACACCTTCCTTTGATTCTCTTCTTTCTGGCCCACCTGTTTTTTGAATCTACTCCAGGCACCTTCCACAACAGCTTTCAGACCCATGTCCTACACCACTAACTTCTTTGCTATCTGATCTAGGACCAAGTGATGATCTTCCCGTTACCCTTTGTAGAGGTAAATGCACTGTGCTTACCTTATTTCTTCGTTTGTTTCATATACCCAGTTGTCTTTGTAATCTAGAATTCAGAGAGTATATTTCTTATTCATATAGAGTTAGAGAAAAGTTACATATATATATAGAGAGAGAGAACAAATAAACCCTTCCCAATATGTATAATTATGATAAAGGACATATATTATAAATATATATCATAACAATCTTCACCCACATATTCCTTTATTACATTCGTTGATTCGACCTCCATCCTTAACTCTGTTCATGACGCTTTATCTTATTTTGGGTCACATAGTGCAATGATCGAGGAGATGACTAATCTAAATGATAATGGTACTTGGGATCTGGTTTTGCATCTAGTGGGAAAGATATCTATTGGGTGTAAATGAGTGTTTGCTATAAAGGTCAACCTTGTATAAACAATGGCTTGGTTGAAAGTTGGTCTTGTTGCTAGAAGTCATCTCCAAGTCTAAGGGATTGATTATTTTGATACATTTTCCTGTTGGCAAGTTAATTTCCATTCGACTATTTCTTTCCATGGCGGCTGCTCAAAGTTGCTTTCACATCAACTCGACATTAAGAATTCTTTTCTTAATGGTGATATTCAGGGAGAAGTTTATATGGAGCAACCACCTAGGTTTGTTGCTTAAAGAGAGTGAAAAGGTGTGTTGCCTTCTGAAGTCTATGTATGGACTGAAACAAAGTCCTCGTGCATGGTTTGAAAAGTTTAATCAAGCACTCAAATGTTTTGGTATGAAGAAAAGTATGTTTGATCGTTCTGTATTCTACTGATGATTTGACAATGGTGTAACTTTGCTTGTTGTATTTGTTGATGATATCGTTATCATGGGAAATGATATGTCAAGTATATCATCTCTCAAGATTTTCTTCCATGGCCAATTTCATACCAAAGATTTGAGGCGATTGAAGTATTTCTTGAGTATTGAAGTAATGAGAAGCAAGAAAGGTATTTCTGTCCTAACGAAAATATATATTTGATTTGTTGTCTGGGCAGGTAAATTAGGAGTCAAAGCATGTAGTATTCTAATGATACCAAATTTGTAACTTGTTAAGCAAGGAGAATTGTTTAAAGTTCTTGAGAGATATAGAAAATTCGTTGGAAAGTTGAATTATTTAAAAGTGTCACGACCTGATATGTTTATTTTGTGGGTATAGTGAATCAATTTATGTCTCCATCGATTGTGGATCATTGCGTTGCATTAGAACAAATCCTATGTTATCTAAAAGCTGCACTTGGACGTGAGATTTTATATAAAGATCATGGTCATACAAGGGTTAAATGTTTTTCAGATGCTGATTGGGTTGGATCTATAGAGGATTGGAGATCGACCTCTGGATAGTGTGTTTCAGTTGGAGGAAACTTGGTGTTGTGGAAAAGTAAGAAATAAAATGTAGTTTCACGTTCGAGTGTTGAGTCTGAATATGGAGCTAAAAAACAATTGGGTGAAAGTGTGGATACAACTTTTATTTGAGATCGGCTTCAGTGTTAATGTGCCAGGTAACTATGGTGTAATAATCAAACTACTCTTCACATTGCATCCAAACCAATATTTCATGAACGAATTAAACATTTTGAAGTGGATTGTCATTTTATTCCCAACTTTCCAACAAAATAGAAGGGTTGATATCCATGGGATATGTGAAGATGGAGAACAATTGGACGATATCCTTACTAAAGCAGTAAATGGAGCAAGAATAAGCTATCACTTGACATATTTGCTTCAACTCGAGGGAGTGTGTTATAATATATGTTTATATTATAATTATGTATAGTCATCCTTTACTGTAATTTTACATTCCCTAGATTAGGGTTTCTTAGTTGCCTATATATACACTAAGATCATTATATTCTCAAAAAAATACACAGTACACTATGTTTCTATCCCAAAAGTTCTTGGTTCCGCTCTTTGTGGGTTTGTGTTTGTAGCTTAGAAGTTCTTGTTTTTGGTCTTTGTGGGTTTTTGGTTCTATCCCAGATCTGCTAAGTTGATCAGTAGTTTTTGTTCACAAACTCGAGTTCTCCATTCTAAAGGAAATTAGGGTTTATTGGATTTATTCCTCTTTAATATTTTTCATATTTGTATTTTTCCTTTATTAGTATTCTGGTATCTATTTATTCACCAACATAATAAGTTATTATGTAAATTTGATTTATTCAATATATCGTATAACACTATCACTTGGCATTTCGATAGTAGATGTTCAACTTCATATATTTGAGTCTTTTGCAGGTTGGTGACGAAGGGAACGGTGGATGAAAATGTCTATGAGATAGCAAAACGGAAGTTAGTCCTTGATGCTGCAGTTCTGGAGTCGGGTATAGAGATGGATAACGAGAGGGAGTCATCTGAGAAGACCATGGGGGAGATATTATCAGCAATTCTTCTTGGTTAGAGATTTTGTTACTGACTATAACCCAAAGTCCAGATTCATATTCTCAGTGCTCGCTTCTCATTCATTATGGTCGTAACCTTATATAGATGTAACATTTTGTTAACGCCTCATTGGTGCACAAAGCAATAGAGCTATCAAAAGTGTTAGTTTGTGCAGTATTAAATAGATGTAACATCACTAATGGCAACTAGGTTATACACATGTTATATATAGGAGATGGTACTTTTATAAAAGCAGAGGTTATTTTATTTTCATTTGATGTTTACGGACTTTTCAATTTGTAAGGATAAGGATGTAAAATACTCAAATGGATTAAATACCATTTTGGTTCAGTAGTTTTGGACTTTGTTCTATATTAGACCTTATACTCTGTAATTATGATAAATATCAACAGTGTTTCAATTCACTATGTTTCTATATTTTAATTTTATGAGAGTAACCAT
Organism: Cucumis sativus; assembly: GCF_000004075.3. Classification (NCBI taxonomy): domain Eukaryota; kingdom Viridiplantae; phylum Streptophyta; class Magnoliopsida; order Cucurbitales; family Cucurbitaceae; genus Cucumis; species Cucumis sativus. Next base: position 8,473,641 of record NC_026659.2, read on the forward strand.
TTTTGTCTAATTCAAGTTGATAAACTCATTCGTTAACAGTTAAGCCCTTGAATTTAGTAATAATTTAGTGTTTTATAACCATTTTATTCTTGTTATGAAAAATATTATTAAAATATAATGATTAATGTTATATAATGAACCTTACACTTAACTTTGAGAGAGGTTTTATGTAATTAAGGGATTAAATTGTTAAAAAATGAAGTATGGAAATTCAGTTGTTTTCTACTATGGAAGGTTAGGGTCCAAAAATTTAAACAAAACAAACTTTTACCAACTTCAATTAAGGACAAAGTGTTTTTTAACCATATTAAAATTAGTTTATAACCTCATTAATTACAAAATTTACCTGTTTTTGCAATCCTACTTCTATTAGTAAGGAGATGGACAATAATGGGGCATAGCCATTTTACTAAAATACATGCTTTTAGTTTATTGGGAAACTTTAGCAATCCTAATTTTATTAATAAGGAAATTAACAATAATGGGTGTTAACTCGAATTTATGGGATGTCGGTAGAAAAGAAATATGCAAAAAAGGTTCAAGAAATCTTGAATAAAAATTAACAAAAGAAGTTTATAAACCAAACTCGTTTATACAAAATACTAACAAAAAATAGTAAAGAGTAAGCAAGGATATTGTATCCCAGGGGAATCTTGTTTAGGAAACATCAAATCTTTAATCAGAAACCAAGAATTCTAATATAGGATGAGGGAGTTTCTGACGAATACAAGAAAGAAAAAGGAAAGCAAGTAAGTGTTTTGGGATTTGAAAGAGAATCTTGGGCACAAAGATAAATGGGGTTCTCTTAGTCAACTAAAGTAGGAATGATAAATTCTAGCCTTCTTTCCATCATATAATAAAAATATATACTTCAGTCAATTTAAATTCAAGGACTAATTACTTCAAGAAACTAATCAATAAGATCGAATCTAAATTCATACTAAACTTACAAAAAAAAAAAAAACATTTTCATCGTAGCAATTTTTATGAATTCTTTAAGTTTGCCATAAGATTTTAGGTTTTAATGTTGTGACATTCAAAAGCAAGGAAAACCTCTATTTTAAGAATGATTAACTAATTGAATTCTAATTGAAAATTCAAGAAAAGATCTAAGGAAAAAAACAAGCTCAAGATCCAATCAACAATTCTCTATCAATCTTACTTCAAAATTCTTGTTTGAAGCCATTAAAGATTAAACAAAGTTCATGCTATCATGGGTCGATCGAAAAAGAAATCATGCAAGAAGAAGATTGGAACACAATTTAGACATTGAAAGAATTGCAAGAATTTTCATTTCCAAAGGAAGTACCACCTTAATTCTTCATTGATTTCAAAGTAGCTTAAAGAAGCAAGGGGAACAAAAGAGACATTCTCGATGGAAATGAGAGATTTTTATTGATCTTTTTAGAAAGAATTACAAGAGAAATTTCCTAACTAATATGAGTAAATTTGAAAAATGGCTCACATAGTCGATCTACATTGGCTAAGCTGAGGGAGGCATGTGACACACAAGCATTGACGTGAAATTAAAGTCCGTAGCACTACGATACTGAACTGGGGTTGTAGAGTTGATGCGAAACACAACTCTAGGGTTTTTGCCATTGTGGCTTGGTATAACAGTGCTGAGGGTGACGCCATAATGCTTCTTATTATATTTTGCCACTCAATCTTCTTTTCACTCGTTTTAACTCGTTCTAGCTTGGAATTGAGTTGTTTTTGTTGCGATGGACTAAGTGGCTTCTCTAGATCATAATTCCCTATAAAATAAGAGAATCAATGCATAAGTGTGGCTATTTTGAAAGTTTTAACCATGAAAACCTAACCCGTTTATGGTACGATCCATGGGGCACAACCTTTTTACTAAAATATATCCTTTTATTGATAAAGAGTTTGTCATAAATTTTTAAATAATTATTGAAGGTTTTAAAAATAAAAAAACAATATAACAAAATAAAAGACTAATCAAGTAAAATTTTGAGACATCAGTGCTTTTTCTCCAGCGTTCTCCTAGCAACATCTTGGTCCGCATATTCATATTCAAAACCTACAATACTTGGAAGGTCATCAATAAATGTTGAGACTAGTAATGCAAACCTTTGACTTTCTATCTCATTATTTTAGAATAATGAAGCTTGCTTAGTTGTGTTGTTGTTGATGTCTAAATTAGTTAGGCAAGCATGTTGAGTTATTAAGAAAGAAAAAGTGAAGTGAGATTTTGAAGAACATAAATAATTTTCCTGTGTTGTGTGTAGTTGTTGTGTGTAGTTTGAAGATAAGTAGGCAGCCAAGCAAGTGTAGCAATATGTCTTGAGGAGTTGTGGTTAGGCCACCAAAAGAATGAATAGTTGAAATTTGGCTAGTGTTGGCTAGGCGAGCTAGGGGTTGCCATGAGGCCAACCTTGTCTAAATAATCTCCATGTGATCAAGAGAGTGTTGTGAGGTGGCCACATGAATGTCGTAGGTGGCTAGAGGCAAGGGGGTTGGGTGACATGTTAGAATGAGTTGTAAGAGTGCTGAGTGCTTATGTGGCCATGGTGGGTGCCTATGTAAACCTTGAACCTTAGATCCTTAAAGCTTTTTTTAAAGATTCTTGTAGTATCCTTGATGAAAGGAAGTTAAGAAGAAATTTTATTAAGAGTATTAGGTGATAAGTGACATTTTTGAGGTGACATGGTTGAAGTGACATAGTTGGTGTGTCATTGTAACCTAAAGTAAGAAAGGTTAAAGGAAATTTAGTTAAGTGTTTGTGTCATGGCCAAAGGGAGGTTAGTGAGGTGGAAAGTTAGCCCAAGCGTCAACAAGACGTTTTGAGTGAAGGCTAGGTGGTTAAAGTTGTCAAAATAACCTTCATGGACATGAAGTAGACAACCATGAGTGAGCTAGACATTTTAAGATGGACCAGATAGCCATCCATGTCATGAAAACCTCTAAGAAAAAGGTTATGTGACCAAGAAAAGTATGCTAGGCAAGGAGTGTCATGCTAGGCATTTAGGTAGCAAACTTGGCTAGGTGAGAAAGACGTTCTAGACGAGCTACATCATGCAGCCAAGGCAAGGGCCACATGAGTCAGTGTGCGGCAAGGCATGAGTGTGTGCTTTGCGAGGTGGCTATGCAAGTAAAATAAACCGTAGGCATTTTGAGCAAGAGGTGGAGTGGAACCCAAGTGTCATAACATTCAAATACTTAGATTTCTATGAGTAGGAATTAGGCATGCAACATTCATTATAAATAGGAAACTTTGGACAATTAGAGCTTCCATTATACTCGTGTATTTTCTCTCCAACCGGTCCTAAAAGAATGATGAGTGAGTCTATTTGTTGAGATAGGACTGTCGAACTAAAAAGAGTTGAGAAATGAGTTCAACTTTTGAGTTAAAGCACCAAAGATTATTTTTCGACCAAGTTTGAGTAGTGTTAAGTTCTTGAGAGCTACATAACACACTACTTGGAACCTTAAGCTAACATTTGGAGGTAAGATACTTAAGATAATTCTAAATAACTTTACATCAGAAAGTTATCTTATTTGAGATACGAATTTTGAGTTAATGACCTCCAAAGTTGGAAGTAGGATTATGAACAGAAACCCAATTTCTAGGCATTGAGCAAGGTGGGTTGAACATCCGGACACAAGAATTGTGTTGCGCAAAGAAAGGTAAAGAGGTTATTTTGTAAGGTATAGACCTACGAGAGGCATGACAACGCATGGCTAGGCGGATGAGGCATGAGCCTAGAGGCCATACGACATGCCATGCACATTCGAAACATTTGACACGAAGCCAGCCATGCACGTGCAAGACACACGTTGCGACATCTAAAGACGCTAAGGGATGTGCTTGACATGCACATGCGCACGAGGTTAGCATGCGGCTAGGCCTTAAGGCCCTGTGTGCGCACATGCCAAGCTTGTCGCCCATGCCTGCGTGCTAGCCTAGCCCACATGCCACTTTTAGGCTTTTTTTTAGTATTTTGGTCATTTTTGCTTGGAGTTCGAACATTTCTGGGTAAAAGGGACTAATTAGAGAGTAAATGACATTATTTCAGGATGAAAGGAGATTGAGAAAATTTATGAGTCAAGGATTTAACTACCATCGTGAGTGACAAAATGATTTTCAAACTGATTTCTTAACTTGCTTTTATAAGATGTTTTTATAAATATGCTCTGAGAAGAATATTTGATCAAGTTATGTTATATAATTGAGTTTTCAAGCATGAACTTAGATTTTAGAAAAAACGAAAGTTTTTAGTATAATGATTTCTTTTGAATATTTAAAAGTTCTAAAATAATGTTGACTGGATTTTAGAAGGGAGTTTACGAGCATGAATTTGATTAATAACTTTACACTATGCATGTTTTGACAAGCTATTTTCTAGCATGTGTGTTTATTTAAATACAAGATGTGAAAGATATGTTTCAAGAATATTTAGTTCTGAATGCTATTGATGCAAGAGATTTCAGCTACTAGTTTTAAGAAGTTTAAAGTATGTTTAGCTTTTAAAACCACGTTAGTTCTATAAATCGAGTTATATGTGGTCAATGTGCATAGTGTATTAGGGGTATAAGACTTCAATGACCACTGACCACTTAGACATCTACCACCGAGTTTAGTTAGGATAGTATCAATCTTACTCTAGTATCTTAACCAAGTTCAGTCATGATAAAATTATGATCGAGTTTATCAGGCACGATAGTATTAAGTTGTCAAGCTAACATGAACGAGTTTACTTCAAAATGTAGAAAGAATAGAGGATTATTTTAGTTAGCAAGATAGGTTTGTTAGAGTTTCTCTTTAAATGATTTGTTTAATATAGTCTTACAAGTTGATGACTATTTACTTAATCTTCTAAAACATGGTTTGCTAAGCTAAATGAACTTGTATTTTGTATTTTCAAAGTTGGAGTTTGGGAAGAATACTTGTATTTTCAAAGGAACTTCAATCATCGATGGTAGTCAGTTTCTAAAGTTAGATAGAGTTATGGTTGTTGGTATAATTCTCTCTAGGCTCTGAACACCCAACAAATGAAGAGAACTTTTATATTTATAGAATCCTCTAGTAGACTTTATGAGTTTGAGCTTGGTTGGTTTATAACTCAGACCCATGAGCTCAACCACGTAGATTTAGACCTTATTTAAGATTTGAGTTAAATTAAGTCTAATTTTATGTTCAATTGAACTTTAGCCCAAATAAATAATATTTAATTTATCTAAATTATTAACTTGATTCAATGGTCATGATGAAAACACGTGGCGTCATAAAAAATAGTCAAATTTTATGTCTTCAATTTTAATTTAGAACACATGTCAACTTTCAATTAGTCTCCAATTCAATTATTTATATTTTTTTGTTATTAATTTGATAAATAACATGACAATGTGTAATTGGTTCAAAATAGATTGTTAAAGAAAGGTTTAGTTAATGATATACTTTCAAAACAGATGGGGTTAATTAGTGATGGGGAAAAACAAGAAGAATGAGAAGAGAGATTGTTAAGAGGAAGAAAAAGAATGTATAAGAGAACACGTGATCCAACAGTGAAATGAAAAGAAAAGGGAAAAAAAAAAAAAAGAAAGAAGATGTTGGTAAAATATTGAATAAAAATGAAAAAGAAATAATAATAATAAATAAGTAAAAAAAGAAAAAAGAAAAAAAGAAGTAGAAAAGTATGATGAGGTAAGGATGGCGATGGATGGGTCATGGAAGGGAAGGTAGTTGTCACAACCTGTCTCTAATTTGACACATAAATACAAAAGAAAAAGTGAAAGAAAGGAAAGGCCCACACGTGAGGTGGGAGCCAATACCACATGCCCTTTTTACATTATGTCAAATATTATCATAACTCACATACATCCATCACTAAATCAAAACACATCCCATCCATCTCTCCCACATATTCACTTCTTCTTTTTCTTTCTTTTTCTTTCTTTTTCTTTCTTTTTCTTAATATTCAATAATAATAATATTAATGCTTCTCTTCATCTTCACGTATTATACTACAAACCAAACCCTACAATTCCATTATATATATATATATATTCCATGCAATATACTCACTCACAAGTCACAATTCATTATTTGCTGCAAAACAAATTAGGCTACAAGCCTACAAATAATGGGAATACAAATTGATAACACAATTACCTCACCAATAATATATTATCTATTATAATTGCATCTCTCTCGAATCATACAATAATGCTATCCTAATCCTTAAACTACATCCATATTTTGAGTATATTGTCAATGAGTTTAAAAGTTTAAGTAATAAGTAATTACTTACCATAATGTTTTATGTTTTGTATTTCATTATTATTTCCTTCCATTATTAATTTTTTTTTATATATCTTTAATATTTTTTTCTTTTTTATTATTTTTCATACATATATTTAATTTAATGAGATATTTTTTAAAATAATAAAATAAATTAAAATATTTACAAACTATAGCAAAATTTTTAATTTTATCAATGATAATTACTGATAAACTTCTATCATTAGTGACTATCAATGCCTATTATTGATAGAATTTGAAAATTTTGTTATATGTTGTAAATATTTTGTCAAATTTGCTATTTTTGACGATTCTTCTAAATTAATTTTGAATTTTAAATTTTTAGATATTTAGATTGATGTACTATTTGATTTCAAATGTCATATTTAATTTCAAATTTTCTTTTCTATTTAGCTACATTTATTTTTTATATATATTTTTTCATTTTTAATTTATTTTTAAATTTTAAACGGTTCAATATTTAAATGAAAAACTTTCAAAAAAATAATAAATTTTACCAAATATTTACAACCTATAGCAAATTCTATCATTTGATAGTCATTCATATGTCATAGTAATAGAAGACTATTATTGATAGAATTCAAATTTTTTTGCTATAACTTGTAAATATTTTAATTTATTTTACTATTTTTAAAAATGTCCTTATTTAAATTTGTATATTATTTTGATCTTCAAAATTTAAATATTTAATATGTTTATTTAATTATTTTTTTGAATTTTAAAATTTAAATTTTGTATTAAACATGTTTATATCATATTGTAAATTTATTAAATTTTTTATTTTTATTTTTTATAAATTAGTTGTAATTTTTTATTTGGGATATTTTTAAAAATAGTAAAATAAATTAAAATATTTATAAGCTATAGAAAATTTTTGGATTTTATCATTATAACATATCAATAACTATCGGTGGTAGAATTTGCTATAGGTTGTAAATATTTTGTAAAATTTACTATTTTTAAAAATCCTCCTTTTTAAATTAACTAAAATATTCATTTTGATTATCTTTCATATTTTAGAACATCGATATTTACGTAATAATATAATTGAGTTGAATTTAAATTAACATTATTTAAGACAAATGAATTGAACGAGACATAATATTTCAAATCAAAATTTAATAACATATGATTAATAAAATCTATTGTAATTTATTATTAATTTTGCAATGGGATTTATGTATATTTGATAATACTAGTGTTTAGAATTATTTTCTGGATCTTTTAGAAATATAACAAACTCGTAAAATATTTACATTGTATATACAATTTTGAAAACGAAAAAAATAAAAAACCCCACAAGCCCACAATTTCGTTACACGCATGCGAGTATTTTTCTTCTAAACGATCATGATACGCGAGCATGTACCAATAGCTAAACGACCTTGTACTAAATTTAAACGATCTTGGTATACTATCTTGTATCAAAACTAAATGATCTTGGTACACGATATTGGGCACTAGATCATTTAGATATTGGTACGCGATCGTTTAGATTATATCAACACGATCATGTAACTCTTTTTAAATGATGAAAAAAGGACTTCAAATTTAAACGATCGTGTTGACAATGGTAAATAATTGTTTTAGATCATGTCAAAATGATATTTAAACGATCTTGATATTCTCGAATATGAAGTAACTTAAAATAATCTTGTCAAAAATATTGAAGATGAAATAGGAGATTTAAACTAAAGAATAAATTGTTTAAAAATATATAAGAAAGCAAATATGGAAGAAGAGTTGAAGAATTCCGAAAAAGAAGATGAATAAATTGAAAAAAAAGAATAAAGAGAATGACAAATCGTCTATAATATCAAAAGCAAATATGAAAATTAAGAAAATATTTCAACTGCTTCATAGGTTTTTTGTTAGATGGGTTGTAAATATTTTTGGAGTTTGCATTTATGAAAATTAGCCTTATTTTTTATATTTTAATATTATGTATATATTTTTATATTTTACATAATTAAATTATATTTAAATTAGAAAAATAAACAAAAATATTAAGAAAAATAACACGAAAGAAAAAAAAACAAAAAACAGGAAATAGGAAATGAGAATAGTTCAAGAAACAAGAGTAATGGTTATTAAACAAATCCTTTTTCGTTTCAATTTTTTAACGAATAGAAAATAAAAATAATTATCAAACGAAGTCTAAAAAGAAAAAAAAAAGAGAGAAACAAAAGAATTAAACGAAAGACAAACCTTCATATCAGTTGATCTTTTAAGCCTTTCTTAACCATGCATACATTGGTTCAAGTGTTGGATTTTGAAAAAAATTTAAAAGTTTAATTCTCTCCTAATGAAAAGATATAAAAAAGATTATGAGCTCCGATTACTAAAAACTTAAGCATATAACTTTCGCTTTAAATTGTCTCATTAAGAAATACTTTAAGTATTTAAGTATGAGACTACAAATTCTAGCTAAATTTTCTCTTATATTCTGCCATTTAATTAGAGTAAAAAAAGATGTTTGTAGTACAAATTTTTTGAGAAAGTACTCTTCAAATTTGGATTAGTGAGAGACTTACAATATCTAATTGTAACAAATTTTTACAAGGTACGTTTATTACATGTGTGTCTTGATTTTTTTTAGTATGGAACTACGCACATAAATTATTGTGCTTCTAATCATGCATGTTCATAATTTCTCAATTATGTCATCCTTCATAATAGATTAGTAAATGAGAAGCTTTTTCCAACATCAAAATCGATCATTTTCTTATTTGGATGGTAGTCTCAATCCATTTCATATACCTCTTCTTCTACTCGAGAGTAACATTATTGTAGGTCAACAAGCTCAATAGTACCGTATGAGTGTTTTCTCACTCAACACTTTTGAGATGTTCTCTTAATTACTTTTTCTCCGAGTATTATTATTACTTTCTCCTAGTATGAAAGTTTGTAAGAGTAAAAATAGTTATAGGCATATCAAAAGTAGTACTCCTAAATTTAGTCATTCCCTATTTTCACAAAGCTAAGGCTTTTTTTATTACTTCTAAACATGGAAAACTTAAGTTATAGACAGGACCAACCCAGTCCCCAAACACACACAAATACTAAATTCGATTTCTCCAAAAGGTTGGACGTCTTTTGCTTTGTTTAAAATATAGAATGTCCTTAGTTTGATTGAAAGAAGAAAATAATAGAAAAATTCCATAAAAAAGAAAAGAAAAGAATATAGCCTAACTTTTGGAACATCCATGTGGATTTTACCATTGCAAAGACAGAGGGAAAAAGGGAAAAAAGAGAAACACCTACTCTCTCCAAAAGACAATTGGACAAATAAAATAAACAAATGAAAGATGGAAAAGACAGAGACATGTCTTAGGAGGAGGCAGAGAGGCACATAGAAGGAAATTAGGTTTTGTCTTTTAGGTTGTCCATATCAAATTGAGAAATTGGATTCCATAAAAGAAAAAATAAATAAATTGAAGAGTTGAAGGTTGATGAAAAGGATGGAGAAGAAGAAGAAGTATATATATATATATATATAAAGTTGGTGAAGAAGAAGATTTTGTTGTGAAATTGAGTTGATATGTTGCCACTCAACCCCATGACATTGAGAATCATTCCAAATAGCTAATGGTTAATTGACTAACTTTACAAATAAGAACATGTCCCACTTAAATTATTTGCTTATATTCTTTCTCATTTTAAAAATTCATTCATTTTTCTTCTCCCTTAGTACTGTGTGTGTGTGTGTATGTATATATATATATAATGCTTTCCTTTTTCCTCTCCGTTAGTACTGTGTGTATGTCTATATATATATATATGGTGGGAGATTTGCTACATGATTACATCATTTTATCTTTCTTGAATTCATGAATATACATGGTGGATTTATTAAAAGCGAGGAAAAATATGAAATATAGTTGATTTTTACTATCAACCTTTAGTTTTATTCATTTTAAATTTATTGTCAAACAATACCTGAATTTTGGCTGAATTTTCTAATTGATTTTAATTTTAATGTTTTTAGATGCAAGTACAAATATTTAAAACCCTATAAACAAAAAAAATTAAACTTTGCACAAATAATTAATACACAAGAGGGATGATCATAAAAAAAAGAAACATTTCAAAAGTATGTTTAGTAATTATTTGAATTTTGTTTTCAGTTTTTGAAAATTACTTTTACTTCTAAAATTTTCAATTGTTTTTGTTATTTAATTTCTACTCGTGTTTTGAAACCCAAAATTAAAATTTGAGATCTAACAGATAATTTTTGAAAAATAGTTTTTACTAAAAATTGAACTCTTATTTAAAAGAAAATGAGAATCAAGCTAAAAAAATTCAAAAAATTGAAAAGTAACAGGGTCCAATCTAGGATTACGTTTTTCTTAATATTTTCACTCTTCTTTCTAAATTACAATTTATGAATAGTTGTTTGAAATTATTTTAATAAGAATTAGTTTTTTATTCCTCTTTTCATGAAAATGTTTAAATTGTTATTTATTTTAAACAATGATCTCAACTGAGTTGAAAAGTTGGATCGTTCGTATCAAAGCGCAAAAGTTTTTAGGTTATGTAGACTAACTCACGATGTGAGTATATGATTTTGTCTTTTTGGCTAATGCGGCCCTTTATTACTCACCAAGAATTTTTATGATTATGATTATGTAGACGACCTTGCATGTATTAAACTAGAATTGCATTAATGGTATGACTAAATTTTGAAAGACTTGGTAGTTGAACTTAGAAAAAATGATGTCGCATAAAGGTGCTTGAAGGGGTGGTTAGAGAGATAGAGGAGCAGAGACTAATCAACTTGATGGATAGCTTGCCGAGCAAGGTGCCTGTTAGGATTTATGTCCTAAAACTTGTAGACTGTAATTATAATCCATTGATCGTTATTAATAAAGTGTTATTATTATAATAAATGTTATTGATTATATTATTAGTTTTGTCTTAATAACCCAAATCCAATAAACTATTATCCTAAGTTGTTTAATGAGTCTTGGACAGTATGTAGAGATATACAAGAATTAATGTTTGAGATCAACTTAAAGGGTATACAATATAAGGATAAGTCTGGGTACCTTATCCTGGTAACACAATGGATACGACTTGCTTTGTATTTGATATAAACGTAATGATCCAACACGTTCGTGTAGTTGACATGCGAGTGAGGATATCCTAGGCAACGAGTTTGCATAAGATCGAACCATGAAATAGTAACTACGAGATGTAACTTCATTAACTAGTTAGATTTCTATTTCACTAGGATGACCTAGATAACTTAGTCTTAATCTTGAGTGTATTATGAACTCTTGTTCGCGAGGAATTGTCTTTTGATTTGTACTGGTGAGAGTGGCATGATCACCAACTCAATAAGCTTATCATTTTGGGGACAAAATCGAGTGGGGAGCTGGGAACATAATTACACAAGATGAAATTCACTCATTCTCTACTTTAGGGTAAGTAGATGAGTGTTCTCTTAAATGACATTCCAGGTCTTGAACAAATGGCCCTACCCTCTCTATGGCACAAGAGGGGTTTCTGTTTATTGGTAGGACTATAAACATGTTGTTCATTGGAGGAACACTGATATTTAAGGATTAGAGGTAACCCATGGGTAAAACAGTAAATTGACCCAACTGGTGTTAGAAACACTCGTGAAGGACTAGCTTACTATTATTGGTCTATATCCATGGACACAAAAAATATATCTACAGTGACAAGAGTTCGACTGTGAGTTTTTAGTTGAGTGTACACATAGTTAACGAATATTGATTAATGTGGTTAATGAGTTTAGCCAATTAATCTCATATCATTGTAGCTTCTGATTTGTAGGTTCATTAGGTCATCTTCTTAGCTCGTAAAGGATAATGAAATTTATTTATATTGGTTGTAATTTGAAATGTTCAAATTTACTTTGAGAATTAATATAATGTATGGTGATACATTATAATATAAAGTTTATATTTTAATCAAACTTTATTATATAAATTTAATTTTGGATATGATTCAAAATTAATTTATGAGAGATAAAATATTTGAATGAGTTCAAATACTAATTTAATATGAATTGGATTCATATTAAAATTATTGGTTAGGAGAGAAATTTATATTTGAATATCATTCAAATATTAAGTTAAATATAAGATATTTAATTTAGTTATTAATTATTTGGAGAATTAATTAATAGTTTTGTTTAATTTTATTTAATTATATTAATTAAAACTATAAGATGTTTGAGAGATATTCATTAATATGAGTTAAATGAAATATTAATTAAATATGATTTAATTAATTGTTTAATTGTTAATTAATTAATTGATTTGAAATTTTTATTAATTTAATATTTTTTAAATTAATAGAATCTCATGATTCTCTCCTAGTCCCTTTCTAATTCCATGAATGATAGAGAGTTATAAATATGTAGAAGAAAACAATTTTTTAATAAAAAAATAGAACTAATAATTTTACGTTTATGCATAGTAGTTTCTCTCTAAAACTTTTTCCATTCGAATTGGTTCCACAAGCCAATCTCCCCCGAAAGGATAGAAAGGTCTTTGACGGATCATGTCCTCAATTCAGTGGATTGTAGATTTAGAGATGTCAACAAGATTAAGTTCTATATATCTTTTAATTTAAAAGCATGCTTAGTTTTTTTATTTATAATTTTGATTCTAAGTATTGTCAATGTACTAGTATTTTGGGATTTCAAAGTTAAATTGAGGAATGGTTCTGTAAAATCTTTCGCTGTCATGGGCTTTTATCCCTTCATTGCCAACCCTACTGCATTTGTAACACACGTGGATCTGATCGCCATGTTAGCTTGGCTAAAGCAAAGGTTCAGAGATATTGTGACAGAGGCATTGACATAATACCAGTCAGCCCAACCAACTTCTTTATTCGTTGGCAATGAGTTAACAAAGAAGTTATTTAACTTTATTTGTTGCGTGAAGTATTTCTTATCGCCTAAAGTTTAACCTTCAAGTTTAAGTTTTTGTGTTGGAACTGGGCGATTAAGTTTAAGTTCTTGAAGTTATGTAGATCGTTATGGCATTTCACTTGAGGCGTCATGGCTGCTCAAGTCACGTCGCGTGTTGCATAGCAAGGTTAAGGATGCGTGCGAGGCGAGGCATGATAGAACTATTGTTGTTTGTCAAGAATACAAATGGGTCGATGCGCTTGTGCATTGAGTATAGAGAGCTGAACGAGGTGATTATTAAGAACAGATATTCGCTTCTCAGAATTGATGATTTATTTGACCAACTGTAAGGAGCCACTGTATTCTCCAAGATTGACCTACGATTAGGCTATTACTAGTTGAGGATTACAAATATTGACATTTATAAAACCGCCTTCTCATCCTATCTCAATTCAAAGCTAGGACTTGAGAGTTTACATTATAATGAATGCATTTGCAATACATCACCGAGTCAAATCATTGTGAATAATACACTCATTGAAATTTTATGTATCAAATGCTTTCATTACGGGCTATGGGTCATAGGGTGTGATCATAGCATATAAGGAGCTCACAATGTACCTCTTCATCGCATGAATCTTAAGTCCTCTTTGAGTACAAGTTTTCCTAATGCTTGCCCAAGTGCAAGCGAAATAGTAGGTTTACCTAGGTGATCCAGGGTCGAACATAGAGAATTGTTTTAGATATTAGTTCTTGGTTTCACTCTTTGTTTAGACAAGTTGGAAGAATTAAAGAATAAAAAATGTAAGAATTAACTAATTGCACAACGAAAGTCTGATAACTTACTAAGACACCCTTGTGATTAAGGCATGCTTCTCCCAAGTGCATAATTACCACACATGACTGCTTTTTAGAGATCCATATGACCAAGTATGGCTAGGCGAGCTATGTCTAAAAGAAACAACTTAAGTATCTTATAGTATTTCTCATTTAAGGAAGGTTACCTCTCAGTGACCAATGTCCACACTTGCTCTCATTTTGGGATCCAAATGTTCGAGATACTTTTGTGGGGAGGTAGAGTTTCTCTCCACGCATGTTAATCGAGTTCTAGCTACTTTTCCCTCTCAGGTAGTTAGCAACTTATACTGGCCAAGCATTCACACAAGCACAATTAACACGTTAAGATTTTTAAGTGACTCTTCTTATCATAAACTATTACCTACTCTAACATTGGATAACATGTTAACTTGCAGAAGATGAGGAAAAATGGATTGAATGGTTATATTTACATAAACATAACAAAGAATGTAAGAATACGTTTATACATAATATGTACAATATGAGGTATACAATACAAATGAAAACAACAAAAGTGGGTTTATAAATGAAAACAACAAAAGTGGGAAGAAGAGAAAGTGTATTACTAATACAAGTTAAATAATCACCAAATACTAATATTTTCTTCATCACAATTGCATATTCTCCACGTAGCTTTCTCAAGCTCTCTCTTTAGACAGACTTTTGGCCTTTTCGGGTCTCCCTTCTTTGGTGAGGATGGAATGTTTGTATAGGCTGCTTTTCGACGGAAAAATCATTTTCTTTTTTAGTGTGTCAGCGCTGTTATCTGACCTTGTGAAGTCACATAATTCCAACTACCATTCTTGTCTTTTTGTGAGCTTTCCTCACATAATGTTTAGGTTCATCGCCTGTGGTTGTTAATCGTCAAGCAAGATCCATCACGTTGCCTTTGCGGGAGATGTAATGTATGAGATGCTCCTTTCTTTTTTTGGCTCTTGTCCTGCGTTTAAACATTATAATCGTGTAAAATAGGAACAACGTTTATGTATGCCGTATTTCTAAATATTTATGCGTTTACAACATAAGTTTTGCGTTCTGAGCATCTCCTTATACGTTTTAATCCCATTATTCTAATCAAAAGGGATATAATAGTGGTCCTTTTTCCCATTATCACCTTCCGTTCCAAATATATACATTACAAGTTCATTGTAATGTCTGTATATTGACGAATGCTTCCACAATATTCATGGGCTTAATGAACATGATATTTAAGGATTTCTTAGACACTTTTGTGTTAGTTGTCATTGACGAAATCTTGGTTTACTCTAAGATAGAGGGAGAGCATGAAGAGAATTTACATCGTGTTTTAGAGATTCTTGGAGCCAATAAGTTGTATGTCTAGTTTTCAAAGTGGGAGTTTTAGCTAAAACTGATATCTATCTTGGCCATATTGTCACTCCCCGCCCTAAAGATCGCTTCTCACAACCAACTAGATGTGTGTCGTCTAGACACTTATGGTCTACCTCTTGCAAGGTAACACATTAAATGTCTAATAAGTGAAAAAAATTTGATAATGTATAGAAATACACGTTATTGTAGCCTCTTGTATTAGAATAATGAGGTCGAAATTAGGAAGAAGTATATCAAAACATGTAGTTTGTATTGAAATTGCATAAATAATTGGAAATATATTTTACATAAATGTCCATGTTTGAATTTACACCGTTTTCAGTGTCTTATTGCATGATTAATAAGAAGGAAGGAACTAGTGAATCCCAAAGGAGCTTTTTACACGATCAGAACCCCGTCTAGCGAGTACAATTTGTAGGTGAGGAACCATGTCATTATGAGAAAGGATCACTAGAAGACAAGAATGGTAGTTGAAATTGATGTGACTTGACAAGTTTGTAATCGGTGCCAACATGCTCAAAAGAATAGAAGTTTTTTGTTGAAAGTGCTTATAAAAGGACTCTACCACCACTAAGATAGTTGTGCCTGAATGGGCCAAAATTTAGAAGAGGCCTGAATGGGCCAAAACCTAGAGAGAGGCTAAAGGGAATCACCTTTCCGCCATCTGTAAAGAGTGTTTTTCTTCTTGTCTTTCTTCTTCTTAAGTCATACTGTGAGTGAGAGCTTAGAGTCTGAGTAGCGAAGGTTCCATTTTCCATTTTCCCCCTAACTTGTACTTATTTCCCTTCTCTTTATCTTCCATTTTTGTATTCATTTGCAATATATACTATTCATATCATACAAGGGCCATTGGCCTATATTCTTTGTTATATATTACATGTTTATACTTGTTCAATTCATCATTTTTTTACTTTTCATAAGTCAATGTGTTATTTGTGTTGGAAAACGAACTAGGGTTAGATGTAGCAAAATTAACATAAAAAAATATTTCTCTAACCCTTAGAACGTAAACAGACCGTGCATAAACAACTAAATCATGAATAAACATACATCTATGTCGATGTTAATTCTTCAAGTTGGAATTGCTTTCGTTCTGAATAGAACAATCCTTCAAATTCATATCACCAAAACGCTGTAAAACCACTAGTGTTCTCGAACAATATCCGCATACAAACTGGAAATTCATCTCCTTGAATTCGAGTTTGCTAGAACCTCACAAATGAGAATTTTAACTCTCTATGTTCTCTCTTTGTGTAGAACGAATTATATGTCTTTCCTTGTATTTTGTTGTATTTTGCTTCTCTTAGTTTGTCTATAAGATTAGACCCACAAGGCCTTATTTTTATAGGCTTCTTGGGGTTTCCTAGTAAGCTTGGGATTCCTATTAAGCTTTTCCAATTCTCCAATTCTCCAATTGGACTTATTAATTAATTACGTCTCATAATAAGTTTCCAATTGTCCAATTGGTTTATGATCCATAAGTCATAATTGGTCTCTAGCAAGACATTATGGCTACCCATATTAAATTGGTGATCTAACATAACCTAATGTAATTATTGCTTTAATCCTTTTATCACGAGATATCTATAATTGAATATAAGACATGGACAAAATCACCTTATCTAATTCAATTGATTTCTTGATCAATAAGCATACTGAAATAATAAATGACATTAATACCCTTATTGATTTATTTATAGCACGGGCATGCATTTCCACAGTCAAGCTTAATCGAGAGACCTAGAGATATCTCTCCATTAACAAGAGGGATAAATTCCATCTTGATTAATCATTGTCAGCTATATAATTCATAACGTATTTGAGTACAACTCTATAATTATCTAGTTAAAGATAACATTTGATTGCATCAGAATATATTAATTCTTATGTTTGATACAATGATAATCTCAGGTCTCTAAGGATAAAAACAATTAATTATTTCAGATTATTTATGACACATGTCCATGTAACAATCTCAAAAGGGGTGAGTCCAATTCTTATTCTCTAATAAGAAAATATGATTATAATTTATGTATTTACATATAATCATCATATATGATTATCAATTGTAGCTCATACTAATCTTAATTTATTATTTTTTTCACAATAATAATCAATTAGAGACATTACGAATATAACATATTCATGGATATTATTATATAATAACATGCAATTGAATAATAACGAGAATAATAAATTTTATTATATAATTAAACAGTAAACCAATTATGCATAAAATTATTATAGAGCACAATAAAAAATCAATAATTTGTAGTTTAGGTTTGTGATAAGTTTTTTATAAGAAGTTTTGCTTATAAGTTTTATCGCGTTAGCTGAGCTATTCTCATTGCTTGGCCAGTGTAAGTCACCAACTACTCGAGAGATAACACGTGCAAGGAAGAACTTTCTCTTCTTTTATGAGATAACTTCCAGCATTTGCATCCCGAAAGGTGAACAAGTGTTGACACTAAGCGTCAAGAGGTTGCTATCCTTAATCTCGAAGTTTTATACGTCTTATACGTGAACTTTTCTAGATCTATCTCTCTTAACCTCACTAAGTCATATGAATCCCGAGAGGCGACCATGTGTGGCGTTTAATGACTCAGAGAGGAGCATGCCTTAATCATGAGTTGGTTGAGTAAGTTATATCACATCAAGATTATCACATTGCTTAATCGCATTATAATGCTTGGACATTCCTTCACTCTTTATCACCTTCAAGTTAGGTCACATCTTCATCTCACATCCATCTTCATACCTTTGTAGACTTTCTAGGCATAATTAAGTAGTGTTATTTATAGTTCTCATTCTTTTATTTGTTAATTGTTTATTTTTGTATACTGCTCAATTGAGAGGAAGACTCTAACACTAAGATTTGATATTGATTCCCTGTGTTTGATCCTGGATCATCTAGGTAAACCTATTGTTTAGTTTTCACTTGGACAAGCATTAGGAAAACTTGTACATGATATGGTGACATACCCCCTAGACTAATTTGTAAATTCCGAACACGAACATAAATCCTCACCCGCGTAAAAATAAAAACACCAACAACTTATCTCTTCTTGCATAACTTAAACGCCTTACTCTCCTTGGTAGAAGGAAGCAAAAAAAAAAAAAAAAAAAAAACAAATTAAAATTTATATTAATGTATCATTTCTCTTTTTCTTTATTCACTTACGCGATAAACAAAGATAATAGAGCGAAATGAGTACAAAAATGCTCTTTCTTAACTTAATACTCTTACATGAATGAAGATTAGAATTCTCCTTGCAACAAAATCTCTCATAAAGTTAGGACCCCATCGCTTTTTACAACTTTTCTGACTACAGTGCTTGACTTGCTCACCTCATCGTGTAGCAATGCACCTTAGGCCTTTATAGCCACTCAATGCTACTCTTTAAGGTTGGGTACCTTGAAGTGTAAAGGTTCCATTGCTTCCATTACCTCGAATGTCCAACGAACCATAAAAAAGACAACGCAAGGGTTCCCTTTCCTTGACCGAGCCCTTTGGCTCTCTTACCTCCTTGGTTGGATCTTATCAACTGCGGTGCTGTGATTGTCTTCCCTTCGAACTGAATCTTCTGTGTTCAGGAGCGATCTGCTTTCCAGTTGGCTCCTTGGATGCGGGATAAGATGACAAGGCTATCCTGCCACATAAGACCATAAAACAACTCTTCTTTCCTTCTTAACTCGGCTACAAAGCCCGAGGACTAACTTTCGCATGGTCTTAACACCTAACAATCTGAGGAGGGGAAAACTTAAAATGTAAGTCAAAGACTTTGTGAGTGAGAGTTTTAGAAATACCTTTTTGGGAAAAACAAAAAGTCACGTAAAGAACTTTCTAATTTATAAACACAAGCTTTCAACTCTTCTTTTTTGCACATTAATAAGTCACACAATAGCTCTCTTATTCCTTGTCTCGGTTCATGAATCCTCCCTTTGCCAAGACTACCGAGATTTACTATCGCCAACACCTTACATTCAGGCTACTGTGATGTACACTCCATCCACAACACCTGGGGATTTCCTGGATTCATTTTCATTTATGCTAGACGTCCATACGACGCCAACACATATTATATGCATACCACATAATAATAGCACAACAAATAGGAATAAGACCAACGGTTTGCTTATGCACAAGTATCATGGTCATCACATAGAAATCATTTGATTTTCTCTTGCAATTAACACAACAATGGTATCAATAAAACCATAACATATAAGAATATAATTGATAGAATATGAATAGCTACAAATCTAGAAGGAATGCTTTCAAACCTAACATTCATACCTGAAATCATTTGTTATAATCACAGGATTAAAACATTCATTCGGTAAGAAAAATCCACATCTTTTAAGTATTGAAAATGATTTACACAAAAGTTACTCACACAAATCTTGGTCTCAGCTCCACCTCATTTTCTTTGAGGTGTCTCCTTTTCCTTAAAGGCCTCTACGACCAACCTCTCAGTACTTGAAGCTTCTTTTTGCTATATTTTCCATGATTTTTAACATTGGTTCGAACTCCTTCTTCGTAAATTCTTTGGCCTATTTATAGCTACCTTTTACGTCCTGGGTCGTTTACATGCTCTACACATGTCGTCGTACCAAGTCGTCGTACCATGCGACCAACCCGTAATTGACATGTAAGCTAAAATGCAAGTGGCTATTGGATGCTTCCTTGAGACGTCAACCTTAACTTCTTGGAAACTTAAATTATTTAATTTACCTAACTCTCTTTATCTTCTTGGGAAGCCGCAACAAGCATTTATTTTCTTTAGAGGGTCGTCTAGTCTTGTCAATCAAACACCCTTTCTTTGCTAAACTTCCTTAGGTATAATTACTTCTTCTTGCAATGCCCATCTTTAACATAATTTATTCTTACACATCGTTCTACGCATAACGCTTTTTCTAAACTTAACCATCCTCATTGCATCACTCATTTTTTTGTGATAGAATAACTTGAGCGTATCTTACTCCTCTTTCCTTTCTTCACGTCCCTTTTCTCGCAAAATATCTAGCATTTTTATTTGTCCGAGATAGTTCTTATGGCAAGGCTTTTTCTTCGGATTAGAACCTCAAACATATGGCGTCTAGTAAGGGTGTTTATGTGGACCTAACAAAGTTGAATTTGTTACTAGTTGGACTCAAACTTCCACAGCCAATATGGTTCGTAGTTTTCTAGGTTTAGCAGGTTCTTACTGAGGGTTCATGGAAGGCTTTTCTCACATAGACACTATGTTGGCTCAGTTGACATGGAAAAGGAGTCCGTTTATTTGGAGCCAAGCAAGTGAGAAAAACTTCTAGGATCTTAAACAGAAGCTTGTTACTACATAAGTAATCACAGTTCTAGATCATTGTTGAAGTTTTGTGATTTACAGTGATGCTTATAAGAAAGGATTGAGTTGTGTCTTAATAAAGCAAGGTAAGGTGGTTGCTTATACATCTTGTCAATTGAAGAGTCATGAGGAGAACTACCCTACTCATGATATAGAGCTAGCAACTATGGTTTTTGCACTTAAGATTGGGAAACACTAGTTATATGCAAGAAGATTTGGTGGCACTACTTTCTTGGCCATGTCCTAAGTAGATTTTCACTACTACAAAATCCACTTTACTTGACACTAGCTACTTTTACATACTTGACATTTTTATTAAAAAAAAAAAAAACGTCAAATATTGACAATTTTAAAGAAAAGACATCAAGTATAGTTAAAAAAAAAACGAAGATTTTACAGATTTTTTTGAACTATTTTACGTTAACTTTTACTAGATGTTTTTTTCACGTCAAGTATAAGGAAGATTTTACTTGATGTTTTATTCGCATCAAATATAGCGAACATTTACTTGACGCAAAAAAAAAAAAAAAAAAAAAAACGTCAAGTATAATTTTAAGAAAGCAAAATTTTCACTAAATTTTTTTCAATTACTTTACGTTAGCATTTACTTGTAATTTAAAATGTTCAAATTTACTTTAGAAATTAATATAATGTCTTGTGATACATTATAATATAAAATTCATATTTTAATTAAATTAATATAATGTCTTGTGATACATTATAATATAAAATTCATATTTTAATTAAACTTTGTTATATAAATTTAATTTTGAATATGATTCAAAATTAATTTATTAGAACATAAAATATTTGAATGAGTTCAAGTGTTAATTTAACGTGAATTAGATTCATATTAAAAGTATACATTAAATTTTAGTGTTCATATCATACACATTAAAACTAGAGATGTGAGACAGATTTATATTTGAATATGATTCAAATTTAGATTAAATGAATTGGAGAATTAATTAATAGTTTAGTTTTATTTTATTTAATTAAAATAAAACTATAAACTATGAAAGTGATATTCACTTAAATATGATTTAAATGAAATATTAATTAATCATGATTTAATTAATTATTAATTTACTAGCTATTTAATTTAATTTAAATTAATTAATTATTTTAATCTTAATTCAATTTATTTTTTAAAAAATTAAATTAATAACTACTTTAAGAACAAAAGTTGCTTAGGAAACGTGGGAGGTTTTTCCAAGTATCTCAAATTCTTTCTAACTCCCTTTTCTTTAGTCTGAAGAATAGAAAGGTAAGTACCCGGTAGAGTATAGGGAGATGTTTTTGAAATATTTTCTGGAACACTATGTTTTCTATGCAAATAAAAGTTTTTCTTTCTAATTTTGGTTCCCACGAACCAAAATCTCATTCTTAAAGAATAGTAAGGTTTCCAAGTGGTGGTGTCCAATTTAGTGTTTTAGTAGATACAGAAACTTCAACAGGAGTAAGTTCATTTTTTCTCTGTATTTGTTTTATAGAAAACATAATTAACCTTATAGTAATTTAGTTTCTGTATTCTTTTCCAATGTAGTGGTATTATTTTTAAAGTTCCCAATTAAATTATTCAATTGCTAATGACTTTTACCCTTTCAAGAGCATCTTATCTTAGATCACACAATAAGGATAAGGCATCTCACACCAGAACACTCAGCAAGTTGGAGGCATCTCATCGTATAGGATACTATAGATCATCATATTTCATCATTTCAATTCATGTTAGAACTTATGCATTTATAATTCTCACGTATTTGGAAAACATAATAGAAATCATATATCTCTAATTTTTTAATGGAAACATGTTGTAGGATTTAAACGCATTGAAAATCCTTTTTGGTTTTTGAAAACATTTTAAAGAGAACCACACACAAATAGATTAGCATTTTTTCCTATTCCTTAGTCGCGAACCCCCTTGCACTCTCTCGAGCTTGTGAAAATCTCTGGAAATCCTGGAAATTCTCTAAATTCATTCTTATGTGAGCCTAAGGTAAAATCAGCTTCAAAATGACCAAAACTCATCTATTTATAAGATTTTCTAAAGATATTTTTCATACAGAAAGCATAAATTTTGCCCGCCGATGATGTCACATTGATAACTTGTTGAAATACAAGTTACTGTGGCCTTTTGGATAGAACAATAGAGCCAAAAGTCGGCATAAAGTGTCAAAATGCTTAGCTTTCATCATAATTTTATAGAGATAACATAATATAACTTACATAAGTCTTCAGGTTTGTTTTACTATGCCTTTTAGTGGTTTATCGCATGATTATAAAGCAAAGAAGAAAAATAGTGAATCACAAGAGGAGCCCGCGCATTAACATGTTCAGAAGAATAAAAGTTTCTTGCCTAAAGTAGTCTATATAAATCATCCTTCCCTACCATGAGTAAACATGTTTGGACTAAATGGACGAAAACCTAGAGAGATCCATAAGAGCTTGCGGAAATGACTAGCCTTTCCCCTTCTGTAAAAGCTCATTCACCTCTTCTCCAATCAATCTTATGAGTGAGAACTTAGGGAGAGAATCAATGATTTTCTTTCCCCTAACTTGTAAAAGAGCCAATGAATGCTTAAGCATTCTCCAACTCGACTCCCTTATTACTTTCCATTTTTGTACTCTCTTTGTAATGTTTGACTTTTATATTGTAAAATGGTCGAAAGGAGAACAAGTGTGGTAACTTGGTGGTAAGAGGCTATCACCCTTAAAAGAGAGGCAATGTAAGTGTTACAAGTAACAAACTCAAGATAGCTATTGCTTATTTTCTTTATCATTTGCATCCTGAGAGGTGAGTAAGTGTGAAGTTTAGGTAGTGAGAAGTGTTCGCCTTGATCAGAAGATGATTAAGTGATCTCTACCGAGTAATCGCCTAACGCAGAGATATTCCTTCACAGTTTCTTAATACAAGTTATTTCAATTCCTACCATTATGTCATCCAATGCCATCTTTTAGAGAATCTCTAGTGTAAATAGTAGATTTAATACCCATACATACTTTTAGTTCATACCATTAAGAAATTGTATATCGCTTAGATGAGAAGTGGACCTTATAACTAAAGCTTGATAGAAATTTCATGCATTCAACCTTGGCTTACCCAGGAAACCTATCACCTCTCTTATACTTGGGCAATTGAGAGAAAAACTTGTACTCAATACAGATGTAAGAGATCGCGAGAAAATGAGTGTGCTTTTATTGCACAATCTTGATCTAGAGATATAGTGAGCATCTTGCATGCAATGACCATACCCACTGTGTAATGTAGTCACAGACTTAGAACCTCAATGACACACCAATGAATTAATTGATTTTAAAGAGGTTTGCAATAAGACCATTAAGACCATGAATCTAATTTACATATATCAATTAGCAAACCTATGCGATGAAATTTAAAACCTATGTATTTAAAAACTTGCAATGTGGTACACGATGTAACTTACATATATCAATTAGCAAACCTATGCGATGAAATCTAAAACCTATGCATCCAAAAACTTGCAATGTGGTACACGATGTAACTTGAGCAAGTCTGGCGCCTTTAAAGCAAAGCACCAAAACGCTCACCCTAGGTCGAAATGAATCAAGTTCATTTATGAGTTAGTTTGATTAGATTAGGTCACACACATACATGTATTACAATTAATTTATAATTTAAATTATTGTATAAACTTTATCGACTATGTGTTGTGAGATAAAAAATAACGACGGCAAACACGTATTATCATATAAGCCTTTATTAAACAAGAACAGTATAGTAACCATCATGGGTTGGCTTAATGGTAAAAAGTTAAGAAACTAACTATGAGGTCTCATGGGTTTGATCCATGGTGACCACCAATCTAGGAATTAATTTCCTACGAGTTTTCTTAACACTTGAATGTTGTAAAGTCAGACGGGTTGTCCCATGAGATTAGTTTCGATGCGAATAAGCTCGCTCAAACACTCACGGATATATATATATATATATATATATATATATATATAAACAAACATTACTATATATTGTCATTTCTTGACAGGGGCTTCAATGACTCAAGAATTGCATCGTTAAAGGCTAAATTTATAGCACGCCGCCACCGACAATCACTATTCGACATTGGTGACAACTAAGTTACCACTACATGTCATCGCTCGATTCACGGATCACTCAGATCTAAAGTTGTAGGCTCGATCTATGTTGTTTTGTCCTAGTTCCTCAAGGCTTTTATTGCCAGTTGGCTTTTGTGTTTTGTATGAGGTAGTTGTTGTTTCGTTTATGATGTTGGGAAACTTAGTTGTTTTTTTCATCATTACTTCTATGCGACAAGTCATAGGTCATGATCACTGTATAACAGATACTCAGTATGTACCTCTTTGTCGCACAATTACCAAGTCTTCATTAAGCATAAGTTTACTTACTGCTTGTCCAAGTGCAAGCGAAAGTAGATTTACGTGGGTGATCCAGGGTTGAACACAGGAAATTGACTCCAAACATTAGTTCTAGGGTTTACTTATTCTTTAAGCAGTATAAAAGAATTAAAGAATATCAAATGTAAGAAATGTAAGAATAAGCTAAACTATAAAATTGAACATCAAGAGTATGTAAAGAGGAAATGAAAAAGTGGAATAGTAATACGAACTAACTTGTATCCAAAAACTAAAGGAAAGAATGTCTATACATTATCACGCAATTAAGTAATATGGTGGCCTTGATGCGATACAACTCACTCAATCATGCTTACGATTAAGACTTACCTCTCTCGAAGTTACTGTGCACCAAGCATGCTCAAGCGAGATATATCTAGAGGAGTTATTTATAAATCATGTAGGATTTCACAATTAAGGACACCGACCTTTCGGTGCTTAAATGTCCACATTTGTTCATCTCTCGAGATATACATGACGAAATGATCTCGCTGAGGTGGAGTTTGTCGCTAAACTCTTCATCGTGTACATTAGCCATGTCCTAGCTACTTACCCTCTCTCAGGTAGTTGACGAAGAATGCTGGCCAAGTGATGAAAGTAACTCAGATAACGCGATTGGACTTATAAGTAAAACTTCTTATAAAAAACCTATCACGAACTTAACTACCAATAACACATGGGCAGGTGAACACTAGAGAAGTGATGGATTGAAAAAGGTATAAACATGTAATATATATATATATATAAGAAATTTAGGCATTCGGCCATTGTACAATATGAACAGATTATATATATTATACAAAGAATACAAAAATGGAAGACAAAAGAATGAAAAAGAATACAAGTAGGGGAGTTATGGGAACTGGGTTCTCCACCACTCAAGCTCTAAGCTTTCACTTATAGCCTAACCAAAAAAGAAGACTCTTTACGGTTGGTCTCTCTTTTGTGATCCGTTCAGACCACCTTTTGGCCCATTTAGGTCCCCCTCATCTTTGATAGGGGTGAATAATTTTTATAGGCAGCTTTTGGGCGAGAAACTTCTGCTCTTCTAAGATTGATAGCACCGATTGCAGCCTTGTGAAGTCACATCAACTCCAACTATCATTCTTGTCTTCTAATGAACCTTCCTCGCATGATGACATGACTCCTTGTCCGAAGATGTTAATCGCCGAATGAGTTATTGTCTAGTAGTTCTTGCGCGAGATGTCTCCTTTGATTCACTAGCTTCTTCCTTTCTATTCATCCCGCGTTTAGACATGACAATTGCGTAAAACAGGCATAATGTCATTGTAAGATGTATTTTCTAATACTTATGTATTTGCAACATAAGTTACGTACTTTGATCATCTTCTTATGTGTTTTAACCTCATTATTCTAATAAAAGAGACTATAATAACGAGTATTTATACACGTTACCACACCTCCAAATTTAGAATAATGTTTGTTCTCAAGCATCACTCTGTATTATGCTTGTCCTCAAGCACCATTCCTCTTTGAAAATTCACATTTCTCTTTGCGCTTCTCAACTTCTCAAACATGAGCATGTTTTTTTTCGTTATTCAAGGTTTACTCTCATTGCATACTTCTCGCTTATGAAAATATTTCTAACTTTAGAATGTCGCAAGCTTAATACTCAAAATACCTTTGTTCATTTCCTACATTAAATCTTATTTTCAGAACCAGAAAGGTCTAAAATTTATGAAAGATTTGAATCCTTTTATTTGGCGATAGAATGCTTTTTATTATATTTACTTCAGGCTTCATATTGAGTGGAAAAGCATAGCTACTCTATGAGTTTGTTTCTCTCCTCAACTGTAACTTGTATCATCTTTTATTACTCAATTCTCTAAACATTTTTTTCTTTATTGAAGCTTTGCTTCTTATTTTTGTGAGAGGAGGCAACATAGGAGTTGTTATTTGAAATGAATACAAATTTTTCAAGTTTTTTTGGCGAAGATTTAACTTTTGTTAAAACGCCTTGTATTTTAATGCCTTCAGAGGATTTCCAAGAGGTTTCAAAAGATTTATCGTGGATCTCGCAGACCCCCAAATTTAGGGGATAGCAATTTTCTCATTGCAAAAAGTGAATGATAAGATTATTCGCAAAAAAACTATTACAAAAGAGGTTTGAGGTAAAGCTTGCTCCCTTAATAAACTAGAGAAATATTTTCTAAGTGAGGTTTCTTAACAAGTTAAACGCCTAAATAGCAAATGAAACTTTGAAGTTAAAGTTACTTTGCTAAGTTGTTGTTGAGGGTGGGAATGAGTTAAGTGTGTGTTCTCAAGTGCCTATTAAGTATAAGCGCTAATATTAAATTATTCATAATACTCGGGTTATAAAATTGATTGTTAGGGGTTGAAAATTGTTGGATCGGTATGGCAACCCTAGAGGGGGGTGAATAGGGTTTAAATAAACTTTTTGACAAATAAAAAGTAAAATCAACTAATTAGATATTTTTTAATATTTAAATAAAGAACTTTGTAAACTTTGTTAAATAACAAGATTGATAAAAAGATATGAATAGAAGTATGCAATCAAACTCAACCAATAAGAATATGTAACTAAAATTAAATTAAAAAATAATTAGAAAAGAGTTAGAGAAGAAGACACTGTAATTTTATAGTGGTTCGGTTAAACTCAACCTACATCCACTTTTCCAAGCACCTCTTGGGATTTTGATTGAAAATCTTCTTTAGACTCTTTCCACGGATTTGAGCCGAACCGATTCTTGCTCCTTTTTCGGGTTCAAGAGCAAACCCGATCCTTTCCACGGGTTAGGATCCAACCGTTACAATATGTTGAAGTTTTTAAATCACACAAAAGAAAACTCTCTAAAAGAGTGATTATACAATTTGAAGCTCACAAATTTAATCCTCACAATACAATAAGAAGCTCTCAAGAATAAGATGAAAAGAATAAAAATTGGAAGCTTTAGAGAGAATAACAATGTTGGCTTTTTGCTTGAGGATTGTAAAGATTTTGTGATCTTGTGTAAATGTGAAGTATTTAAAAAGAGAGGAAAGATAAATTCAAAATCATTTGGGTCATTAGATATAAGTAAAAGAAAAATGAATGGTTGAGATTTAAACTTAATTAGCCGTTAGACACAATACAAATAATAATATAATAATATGTCTTTTCAAAATACTTTGTTTAAAAAGAAATCAATAAAGCAACTTCACCATCTTTTAAAAAAACTAGCCGTTAGACACAAGAAAAAAATAATAATATTAAAATCATTTTCTTTTTAAATTTATTTTCTTTATAAAAGCCAATAAAACGTAACAAAAAGCCACATTTGTTACTCCTTCATTGCTCCAAGTGGCTTTCTCTAATTGGTTCAAATTGAATGCTTGGTCGCCACGTCACCATCTCGGGTATTTTTCCGTTAACATTCTTTTAGCAATATTTTCTCCATTTGAACTTCGATTTGGGTGATTCAAGAGGCGTTAGAATCATTTTTCCAAGCTCTA
The DNA here is from genome assembly GCF_000004075.3 of Cucumis sativus. NCBI lineage: Eukaryota > Viridiplantae > Streptophyta > Magnoliopsida > Cucurbitales > Cucurbitaceae > Cucumis > Cucumis sativus. The sequence continues at coordinate 8,502,250 of NC_026659.2, forward strand.
CGATATGGTCTATTCAAATTAATAAAATTATCAATAAAAAAAATCAGATTTGTTATCATCAAAACATAAATTAATTGAATAATTAAAATAAATAAATTTGAGATTAAGGGCCAAAAAGCCAACAAAAATGAGCTTACATTAAACTTGGAGTTCATTTGGGTGTTTATTTCTATAAAGTTTAGAACATAAAATGAATGTGGATGATCATAGGAAGTGTTTGAGTTTTTAACTTATGGTAAAATATTGAATATAAATCTCAAGTATCACTGATAATGGAAGTAAAAGTATATCTACATAAAAGACCCGTTGAATTTTGAACTAAGCTGGATGCTTATGGGGTTAAGTATCTAATTTTCGAGTCCAAGGATTCTTATGTGAAAAGTTTAGTCTAATCCTAGGCATTAGAAAATTCAAGGACTTTACAAGCATAAAAAAGATTTACGTAGCCTTACAAAGTATTTTTGCAAATAGTTGTATCCGCGTATCATATAAAGATATTGATGTGAATTTGATCATTATTTTAGACCAAATTAAAGTGGAAAGAGCGTGCAATCCCGGGGGATCGAGTTATTAACTGTAAGTGGCTCATTTTCAAGTTTTCTTTGTATTTATACATGTTATTTTATAATATCATTTGAAAAATACCATGACTTAACCTTTTTATGACAACATTCATTTATGTTTAGACAATGTGTTACTCATCATGATTTTCAGAATGTATGACTTAGAATTTATAAAAAAAAACGTGAAATATGTGATTTTGTGGGAATGTTGGTGATTTACCCATAAGCTACACGAATGTATTTTCATAGTTCCACCTACAATTGTCAGGGGTGCCAGGACTGAACGAAGTCATGACCAGAGATTTGAGAACCTGAGCTTAAGTGAGGACATTAATTTACGATTTGATTTTGGCTTTGAGCCTAGTTTAACCCATGGTGGGTAGCTCTATGTGCACATAGGAGTGGATATAGAGATGGTTACTGTGGTAGGTACTAAATATGTGTGAGCTCTATTTGGCAGCATGTTTCCTTGTGGATATATATTGCGTGTGAGCTATTCCGAGTTGTGCATTTTGTATATTATCATAGTTGGATTGGATGAAGGTTGTTTATTGTGGTAGGTGATAAATATAGGTGAGCTTCGTTTGGTCGCGTGTTTCTTGTGGACATGGATCATGTGTTAGCTATTCCAAGTCTTGTATTTATTATTCTAACATAGTCGAATAGAATGAAGGTTGCTATCGTGGTAGGTACTAAATATGCATGAGCTAGTTTTGACCACATGACTCTTTGATAATGTGCGAGCTATTCTTGGTCGTGTATTTAGGTGCCTTGCTATGGTTGGATTGAGTATAGGTTTGTTGACTTGACTCATGATTTATAGTATGATGTAATGATGTCATTTTAACTATTGCTTCATTATCACATTGTTTTAGTATATTTTACGAGCTTTTATTTTTAAAAACTTGCCACTCACTGAGTTTTAGCTCACGCCTTTTCAATGTTTTTTCTCCTCCCACCCCAGGTAGCGGTCAAAGTCCAAGCTTCTGTTGAGCTATCCCTCACCATTTGTAGTTTATCATTTTGGTGTGTATATACTTAAATTTTGTATTACTTCACGAAGTAGTTAGAAGTAGCAAGATTTATGCTATATGGAGACATGTTTTGAGAGGTTTATTAGTGGACTGTAATTCTTTGGTAACTAAATATCTAGTTTTGTTATAAACCTTTCCTAAGACTCTCTGGAATGGAATAGTTTGGATTAGTGTGTGGTAAGACACACTTGAGGTGTTGTTGAATCTGAAGATTGTATGTATGCATATTTAAGTGAGAATTTCTTTACCTTTCAGGTTTGGCTAACCCATATTTTAGGGGAGGTGCTGCCGAATTTTTTGTAGAATTTTATATTACTTGTTCTATTATAAGTTTAAGTTGAATAATGCTTGGATTCAAAAAGCGTTCTTATAACACGATCTAGGTTAGGAGGGGAAATCTAGAATGAGGTGTGACATGTATTCTTTAGGACTCAATCATTTCTCCCATTCAAGCAACCATAAGAGTAGTAAGATATACACACACATATTTATATATGTACACACAATGCTTTAAGCATATCTACATATTCAAAGAGATACCTCCAATATATTTTCTTCAAGAAGATCATTTGCAAGGCATTGTTTTATTTGTAAGGGTTACTACCATATGCATCTTTTAAATTATTAGTTGTCACTTCTCATGAATGGTATGATCATTTCATTTCTACACTACTATGTCTCGTTTGTGCATAAGATGGTGCATTTTAGGATTATAAAATATAAGGGAGAAGGCATATAACCCCAATCTCTTAAAGAAGCACATTTACATATTCATTCAAGCCACGCTTTCAAAATTCTTGTTACGAAGAATAATCACTCACAATCACAAACAACTAGCTTCTTTGTCTGGCCTTCAATTGAAGTTCTCCTTTCGCACTCGCTTTCATAACCTTGTGGGATTCTAGTTGATCTTGATTCCCTAAGGCTTCAGGATTCTTCAAATTTTTCTCCCAAGGAAAACTTATGGACGAAAAAACAACCTCCAAATGACTGAAATTGCACTATTTGTAGCCTTTTTTAGGGGAAGTCTGCCTATGTCGTAATGATTACTTCTGTCAGCGACAAGAAGAGATCCAATACTAAAATGCCACGTATCTCTGTCATATCCTTATCTTGAATTTAGATGGGTGGCAAGGTCAAATCGTTCATCGACTTTTTTTCATAGGCAATGATCTCATTACTTTCTAGAGAAGTGAGTCTACCTCACGGTAGAGGTTCTTTGCTTAGCCTTTTATTGTCGAGTGCTTCTTCTCGCTTGTACCACCTTCGTCATGCATAGTCTTATCGTATAAGATAGTCCGCGATATGGGCCTCACAACTGCTACCTTCTTATTGGAATTTTGTACCCAAAATTCGATAGCTAAGAGAAAAGTTAAGGGTGCTTCAGTTTCACTTGTTCTTCATTCTCCCAAGTGGCCTTTTCCATACTATGGTTAGTCATAGTATATGAACCAAGAGAATCACATTTCCTCTTAATACTTGTTCTTTTCGGTCTAAGATTTATAGAGGCGTTTCTACATAGTTCAAGTTTTCTTGTACTTCTAGTGGTCGATCTTGGAGAACATGCGAGAGATCTGGTATGTACTTCCTTAGCATGAACACATGGAAAACATTATGGATTTTAGACAATTCCAGGTAATACTCGTTAAGTAATATGATATTCCTAGGTGTATTTTGTTAAAAAACAATCGTGTAGGAAGTTAAACAATCGTATGAAAAGTTAGTTGATCGTGTAAGAAGTAAATGGTCATTTGAAGGTAGAAAGCTAAATGATCCCGTAAGAGGGTAAATGATTGTTTAGAAAGCTAAACAATCGTTAAGTTGAAAATGGAAAAAAAGAAAAACAATGTAACCCGATCAACTGTTTACAGGTTGTGAACAATATGGGTTAGGTTGAGAAATGAATTCGGGTAATTTGGGTTCTCAACCGAACCAACTCGAAAATATGGGTTGAGTTAAGAATGTCTCCCAACACAACCAACTCAACTTGTTTACACCTCTATTTCGAACTGTTAAAAAATATGGTAATATAATTTTGATGTCTTAGCCCATCGAGAAAAGTTTTTCTTGACTGTTTTTGCCTATCAACGAAACCACAACTCGAGAACTCATACTTTTTTATGTTTTTGCCTATTTGTTCAACAAATTAAGGAATATTTTCTTGACCTACACAAATGTTGAAATAAATATTGCAACAAGAAAAAATGGTCTTTTGCCATGATCATTAAGAAATCAAAATGTGTGTGCGTGAAGGAAAGACAAATTTGTGGGAGTGAACTATCCCAATTGTAAATATGGAAATTTTTAAAAATAGTAGATTTTACGAAATATTTACAACCTATAGCAAATTCTATCAATGATAATAATTGGTGTCCTACAGTGATAGAATCTAAAATTTTGCTATAGCCTGTAAATATTTTATTTTATTTTGCTAGTTTTAAAAATGTCCCTTCTAAATACTATTCAAATCCACTAGTTATTTTTTTTCTTTTTTTATTTAATTTTGAAAGTTTGTTGACCAACTCCAAACACCATCTCTATTAACCAGTGACTTGCATTTGCCACGAATGATAGTTGATTCTACCATCAATTTTTTTCACATCAAACTTTACCGAATTCATAAATCTTGAAACATATCTACTTCTTTTCTTAGCAAAAGAAAAAATAGTGAACAACCCATACTATTCACAAATATTCAAGAAACTACGAACATGACGCTCTGATACCATTTATTGAATAAAAACTTCTCAATTCTACAACATGAAATAAATAGAAAAGTAATGGAGAAATTAAGAGAAAGCTAAAAACCGAACAAAGGAATTTACATTTAGAACTCACAACTTGGAGAAAAACCACGAATAAGAAAGCAATCCACTATGTAAAAAACTGCTATAATTACAAGAGAAATCAATCACAAAAAAATAGCTCTCTCTCCCAAGCACAACTACAAGCACCATCTCTCATAGCTTTTTGTCACTCACAACTTTTTTTCTACTCTCCAATTAAAGAATACAAAAGAAATTTAATTAGACGCACCACTAAAACTGGAAGGTGTTTCAAACTAAGACAAATTAAAACATAATGCATAAACTCCATTTATAGTCCACGACTTTCCTAAACCTTTTTATTCTGGAAAAACCTTCTGACTTTCCTAAACTCATTTAATGTATAACAAACCCACAACTTTCCTAAACTTGTTCGATATTCGACAACTACACTTCTAATATTTTGTCAAAAATTTAAAGTTGTTTAAAATACACTTCAAAAGCTATTTGGATTAGTTGTCAAACGCCCCAATTTTTTCTAGAGTGACTTATTTTTTAAATTAAACACTTAAAAATGTATTCCAAACATACTCGCAATCAATTAGTTGATTTTAAATTATTCTATGTTAATATTTGAAAATTTAATATTAATCATTCAACAAAATAAACTTATACAACTCACTCAAGATAAGATTAAAATATAAGAAAAAAAAACTTAGTCATTGTAATTTGTACGGTAATTAATTATTGCAAATGAAAAAGCTGTTAAAAATATTTATAAAATATAACAAAATTTCATAATCTATAATCTATAAATGATAGATAATAATAGATAATGATAGATGTTTATTAGTGTCTATCAATATTACTGATAAATACTAATAAAAATATATTAATGTATAATAATGATAAATTTAAAGTTTTTTCTATATTTTATAAATATTTTGGTTCTTATCATATATTTCAACCTGCCTTTTATTTTGTTTTCTTACATGATTACCAACTTGATATAAAAGCACGAGTTCCAATACAAATTAAATATATATTAAGATATTGATATACCACGAATGGACATTTTATCCAAAGTTCTTTTTTTTTTTTTCGTTATTAACTTTTCACGTTTTTAGTTTCGAAAATTTGGAAGTGTTAGCATCAGTTTAAATGGACTTAAGAAAAATTGATTTTGGCTAGACTTTCTTTTTTAAAAAGAAATTGTTTAAAATACATTTCAAAATCTATCTCTCATATATTGCGAAATACTTAAATTATATTTTAAAAAATGGCTTAATTTTAAAATTAAACTCAAGCATTAGTGTCGTAATTTCTCTATCTGCCGTGCTATGTGCATGTGAAATTGAATTTATGTACCCTTTATTTTCTTTGATTTTCCTTTATAATCATAGCTATTTGGTGGGACACACTTTTGTGAGGTGCTGTTTTCATATGAACTCTCATTTAAATACAAAGCTCAGTTGATTTTGTCTCCAATAATTTCATTATTCAATATTTAATCAAAATTACATTAAAAAATATAATAATTTTTTATGAAAATGTGAATACAATTAAAATACTACATAGTTTTTAACCAATTCTATTATAATAGTTTAATCTAAAAATAATTAAAGTACTTTTTAAATATAAAAAAAATATATGTCAAACTAATTACACGTTATAATAAATTTTTCTACATTTTTAGTTCCAAATAGATATGAATAGAAATCTATCTATGATAGAAGCTAGTACAAATCTATAACTAATTAGAGATAAAAATAAGTTTAATAAATAAGTAAGTAAATCAGGGTTCGTGTATGTACCTATCTAATTTCACATAAACAGATAAAATAAAATAATCATAAACCTAAATATTTTCTTCTAAAATGTAAACCATAGAGATCAAACAAAAAAAATATATATAAATGTTGAATAGTACAAAAAAACCATATCTAAATTCAACTAGCTAACTTAATGTAACACAATTTAAAAAAAACTAATCTAACAATAAAAGGTAAAAAGACAATCTAAATTTATGATATGTTCAAAAAACATAATCGAAAATCAGGAGAAAAAAAGTTGGTGAAAACTTAAAATAAAAATGTTGTAAGAGTAGAAATTTAATATTAATTTATTTCAAAAATATTTTTTAATAGTTAAAATAAACAATTATTTAAGAGAAAGAAAGTTTGAAATATATTAGAGAAGTTAGAGGAAGGGGATAAGGAGAAGAGAGCCAATTTGTTGTGTGAAAGAGAGGAAAATTTCATTTAAGGGTAAATTGGACTTTAGCCTATTTTCTCCTGTTCAATCCTCAAATTCCCGACTCCTTACGGAATGGATTATATTTGGTAATTTCTCGAATTTATTATTAGTTTTATAATTGATAGAGATTAATAATATTTTATTTTTGTATTTCTATAAATAGTTTGATATTTTTTGTATGATCGAAAATCAATAATAAATATAATTGGGTTCATATTAAAAAAAAAAAACATATTTATTTAGTATTATTTGATCGGCCATCAAAACTTGTTGTGATTTGAAATTTCTGAAAGGAAAAGTACAACAAAGTATTTATTTTCTTTTTGTAAAATTGGGTTTGGGGGGTAGCATTGGAAGGTTGGGGATTGGATAAGCAGTACAGGGGAAAAGGTGAAATTAAAAGGAAAACGGAATTGTTGAATGATAGAGAGACAATGGTTCGTGCTGGCCAAATGGGCAGGCCCTTCACCACTTTTCTATTCATTTTTTACAAATCCAATCATGTTCTTCTCCTATCTTCCGTTTTATTTTCAATTCGATCGTTCTTCGTTACTTACATTAAATCTAACCTTTTGCTTAGGATCACGTTAGATTTGATCATGTACTTTATTATAGCCTTAATGTGATAACCATGTCTATCATGATCACTATATTTTTTTTTGCATGTTGTTGTAGTATCGTAATTAAATGAAGATAGTGATAGATATGACTGTCATGTTAGATTTAATTATGATAAACACAACGTAACTCTTGAATAAAAAAACTCCTAAACACGTCATTCATTATTTATTTTCTGAAAAACTTAATAACATTCTGTATAACCAAACACCTTCTAATTTCCAAACGTTCTTTTCTATATATCTTTAACTTTACAAACAGTTACAAAACTGTGATCCAAACAAACATCTTACAAAAATAATATGCATAAATTATAAGATAAAAGATTGTAAGATGTTGAGTCATGACTAAATTTGAATACAAAGGGAATGACTTTCTGAATTAAATTATGGAGTAGGGAGAATTATTTATGGGTCACACATTACAATATTGTTGGATCTGGTTGGTGTTTCTGTAGCCAAAAATGACCCCACTTTAAACATGAACAAAGAATCCCATGCCAATGCTTCTTTCCACTCATATTTTACAGTTCCTCGGACTTCCCTTAGCCAATTTCTATCCATCATTATCACATATCAATCTCCATTCTTCTTCTTAAATATCCATATATGTAGATATATATGATTGCCTACTATGATGTCATTTTGGTTGGAGTTTGTGTCCTAAATATTGTGGTTCTTCTAATTTGTACATTTGAATATAAATTTTATATGCTTTTTTCAACGCATAAGCCAGCTTCTTATCACCATGTAGTCCGTACACCCCATGGTGGCCTTGACTTTTTATGTGCACGTAAAAGTTAGCATCATCTCAAGGAATCAACTAATGAATTGAAAATAATTTCATAGCATGGAAATCGTAATCATCAAATAAAGCTTTACCATGATTTTTTTTATAATGCTAGCACACGACCCTTCCTTACTCAAATTAAACTAGAAACTCTAATTTAAAAAATAAACACAAAATGGAAAATTTTGAGACTAATTTCACTCAAAGCACTCGAGTAGATGGTTAGAAATTTACATTGAAGCTGGCCTATTTATAGAGTTTCTTGCATGAGTACAAGTCGACACCTCATCCTTGCTTAAATCCACCTTAAACCCTCTTAAGACACCTCCTGCTTACTTTGACACTTCAAAACGCATGCTAACAAGGCTTTGATACTTCATTAAATCTTTAAACCAATTACCTTAAACATGCCACATAGTTATCCAAAACGCATAGCTAGCTTTAATGAATATCTCGTCTAGTTTCTCACCCAGACTACATAACCCGACTTTAAAAAGTTATAACTTAAAATCCGTAACTCTTTTTATTAAACTTTATTCTATAAGGTTGCTCTTAAATGAGTTAACTTTATTTTCTCCAAATTTTAGAGCAAAACACCAAATTATGCGCTATGTAGCCTTCTGCGAGTGCATCTTATTCAGATTCACTCGTGAACTGACCTTCTCATCTTATCTTATCCAAAACGCCAACTTTCTTATATCCAAAATGTCTAGTAGCCTTCTTCAATAAAATACACTCAAATTCTGAACTTTCAAAATCAATTTAAGTGAAAATGGCTAAGTGAGTTGTGAGAAACTCTTTTATGAAGTTAGGTAAAACGTCCACTCTCTACGATCCATCTTTCTCTCCAACCTTAAACACTCAAAATGTCCAAAGTACTATTCCTTGATACTTTACCAAAAATTTTCTTTCTTTCAAACCTCTTAAACTCTTTGGAAAATATAACATAGCTAAAGTTCGGGTCTTACAAGGTGTTGTTAGGCGAGAAGAATAAATCTAAAGCTATACATTTTGAAGAAGGAAGATTAGTTAATAAGTGATTTTCCAAAATATTTAAGGATTATAAAGCTTTCTTTTAAATTTCTTGATGCTTTGTAATGTTGTTCTTATGTAAAAGTTTATAAAATAGATAACTTCTTAAAGAAAGCTTTTGTTGAGTTCTATGACTGATGATTTTTTTCTATGCTATATTGTTTGTAAACCATTAGTCTTATTCCTCTCAATGACCTAACTATTATGTTACATAAGGAGTAAATGCATCAATGTAGAAAACGACTACATGGTGGAATGAAGCTAACCAATGCGTAAAAGGAGCGTATTGAGCTTAGCGGCTTGGGCAACATGAAGTGAACTAGAAAATTCTCCAAGGGATGTTATTGGTGAAAAGGACATCATAGTAATCTCTGTGTTAGAACGGTTCATGTTCTTGGAAGAAAGGAACATAAAAGAATAATGTATAATTTTTGTTCTATGAAATGAGGCGATGAAAGCTAGGTTTATGAAAATGAATTCTTGAATTGTTTGCCCAAAAAGGTTTTCAAAATCTATCACTCACTAAATTTTTACTTATGTTTTAATTTTTTCCTCCCCCAGGTCACCAAGCGTTAAAGCTAAGATGGGCTAAGTAAGGCAAGCTACCAAACTTTGAACTTAGACCAAGCGTTTAAAGTTTTATATTGTATATTATGTACTTAAAGTAGCATGTAAATTTTATTGTTAGACACATTATGTTTAGTTAATAAAAGAGTTTTGTTGACTATTTTTCTTTGTGTTATGCAAATTATTATCGACTAAAGATTAAGCATCACATTTGTTTTAAGTTATTGTGTTGAAACTAGGCGATTAAACATAGGTTCAAGAAGTTAAGTTTAGCGTTCTGACATTTCATCTTTAGGTGCCAGGATTGCTCAAGTCACCTATGTGCATCATAACGAGGTTCAAGACACATGGGGGGAGGGAGACATGAAGACTTCTATACATTTTTCAACAAAATCAGAGAATATGGTCCACATAGATCTTTGAAAAGTATAAGGTGTATTACATAAACCAAAAGGAATATATCTAGAGGCATACGTACGATAGTCGCATGTGAATGTGATTTTATCCTCTTGTGTAATGGGGATTTGGTAGCATTCCGAAAATCAAGAAAAAAAAAAAGGTTCTTCCACTAATCTTTCAATCATTTGATCTACAAAAGAAATGGAAAAATTGACTTTATTTTAGTTACCTCATTCAATTTACGATAATCGAAGCACATCCTTCACCCATTTTGCACCATCTCACCCTTGTGATTCTCTATCATAGTCATCCTAGTCTTCTTTGGTAAGACATGGATTGGAGTCACCCACGTACTATTCGAAATCGAATAGATTATGTCAACATCATTAGACTTAAGCACTTCTTTCATAACAACTTCCTTTAAAGTTGGGTTGAATCTTCTTTGTATGAATTTCATCATTTGCTCCTTTCTCTAGAACTATATGGTGCATATAAATTGAGAGTCTAATTCCATTGATGTCATCAAGTGTCCATCCTATAGCCTTTTTGTTTTTTGTCGAAGTCTCAATCAAGCTCTCTTCTTAAATTGGAGGGAGCTCTCTCAAAATAATCATAGGAGGCGTACGTAGTTTTTTTTCTCACACCCTTTTCCAGAGTCTTTTCTCGCAACCCCTAACCTAATCCCAAAAGCAGGTGCGAGGACTGGCAAGCATTGTTATACATTGACAGTACTCACCAACCATCTAACCTATCTAACTCACCTAGCAGTCACAATCCATATGCATGCTTACAATAAAACAAGCAACACAATCTAAATGATTTTGCTATCAACATCGACCACTAGTTGTAACCTTTAAAGTACATTGGTGGAAATATAAACTTGATTATGACTCACTGCTTAGGCCGATAACTTGAAACCATACTAAAACATACCAAACTAACTATGAAAATCTAATAATCTCCACTCATAATTAGCAACTAGTAGTTATAGAGCAAGCTCAACACAATGATCGCTATAATGATTCAACTTTTTATACTAAGTTGAGCTCATAAGACAAATAACAATTTTGACAATTTCTTGGAAAGAGAAAAACTAAAGTTTTATTAAAAATACCATGAAAACATGTTGCAATGAGTTTTACAACTTTTAAATATAATAAAAAAATAGATAAAAATATTTAAGCTTAAAACGCTGAAAATAAACAATGAAAAGCGAAAGCAAAACTGTGTCCCCATATGTCACGGGTTCTTCCTGTCTCACCCGCCAAATTTCCTCTATCTATAGCTTTGCTTGAAATATTAAAAATAGAAAATGATGAGTATAAACACATACTCAGTAAGGGACCTACTACTAGGTAAAGTTGGCTCGTTGGCTCGTTGGATTTTAATTTAACCCAAGATCTTAGGTAAAGTTAAGGTAATGGATTTTCTACTACAGATCCCTATATCAAAGTTGCAGTGTATTGACTGAATTGAGAAGGTTGAACTGACCGAATTGAGAATGTTTGGCTACTATGCATTAGAATGTATTAATGGTTTATATGTAGACTGAACTAAGAAGGTTTGACTATTATGTTTAAGTTTGAATGTAGTGATGACTCGCTACCCTGATGATTGATTATGTACTAGTATGGTTGTTTTTTATTGTTTATGTGTTGAACTGAAATGTTGATAATAGGTTGGATTGTATTTTTTAGTGGACTGTTTGAACTGTTAGAATGGATTGAGGGGTAATTGTTAGCTTTATCTCTGAAGTAGTGTACCTTGCAAGTGTCCTACAAAATCACCACTTGTTCTGCATCCTTCAGGAGCACTAGACTGATATGAGTATCCTTCGAGAGTACTAGGCTGATATTTGTATTCTTTGGGAGCACCAGACTTATATGTGGATCCTTCAGGAGCACCAAACTGATATGTGTATCATTCAAGGGCATTAGACTGATTATGTGCATCCTACAAGATCACGTGACTGTTATGTTGCACGGTATCTCCCAATAGGAAGTTAATCGTTTTTATCCCTATCGGGACCAGTAGTGGGTCTCTGGGTTTATTTTATACTCACCCTTTCATGTTTCACTTTTTTTAGGCAATGGTAATACGGGAGGTAGACCAGCAAGAGACAAGAAGGACTTGTGATCGCCATATGGAAAGACCCTTTCAAAATGCTTCCACTTAACATTTTTACTGTTGTTATTAAGTTTTGATTTAAAATGAGGTTCATGTCTAGAACAATTTGTTTCTAGATGATTTAATAAACGATACTTTTGAATGTTTATTTTGTTTGAAATAGGACTCGAATAAAATTTCTTTGATGTCTATTCGATTTTTAATAAATTTTTTGAACTTTTATGTTTAAACAAAGTGTCTTTATGATAAAGTAAGGACCTCAACTTAAATAGAAAAGTTGGGTCTTTATAGTAGGTCACGAGCGCTTCTTGTCACTAGCCAACTTTCCATTCTCCTCACTTGTGCTTGAAAAAGAAAATTAAAAATAGAAAAGAGTGAGTATATAATAATACCTAGTAAGGGATCAACTACTGGTCTCGCTATATGAGTTGTTAAGCTCCCATTAGAATATCCCCTTTGTCATATTAGTCTTGTGATCCCGAAGAAAAACACACATGGTCTAGTGATCCTATAGGAACAATCATTAATATGGTGATTCTGTATGAGCACACATCAGTCTGGTCATTCCGTCAGACCATACATCTGTCATATCAGTCTAATTATTCTGTAGAAAAACATCAATCATATAAGTTGAAAGTTAATGATCTCTAAAGACATTGTACATGTAGGGTACAGATTCTAATAGCAAAAGCTAAGAGACACCAACAATCTAAAAAGTATGTAACCGTCAACTCGATCTAATAATAGGCTTAAAATGCAACATAAATCAATAATCCATAATCATGTAATTTTTCATACATATACGTACACAAATTCAACCAACGACTCCTACAAACTCATTTATGCATTTTAGCTATCGTCAATGCATAGTCAGTCAATACATGCAACGCTCTTAGATTTTTATTTGAAAGTCCAGTAGTAGAATTTCTTACCTAAGATTATGTAAAAAATTGTTGGTTGATAGTCAATTTCCATTTAAATTAAATTCTAAACATACACAAGGAAAACAATTTAATGGCTTACTTAATAAAATTTACAATTGGCTAATATAAAAAAAAAATTCCAATTTATCTTACCCAAATTGAGGTTGAAACCAATTCAACCCTTGATGGGAGTGTCCACAATTGCTCCAAAAATTCATCAATTAAATCCTCCAATTATATCCAAAATTATTTTATATGTAAATTCACTTTAAAGGGTAAAAACCCACGCTAAAACTACAGACAAAACAACCACTCTCACTAAAATACAGTCAACCCAATGATGTCGGTTGAACAAAAATCAAATCGACCCAAAGCTTCGGCTTGGCCACGCAGAACATAGACGAGGAGATGTCTAACAATGAGCGATGGAGGATGCTCGAAAGGACAAGGATAGGTGGCTCGACGTTCTTAAAGGGCTTAAACTTTGATCGACGACTCAATTGGCGTACTATGTGTGAAGGCGATCGAAAGCAGCTCTGTCACACCCCGCCCCACTGGCCACTTCATGCAACCTAAAGGAGGTGTGCTGCCTAGAAACCCAACACCTACCTCTCCGCAAGATAGCAAGTTGAACACCTTGTAAGCAAAACTTCTCAAACTAGTGTCTGTCCCAGAGTTTCAACTTCGAAACTTATTAGATTGTTGCAACTCAACGCAGCCAAAAACACTAGAATGACCAACTTAGCTTAATCGCCTAGCTTTAAACACTTAAACTCACGCTACGAAGTCATAAGCACTGTGAGGATATAAACACAACACTACGAAAAGATAGAAAAACACAACTCTGATTTTATTACTTAGTTCATTGCTTTACAATTACATTTTCTTTCTCACATTCTACTTAAATAAAAGCTAAGTACTAATCTCCGAGCCTTCCTTCTACATTGGGATTCTCTCTGCGTCAAGGTGTTTAGCACTATAAGAACCCTTTTCTTATCAATCTCTTTGATTGCCTAGCAATTCATTCCGCACACAAAACTGAGATGCTGACATCTTTATACATAACTTTAAACTATTCAAAAACAGAGAACTTGATCAGCTTTTCCGTGTCACAGTCCATCTAACCTTTTCTTACTGGGCCTCAACGCTTGATCATTTGTGGAAGGAAAACTTAAAAACGTAAGTAAAAAACTTAGTGAGTGAAAGTTTTAGAAAACCTTTTTTGGGAATACAAGTCAAGCCCAATATCATTTTCTTTTCTCAAATGCATCTTCCAATGCCACATTTCATAAATCACATAAATCTCATATTAGCTTCTCTTATTCTTTTGTTGTTAGAACATAAATCCTTCCCCTTGCCAAGTCTACTGTAGTTCACTCTCGTTAGTATCTTGCGATTTAGCTACTGTGATGTTCACTCCATCCACAACATCTGAGAAGTTTTCTGATTCATTTCTTTCTTATTGCATCAACTGTCCACACGATGCCATTCACATTATGCGCACATCGCATAAGCACTGCTCACTTGATAGGTTTAAAGCTAATGATTCGCACGCATTCATCAAAATCAGCACATAGAAAGCAATAGTTTTCTCTTTTCAAACCATAACAACAATAATAATACAAAGAGATACAGAATGTGTTATGCATAACTCAGACTCAAGAAGAATATATTAAGAAAACATTTATAACAATAGCTTACAAGCCACCCTTGTATGAGTGTTTAAGGAAGATCACTCACGTAGCGAGTGCTTAGTTTAAGAAAGCCACTCACACAAGCTTCTAGTCCTTTTCTTCTCAGAATGCCTCTCCTTGTCTAGAACTCTTTGAGTATGAACTCCACTACTTACGCTCCCTTAATATGAAACTTCCAAAAAACACTTGTCTTAGGTCTTCACCTTTTTTATACTAACCCTTTGGACGGGGGACTCTCTTTGCCTGTCAGTTATGAATTATAACTTTACGCGTGTCACCTTACCACCTTGCAGCACCATGTACCTAAACAAAGCTCAACAAGTGAGGCAACAGTTAACTCTCAATTTTGACATTCCCTTGAGATGCAAACCTTATCATCTTGGAAAGCAAAAAATTTTCTCACCTTATCTTCTTGGAAAGCTAAACTTCTTTTTCCCGCCTTCTTCTTCCTCATGACGAACTACAACCACACACTTCTTTTTCTGACTTCTGATCGTGTTACTTCACCAAATTGCCTAACTCTTCTTCCGATAGAACTTCTTTGTTGCGCCGACTTTTCATCCATCTCCTTCTCTAAAGACAACTTCCTTCCCTTCAAACCTTATCTTTAGAATGATCAATCTTTTCATTTTAGAAGGATCATCCCAGTCCTCGACGTCTCTCTTCTTCAACAGAACTCCCTCTTCCGGATCTGAGCCTTAAACTGATAACAATTAGCCGTGGTAATAGCCAACTATAGCAACTGATACCATATTTCTCAAATTGAAAATTACTCTACCCTTCAATGGCTACCATTAAAAAAGCTATTTTTGATAGCCATTATCAATTACATCGACTCATAACATATTTCCCAAATTAAAAGTTATCACTAATAGAAATTATCAGTGATAGCAACGCATAACAGCTATCAATTGCTATCATTTTAACAATCAATAACAGCTAACAGTGATATTCAATTTAAGAAAATCAGAAAAAAAATACTTTTAATGGTGATAAGTTATTACTGGTAGTAGCTATCAATGATAACAATCAATAACAACTATAAGTTATATTCACTAATTGTAGCTATAAGTGTTAACATTTAACATGAAAAAATCGAGCAAAGAAGTGTGTGAAATAATAATTTCTCAAATTGAAAGCAACCAGTGACAGCATATATCACTAATAGAAATTATCAATAATGGTAACAGTGATATATGCTATTAGTGATAACTGTTACCATTGATAGATGTTATCAGTGATGGTTTTTAATTTGAGAAATTCGACAATAAACACTCAAAATTATGGTTGGACGTGGGTATTTTATACATCTTTTATTATTATTTGTACTATATATACAATTATTTTATCCTTATACTATATATGCTATTATTTTAAACTTATTTGGCATATTATGTAACTAACCCTAAAAAATAAAGTGAAATTAACGCATGTAGAGCAATTAATCAATAGTCTATGTTAACAATATTGCCCAAATTTTCAAATGTTTGTCTGTCAATAATAATAATAATAATAATAATAATAATAATAATAATAAGTATTAGTATTAGTATTAGTAATTAATATTATTTTAGATGTTGGAGTTTTGGTATTATTGTGGGGAGCCATAAATATTGTATTTAGATTCTTTCATTTGTCATCTTTCTTGTTTTCTCATGTGCTACAAACTTGAGTTAATTAAGAAAGTGACTTCCCCTTTTTCTCCCCTCAAAATAAATAAATAAACAATGGACCACCTATACGTTATTCTTATTGTTTATTTTAAGCAATTAGGACCACCTACTTTCACTATTTACATTACTACACATTAAACAACACATAAGTTATCAACACAAAAATTCATCATTTTTGGATTGTGTTTGCTAATGCCAATAAACTTTCTCTTCATTCTAAATAAATTATTATTATTATTATTATTTTATCTCTCAATTTTTTAGTCTAGTTTAAAATGGGCCATAACTTACTATATGTTATACACTTTTAGTTTTGGAGTAATTTTATTCTAAAAAAATTGGACAAAACAAAAGATTTTGAACTACAGTTCTAAAGAATGACAATATGAAAAAAAAGAAAAGAAAAGAGATTAATCAAATTTATAGCAAGCAACTCCATGCACACGTACCAACTTTCCATTCAATGTAATTGTATTTTTCCCTTTCCATTCCATGCACACGTAGCAACCCCCTGTAGATTTTTTCCACTTTGTTTTGAGTCTTTAAATCCACTCTTTTCCTTTTATTTGAATTTAACTTTATCTTATTTCTTCAATTCTTCATATAATTTTTCTACCTTTTCACCTATTTAAACTTAGTTTCTAATACTTATCTTGTCAAATCTATCACAAACATTTTGATTATCTTAATATTATCTTAAACATTTTAAGGAATAATAAAATGTAATAAATAATGGTACTTTTGGCTCTTCAATGGTTTCCCGATATTATTCTGCAAATCTTGGGATGTATCAAAATTGAGTTGGTAATTATGATAAAGTTAGATCATCTCCCATCTTCTTCAAAATCAAAGAATCAAATATTAGCTAATACATTTGTTTGATGCCGGTAAATGAGTTGGAAGATTTTTGTTATCATAATTCTATGTTCTTAAGATTTAGATGCTTACAAATTCATCTATTCTTTCAACCATTTGTAGATTTCTTTCAAGATAAGTTTTGTTGTCCTCGGCCAATCACACTATTTTTAACTTGGCCCATATAGTAGCATGAACCCTAAAATGGATGGTTAATTAGGATTATGGAAGACAAATATGGATTATTTCATTTCAGATCGTCCACGATGATTTATGTGTTGTGCGTGGCGGACAATGTTCTCCACATTTTATGAAAATACAACGTGGGTAGTGATGCCAATAACTGTTTTAATTTGTACAAATAGATTGTAATTGTTCATACCTACTAATGTAACTGTCGATACCTACTAATGTAATTATGTAAATATATTGTTGACTGACAATCTTGTGTGTGTTTTTTCCAAGCTAATTCTTATTCTAAGATTAATGGAAAAGGACGATATATGGACAACTGCTTGCATTACTGAACAACCAACAATTCCAACCAAAAAATCCAACGAAGGAGGAGATCCAAAGTCGTGATACATGGACATAGTCAGATTTTATGCGTATAAATTGAATTATGAATGAACTTACTAATGAGTTTTATGACTACTATAGTACCATGTCCACTGCAAAAGAAGTTTGGGATGCATTACAAAAGAATTAGTACGACATCGAAGAGGCCGGATCCAAGAAATATGCAGTACGTCGATATTTACGGTACCAAATGACTGACGATAGATATGTGGAGGCCCAATCACACGAGTTGTAGAAAACTGCTCATGAAATATTTAGTGAAGGTATGCCACTTGATGAGCAATTTTAAATTATTGTTATTATTGACAAATTACCTTCATTGTGGACGACTTTTAAGAATACTCCAAGGCACGAGATGAAGGAGTTCTCACTGGAGAGTCTGATCACCCGACTGAGGATTAAGGAGGAGTTGTTATCATGACCAAAAGAAGGAGGTGAACATTGTCCCCAGGAAGAAGCCCTCTGATATTCTAAAACCAGACCTGCAGCTGAAAGGAAACAAAATGAAGGTTCAGAACCGAGGTTCCAACAACCAAAAGAACTCTCATAAACACTAGTCCATAAGCATGGTATATATTGTGTGCTATACTTGTAATAAACATGGACACTTAGCTAGAAACTGTACAAACAAGAATCTTCTTATTGCTTATGTGAACTTGATAAAATTGGATTTAGTAACTATGATCACAAAGATAGATGTGATCGGAGGGTTTGAAGGTTGTTGGCTAGACACTGGTGCGTCACGTCATATTTTTCATGACTTTAGTCTATTTAAAAAATATAACAAAAATAAGAACTAAACATTCTTATGAGGGATCACCACACAACCAAAGTAGTTGGCATTGGGCAAGCGAAACTGAAGTCTACATCTGGCAAGACACTCATCCTCAAGGAAGTCTTGCATAGTTCTAAAGTTTGAAAAAACCTAGTTTCGAGCTATCTCCTCAACAGAGCGAGCTTCATTCAAACAATAGGTTCTGATCTTTTTACCTTAACTAAAAATAATGTATTTGTGGAGAAGGAATTTGCAACTGATGACATGTTTAAATTTAATTTAGAAATGTATAAGAATTTGTCTCCTGCTTACATGTTGTCTTCTTTTAATATTTGACATCCTACACTTTGTCACGTAAATAAAAGATTAATTGCTAATTAACATGAGTAGGTTAAACATGATTCCTAAGTTATCTTTTCACGAATTTGAAAATTGTGCATAATGTAGTCAAGCTAAGATAACTAAGACTTTGCTAATTGAGCCTCTAAAACTAATTCATTATGACTTATGTGAATTTGATGACATGTTGGCTATAAATAGTAAAAGATACCTTATAACCTTTATAGATGATTGTTATGATTTTACTTTAATTTTATTTACTTGATTAAAAATAAAAGTAATGCTTTTAACATACTTAAGGTGTTTGTAGCTAAAGTAGAAAATCAGTTCAATAGAAGGATTAAGAGACTTCGTAGTAATAGAGGAATTGAATATGATTAAGTTGCTTTTAATGACTTTTATAATAACTCAAAAGGAATAATACACGAAAACATTGCACCTTATTCTCCTAAAATGAATGGAAAAGGTGAAAGGAAGAATAGAACTCTAACTGAGTTAGTAGTTCCTATCTTACTTGATTCAGAAGCAGCACCATCATGGTGGTGTGAAATAATTAAAATAGTTAGTTATGTCATTAAATAAGATTCCTAAATCAAACAACACAACTTCATGATACGAAGTTCTTAAGAATAAAACAACAAACTTGTCTTATCTTAGAACTTGAGGTTGCTTAGCATATGTTAGCTAGAATTCCTTATCCTAAGTGAATAAAACTAGCCAGTAGAGCCTAAGTGTGTCTTTATAGGATATTTTGAAAATAGTAAAGTCCATAGGTTCTATGACTTAGAAGATAAGGCAATCATAGAATCAAATGATGCAGACTTCTTTAAAGATAGATTTTCCTTTAATTCTAGGAATAATGCATGAAGGCTTAAATAGTCAAACTAGTGGGACTCAAGTTTTAGTAGCTTACCATCAGTTAGGATCCAAACCCAAGATAAGGAAGTATATCCTAAACCTAGAAGAAGAAGGAGAGTGAGAACCACAAAAGACTTTGGAGAATACTTCGAAATGTACAATGTAAAAGAATATCGTAAAGATCTAACAGAAGCCTTATCCTCAGTAGATACCAACTTATGGCAAAACATTATCAATGATGGAATGGATTCTCTTAAATCAAATAGGACTTGGGACCTAGTTGACTTACCCCTGGTTGTAAAGCAATAAGCTGTAAATGAGTTTCGAGGAAGAAACTCAAACCTGATGGATCAGTAGATAAGTATAAGGTTAGACTAGTAGCAAAAGGTTTTAGACAAAAAGAAAACATAAACTTTTTTAATACCTTCTCTCCAATGACTAGAATCCCCTCAATTAGATTGTTGATTTATATAGTTGTCCTGAACAATCTCTTAATAAATCAAATGGATGCTGAGAGACTGTCTTTCCTAAACAGTGATTTAATAGAAAAGATCTATATGGAACAACATAAAGGTTTCATAGTTCATGGTTAATAATCTGAAGTCTGTAAACTAGATAAATTTCTATATGACCTAAAAAAAGGTCCTAAGCAATGACATAAAATTAATGATAATGTAATCATGTCTAAAGGGTTCAAAGTAAATGAGAGTGATAAATGCATTTACTATAACTCTGAAATGGCTTATGCACTATCATATGTTTATATGTAAATGACATGTTAATCTTTGAATTAAATTTGCACGTCATATGAATGATGTAAAATCAATGTTGAGTGAAATTTTTTATATGAAAGACTTCGGAGAAGCTAATGTAATAATACTATATATCAAAATCACTAAGATTGAAAAGGAAATTTCATTGGATCAATTCCATACATAGAGAAAATTCTAAAGAAATACAACTACTTTGATAGTAAACTAGCATGTACACCCAACAATCCTATTGTCAAGTGATTCAAGAATATTGGTGTCAGTGTTAACCATCTTAGTATGCTATAATTTGTAGAAATACAAGTTATTATATCCTTTTAGATAGAATAATGAGACCAAAATGCATAAGAAGTATGTCAAAACACGTAACAATGTTGTAGATGCATAAATATTTAGAAATACACTTTACATAAGCATCTATGTATGTTTCACCCTGTTTTTATTGTCTTAACGTAGGACTAGACAAAAAAAGAAGAAGCTAGGGAAACGCAAAGGACTCGCTTGAAGACTACCCTAGAAGACATAATTAGTAGGAGAGAAGAGGTTGGCAGGAAAACAAAAGTGGTAGATGGAGTTGATGTGGCTTGATGGTGGAGGCAGTTTTCGACGCTAACATGCTCAGAAGATTAGATTTTCCACCTAAATTTGCCTATATAATGGAACTTCATCCTTTCCAAGAAAGGGGGCCCCAAATAGGCCACAAGATGCTTGTATGAGCCATTTCAAGTCTATATAGGCCAAACCCTAGAGAAATGTGGAAAGGATTAGCATTTCCACCGTCTATAAAAAGTTTTCTTTCTCTTCTTTGGTCAGTCAATGAGTGAAAGCTTGAGGTATGAGTGAAGAAGATCTCATTTCCCATTTCTCCTAACTTGTAATGTCATTTGTATTCTTTCCATTTTTGTATTTCTTTACATTGTATTTGTTCATATTGTACGGTACCCGAAGGCCTTCATTCTTTAATATAATGTATATTTATACATTTTCAACCCATCACTTCTTTATTGTTCATCTTTCTTTATGTTATTTGCAGTTTAGGATCTATGATAGATTCTTGATAAGAAGTTTAGCTTATAATTTTTATTGTGTTAGCTGGGCTATTTTCTTCATTTGGCTAGTGTATATCGCCAACTACTCAAGAGGGCAAGTAGCAAGGATATGACTAACACGCGCAATAAGAAGTTTGAAGACAAACTCCACATTGGCGAGATAACTTCCATCATTTGTGTCCCGTAAGGAGAACAAGTGTGGGTATTAGGCGCCAAGAGGTTGTCACCCTTAAACACTAAGCTCTGTAAGTCTTATAAGTGAAATATTCTAGATACCTTGTTTAAATAGGCTTAGTCATCTGGATTCCGAAAGGTCAGCAAATGTGACTTTTGAAGGCACCGAGAGGTGCTCGCCTTAATTATAAGATAGTTAACTAAGTTATATCGCATCAAGGCTTTAATAGTTTAATCGCCTAGTAATACATGGATTTTCTTTCACCCCCTTCTTCCATAAATGTTAGTTCACCCTTGCATTTCATTTTTGCAACCACCTTTATTATTCCAACTTTACAGATTTCTCTACCATACATAAGTATACATATTATAAACCTACACTCTTTTACATTATATAATTTATTCCTTTATACCATTGAACTGGTGGACTCTAGAACTAAGCTTTGATATCAATTCTCTATGTTCTACCCTGAATCATCAAGGAAAACCTATTATTTTGCTTACACTTGGGCAAGCAATAGGAAAACTTGTACTCAACCAGGACTTAGCAATCATATGATGAAGATATTCATCGTAAGCATTTTGCATACAATGATCTTGATCAATAACTCATCATGTAGAATTAAACACCAACATAAGCAACAACACTATTTCCTAAGTCCATGGAGTTAACCAACCAAGTCAAGTTCTTGGCGTCGTTGAGTTAAGTTTACTTCACAACACAACCAATATGCGAGCATCATGGGCACTAGGTCAAATATAGGTTATGTTGTAGGGTTATATGTTGGTTTACTAGCAAACCTAGCCTAGAACACTAGAGTGATAAAGAAAGAGTAATGAGGTATCTTAAGAAAATTCATAACCTACGATTATATTACCAAAAGCTTCCCGTTGTCCTAGAATATATAACGATGATGATTGAAACTCCCTCTCGGATGACACAAACACTACAATTTTTAATAATTTTAATATAACAGGAGAGATTGTTGCTTGAGAATTCAAGAAACAAACTATTTTAGTCAAGTTAACGATGGAGTCAGAAATGATAGCACCAGCTACTTCTAGTGAAGAAACACACTGGCTTTTAAGCTTGCTATCTGTAACACCCTAAGTTTAGGAGGGGGATATGAGTGAACCAGTATCACACCTAAATGAGAGGTATCCTGAGGACATGAAAGTAAGGTTAAGAAAGATTTAAAAGAATTAAAAGTTACTACATGTACCAACATGGTGCACCTTCCTTTTCGGTGGCTCGATCATAGGAACTCTAAAGTTAAGCGTGCTTAGCTTGAAGTAGTTCTATGTTGGATGACTTCTTGAAAATTTTATTAACATGCATGTGAGTGAGGACAAATCATGTTGAAAGGAAACGTGATGGTCTATGGGGACGACTTGCACTCTAATAAGCCTTTAGGACATGTAAGGATGATATTGCCAAGTTGCAGGGGATGCAAGAGAATGTCAAGGATCCGAATTCCAAATCCTAGTCAGAATCATCGATTTTGAGTATTACACTATCACAGATTTCCACATGGAAAAGATCGATACGAGTCATACTAATCCATTATGATAGTACTACAAATATTGTAAAAGTTTAGAATCGTATTACGACGAAAAGAGACGATAAATACGTGGTAGTTAAATATAGTACCATTAGAGAGCTTCATACTACTAGTGCAATAGAAGTGGATCACGTACGGACTGATGATAACTTGGTTGATCCTTTGACGAAAGAACTAGCTAGAGAGAAGGGTCACTTGTGAGGTAAACCCAACTTGAAAGATTGGAGATTTGAAGAAATTAATAAGTTCAATGGGTAGTAACCGATAACAAGTGATATGAAGAGAATCATGCTAAAACACCAAGGATTTTTGTTCTTATGATGTAGTGATTAGCGTGACATTCTAAAGCAACTGAAAATGCTGAACTTAGTACTAAATAAATTATATACTTGATGTCAAGTAGGATACCTAGCTACAGGTGTACTCTTGATAGATTCACCTTTGTGGATATGGAATGAAGGAGAATGTCGGGGATTCAAATTTCGAATCCTGGGTTTGGAGTGTTACATTATCACAGATTCCCACATGGGAAAGATCGATATCAGTCATACTGGTCCATTACGATATCACCATAGTACTACAATTATTGCAAAACTTTAGAATCATTATTACAACGAAAAAAGACAATAGATATGTGGTAATTAAATATAGTACCCTTAGAGAGTTTCTTAATACTGGTGAATAAAAGTGAATCACGTACGAACCGATGATAACTTGGTTGATGCTTTGACGAAAGAACTAGCTAGAGAGAAGGGTTTCAAAACCTAAGAAGGAATGGGACTCAAGTCTATACAAAACTGAATCACCTGTGAGGTAAACCAAACTTGAAAGATTGGAGATCTGAAGAAATTAACAAGTTCAATGGGTAATAACTAATAACAAAGGATATGAAGAGAATCATGCTAAAACACCAAGGAGTTATGTTCTTATAATACAATGATTATCATGACATCCTGAAGCAAATGAAAAGGCTGAACTTAGTTCTTAATATATTATATACTTGATGTCAAGTAGGATACCTAGCTACAAGAGTACTCTTGATAGATTCATCTTTGTGGATATGAAAGTGAGGACTGCTTTCTATAGACTTATAGGCAAACTGTCTCGAGCATCCACTAAACTTGGATATACTTTGTGTGAAATGTTGTTAGTGGTGAAGTTCAAAATCAATGGTTACTTTACAATACTCTAAATCATTGTCACTACGTAAATATTTGAGTTAAGACACATTTGCTTAAGCACATTATTACACAGACAGATACTACTCGATGAAAATGTTTTAAAATTTTCAAGTGAGGGACTGTTAGTAAAAAACAAAATCAAGTGGGGGATTGTTAATGAAAAACTGTTTAGAAAGAAAAAATATTATTTTATTCAAGATGGCATTCCAAAATTGCTTAGAAAGCAATGTGAAAGTCTCTTCAAATACCCACACATTCAATTCTTGGTTTGGGCTCCAAGATCCATATTTTGGAGAGGGAGAGAAGATAGACAAAGGTAGCGTTGCAGATATTTCCACACACACTTGATGTCGCCTGTTTATTCGATCGAGTGTGGCGAGGAATAAAATAATATTTTTGCTAAAAATAAAAATTATATTTTCAAAACGTTTATTTTTTGTTCAAAACAAACGATTGAACCTAGTATTTATTTAATTGTGAAATGTTGAGTTGTTACAAACAGAACCGTTTCAACCGGTATGTTTCCAATGCCAAATCGTTTTGTTTTGACTGACATAGTATCCCAACTGTTTGACCGTTTTTTTAACATTCCATCATAAAATTTCTTATCATTGCAAGGTTCCCTCATCAGAGGTATATATGTGTCTCTTTCCTTCTCATTTCATAATCCATGGAAAAACACAAATCCTAAAGTTCTCCTCATTTCTGTCTTTGTTACTCTATCTCATTCTAGTTTTCTTCTTTTTTAAATTTTCTAAGCAACTAAGTATCTAGAGAGTGTTGGTATACCATTTGATTCCTCTGGAGTTCGTACCGACGAATTAGAGGTTGTTTTATCCTGGGGACCATGAAGCACTTCACATATGTTTGCACATTAGAGTAGAGTCGTGAAACGTCTTAAAGAGAATGAGATCTGCGATTCAGCCATCTTGTCAACGCGCTCCTATTTTACAAGTTCTCTACGATGCTTAGCTCCACCAAAGTGCAACAATAGATTTTAAAATGTGTGTGTATGTGGCTAAATTAGTTAAGGATGTCTCATGGGCTACTGTAGTGATCTGCTAAGTATTAAGTTTAGTTATTTAATTTAAATAATTATGATGTAAATTTGTTTAGGAAAATTGTTTTAAATGATAAAAGTGTTTAAAATGTAACAAATTTTAACTTTATTAGTGATAAATTGCAATAGATTACGTGATAAATTGCGATGAATTAAGTGATAAATTGTTACAGTTTCATATAGAGATGTATCACTAAATTACATTAAAATAATAGATGCCTATGTGAGCATATCACCGTCTACCACATTTTATTAGTTTTTGAAACATCCCATTTTTTTAAAAAAAAATATATTGTTTAGAAGGAAATTGAGTATTCTTTAGTGAAAAAACTTAAAATTGTAAAATGGTAAATGTTGAAACCTAGAACATAAACTCAAAATAAAATGTAATATTATTTTTTAAACATAGCTTGGGACAAAATGAGAATTAATAGGAAGGAAAACTTTAGAATAAAATTGTAACGTTAAGAAATATAGGGACCAAATGAGAGCAAAAACCCATCTATTTTATTAAGATTTTGACGTTTCTGGATCTTTTTAATATGAAATCTAAAACTTTTACTTTTTCTTTATTATGAGTTTCTGTTTGAACTGTATGAACTCTAATTAACGTTGTAAAAGAACAAAGATTAAAATAATAAAAAAATAATATGCTAATTTTCTATGTTAATATATGTATACAAGATGAAGGATAAATATGTTGCATCAATAACGTCAAAAACAAGATGAATTTTCCGTTGCTTAAATTTGAATCAAATAATTTACCGAACTACTACAAATACTAGTCTTTGCTTGGGCTAACTAGATTCCCTATTTATAATGTATCCGATCATACATTTCTCATTACTAAATTATAGTGATTGTTAATCCTAACCAATGAAACACACCCAAAATCAGTTTTGTATAAATTGCATAAAATTATAGGACAAGTCAAGGTTGAATATCTAATGATAAAGCACCAAACAAAATATTCATATGGTTCAAATTCTGAGGTGAATAGAAGAATGCTCATTCAAATTACCTTGAAAGCTATCCTATCCTATTCCCTTCTTTAAATTCATATACGATAATCTACGGATGCAAGTTATACATTAATCAAAAGCATTAATCATAGAGTTAACAAGTTTCCGACAATATATCATCAATCTAAAATTATAAGATAATCTAATTCAAAACTTACGAATACAACAAAATAGGAAAAATCCTAAGAACCCAACCTTAAAAATGCTACCTAAGCTAATTATTGACATGTCAATCAATGGGATAATGCCAAGATACATAAATAGATCAAAATAGAAGAGAATTTTGGAGAGGAATCGAGATATAAGAAGCTGGAATCAGACATAGAAAATAACCTAAGCGGCAGACTTCTAAAGTTGTAATTTGCGACGGCACTGCGACGCTAGGGATAGAGTGGTGACGTTGATGAAAATTCACTTGCAGAAGGAGTTTGGAGCACTGCAGTGCTATAGGACAACGCTTGTGGCACTGTACGCTTTGATCGAAAATGATCCTTTTTGCCCTGCAGTGCCCCAACGTTGTTAATGCAGTGGCAAACCAACCACTCCTACTTTTTGCTATAGTTGATACAATTTGCCATTGATCTTGGGTGTTTAAGTTCAGTTTCCTGATTTATGTTCAAGAGTCTACCTTCGTTGTGTTCATACAAAATACAAAAATAAAATCACAAAACAATCCAAACTTGAGCAAGAAGATAATTAATTACTTACAAAATGATAAATGAGCCTAGATTATCAAAGGCCCAACAATTAATTACTACAGAATCACGAATGATGCTAGAGTAGAAAAGGCCCAAACGTAAACAAACAAAACTGTTTTTGTTTTCTTTTACAAGATTACAAGCTATCTCCATAGCTTTTCCTTATTAGACATGCAGGAAACAAGCAAGGAGATATGGCAAAGAAGGGTGGGTGAAGCAAAGAAGAGGGGCAAAGCACTTAGGTTGGCTGGCCCGGCCCATTCCGCTGCCTTCGCCCTCGGAGGTGAACACCAACTTGGGACTTTTCTATGTTTTCATCAGTCTTGGAGAGTCGTTATTTTAAACGAAAATAAAAACTTGAATCCTTTTAAGAAAAGTCGATGAAAACTTAGGTTTATCACCATTGTCATTACTTTATTCTCTAGTTTTTTTTTTTCTCTTTTAAATTTTTATCACTATAAAAGAAAATCAAATCATCGTTTATTATAAAATTCTTTTTAAATAATTAGAATATGTTCGAAGATTATATTACATTCCTCTCATTGAATTCTAACAATAATGCTCTTCTCGAGACCGTAATACATATGTTCAAAGATTTATGGA
The DNA here is from genome assembly GCF_000004075.3 of Cucumis sativus. Lineage (NCBI taxonomy): Eukaryota > Viridiplantae > Streptophyta > Magnoliopsida > Cucurbitales > Cucurbitaceae > Cucumis > Cucumis sativus. Next base: position 8,530,215 of record NC_026659.2, read on the forward strand.
TCAATTGATAGATGATAACATATAATGTAACATTAAATGCTAAAATAATTAGTTAAAGCGAACATGAGCATATATATGAGTTGTTTGAAAGTAAACTCGTAAATATCCAAAGATTTCGATTTAAAATCATAAACTCAAACGTCCCCTCTTAAATAAACTCTAAATGTTTTAAAGTTGTAATTAACATCCTAATAATCCTTTTCATTTATGTATTGTAATTTCGTTAGATCTCTCTTACATACAACAATAACAATATAAAATTACCAATCAAAATGTTAACATCCCTCTTTACTCAATAATTTATCTTTTTCCACCACATTTGACATCATCAATTTTCATGGATGCTACTTGGTATCGTTGTTTCCTTTCACAAACAGACCTAACTCCTTTATCTTTTAGCTTTTGGCATATTATCAATAAGATAGATGTATAGCTCTCAGTTTCTCTTCAAAAGAGAGAAAAAAAAAATCTACAGTTGAACATGCATTAAATTATGTCCCAAACAATAGAGATTTTTCTATGCATGTAACAGCACATGTTATAAAAAAGTAACATTGGCCAACATATTAAAATTAGTCAATGAATGATTGCGTCTTCCTTTTCTAGTCATTTTCAAATCTCTGTCCCTGTTTTTTTCAATACTATTATTAATTGTTGTCAGAATGTTAACAAAAGAAAAGATTCAATGAATCTTAGCTCTCATTTAAAGCAAGAGAGAGTGAATATAATTTATGAGATGTTGATGTATGAGAAATTAGTAGAGATAATAATTTCAACCACTCCTATTAAATTTGTAAAGTGTTTTCGGAATCACCAAAAGTAGTTTTGTTATGAAAAAAGTTACCCTTCTCATTTATCCCAACATAAAAGTTCTTTTTGTAGAAACACTTTTTGATATGACAACACTAAGGAGGGCCAATCTATAAGTAACTGACCCCTAAGGTCAACCCTTGAATTCAATCTCACCAGTTTGGCTTCACCAAACAAAGTTATCCTCACTGAAAATAAAACACACGGTTAAAACTGTGATATTATGTTTGCAGTAAAGCTATTAACACATAAAACATCATAAGCAACAATAGCAACAGACAACAAAACACAACCAAGTTGGGAACCTAGTTCGACGCCAGTATCAACACAGAGGGGCTTTAAGCCAAATAGAAAGGATCATTTATAGATATTCAAAATAGTTCACGAGTAAAATGTTCTTATTAGGACTAGCTGCCTTGAAAGCCTGAATATCAATCTAGGTCTAAAACTATGCTTTCTTATTGAATGGGTTGCCACTCGTATGGACAAGGGGAAGCCACCTAATTAAATAAAGAGGTGAGTTCTCTCTCAGTACTTACTTGTGTTTTACTTTTCCCTTTGTTTCACTTGTGTGTGAAACTATGTTTATAGATGATTGAAGAAGAAACTTTCAAGAATCTTTCTGTTTTTTCTTTCACAGTTTTTCTGGTTTTCTTCTTGTTTATTCTTTGAATGATGGAGAGATGAAGAAAAGATGAAGAGAGGAAGAAGATGAACACACGATGTTTTAAAGTGGTTCGGCAAGGCCTACGTCCACTGTGGTTTGAGAGAGCAAGGTATTATTTTCTTTCTGTTTGTTGTGTATTGTGTGTGTGATATCAAAGAGATACAGAGTATTTATAGACTACCCTATGACCCTTAGCTGAACTCTAGTTAGACAAGACGTTAAAACTTACCGATGAAAACATAGTTGCGGCGGTGAACTTGTACAGACGATGAACGACTATCTGAAGCTTTCGGCAAAGATGTTGAACAAATTGTTGAAGCTTGGGTGTGGTGGGAGATTCATACAGAGAAGGGAAAGAAATCGTGGACGGGGAGAAAGGATAAGAAAAATTTGAGGAAAAAACGGGCTTTTTTTAGAATTTTGGGAAATTTTGGGGAAAAAAAAGAGAGAAATTTTTAATTTTGGAAATTTAGAAAAATGGAAAAAAAGAGAAAAAAAATTGTTTTTAGAAAATTGAGAAAAAAACATTTTATTTGACATTTTTTAAATGTCAAGTAATTAAAATTAATCTCGACGCTTTCAATCTGTCTAAGTATTGAAAATAAAAAATAAGAAGTTATGCATTTTTTTCACTTTTGCTTATTCTTGATGTTTTTTTTTTTTCTTCTTGTTAAAACTATCAAGAATATCAAAACTAGAGGCGTCAAGTATTGCATGTTTTGTAGTAGTGTCTAATCCTATCCATTATGGTTCTATTTAACCTTTTAGCAACACCATTTTGTTTAGGGGTATATCTAACAGTCCTATGTCTCGTTATTCCATGTTTTTTTACAAAAGTTATTGAATTTCTCGTTACAAAATTCTAAACCATTATCAGTTCTTAAACATTTAACTTGTTTAGAAGTTTGTTTTTCTACCATGGTTTTCCATTCTTTAAATTTTCCTAGAGTTTGATCTTTTAGACTTTAAGAAATAAACCCAACCTTTCGTAATCACCAGTAAAAGTTAGAAAGTACATGGAATTATTTAAAGATGGTACTTGTGAGGGTCTCCATAGGTCAGAATGAATGTAGTCTAGGATAGCTTTCTTGTTGTGATTAGCCTTTTGAGAACTTTGTCTTATAGACTTGCCAACTACACAAAGCTTGCAGAAAGATAGCTTTTCAGTCACTCCTTTATGAAGAATTCCTTGTTCTGACAACACTTTCAATCCCTTCCCACTTATATGGAAAAGTCTTCTATGCCACGAATCCCTCTCAGTTAGCATATCATTAGAAATAGTTAGGGCAGCATGGTTCATGGACACTTCTTTTATGAGAAAGAGTCCATTAATTCTTAAACCAACAAGAACAACCTTGGAGTCCTTTAATATTTCAAACCTCCTAGCAGAGCCCTTGTATTCACAACCTACGGAGTCTAGCATGCCAAGGGAAATTAGGTTTCTTTTCAAGGATGGAACATGCCTCACATTCCTAAGAAGTGTTGCTATCCCATCTAATTTGAACTTAAGTGTAACAGATTCAATGCCTACTATCTTGTAAGCATTGTCATTTTTCATGTATACTAGGCCTCCATTCCACACTTTGTATGTTGTAAACCATCCCTTTAAAGGTGTCATATGGAATGAACACTCTGAATCAAGTACCTAATCATGAGTATCTTTATTACCTTTTATTTGAATTGAATTTTCTGAGATAGTTAAGGCATTTGAATACAAAAACGGGGCTTGTTCTACTACTAATGCTTATGCCTTAGATTCTTCTTGTTGTTTTTCTTTTTGTTTCTTCGGATTTTTGTTTTTTCTTTAGGAAGAAACAATCTTGTCTGAGATGTCCCTTCTTGTGCAGAATGTACATTCAAGCTTTGATTTATTTTTATGATTCTTGTGTTCTTTTGAGTTGCTTTTGCTCTTCCCCTTTGAGAACAAACCTCCACCATTAGCTTGATCTCCTTTTTGGTTCCAATTCTCTGGTTTTTACTACTAAAATAACATCATCTGTGGTGATTTTTTGTCTTCCATATTTAAGAGCCATCTTTACCTCTTTGTATGTTTCTAGAAGTGAGTTTAGTAGAATAAACTATTCATTTTCATCACCAATCTTGTCTCCCAATTCTTTGAAATCTGAAGACAGCTTCTTGAATTCTCCAAGATTTTTTGTCAAAGATTTTTTGCCATCCATCTTGAAGATAAAGAAACTCTCCCTTATGTATGCACGGTTAGGTAGATCTTTGGGCTTGTAGATTTCATCCAACATTGTCCACATTCCATAAGTTGTTTCTTCACCAATGACCTCTCTAAGAACATTGTCACTTAGGTTTAAAACTATGGCACCATAGGCTGCATTCTCCATAGTTTCTTTGTCTTCTTGAGTCAATGTTTTAGGTAGCTTTTCTGGATCTATGAGGGCTTTCAATGTCTTTTGTTGGCCGACTATGGCTTTGATCTTGGATTTTCATAAGGTAAAATCTCCCTTACCACTAAAATTCTCAATATCATACCTCGTATGGACACAAAGAAGCCACCTAGTTGCATAAAGAGGTGAGTTCTCTCTTAGTACTTACTTGTGTTTTACTTTTTCCTTTGTTTCACTTGTGTGTAGATCTATGTTTACAGATGATTGAAGAAGAAACTTTCAAGAATCTTTTTGTTCTTTCTTTCACATTTTTTCTGGTTTTCTTCTTGTTTATTCTTTGAGTGATGGAGAGATGAAGAAAAGATGAAGAGAGGAAGAAGATGAACACACGATGTTTTAAGTGGTTCAGCAAGGCCTACGTCCACTGTGCTTTGAGAGAGCAAGGTATTATTTTCTTTATGTTTGTTGTGTATTGTGTGTGTGTGATATAAGAAAGATACAGAGTATTTATAGACTACCCTGTGACCCTTAGTTGAACTCTAGTTAGACAAGAAGTTAAAACTTACAGATTTGACTATATCAAGTACTTCATGCTTCTACCTCGTGTCACAACTACTTACAGGCTTCCCTTGGGTGAGACACTATTGAACTCTTTCAACAAGTTAGGCTCTCTCTAATCGTACAGATTTTCTCACACATTCTAGTGCATTAAAACATTTACAAAGTATTCAACACGATATATCAAAAAGATGAAGTTTATTAAGGACAGATTCACTGTTAAAACCACAATCTCCTCTTGACAATAACACACCAAAAATCACACCAACTTCTGACTTGTATGCATATATATATAGTATTATCTGGAAGCTTTAATCTAGGCCATAAGCAAGGGAAACAACAAATCTTGCACAATTTTGAAAAATACCGAATCTCCTGGGATCTTTCGAAAAAGATTAAAAAAAATATTATTTAGCAACAACAAATCTTGACGATCCGGTAATAGAATAAAATAAAAGAAATTGTACACCAAACTCATAACACTGACTAGAAAAATAACTCTTTTGACTTTGAATTGAGATCTATACGATTGATCATATGAAACTATTTTGACAACCCTCTACATAATACTTTAATTTGTCAATAATGTTTCAACTTAATTGGGAAAACATCGTTAGGAAATAAGATTTCAAGTAAAGCAAAATACTATACACACTAAAGATTTGCCAACAAGAAGATGAGAATGTAATTTCATGACAAGAAGAAGAAGTTGAATTTTCCAACAAGAAGATGAGAATGTAATTTCATGACAAGAAGAGTGGATGAGTACATCCCTTGAATGCTGGCTTGACACTTGAACAATTTGGCCTCACCTATCACGCTATCACTTATTCTAGTAGGAGTACTTCGTGATCTGTAGTTGAACCGTAAACAAATTACTCAGTAGAGTATCTATGGTACTTAAGAATATAGTAGTAATTACCAATGTAAAACAAACTCGCTAGCACAAAACTAGTCTTTTATTTCAGTTTAAAACTAATACATTTTATGTTATAAAAGGTCTTTAATGTCAGTTATCTTTAATTTTGGTTTAGAACTGACATTATAGATTACAAAAATTTCAAAGGCAATTATCTTCAATTTCGGTCTCTCATTTTTAATCTCATGTAACGATGATTTTTTTTTATTTTGCATGTGCAACTTAATAATATCAATATTTTTCTTTTTACGTGCCCTTAGAAAAATTAAAATCTTAATTGGTTTTATATATATTGAACTTTCAACAATTAGAAAAACTAGGTGATAATCAACAAAGAAAGTGAGAGATTGTTCAACTAAGTAACCTTCCAATGAGTTACATTGATCATCCTTTGCAAGAAAAAAAAACAAAATACATTGATCAATATATACATACAGCTATAATGTCTAAAAGATTGAGAGAGTTCAGGGTCTACTTTGGAGGGTCCAAACTAGTCCAAAATCTACAATAAATCTAATGTCATCTGAATTAGTCTAAACTTACAACCAACAACCTTTCATTAAGTCACAAATTTTCAAAGGCTTATAACCTAATATGCATTGTCATAGTTGATTCATCTAAATAAAGTAACACATATGAATCTTACCAAAAATGACTTGAGTCCTAGTTGAAAAATGATTGAAGAAGTCCAAAACTACAAACAGAGATTTCAAGTGCTAGGGACAATTATATACTACAAAGGGTCGAACTCAAATCTAAAAAAGGGTGCATTGGTTGAACAATAAATTTTGGATCAATCATAAGTTATCATGCCATTTATCAAATTAACGAAAAAATTGTAAATATATAAATTTAAGACTAATTAAAAGTTTACATGTGTCTCCAATTAAAATTGAGACATAAATTTGGACGAATTCCGATAACATCATGTGTTTTCATGATGGTCATTCGATTGAATAAATTAATTTGGTTTAATTTGATATTATTATTTGTGCTAAAATCTAATTGAGCCTAAAAATAAACTTAATTTTTTTTAATAAGCCCAAATTCATATAATTTGATTTAGGAAAATTGCAATTGATGACCATTTTAGAAATAATAATTAAGGATATAGCAAAATTTTTAAAAAATTGCAAATATAACAAAACTATCATTGATAAACTTGTATCGCTGATAAAATTTGTATGATCTATCGGTGATAGACCAATATCTACAACATAGTCTATCGATGATAGACTTATATCATTGATAGAATTTGACAAATTTTGTTATTTTTGCAAAAAATTTAAAATGTTGTTATATACTTAATTATTTTGAATCTAATTGCTAAATTTACAACTATCTCTTGGATTTAAAGAGTCAAGTCCATGAACCAACCAAGCCCATGTCAATAAACCCCACTGAAGAACTCTGTAAATAGAGTTATCTTAAATCATCTCACAAATCATGCTCATCACTAAGACTTGGGATTCTCCCCTCACATGGACCTAAAATTCACATTCAACTAGCATCACGCAAATTACCTGGGATTTCCACCAGTGCCTCATCACAACCTCGTCTAAACTTGGAATTCTTCCCTTGCCAAGATTTGGGATTCACACTTGACCAGCATCACGGGACTTACCTGAGATTTCCACCAGCATCCAACATCAAGAATACACACAACTTGCCTCGATATGAGATTCTCCCCTCGCTTAGATATTGAATTCACATTCGACTAGCGTTAGATGAGTTACCTGGGATTTCCTTGCCATAAATCTCATCTTCTCACGTTATAAAATCATAACAATCAGTCACAAGATGATTGACTCTCCACTTACTTTCTTTCCAAATTATCACGTAGTAACAATATCATGCAATAAGAATCGAAAGAATACTTCCAAGCAATCATCAATAAAATACCTTTCACATATCAAAGTTGTAAACACAACATTAACTATTTATGGAAATCATTCATAAAACATTTCTTTCACTGATGAAAGATTCACAAATACTTTGCTTATGAAAGCTACTCAAAACAGATATTTGTTCATAACTTGTATTCAAGCATAGAAAATATTTAACCATAAATAACAACTTAGAAATCACTTTGAAAACTTGTTTAGTCACTTACAAAAATACTTAGCCTCAACTCCTTCCTTCTCTGCTTTTGGATTTCGCTTCTCGTCCAGCTGTTCTCACAACTAGTAATTTAGCATCCAAAACTTTTCCTTTTCACTTTCATTAGAAAATCTAACACTTCTGAACAAAGGCTCTATTTTTTCTTTGGTCTTTTGCCCTATTTACAATCCAAGGGTCACTTATTCCACACTTTACACGTGTTTCCTTACTAATTTATCACACCATGCAGCTAACTCAAACTCAACACATAGGCTAAACATTAGCTTCAATTAGACATTCCCTTGAGTTGCACATCTTACCTTCTTGGAAAGCTAAACTCTTTAATCGAATGACTCTCTTTCTCCTTGAGAAGTAATAGATATTTACTTTCCTCAGCGATTTTTCAAGTCATTAATTTCAACAGGACACCTACTTCCTCGCCTCATTCTCTTGGGCGTAGGTACTTCTTCTCTCTTTACTACGCTAAACATCTAACTCCTGGTATTCAGCACAAGCTTCTTCCTCGCCAGCTATTCTTATCACGTTGCTTACCTTCACGTAATAGATCTTAAACTTAAGAATTTCTTCTTCACGTCACATTTTCTCTTCTCGTATCCTTTCTCACAGGATATCCCATACCTATACTTATATGAAATAACTTTTCCTGGAAGGATCATCTTCGTTAGGACTTCCTTTTTTCAAATCAGGGCCTAACAGTAGACTTCTGACTCTTGAAAGTCAAATGATGACTTTGACCATGGTTAGTAGATAATTCCATAGTTAGTGGAATTAGTCCATTTTTTATGAATAAGCTATGTGTTTATTATGGTGTTGTTCGATTGTTCTTCCACCTATAATCCACTATCTAATTGCATGGTGTGTGTCAAATTACTATGCAAACTTGATTTGTATGTATATTAACTATATAATGCATACATTAGTTGGGTAATAAAAGGATTAATCTTGCTGAATTTTGGAGAAGGTTCACAAGAGTCCATAAACTCTTTTCTCTATAAAAGAAACTACAAAATTGGTCACCAATTCAATCCCACAATCAAGTTCTAAGCCTAAAGGATAGTATATAGAATACTCTTGTGGTTGTTCACAACTTAATTTTATCAAATTTCATTGAGACTAGAAAGAGAATTTTGAGCTTCAAAGGTATGTGTTCAAAAATCCCAATTTTCTCAAATTTTCTTAAATGTTTAATCCTCTAAATTTATGAAATCTAGAGTGTTTTAGTTTAATTCTCTTTTGCTAGGATGTTAGTTTAACTTTCAGTATGGTGGTCTTTTCACAAACACATGTGTCGTTGTCGTTTATCCAGTCGAATGTGGTGAGATGAGTTGAAAAAGAAAATATATTTTATTTTTTAATTCGGTTAAAATAAAAAAATATTTTGATTTTTATTTACTTTTTATTTTGCCAACGAACCAATCTTCACACGAAAATTCTTCTCATGTTACACATTCAATGCCATTCCTCCATGTATTACACATAGAACGAACAATTTTTTTTGCGAAAGATCGCACGTTTCATTTTCCACTATTGTGACACACCATCCTATAAAAACCTATGCTTCTCTCCTCCATTCATCACATAACAAAATTTTCTTTCTTTCCTTCATTGCATTTGATCTTCTCTTTACTGATTTTTTCCTTTTGTTAGTTTGCATTTTCTAGGTTTCGAAGTGCTAAGCAATATCATACGAATCTGAAAAGGTGTTTCATTTAGCCCATCATTTCTGGTGCAAACCTAATCGAATACAAAATTTGGTAGCTAGTTTATCCTAAGGATGGCATGGAAACTTTTTAAATTGCTTGCACAAACAAGGATAGAGCAGTAAAAGATTTTAGGGAGAGTGAGCTTCACGACTCAGCTGTTAACAAGTTTTTGTTTTGCATATTTCTATTTTGACGATCCAACTATTGTTCCATTTATTGACGATCAAAGATTCTTGTAGCAATAGACCCCAAGTCCAATTCAATTGATCAGTTAACAAAAAATTTAATTGCACAAATAAAAAGATTGGATCTAAGAACGATATTTGTCAAAAGTCCAAATCCAAGGGAATGGAACCCAACGGCCATATGAATGTGATCATGGAAAATTCTTATAAATAGAGGTCTTACCCCATTATTTTCTAGGATAGTAAACAAGAAAAGATTGAAAGATCATGGACACCAATTTTTTTTAAAGATTTGGGAAATACAATTCTGTTGGAGAGTGGAAAATGATTTAAGATGTTGAAGCAAACTCAAGCACTAGAATTTCAAATCCAATCCTTTTAAAGACTTGTAAGACAAATCATCGTTGAGTTTCTAAAGACTTTGCTTCAAAGTTGAATCTCTAAGAAGACACAATAAAACTTTCTTAAATGATCAAGAGAAGGAATCAAACAAATTAATTATGCAGTAAAGATGGTACTTCACTATCTCATATATATAAAAGCTCTTACTTGAAAAGAAAAATAGTCCATTAAACCATTTTTTATTATAAGTGTTTTTAGTATTCATTTGATGACAGTTTTGTCATTCAACTTCAATGCATGAGTAGTGGGTGAATTTTAATTCTTCCTCTCCATTTCTATAACGGTTTCGATATTTGATTGAAAAATATTTATTGCCCTAACATGCATGGGTAGTTGATAACTTGTAAAAATACATGCTATTATGGCCTTTTAAGTAGAATCATGAGACCAAAATGCATAGGAACTGTGTCAAAATGCATTACTTATGTTATAATTGCATAAATATTTAGAAATACACTTTACATAAGCAATATGTCTGCTTTACCTAATTTTTAGTGTCTAAATGCAAGATTATGAACAAAAGAAGAAATTAATGAATTGTAGAGGAACTCGAGTGAAGGTGAGGCGTGAAGACCACATAAGAACACGAGAAGAGATTCGCTAGAAGACAAAAGTGGTAGATGGAGTTGATGTAACTTAACGACAGAGGAAACTTTCGGTGTTGATGTACTCAAAATATTAGATTTTGCATTTAAATTTGCTTATAAAAAGAAACTTCATCCTTACCATGAAAGGGGCGACGTCTGAATGGACCACCATCCATACGCCTTAAGCAATGAGTAGAGTCCTAGAGAGGTTGTGGCAAGAAAGAGCCTTTTCATTGTCTGTAAAGCATTTCTCCATCTTCTCTAATCAGTATATGGAGTGAAAAGCTTGTAGTCTAAGTAAAGAAGATCTCATTTCCCATCTTTCCCTAACTTATAATTTCATCTCTATTCTTTCCATTTTTGTAATTCTTTACATTGTAATTGTTCATATTGTATAGTGGCTGAAGGCCTACATTCTTTATTACAATGTATATTTATGCACTTTTCAATCCATCCACATCTCTACTATTCAGTTTTCCTTGTGTTATTTGTAGTTTTGGATTTATGATAGATTCTTGATAAGAAGCTTGGCTTATAAGTCTTATCGTGTTAACTGAGCTACTTTCATCACTTAACTAGTGTATATCACCAACTACCTCAGAGGACAACTAGCAAGGATATGGTTAACGTGTGCAATGAGGAGTTTCGAGACAATGATCCATGAAGAGCATTTTGCATGCAATGATCCCGAATCAATGAGACATCATGGGGAACTAAGTATACACATGCAATACACCAACATAGGTGCTTAGTGTTTTTCAAACTTAAAGTACAATATGTTACGTAATGCTGGTGAGATCAACACTTATTGAGAGTTGATCCTGCACAACCTAACCTATTTCGCTTGGTTGTAGTTTGTTTGTTTGTATGTTTATATGTTTGGTTTTTGAGTTTGTACAAGTCAATCCCACTTAACCATGCCTACAATATGACCTAGTTGGTCAACTCCACAGATTTAGTGATGGCTCTTAATTCTAGACAACAAAGGTTCAGCGGCATGGAAAATAGTGTTGTTCCCTGTGTTGGTATAATACTTTTAAGTTTAATCCACATGATGTGTCATTGATTCTCAGCATCATTGCATGCAAAATGTTCTTCATGGATCTTTTCATCATGCAATTGGATATGATCATTGCATGCAAAATGCTCCCAATTTCCTCTATCACATATAAGTCCTCGTTGTATAAGTTTTCCTATTTCTTATCCAAGTGTAAGCAAAACAACAGGTTTTCCTAGGTGATCTAGAGTTTAACATAGGGAATTGATATCAAACCTTAGTTCCAGGGTCTACTTTTCAATCATGCGGTATAAAAGAATAGATTATAAAGTATGAAAGAATGTACAAAAAGTTATGCCTACTTTTGTACACCTAAAGAATGTAAGAGAATTTAATGAGGATTGTTGAGATGGTTGAAGCGTGGATGAACTAACTTGTATTAAAGAAGGGGGTGAAAGAAGCTCTAGTGCTACCGGGCGGTTAAGCTATATGAAAGTCTTGACGCAGTATAACTTGCTTAGCTATTCTACAGTTAAGAAGTGCTCCTCTTGAAGTCATTAAATGCCACACTTGGTCTCCTTCAGCGATCCAAATGACTAGGCCTAACTAAACAAGTTATATCTAAAAGTGGTTGCTTAAAGAACTTATAGAATTTCGCGTTTAAGAACAACAACCTCTCGGCGCCTAATGCCCACACTTGTTCTCCTATTCGGATACAAATGATGGAAGTTATCTCGCCATAGTTTATAAGTAAGACTACTTATCAAGAACTTATCACAAACCTAAGGTATGGATAACACAAGGACAAGTGAACAACAAAGATGTGGATGGATTGAAAAAGGTATAGGTAGACATTGTATTAAAGAATGTAAGCCTTCGACCACTGTACAATATGAACAACATACAATGTGAAGAAATACAAAAATAGAAATAATAGAAATGACGTTACACGTTAGAGAGAGATGGGGGATGAGATCTTCTTCATTCAAACTACAAGTTTTCAAATTACAATCTGACCGGAGAATATGAAGTGAACTTTACTAATGGTGCAAAAGCTACTCCTTCCCACGAACTCTCTAGGACTCAACCCATATCTTTAGATGAGCGAGTGGTCTATTCAGACCTCTTTGGCCCATGCAGGCATCATTTTATTTGATGATGATGCTGTTGGAATTTTTTGTCCTAAAACTCGTAGTTTGTAAATCATATTCTATTCAATAAAGTTGTTATTGAGAAATTAAATATTATAATCTTAAATCCAATAAATCAAAGTTCCAAGGCTATTTTTTGAATAAACTTGAACTTTATGTGTAAACATAAACGTGGATCAAGTTCGAGTATATAGCCTAAATAGTCTATAGTATATGAAATAAAGGTTGGACGCCTTATTTTGAGAGACTATGGATGCGGCCCACTTTGTAGTACAAACGATGTGATCCTAATCGTTCATGTAGAGACATGAAAGTGGGGGCATCCTATGTAAAATGTTTACATAAGACTGAACCATGAATTAGTCATTTTTACGTTATAACACCGTTTACTGTTTAAAACTGACTATCTCAATTATTGATGACCTAGGTAACTTAGTCTTAATCCTGAGTTAACTATGAACTCCTGTTCATACGAGATTATCCTTAGATCTGCATAGGTGAGGGCAGCTCATCAACGTTGGCCCAATAAGCCTCCCATTTCAGGGTAAGATCGGGTGGATAGCTGGGAACATAGGGTACAAGATGGAATTCACTCCTACCCGCTTTAGGGTTAGTAGATAGGTTGCTCTCTTAAGCACTGAATCCAAGTCTTGAACAAGGGGCCCCACCCTCTCATTGGCCCGAGAGGGATTAAGTTTATAGGTTGAACCTTAAACCAATTGTTCAATAGTGGATTAGTGGGACTTAAGGAGCAAGATGTAATCTTGGGGGTAAAACGGTATTTTGACCCAGCCAAGGTTACGAGCAACCTGTGAAGGATTAACTTACTGATTATGGTTTTATCAAATGGACACAAATATATCTATAGTGAGGGGAGTGCAACTACGGGACTTTAGTGGAATGACCCGTTAGTTAACGAATGTTGATTAACTCGGTTTAAAAGAGTTTAGCTAGTTAATCTTGAATCGTTGGAGCCCATGATCTATAGGTCCATTAGGTTCCTCTGCTACCACATGATAGAACTAAGTCATGCACAGCGGAAAAAGAATCGAATTTCTACCCTAATTGCCATAATTAACATGTAACCATAAACTAATCAAATTAGAGTTTTAAGAAGTATTACCTTTGAAGCTTTCAAAAGGTTTCACACCTCTCACGAATGCTCATAAAACTAGGTTAACTAGGCTCAAGAACTGATTACGATCTCCAGGTAGGAGGTGTTCCGTAAACCGTCAACTTAAGAACCTCCAACCTTAGTCATCTTATCTGACTTGTTGACAAGATTGAACCAGGTGAGCCTTTTGTAACCAGTTTTACAAGATATCGACCTATTTCTATGAAAAATGGAAGATATGTTTAACCTAAGTGAGCATGCATTTAATCTTTGTTATTGATTTTAAAAGTCTAATTTATTTTATAACACTTATAAAAACTTTTAAACTTAATCAATCATTTTATCAATATATAATAAAAACAATCAATTAATATGGATTTTAATTTATTTAACTTTAATTAAATCATATTTAATTAAATTAAATCAAACAATAATTAATTAATTTGATTAAATCATATTTAATCAAGAATAACTTAATTAATTAAATAATTAATTAATCATATTAATTAATTTCCATATTAATCAATTAACATGCATACAATACAATATAACCTTTATATCATACATTTTAATGCATGAACATGTTAACCTATGGTGGGATTTTAAATCTATATGACATTCAAAATGCACATACAAATTTAAAGTAATTTAATCATACATCACATGCATAAATAAAAAAAAACACCCTAAAATGGACTGATTTTTGGCTCCTAAATTAAGCTAAGTGCTAAATTATTACATAATTAATTTGGTGTAGTACAGAACCACTCCCAAAAATTTCGAACCGGCTAAAAAACCAACCGAACCGCTTGAACCGGCCCAAAAACCAAATTTATTGGCTTGAACCGGCCCAGGCGCACACGGGTCGTGCGAAGGCAGGCGCGCGGGCGAAGGCGGGCGCGCGGGCGCGCGGCGCATGCGGGCGCGCGGGCGCAAGAGGGCGCGCGGGCGCAGGAGGGCGCGCGGGCGCAGGAGGGCGCGCGGGCGCAGGAGGGCGCGCGGGCGCAGGAGGGCGCGCGGGCATGCGGGCGCGTGCGGGTCGCGAAGCGGGTCAAAACCGGGTTTTCGGGTCTGTGACCTTCTTTTCTTCATTTTTTTCAATTCTCTCACCCGGTTGAACCAATTACAGCCTAGCTTCAACTCTAATGACTTTTTTTATTTTTTTTTAAAAATTACAAACACTTTGCAACAATAAAAATAAGCCATTAACAAGGCTAATTACAATAATTAGAACAAAAACACTTAATCTAGAGCCAAAATCATAATATATCCATTTTAGTTCAAACCAAAATTTATCTAATAAATATGAACCCACCACATGCAATTGGGTAAAAATAAAGCATGCTCTGATATATTGGCAAAGAAACATGAATCCTTAGCCACGGCTAAAGAGATTATGGATTCATTAAGGGGAATGTTTGGGCAACCAGAATGGTCCTTAAGACACGAGGCAGTCAAATACATTTACACTAAGCGTATGAAGGAAGGGACCTCTGTTAGAGAACATGTTCTGGACATGATGATGCACTTCAACATCGCTGAAGTGAATGGTGGTCCCATCGAAGAGGTTAATCAAGTTAGTTTTATCTTAGAGTCTCTTCCGAAGAGCTTCATTCCATTCCAAACGAATGCGTCTTTGAACAAGATAGAATTTAACTTGACAACCCTTCTGAATGAACTCCAGCGATTCCAAAACCTAACTATGGGTAAAGGAAAACAAGTGGAAGCAAATGTTGCTACCACAAAAAGAAAATTTATAAGAGGATCGTCCTCTAAAACCAAAGCTGGACCCTCAAAACCTAATGCTCAAATAAAAAAGAAGGGAAAGGGAAAGACTCCCAAACAGAACAAGGGTAAGAAAGCTGCAGAAAAAGGTAAGTGTTACCATTGTGGCCAAAACGGGCACTGGTTAAGAAACTGCCAAAAATACCTTGCAGAAAAAAAGGCAGAGAAGGAAACACAAGGTAAATATGATTTACTAGTTGTAGAAACATGTTTAGTGGAATATGAAAATTCTACCTGGATACTAGATTCAGGAGCCACTAACCATATTTGCTTCTCATTTCAGGAAAATAGTTCTTGGAAAAAGCTTTCAGAAGGTGAGATCACTCTCAAGGTTGGAACAGGAGAGATGGTCTCAGCTTCAGTAGTGGGAGTTTTAAAGTTGTTTTTTAGAGATAGATATGTCATACTTAAGAATGTCTTATATGTACCTCAAATGAAAAGAAATTTAATATCTATCTCTTGTATTTTGGAACAAATGTATAGAATATCTTTTGAAATTAATGAAGCGTTCGTTTTCTATAAAGGTATTCTAGTTTGTTCTGCTATACTTGAAGACAACTTATATAAGTTAAGACCAACTAGAGCAAATTTTGTCTTAAATACTGAAATATTCAGAGCAGTTGAAAACTCAGAATAAAAGACAAAAAGTTTCTTCTAATGCCTATTTATGGCACTTAAGACTTGGTCACATAAATCTCAATAGGATTGGGAGATTGGTTAAAAGTGGGCTTCTAAGTCCGTTAGAAGATAACTCTTTACCTCCTTGTGAATCTTGTCTTGAAGGAAAAATGACCAAGAGATCTTTTACTGGAAAAGGTCTAAGAGCCAAAGGACCCTTAGAGCTCGTACATTCGGACCTTTGTGGACCAATGAATGTCAAAACTCGAGGTGGATATGAATATTTCATTAGCTTCATTGATGATTATTCAAGGTATGGTCATATTTACCTAATACATCATAAGTCTAATAGTCTTGAAAAGTTCAAAGAATATAAGGCTGAAGTAGAAAACGAATTAGGTAAAACAATAAAAATACTTCGATCAGATCGAGGTGGAGAGTATATGGACTTACGATTCCGAGACTATTTAATAGAAAATGGAATCCAGTCACAACTCTCTGCACCTAGTACACCTCAACAGAACGGTGTATCAGAAAGAAGAAACTGGACCTTGTTAGACATGGTTCGCTCTATGATGAGTTTTTCTCAGATGTCAGATTCTTTTTGGGGATATGCTTTAGAAACAGCTGCTTATATTTTGAATAATGTTCCCTCTAAAAGTGTTTCAGAAACACCTTATGAGCTATGGAAAGGGCGTAAAGGCAGTTTACGTCATTTTAAAATTTGGGGTTGTCCAGCACATGTGTTGGTACAAAATCCAAAAAAAATTGGAACATCGTTCAAAATTATGCTTTTTTATAGGTTATCCAAAAGAATCAAGAGGTGGTTTGTTTTATGATCCTCAAGAAAATAAAATACCACATCAGGGATCATCAACCTCGTAGTAAACTAGTATTTAAAGAAATTTCCAAAAGTGCTATAGATAAAACCTAGTTCATCCACTAAAGTAGTTGATAAGACTAGGAAATCTGGTCAATCACATCCTTCTCAACAGTTGAGAGAGCCTCGACGTAGTGGGAGGGTTGTTCATCAGCCTGATCGCTATTTGGGTTTAATTGAAACTCAAGTCGTCATACCTGACGATGACATAGAGGATCCATTAACCTATAAACAGGCAATGAAAGATGTAGATCGTGACCAATGGATCAAAGCCATGGACCTCGAAATGGAGTCTATGTACTTTAATTCTTTCTAGACTCTAGTAGATCAACCAAATGACGTAAAACCTATTGGTTGTAAATGGATCTACAAGAGAAAACGAGACCATGCCGGTAAAGTACAGACTTTTAAGGCTCGACTTGTGGCAAAGGGTTATACCTAGAGAGAGGGAGTAGACTAGAGGAAACTTTCTCTCCCGTTGCCATGTTAAAGTCTATTAGAATACTCTTATCCATCGCCACTTTTTATGATTATGAAATTTGGCAGATGAATGTCAAGACAGTTTTTTTTTTTTTTGAACGGTAATCTTGAAGAGAGCATCTATATGTCTCAACCAGAGGGGTTTATAAAACAAGATCAAGAACAAAAGGTTTGTAAGCTTAAAAAATCCATTTATGGATTAAAACAAGCTTCTAGATCCTGGAATATAAGATTTGATATTGCGATCAAAATCTTATGGCTTTGAACAAAATGTTGACGAGCCTTGTGTTTACAAAAGGTCGTCAATTCCATTATAGCATTTTTTAGTCTTATATGTAGATGATATTCTACTTATTGGAAATGACTAGGATATCTTACTGATATCAAGAAATGGCTAGCTATGCAATTTCAAATGAAAGATCTGGGAGATGCACAATACGTTCTCGGAATCCAAATTGTTCAAAACCGTAAGAACAAAACACTAGCCATGTCTCAAGCATCTTACATAGACAAAATGTTGTCTAGATATAAAATGCAGAATTCCAAAAAGGGTCTGCTGCCGTACAGATATGGAATTCATTTGTCAAAGGAACAATGTCCTAAGACACCTCAAGAAGTTGAGGATATGAGAAATATTCCCTATGCTTCCGCTGTTGGAAGTTTAATGTATGCAATGTTATGTACTAGACCTGACATTTGCTACTCAGTAGGGATGGTCAGTAGGTATCAATCCAATCATGGACGTGATCACTGGACAGCCGTTAAAAACATTCTACATGCTCATGTATCGTACAAAGGATCTGATCCTTACTGGATACACTGATTCAGATTTCCAAACTGATAAAGATGTTAGAAAGTCTACATCAGGATCAGTATTTACTCTAAATGGAGGAGCAGTAGTTTGGAGAAGCATAAAGCAAACTTGTATAGCTGATTCCACAATGGAAGCTCATCATTTTACAAAAGCCCTCATAGCTAAAGTGTTTGAGGGTCACCTACACAGTTTAGGTGTACGATGTTTGTAAACTAGGACAAGTGGGAGACTTATTGGCCATGTGCCCTAGTTTCATATATATTCTCTCACACCACATCTCTCATACCACTAGGAATTTTAGTCCAAGTGGGAGTTTGTTGGAATTTTTTGTCCTAAAACTCGTAGTTTGTAAATCATATTCTATTCAATAAAGTTGTTATTGAGAAATTAAATATTATAATCTTAAATCCAATAAATCAAAGTTCCAAGGCTATTTTTTGAATAAACTTGAACTTTATGTGTAAACATAAACGTGGATCAAGTTCGAGTATATAGCCTAAATAGTCTATAGTATATGAAATAAAGGTTGGACGCCTTATTTTGAGAGACTATGGATGCGGCCCACTTTGTAGTACAAACGATGTGATCCTAATCGTTCATGTAGAGACATGAAAGTGGGGGCATCCTATGTAAAATGTTTACATAAGACTGAACCATGAATTAGTCATTTTTACGTTATAACACCGTTTACTGTTTAAAACTGACTATCTCAATTATTGATGACCTAGGTAACTTAGTCTTAATCCTGAGTTAACTATGAACTCCTGTTCATACGAGATTATCCTTAGATCTGCATAGGTGAGGGCAGCTCATCAGCGTTGGCCCAATAAGCCTCCCATTTCAGGGTAAGATCGGGTGGATAGCTGGGAACATAGGGTACAAGATGGAATTCACTCCTACCCGCTTTAGGGTTAGTAGATAGGTTGCTCTCTTAAGCACTGAATCCAAGTCTTGAACAAGGGGCCCCACCCTCTCATTGGCCCGAGAGGGATTAAGTTTATAGGTTGAACCTTAAACCAATTGTTCAATAGTGGATTAGTGGGACTTAAGGAGCAAGATGTAATCTTGGGGGTAAAACGGTATTTTGACCCAGCCAAGGTTACGAGCAACCTGTGAAGGATTAACTTACTGATTATGGTTTTATCAAATGGACACAAATATATCTATAGTGAGGGGAGTGCAACTACGGGACTTTAGTGGAATGACCCGTTAGTTAACGAATGTTGATTAACTCGGTTTAAAAGAGTTTAGCTAGTTAATCTTGAATCGTTGGAGCCCATGATCTATAGGTCCATTAGGTTCCTCTGCTAGCTCATATGGATTAAACTTAGAACAGTGTGATGAAATAAGTCGAATTGTTCGAATAGGGAGAAGAAAGGAAAACCGACATATACAGTGATATAATCGTCGGTCTTCTAATTAGAAATAGAGCTTTATGTTTTACATACTATAAGTATGAATGCGGATTCATACTAAGAAGCTCGGAATTGGTCAAAAATAGTAAAAAGTCAAAATGTTGACTTTTGACTTTGAAAAGTCAAACTTTGACCGGCCTTATATTCAAATGTGATTTGAATTTTGGAAAAATGAATGCGGATTCATGCTCGGGAGGTTGGAATTAGTCAAGACGGACAAAATGGTAAAAAGTCAAAATATTGACTTTTGACTTAGAAAAGTCAAAGTTTGACTTTTGACTAGAAAAATCTAATGACCATTTTACCCTTGGACTAAGTTAGTGGGAAAATCCAACATTTTGTTGGATAATCCCACTAACTCTTAGTGGGATATGTGGCTATATGAGATATAGACACCTAGCCCACTAAGTTCCACTAATTGTTAGTGGAATATTAGGTGTTTGAGATTTGGCAATTGAATTGCATGCATTTTTGCATGTAATTAGGCTATAAATAGAGATGTTTTCAAATGTTGAAGGACTTTTGCCTCTTTTATCATTTTCATCATCTCAACAAAAGAAAAAAGAAAGCTTCCAATCTCATTTTATCTCCATTACTTTCTACACCAAAATTGGGTCCCACAACCCGGTTCTTTGTCTAGAGGATAGCAGTTGAGTACTAGTGGTGGTCTCGGGTAGAATTGGTAAGAAGACATCAAACCTTTTGAAAGCTTCAAAGGTAATACTTCTTAAAACTCTAATTTGATTAGTTTATGGTTACATGTTAATTATGGCAATTAGGGTAGAAATTCGATTCTTTTTCCGCTGTGCATGACTTAGTTCTATCAGATGCAACTCTTTTATAGATGGATTTAGGCGAAAAATCTAATCTTCTGAACACATCAGCGCCGAAAGTTGCTTTTGTTGTCAAGTCAAATCACCTTCATCTACCAATTTTGTCTTCCAGCGAATCTCTTATCGTCTCTGATATGGTCTTTTTGCCTCGTCTTATCCGCGAGTTCTTCTAAGATTCACCAGCTTCTTCTTTTATTATTAATCTTGCGTTTAGACACTAAAAATATAATAAAGCAAGCATAACACTTATGTAAAGTATTTTTCCAAATAGTTATGCATTTACAGCATAATCTACGCATTTTGATACACTTCTCTTACATTTTGGTTTCATCATTCTATCTAAAAAGTTATAGTAACTTATATTTTTACAAATTATCATACTCCAAAATTTAAAATAATGTTTTTCCTCAAGCATCACTCCACATTATTCTTGTCCCTAAGCACAATCTTCCTCAAAGACTCACATTCCTCCTTGCATTTCTAAACTTCCCAAAATGCGATCAAGTTTTATTAGCCATCCAGGGTTTACTATCATCAAGTACTTTTCACTATGAAGAAAGTTCTAAGTTCAAAACGCAGCAAGCTTAATACTTAAAATACCTTTGTTCATTCCCCACAAGAACTCTTGTTTTCATAATTAGAAATGGCTAAAATTTCTAAAGAGTTATGAATCCTTTTATTTGGCAAAAGAATGCTTTTGATTTACTTATACACTTGCAGTTTGGGTTGAGTGAGAAATCATAGGTACTCTATGAGTTCGTTCATCTCCTCAACTATAACTCTTATCGCCTCTTATTACACAACTCTCTAAATTTTTACTTTTGCAGCTATGCCTCTTGTTTTTGCAAGAGAAGACAACATAGGAGTTGTTATTTCATAATAAAGGAATACAAAAATTTTCAAATTTTTCACATTTTGGCATTGCTTTAATTTTTTGTTAAAACACCGTATTTTGGAATGCCTTATTAGGATTTAAAAAAGTTTCAAAAGCTTTAGCCCATGCGCAAAACCTAACACCTCCAAATTTAGAGATTAACGATGACCTCATTGCTAAAAATGAATGATAAGATTACGTTGCAGAAAAAAAAAATTCAAAAGAGATTTAAGGTAAAGCTTGCTCTCCTAATAAAGTATAGAACTGTTTCCTTAGTACGTTTCCTTAACAAGTTAAACTCTAGATAACAAATGAAATCTTATTTTACATAAATTATTTCATTGAAGTTATCATTGAAACACAACCATAAATTGAAGTGCTAAGATGCAGAGAGCCGTACTTGCGACAAGAAAAACTAAACGTGAAAGAATTGCGTCAAAATATGTACTTGCATTGTAAAAGGCATAAGTACAAAGAAATAAAATTTACATAAGAAAAACTTTAGAATTTACAAAAGATTAAGTACATAAAAAACTAAACATTTCCCCTTTTAAGATTGCGACAGTAGAGGAGGAGGTTGTTGTGGAGATGGTTCTGTTTGTGGTTATGGTGGTTGTATATTCATCCTTGCTTGCAACACCGGATCAAAACGCGAGAGGGGATGGGATAAGTTCAGTGGAACCTGAGGTGTTGGAATTGTGGTATACACTAACAATGTTAATATCTTAATAAAGCAGTAAATTGTGTATCACACCTTTCTACCAATACCACAACCATACCAATCTGCCTTTCCACTTTATCTCTTAGAGCCTCATTTTGCTCGCTGACTCTAAGAAATTGCAACTGGAACTCTTCCCTTTTCATTATGAGGTCCATTATTATCTCAATTTGTTGACTTAACTATGCCTTAGTGGATGCATTTGCATTGTCTATTTTTAATTCTAAGTCGCTTATTTGCTTCTGACTCCACAATTTCATTTCCTGAAGGTTACTCTGGCATTGGATTATATTTTCAAATCCTCTCTCCATTGGTTTTCAAATGCATTTGATCCACGAACTAGAAAATATAATCTTCTTTAACATTTTCTTAGTCTGTTTCGCTCACTAGCTCCTTCATTTTCACATTCTGCGAGGAAGGCTTTAGCATTGAGAAAAGATGTGTCTCGTCATCTACCTTATGGTTTTCATTCTCCATTTGGAGTGGGTTTACAACCTCCTCAATGGGTTTTTTTATTTTGGACACAACTTGGGGCTGTCTCCCCCATCTTCTTGGTCCTTGAACGCTTCCTTAATAATCACATTGGGGTCACAAATGGAGTCTTGGAAAATCTCCTAGTTAGATCCCTCAAGGCTCAATGGTTTGGTTTAGCTGATTGGATCGACGACACGAGCTAAAGGATTTTCCTCTTATCGCGATGTTAATGAGGTTCCTTCAGTATTCTATATTATGAGGGCAGTTATTATTTACATCTTACCCTGGTGAAGAAAGAATGTTTTCGATTTGTTGGGAGGAAGTAGGCGATTTGGATACTGAGGGTTGGTCTTTTTGGATTTTAGAGGAGTTTGGCGTTTTGGATTTTTTGGGAGCTGGAGAGGTGGTGACCTGAGAGGATTTGGATTTAGGTGTAGAAATCAGGACAGCAAGCTTTCTCTTCTTCTTCTTGAGGCTTGGCGATAAAATGTCCTTAGAGCCCTTGCCTTAAAGGATTTTTCTTTTTTCGATCCTGAGGCCTCCTACTCGTCTTGCCTTTGCGTTTAAGTGGGACATTATCTTCCTCATCTTCTTCAACATCATCACTATTCACTTCCTCAACCTCTGTTTTACCACCTTTCTAGGTTTTAAGGCTTTTTGTCTTTGCTTTGTTTTGATGAATAGAGATAACGCGGTAAAAGGTTGATGGTGTCCAAACTCCACCTTTCACCTCCATCTAAGGAAGTTTCTCTGACGTCGAACATGCCTTTAAGCACAACTTCACTTTTAAGTGTAGGAAGGGCCTTGCTCCGCGAGGATGCTTAACCCATGCTAGGATGTACTCACTTATGATCTCGCCTATGTTCACTAGGTTCTTCTTCATTATTCAATAAACCAACATGATCCTTTCCATGGAGATGGTGTCATCATGGTGAGTAAGCATGATTTTCTTCTTCACAAACACCAACCAGATGCTAGCTTCTATGTTCAAATTATGCGGCGCCGATACTATTCTATTGGCATGATATCCCACTTTGTTTCAGGTGAAGCCACTTTCTTCAACTCGCTCTCTAAATCTTGAGCTCTTCAATTTTTGAAGATATCATGTCCAATTTCATTCGCCTCCAACCCAAAGTCCACTTTTTGCCCTTTGATCATAGCGTATTGTTCTTCTTCATTAATGAAGCCTTTGTGGAATAAGTTCACCACGTCAAGTCTTACTGCACTCATCCCTTGGAAGAATCATTCCCATCTAAACACTTTAATGGGTGACTCGAGAAAATCTGAAACATATCTTAGATAGGGGAAGATCCCCTTCTTTATCATGAACTATTTTCTGACCTGCGAGGCAGAGAGTGATTCTTCTTATGCACTCTCTTCGTCTTGTTCTTCATCATCCTTTTAAGGTTTTTTCTTCATCTTCACTTTTTGCCTCGTCTCTACTTGTGCGCGCAAGAACTTCTTTGACACTTTGCTTATTCTCTTCTGTAGTCTTGGTGCTTCTTCCTCTAAAGGACTCATATCACCAATTTCTTTTCCAAGCTCCTCACCGAGTTCCTCCTATACCCTCTCCTTTTCTTTTTCTTTGCCCTTCTTTACTGACAGAGCTACCTCATTAACTTTGTTGAGGAGCTCTTTCCACTCCTTCAACTTTTTTTCTTGCTTTTCTTGAACCAAGGCCTTAACACCATGCGCCTTCACTTTTATTTTCAAAAACCCAAACTTCACTTGCTCAGCCTTTTCCTGGACCTTTTATGCCAACCTCTTGAACTCTTTCTCTGCAATAGGTAGGTAGGTGATTTTCGTTGCATCTTGTGTTTCTCTTATCACCCTGCCTCTTCTTCCCTCTTCTTCTTTTCAACTTTTTTCTTCATTTTTTCTTATTCTTTTCTTCCTTCTCCTTTTCTATTATCTCTCTTCTCTTTCTTTCTTTTTCTTTTCTTCATTTTCTTTCTTTTCTCTTTCATCCCTTTCTTTTTCTTCTTGTTCTTTCTTTAACCTTTCTCATTCTTCTCCATTCTTTGAAGTCTCCCCAGAGACGATGGTGAGTAGGTGGCCCACTAGTCTTCTAGCAGCTTAACTCTCACTCCATTAATTACAATTTATTTTAAGTTGTATGTCTTCTTTTTCTTGCTTCGACACAAAATTGACAGATGGAGAACGCTCAACTGGTCCATTGCACGGACTTGCTTTGTCGACCATAGCTTGATATCTTTTGAGGGCTTCGGTAAGGGATACATCTTCAAACATGGTGGCTAGTAAAACAAAGAGAAATGAATGTAAGGTATGACTCAGGGAAGGAACAACTTACCAATTGCTCGTCAAAAAGGATGATCAAAAGGTTCGGAAAGCTTGAAAGTTCGGGTGAAGAATTGTTTGGCTAATAAGTCTCGAATGAGAGTTTTGAAGGGGTTTAAATAAACATGATTAATCGTGATTAGGGTTTGGATTACTGCATTGTTAACATCACATGTCAATAAATGTGACTTTATTCCCTATTCAAGGTTTACTCTCATCGAGTACTTTTCACTATGAAAACAGTTCTATGTTCAAAATGTACCAAGCTTAATACTCAAAATACCTTTGTTCATTCCCCAAAAGAAATCTCATTTTCAAATATGGAAATGGCTAAAATTTCTAAAGAGTTTTAAATCATTTTATTTGGCAAAAGAATTACAGTTTGGGTTGAGTGAGAAATCATAGGTACTCTATAAGTTCGTCCATCTCCTCAACTATAACTTTTATCGCCTCTTATTACTCAATTCTCTAAATTTTTGCTTTTGTAGCTATGCTTCTTACTTTTGTAAGAGAAGGCAACATAGGAGTTGTTATTTCAATTGAATAAAGAATACAAAATTTTCACATTTTTACATTTGACATTGCTTTAACTTTTGTTAAAACGCCTTATTTTGGAATGTTTTAGTAGGATTTTCAAAAAAATTCAATTGTTTTAACGCAAACAAGCACACCACTAAATTGAGAGATTAGTGATATTAATAATATCAACCCTCCACCGCGTTATCGCTATTCACAAGAACAAAGCAAAGTCAAAACATTTCAAAATAAAGAAAGGTGGCAAAGCAGAGGTTGTAGAAGTAGATAGTGATGGTGTTGTAAAGAAGATGAGGGAGATATGTCCCACTTAAATGAAAAAGGAACGACAAGGAGGAGGGGAAAAAATCCTCTAAGGCCAAGGACTCTAAGGATACCTTGCCGCCAAGTCCCAAGAAGGAAAAGAAATCCATTGACCGAACCTCAACCCCTAAATAAAAATCTTCCAAGGCCACTACCTCTTAAACTCCTGAAAAATCTAAAACGCCAAGCCCTCTCTCCAAATCCAAAAAGACCAACCCTCAATATCCAAATCGCCTACTTCCTCTCAATAATCTAAAACATTCTTTCTTCACCTAGGCAAGATGTAAATGAAAGCCTTGCCTCTATTGTACAAAATACGGAAGGAGCCTCAATAACTCCGCGATAAAAGGAAAATCCCCTATGTCTTGTTGTCGACCCAATAAGCCAAACCAATCCTCTAAACCCTGAAGAATCAAACCAAGAAGTTTAAGATTTTATTTGTGACCTTGCCGTGTATACTGATGACACATTTAAAGACCAAGAAGGTGGGGCAGGTGGCCCCAAGTTATCCCCAAAAAAAAGAAGCCCGAGAGGAGGTTGCTAATGGCTCACTACAAAGGAAAAAGGAAACTAACCCTAAGGTAGATGGCGAGACACATCTCCCCTCATTGCCAAGACAAATTGGAGAGCCTTCCTCGCAGAGCACAAAATTGAAGGAGGCGGTGAGAGAAACGAACGAATAATCTGTAGATGAGGATTATCTCTTCAAATATATGGATCATTACATTTCAAAACCAATGGAGAGAGGATTTGAAGATTTAATCCAGAGCCAAAGAAACCAACTTATAGAAATCTTATTACAAGTCAGAAACAATTGAGCGATATGAAACGTAAGATGGACAACGCAAATGCAAATATGAAGCCACAAATGAAACAGCTTAAAAGGGAAATGACGGAGCTCCACACACAGAGAGAAGAGCTCCAATTATAACTTCTTGTAGTCTACAAGCATAACAAAGCATTAAGGGCACAAAACCAGGCAATAAGGGAATAGAATAAAATGCTAACTGGCTTGGTTGAGGTAATGGCAAACAGATGTGATACACAGTTTACTTCTTTGTTAAGATATCAACATCTGTTACTGTGTACCACAATTCCAACGCCTCACATTCCGCTGAACTTAGTAAAACCCTTAATGCGTTTTGATCCAGCAGTTAGAGAAAGGAGGCATCAACAACCTCCATCACCACCTGAACCCCAACCACCAAAAGAATCACATCCACAACAACCTCCACCTCCACCACCACAATCTTAAAAGGGAATGTTCAGATTTTGTATTTTTGTATACTTAATTCTTTTGAACATTTCAATTCATTTTATTTTTATGTAAGTTATATTTTTGTTTAATTATGTTCCTTACAATACAAGTACATACTTTGACACAACTTTTATGCACTTAGTTTTTCTTGTCGCAAGTTTGACTCCCCGCATTTTAGTACTTTAAATTTTATGTAACCTTCCATGATAGCTCCAATGAACTACATTGTACAAAATAAAGTTTCATTTGTTATCTAAGCGTCTAACTTATTGAGGAAACTTACTTAGAAAAAATTTATATAGTTTATTAGGCGAGCAAGTTTTACCTTAAACCTCTTTTGTAAGATTTTTCTGGGAATA
This sequence comes from Cucumis sativus, assembly GCF_000004075.3. Classification (NCBI taxonomy): domain Eukaryota; kingdom Viridiplantae; phylum Streptophyta; class Magnoliopsida; order Cucurbitales; family Cucurbitaceae; genus Cucumis; species Cucumis sativus. The sequence goes on from NC_026659.2 coordinate 8,557,426, forward strand.
ATCTTATCATTCAGTCTCAACAATGAGGACATTGCTAACCTCTAAATTCAGAGGTGTGTGGGGATCGAGCTAAAGCTTTTGAAACTTTTTGAAAATTTTATCAATGCATTTTAACAAAAGTTAAAGCAATGCCAAAATTTGAAAATTTTGAAAATTTTTATATTCTTTTATTCAATTGAAATAACAACTCGTATGTTGCTTCCTCTTGCTAAAATAAAAAATGCATAGCTTCAAAAGTAAAACTTTCGAGAGTTGAGTAATAAGAGGCGATAAGAATTATAGTTGAGTAGAGGAGTGGAACGGACTAGAGTCCCTAAGATTTCCCACTCAATGACAAACTGCAAGTATGTAAGTAAATAAAATACATTCTTTCGACAAATAAAAGGATTCAAAACTCTTCGAAAATTTTTTCCATTACTGAATTTTGGAAATAAGATTTCTTGTAAGAAATGAACAAGAGTGTTTTGAGTATTAAGTTTACCGTGTTTTGAACTAAGAAATGTCTTCATAGCAAGAAGTATGCAATTAAGGTAAACTCTGAATAATGAATAAAACTTACTTGCATTTTGAGGACTTTAGAAGCACAAAGAGGAAGGTATGTCTTTAAGAAGGAATTGCGCTTAGGGGCAAGCATGATGTGAAGTGATGCTTGAGGACAAGCATTATTCTAAATTTGAGGGTGTGATAACTTGTAAAAATACAAGTTACTATGGCCTTTTAAGTAGAATAATGAGACCAAAATGCATATGAAGTATATCAAAACGCATTACTTGTGATGTAAATGCATAAATATTTAGAAATGCACTTTACATAAGCAATATTCTTGCTTTACTCGATTTTTAGTATCAAAACTCAAGATTATTAACAAAAGAAGAAACTAGTGAATCATAAAGGAAGTCACACAAAGGCTAAACGAGAAAACCACAGCAGAACGCAAGAAGAGATCCCATTAAAAGATAAAAGTGGTAGATGGAGTTGATGTGACTTAATGACAGAGGCAACTTTCGGAGCTGACCTGCTTAGAAAATTAGATTTCCCACCTAAATTCACCTATAAAAAGGAACTGCATCCTTACTATGAAGGGGCAACGTCTGAATGAATCGTCGTCTGTAAAGCATTTCTCCAACTTGTCTGGTCAATCCATGGAGTGAAAGCTTGTAGTTTGAGTGAAGAAAATCTTATTTCCCATCTTCCCCTAACTTGTAATGTCATCTCTACTCTTTCCATTTTTGTAATTCTTTACATTGTATTTGTTCATATTGTATAGTGGCTGAAGGCCTACATTCTTTACTACAATGTATATTTCTGCAATTTTTAATCCATCCATGTCTCTACTGTTCATCTAATTCCATGTGTTCGACCTAGAACCATCCAGGAAAACCTATTGTTTCACTTACACTTTGACAAGTAATAGAAAAATGTGTACAACGAGGACTTAAAAGTATGTGATGACGACATTGGTAGCATTTTGCATGCAATGATCATGTCCACTCGCATGATGAAGAGATTTGTGCGAAGCATTTTGCATGCAATGATCTTGAATCAATGACACATCATGAGAAATTAAATATACACATGCAATACACCAACATAGACAACAACACTATTCCTCAAGTTGTTAAACATTTGTTGTTTAAAGTCAAATATGATACTAAGTTAGTGGAGTTAACCAACCAGGTCAAGTTGTAGGCTCGATTGAGTAAGATTGACTCTAAACAAGCGTTGATCTCACCAACATTTCATAAGACACTCCACCCTAAGTCTGTGAATATATTTCCAAACAAGCAGTAGTGAAAAGGTTCTTATGTTCATGGTAATAATTCAAGGAAGCCTTTTAAAACTCTATAACCCACACTTTCTATTAGTTTATTCAATATGAATATATGGTCTCTCTAGCTTCGTTGAAGCAAAAGCTATTGTCAAGTAGAGAAGAAAGTGTGTGGAGACAAAAAAAGATGAGAAGACAAGATAATAGTGTGAATTTAGAAAATCGCATCATCAATGCGGTAGAGAGGAGAGTGCAAGCTAATGAGACAAGATTTATTTTTTCTCACGTAAATCATGTGTTGGAGATCATATATATAAATATCTTCTTCCATTTCTTTGTAAGTACTATCTTCTTTCTATTTCTTTGTCATTGTTTTTCTTTTGAGTTAATTTACATAAATATAACAAAACCTAAAAATATGTATCGTCTATGTAATAAAAAAAATCTCATAAAGCCATCATTCTTTTTTCATAAATTTCATGTTTGCCCTTTGTTGTTTTTTAATATTTCATGACCATTCTGTTTACTTCATTTCTTTTTCTTCTTCTTTGCAATATATTCTTCTCCACTTCATATTATTAATTTCTTCATATTATTACTTCTTCTTATTCATATTTCCACTTCTTCTTGTTTGCGATTTCTTCATTTTCTATTCCATAATTTCTTCCTTCTTCTTTATCTCTCATCTTCTTTTGTTCTTTATAGTACAGAAGATATAAACAATATTAGTATAGAATCTAAACGATCATGTACCACTATTTAGACGATCAGTTGTCTATCCTAGATAGACAGAGATAGACCATCATCACTAACAGATCATTTAAATTTGGTACAAGATCGTTTAGGCTAGGAAAAGATCGTTTAGACTAGGTACAAAATCGTTTAGACTAGATACATGATCATTTAGACTGAGTACAAGATCGTTTAGACTAGGCACAAAATCGCTTAAATCACTACATACAAGATTGTTTAGATTAGATATAAAATCGTTTAGACTAGGTACAAGGGTACAAGGTCGTTTAGATAGGTACAAGATTGTGTAGATAGGTACAAGATTGTTTAGACTAGATACAAGATTGCTTAGACTAGGCACAAGATCGTTTAGACTAGGTACAATACATTTACATATGTACAAAATCGTTTAGATAGGTACAAGAACATTTAGCTTAGATAAAAAATCGTTTAGACTGGGTACAAAATTGTTTTGATCATTTTTCAAGCATGTGTGATTGAGGGGTATTTTAGTTATTTCATGTTGTGGGCTTTTGGGCTTTTTCCTTTTTCAAAATTATTTTATACGGTGTAAATATTTTCACGTTTTTTTTTTTCTATTTTTGAAAAGAAAAAAACCCCTTTTCTTTTGTTATCTTTAGTTATCTAAGCATGTTCTATTTCATTATAATTTTTCTTTTTTTTCTACTTGAAATGGGAAAGGAAAATGACATGAGATCTTATTTTTCGTTGTCTTTTATTTTAAATTAGTATATCACTTCCTTGTGCTTTTCTAGATCGACTATCTAAAATTTCTAACATCTAGTTAAGAGAATGTGTTATTAAATTTAAAATGAGTGCTATTACAAATGATAAATATTTTAAATTTAGACATAGACACAAGACAAAAATAGAAGAGTTAAAAACTGAAATATGGTGAAACTAAATTCAGGTCGACAATTTTAGATACACATTTTCAAATGTTCAATTTAAAAGTATTATGGAACTTTTATATTCCATAATTAGTACAAATGTTTTATGAAAATTTGTTACATACATTCAAAATTCTAAAATGGTAAAAAGCTAACAATTTAACCATTTAATCTCCTAAAAAATTAATCTTTTATATATACAATATTTTCTACATCACTTTTTCAATAATAATTGCTATTGTGTTTCTATGTATTACTTAACTCTCTTTTTCTTCTTTTTCTTTTTAACTCCTCCTTCTTTCAATAATATAATATAATTCACAATTACTCCATATGGTTTAGAGATATAATATTACTTTTTAAAAAATAAATTAAATATTATCATATTTTGATACATAAATAAACTATAAATAAACAAACTAACTAAAAAAATTAAAATGGAAGATACGTTTTTAAACTACAAAAGTTGTGTTCATTTACTTTATAGAAATTAATTTTGAAATATTTTAAAAAATTGATGTGATGTAACTAACTTTTATTCCATTAATCAATTTCATAAAAATATAATTATTAGTCAAATACTATTATAACTTATATTATTAATTTAATATTTTAAAATATAACATGCATCCACGTACAACCCACATGAAAAATATCATACTAAATTAATTCAAATTTTGAAGTCCATTCACCAATTAACTAAATTTCTTTGACAACTTGTCAAATAATTAACCTTAAGAAAAAAATTTGTTAAAATGTAAACATGATTTTAGTCTCTTCAACTTTTATATTTTTCCTCATTTGACCAGTGACAGCAATGGAATATGCTATCTATTTTCGCTTAATTCAGCTTGTTTCATGATTTTATGCTCCTATTCAATTATGTTATAGGTTTTGAAGAATTCACGTGCATAGTCTGGTGCTAAAGTTGTTTTGGACTTAATTTAGGCCATTACAGTGTTAAATGATGTCAACCAAAATGAACAGATGCTATACGAAGCAAAACATTGAGAGTTGGCATGTTGAAGCCTCAGCACCGCGACGCTCTATGACACTGAGGTGTGGCCTTGAAAAGGCAGGAGCTATAGTCTTTTGCGTAATTGACCAAGCGTCGTAGTGCTCTGAACTTGAGACGAAAGCCTCCCATGTGAGATGCTGGACAACATGGCTCCAATACATTAAGTTATATATGTCGTTCAACTGCCAGCGTGAACCCTATTCCAATTTTTGACATTTTTCTCTATGTTTCTTCTAGTTTTTTGAATCTTTTCATTACTTATGATTTTCGAACATCTCCTCATCATTTGGCATGTGGATAAGAGTTTAAGGTACCACTTTCTAGCTTGGGTTTATTAGATTTTGTCACTCTCCGCCCCAAAGTCACTCTATGTGACCAAGAGAAGATGTGACCACATAGACATTCTACCTGAATCTCTCCGCGAGATAACACACAGAATGCCCACTAAGTGGTTTGAATAAACATCAAATTTAACGCAAGATAATAACTCAATTTCAAATAACAAAGACTTCATTAATACTGGATCAAGAGTACATTAAACTTGAGTACACATTTTCTCAACTTCAAAAGTACAATATTCTAAGACAACAGTTTGACTATCCTCGCTTGGCTACTACACCTTATGCTTGTTGACAATGGTCACTACCAAGTGATGGTTTCTGATTATGGCACAACAAAAAATCAAGGCTGCAACTTTGACGTTGGATGTCCTTCGCTACTTGGGGTAGAAAATAAAACAAAACGTTTGAAAGATTAAACAAAAATGTCAAGTGAGTGGGGTCTTTCATTAACACCTTTAATTTATCAAATTCTATCTTAACGCATTACAAATCCTTTCATCAAATCATGGGAAATAAATACTTTGCATATCAATAATAAAATATTGAGTCTAAAGCAAATCATTTCAATGAGTTAGGCAATCAACACGACTGAAATCTCATCATCAAACATTTATAAATCGTATGAAAAATCAATTTCTTTCTAACTAAATTATGCCTAAATTTTTCATATAGTGTAGAAACTCATTCTACATAATTCACCATCATCATATCGCATAATCATTCTCCATATTAATTACATCTTTGTACCCTTTTCTCATCTCAAGTGTTTACCACACTCTTTTGCCAAGTTGTCGATATGCAAAGTAGTCTTAACGCATTTTAGTAAATTTTCACTAACTCCATTATGCATAACGCGTCTTTCAATACCATATCACATATCAGGAATAAAGCATCTTATCCCAGATCACACAGCAAGGATAAGACATCACACACCAGAACACACAGTAAGTGTGAGGAATCTCATCACATATGGTACACAAGATTATCTTATTTCATCTCATCATTTCAATTCATGTTAAATCTTATTAATTTATAAATCACATGCATTTTAAGAAATGAAAAATCATAAGATAAATGATATATAACCCTGAATTTACATAGAATTATATTTAAGGATTTAAACACATTAAAATTATTTTATGTATTGAAATCATTTTTTTGGAAGAACCACTCACAATCACAATTAAAATTAGCTACTTTCTTTGCCTAACTCCTTCGCCAAGAGCTTCTTTCCACTTTCTTGCAATTCTTTGTCAGATTCAAGCTTGTGAAGAATCTCTTAAACTCTCTCAGTTCTTTCTTAAGGAAGCGCACGAAAAAATCAACTTCAAAATGGTCGGATTCCATCTATTTATAAGCCTAGCTTTTCGGTGACACTTTCCATGTAGAATTGAGGGCTTCTACTGGACGGTTAGAATCAACCAATGCCAAAACGACACATGTCACTGTCATTTTCTTATCATGAATTTGGATTGGACGAAAAATTCAAATCAATCATCGACTTTCTTATAGAGGATAATGTCACTTCTTCACAGTGAAGTAAGCTCAAAACGCATAACGGTTTCTCGCGTAGCCATCATCGCATAGATGTCTCATCATATAGGTTACTCTTGTGACCTGAAATAATATCGTGTAAGTGATAACTTGTAGAAATACAAGTTGTTGTAGCCTCTTTTATAGAATAATGAGGTCAAGATGTAGAAGAAATATATCAAAATGCGTAATTTATATTGAAAATGCATAAGTATTCAGAAATACATTTTGCATAAGTTTTCATTCCTTCTTTATCGCTTATTAATTCTTCAACACATGATTGTAAACTAAAAGAAGAAACTACCGATTTGCAAAGACTCTCATGCAAAGAAACTTGGCGAAAAGGTTGTATCAGAAGGAGAGAGGCAGTCCGCTAAAAGATAAAAGCAATAGTTTGGGTGACGTGACCTGTATGGAGAGATTACTTTTGGTACATGCAATTGGAAGGACAATTTTATGCCCAAAAGTGTCTAAAAAACCTCCTTCTACCATATTCAACGAGAACTTGGAGAGGCTTGGCCAAATGTCTGAATGGACCGACCAAACTCTAAAGACAGATAGAGAGAAACAGTCTTCCCATCGTTTGTAAAGAACCTTTGTTTTCCTCTTCTCCAATCAGATTGCAAAGTGTGAAGCTTAGAGTCTGAATGGGGAAGAGTTCATCTTTCATTGTTTCCCTAACTTCTATTATTTCCTACTCTCTGTTCTTTCCATTTTTGTATTCCTTGTGCAATATATGATATTCATATTGTACAAGGGCCGAAGGCCTACATTTTTTAATGTATTACATGTTTATACCATTTTCAATATGTCATTCTCTCACTTTCCATCTAGTTGTGTGTTGTCTGTGTTTAAGCCTGTATTGAATCCTTGATAAGGAGTATAGCTTATAACTCTTATCGCAGAGCTGAGTTACATTCCACACTTGACAAGTGTGTGTCGCCAACTACCCAAGAGGGTAAGTAGCAAGAACATGGCTAACACGTGAAAGGAAAAGTTTTCTCAACTTTGCGAGTTGACTTCACTCATTTATATTCCGATGGGTGAATAAGTTTGAAATTTAGGCACCAAGAGGTTATTGTCCTTAAATGTGAAGATTAGTCATATGGATATCGAGAGGTGACCATGTGAGGCATTTAACGATTTCGTGAGGAGCATGTCTTAATCATAATTCTTGGTCCTTCCTTCACTCCTTCTCGCGTACAAGTTAGTCCACATCTTCATCTTGCCATAATTTTATTTTGGTTTGCCTGAGCTTTAGGTGTAAATATGTAGTTATAGTTTATGTGAACATTCTCACATTCTTATATTTTTTCCATAACGCTTAATTGATAGGTAGACCATAGAACTAAGATTTGATATCAATTTCTTGTGTTTAACCATGGTTTATCTGAAAAAATCTATTGTTTCGCTTACACTTGAACAAGCAATAGAAAAACTTACTTAAAGCAGACTTGGAGATATGTGGTGAATGACATTGGAGCACTTTGCATGTAACGAGCATGTCAAGTTGCAAGGTAAAGAGAATATATTGAAAAACATTTTGCATGCAATGATCCATATTCAATGACACATCAATGCACCACAAACAACTATTATACAACTTGACCACAATAAGTTCATATGCCTGAAAACACAATCTCAATTTCAAAACAATCACATCCATAGGCATTACATCTTTGAGTGAAAGTTGCATGAAAAGCAAAACCTGACCAACAATAAAAAAAAAGGGTCTGGTAAAAATAACAAGCAGTAAGGCATAACATGATCAGGGCCTCACAGATTCGCCATTTATCCCTTGAATTTATGAGAACTTAAACTTATTTCATTATAATATTTGGTTTCAATTTTGAATCTTAATGATATTTTGTTATATGTTTGGACGTATGGCAATATGCAACTCTCACTTTTCATCGAATCTTTGACTCGTGACAATTAGATAAGATTTAGTTTGAAGCAATAGGTTAGGTTAGCTTGTGATTCTAATTTGATGTGCAATGTTCTAACTAACATAGGAATGAACCTATTGAATGTCAATTAGACGCATGAAAATTAAGCATTCCATACAAGGGTCTTTAAAACTTAATGTTATTGAAAATTTAATATTGCGTACTTAATCGTAATGGATTAGAAAAATTAGAAAACTTTGGGACAATTTAATTTTCTTTTTAATTAAATTGGTGAAGATCGCATATATTAGATAGATAACGATAGCTTGATGAGTAAATTCTTTGGATAAGGGCGAAATCATTACAACCCAAACTAGATTCCTTTGATGGTAATTTTTTTTCAAATTTCTCTTTGTTTCACTCAATTTACTTTCTTGCCAACATTTTCTACTCAAACCCCTCTCCCTTCGGTTAAGTGGTTGAAAATTAGTTTGTTTGAGAAGAGTCTTACAGATCTCTAAACATTATATTTTATATCTATTAAGTCGTTGAACTTTTGTTATTAAGGTTGATTGGCTTATTTTATTTAAGGAAAAATTGAAGTTTAATTTCTTATATGATTAATATGTATTAATAAATATATAGACAATATTTATTAATAAGGATATGTAGTTGGCTTTCGAGATTTGGTTGTTCCATTGGTTTATATTTATTAATAAATAGGTTAATTTTTATAATATAAAAAAGAGTCAAAATATTTACCGCTCGTGTAACAAAATGAAAAAAAAAAATATTAAGCTAATCATTTTTTAAAATATTCTAGATTTTCTCTTCCTTTTCATAGTCTTTTTTCTTTTCCTTCTTCTGCGATTTTTTTCTATCCATCGTCTTTCTTCTCTTCTTCTACCATTTTTCTTTCTTCTTCGGTCATTTTCCATTGATTTTTTTCAAAGTATTATTTGGTTCAAGATCGTGTATCAAATATAAAAGATTTTTTTTTTCAAACCATTGGTTATTCAAGATCATCTACCAAATATAAAAGATCTTGAAAAAAAAAAATCAAATCTAAACAATTGTATAAAAAATTATTTAAATCTAAATAATCGTGTATCAAAATAATCTTTAAAAAATCATTTACATTTGGGTAGTCAAATTTAAACGATCAAATCTAAATGATCGTGTATCAAATATAAACGATCATGTACTAAAAAGTTTTAAAAAAAATTGTTGAGATTTGGCTACCCAAATTTAAATGATTATATCTAAATGATCGTATACCAAATATAAATGATCATATACCAAATATAAATAATAATGTACAAAATCTAAACGATCATGTACCAAAAATTCTTTTTAAAAAATCATTGCGATTTGTCTACCCAAATTTAAATGATCAAATCTAAATATCTTGTACCAAATATAAACGATCGTATACTAAAAAATACTGAAAAAAATTGTTTTGATTTGGCTATCCAAATTTAAACGATTATGTACCAAAAATAGCAAATCTAAACGATTGTATACCAAAGAATCTTTAAAAAAAAAATCGTTTAGATTTGACTACCCAAATCTAAACTATCAAATCTAAATGATTATGTAAGAAAGAATAGCCAAATCTAAACAATTTTTTTCCAAATATATTACGCATTGGATGCCAATTAATTTCAGGACATTTTTTTGGTAATTCCTATTGTGGGTCTGTGAGCTTTTTCCGTTTTTTGAAATTGTTCTATAAAGCGTAAATATTTTAGCGCTTTGTTATATTATTTAAATAGCCCTTAATAAATATGACTAATATTTATTAACAAAGATATTTTGTTGGTTGTGCTTCTTACTATATTTGCTTGCAAGTTGGTTAATATTTATTAATAAATATATAGTCAATATTTATTAATAAATTGATGGAGTTAACTTTTGTTTGTGTTACAACGTTTCACCTAAAAAATTATAAGCTTGTGGCAGTGTGATATTGTTGTGGTTGAAGACAGAAGTGTGGCAAACATGCAACAAAATTGTGTTAAGAAAAGCCTTAGCTTTTACGAAATACTCAACTTTTGTGATATGTGGTGTGGGGTTGAACACTGTATTTATAGCATTGTGAGTCACTTGTTTAAGAAGATCCATATAAGTTAGGGGGAGCCTAACATTGAAGATTATTATGAGCAGTCTCCCATAAGAGAAGCCTGCAAATTGAAATGCAAGGGAGAAGCATGAAGCATATGATCTAGGGGAAGTCTAGATTGAATTCCTTGTCACACATCAAGTGGGTTTAGGAGGAGACTATACGTTATCTTGTAAAAGACATATAAGTTAAGATAGTTGATTCTTGATAAGTTATGTACTTGTGATCCTCTTCAATCCTTAAAAAATAATTTTTTTCAATCGGGCTAAAGGTCCTCTAAATGTAGATGTTATGTCATCGAACTGAGTTACCAAAGTTTGATGTGTTCTATGTGCCTTTATGTGTGCTTCTATAGTTGTTCTTTCCGTTATTAACTCACGGTACAACAAACCAGTACAATAATAACTAAGTATATGTTTATTACTTTAAAAATATCAAATATATCTTTAAACTTTTAATTTTGTGTATAATATAGTTACGACACTTCTAAATTTCAGTCCAATGATCTGATCAATCTTCTTTAAAACCCAAGATGTAGAAAATAGAGAACTTAAAGTTTAGGACCAGAGCAATAAACAAGCTATTAGATATATTTTACAATTCACTGACCGATTAGATCATTTTAAAGTTGAAATGATCAAATTGAAACAAATTTAAAAGCACAGAACAGAAGCAAACTATGCAAAGAAAATATTGAAAAAGAAAACAAAAATCTTGCTTTTTCCTAAAACAGATTCATCATTATGAAAAAAGGGGTAGGCCAATATACAAAGAAATAAAAAGAAAACGAAAAACAAAATTAGTAAAGCCTTATTGAAACGAAATTCCAAGTTGGTGTATTGATTTCCCAAAAATGAAACATTCACAAGAGAAATGTGAAGAGAAGGGAACATATTATGAAGATACGAAATTTCTATAATAAGTTTCGTAAAAACGAAAATAAAAACAAAGTTTCAAATTATCTCAAACCATGAAAATGTTGCCCTTACCATTACAATTACAAAACCCATAGCCATAGCCATAGCCATACCCATACCCATAACATAAACCATCCATTCTACAAAACCAAACAATGAACCCTTAACTAATATTCTTATCGTTAAAATACCTTTTCTTTTATATATATACGTCTTAAGAGATAATTTATCTAACACTCCAATATTTAACCCATAAGTTGAAAAAATTCATAAAATATTAAGTATAAAGTCTGATATGCTTGTTCATAATGGGCCATAAAAAATACTTGGATAAATTGTAAATTTAGTGGGTTAAAGTTAATTATTAGGAAAAATGGATAAATAGTAAATATTATTTTGATGAAAAGAAATATAATATAATATCTGAATTTGATTTAAATTGCTAAAAAGAACAAACTTCATTTTAAAAGATAGAACAAAATAAAATGTAAGAATTAAAATGGAACAACATTCAAATTAAAACAAAAGAATATTTTAAGCTATCCTTCAGCACATAAACCCTTTATTTTGGGAAATATCCATATCGGCAACCACTCTGTTAAAAAATAATAATAACAAATAAATAATTCATGGTTTTGAAAATACATAGATGTCCATATCCCAATATATTAATATAAAAGAAAAAAAAAAGAATTGTATATTATTGAAAACAATAATAACATATTTAGAAAAAGAAAAAATATTAAACATTTATAGGAAAATAAAAAAAAAAAAGGACGATGGGCCAGTGCATGAGAATCTTCACGTGTATACTACATTCCAACAGCAAAGACAAATCCCCTAATATTATTAAATTAACTCCATAATTATTTATTTGTCCAATTGCCAAAGACACAGAAATACAATGAAATTGTATATTATATATATATATATATATATATATATATATTATATATATATATATATATATTATATGGTGTTCAAAAATTAAAAATATTGTGGGGGGTGGTGACTGGACAACCTAATACCTAACCCTCATACTCGTACTGACTACATAATATACTGAAATGCAGACCCAATTATTTTATTTTATTTTATTTTATTTTATTTATAAAAAAAAAAGAAGAAGAAGAAATGAAAAAGAAAAGAAAGAGTAAATTAATTGGTTTAGGAATTATTCTATATTCTTACTGTGTTTTTGTTTGGGCATAATTTATTGCTGCTTAAACATATGTGGACAGATTGGTGCGTTACTACGAATATTTATTCTAAGATGGAAAGGAATTTAATTATGGGGAATTGCTTTTCGGATTTTCCTTATAAAAAGAAATTTATAATATTGTCATATCTTTCACTTCTTTTTCCCATGCATCGAATTAAGGGGAAAACTTAATTTCTTCTTTCTTTTTTCCTAACTTGGATTTCTTCTTCTCTACACTACTTTTATTATTCCTTTATCACTACTTTCTCTTTCTTTCATACATTACGCCTTTTCAACCATTTTTTCTTCCCACTTAATTACATTTACTTTTCTTACTTTTTTTTAAAAAATTTTTTTTACTATGTCTATCATGCCTATAATTTTTCTATTACATGATATAAAATTCAACTTTTTTTTTAATTTATATGTGATTTTTAAATAATATCTAAGTAGTATGGTCTAGGAAATATATTCTTCCATATAGAATACTTTCAACCATTTTCTGGTCCACAAGTGATTTAATAATAATTTGAGTGATAAGGCGTAGTAATTTGAATCGTCCATTGCTTAGGCGTGGTGTAATTGTTGGACTCCTGAAATATAGATAGGAGGAATTATTTGCAAATTATTATGAAAAAGTTTTTTTGTATATAGTTTTCAAATTCTTAAGTTTTCCCTAATACTGACTGCTGTGTTTATCTCATTGGTTTCTATGAAATTTAAACTAGTGTTTGTGTGCTTATATTCAGTTGAACACATCAAACTTTAAAATACTTTTTTAAATTTCAATTACATTTTGAAATTTTGTTCATATAAAATTATCCTAAGAAATATTTATAAAAGATTTTATCAAACCCTAAAATTTATTAGGATAAGAATTAAGTTCTAACTTATAGAAAATAAATGCTAACCCTGAACCAATTTTGTAATTTAACTTTCTTTAAAGGAAAAAAAAAAAAATTTTGTTTCTTATTCCAATTTACTAAATTTAAGTGAATTTTTTATTCGAAAAATGTTACCTACTGAAGTCATAAAATTAACCTTTTCTTTTTTTGAAAGAATGAAGTATTTGCTGAAGTGCACATTATACACACAAATTTTATAATGCAAGTAATTATCTGAAGTGATTTGAATAGAAATGATTAAACACGTAATTTTAGGAGAGTTAGGAAAATAATATTTCAGTTTGGAAGCCATGAAAAGAAATAGTGAAAACATTGGTCTTGACCATTTTCAAACAGTTATTTCAAGTAAATAATTTCCCTTCCACAATGATATTGAAATCATTTTTCATTTCAAATTGGATGTGCATGAATAGTAATTCCAATGATATGATCATTTTTATTGACTTGAAAACTTGTTTAAAATTTATATATATGATAAAGTAAAAAGAATAAAAACATATGAGTTACAATGTTTTGCATGTGGAGGCGTTTTAAAAGATACTATAATCAAATTATCACAAACTTGGGGCCCATTTCACAGATTTTTTTTTTTTTTTTTTAATTTCTCCATTTCATATTTTAGAAAAACATCATATTTGGCAGCCTCATAATACACAAAATATATAGTAATTTTCAAGTTATATATAATTTTTATATTTGTAAAACGAAAACTGAAATTCCAATTTTTTGTTCTAGAATATTACAACTCAAACTTTCTGCTTTTTTTGTAGTGCATAATGTTTATACATGAATTAGATTTCTCTAATTAAATATTCGGATTAATTAGCATAATATTAGAAAAAATATTTTAATTAAATGAATATTAGCAATCTCATTTTTTAACTAATAATATGAGTGATTTTTCATCATTTCATATTCCTCTACTTCCTGACTTCCTTCATTTGAATTATGTGCTTTTTTTTCTTTGCTAGATTAGTAGAGACCTTGGCAAATGATGCTTTTATTGGGTAGTTTTAAGTAGTCACAATAGTTATATTTAAATCTCTACATTTGCAAATGTTTCTCTTTCAGTCAAATCTACGACATTTTAACATCTATGAAAGAAATCATGAGGACGTCAACGAAGAACATGATCGTTCGATTCGTGAAATGAAAATGAATTAAAAACGTTATTTATCTTATTTATATTTTGTCATTGGAAATTAATTAATTTTTTTTTATATAGTTATGTACTTACATTTCAAGATATTTGTGAATTTTAATTTGGATTGTCCAAAATAATAATAATAATAACAAAATTAATATTTTGTTTCCAGTATTTAAAAAATTAACAATTTCAAGATAACGTGCTACTAATTTTAAAAAATATTTAAAATGTGTGTATTTTGTTATGAAATTAATTTATAATGTTTAATAATCTTTTGTGGTAATTTAACCTACGTATAAACCATTATTAGTATATGACAAGCCAAACACGTTTTTGCGTATAAACGTTTATAAATAGGTCAAACCAAACATGTAAGTGTTTAAAATTTAAACTCATTTTACGAAAAGAAAAAGTTTTTTTCAAGGGTAATTCAAACGGACCCTTAACGTAATACTTTGAGAATGATTTTATTATCTTTAGATAACAAGCAAAGTTTCACATTTTGGTAAAGAATTCTGTGGTAATTTTTTTTTTTATTACTGTAACTCAAATGCAGCTTCAAAACCTCATTGTTTATGATCTTTTCAAGGCATCAAGCTGAACTAATTTACTTTATATATATATATATATATTTAGTTGCTTGATCGTAAACTATGAAATGAAATTATCTAAGCAAAGGGACAAATTTACGTAATCAATATTTCAAATTAAAACTTTTTATTACTTTTAAAACCTAATCGTTTGGTTTTTATTTACTTTTGAAAATTAAACTTTTTCATATTTTTTACTTGATTGCCTAGTTTCTACCCACGTTTAAATAAAACAATCAAAGTTTTTAATAAAAAAATTAGTTAATAATTCTATAAAGACTAAGAAGAAATAGGTTTACTCTTCAAAAACTTTAAATGTTAATGATAAAAATAGTTTGTGTTTGGTTTTTATATTTTAGTAATGTTTTCACCTCATTAAACTATTTACACATTATAAATTGAATTAAAATAATTAAAAATATAACTACATTTAACTAAAATGCAAACACTTAAAAAGAGAAAAATTCTTGTGAAGTGTTTTTAGAGTAATAAGTAGTTTTTGAAGTTGTAGAAAGTAAATTTAACCAGAACTTGTTTATACTAACACAATAATAAATAGTTTTTGAAGTAGTAAAAAGTAAATTTAACGAGAACTTATTTATATTCTAAAAGCTTCCTTAAACACACTTTAAACTGCTTTTAGAAAGAGCACTTACAAAAGAAGTGCTTTCTCAGATTTCAATATTGTCGTTCCTCTCCCTGCTATTAAATGTTCATGCACAATGTCAAATATCAAATATTTTCATTAATATTATAGGGTTTCAGGATGAGTTCAAGTATGAAAGTCGGGAATGAATGAATATTTTTATTGTATTGTAAAAGAAATTTCACAAAACACAAAACACAAAAAAATAAACAAAAAGTAGACATGTCTACTTATTTGAGAATAATAATATTTTTATTTCTTAATTTAACTTTTTATATTTTTATAATTTTTTCAAAAATATTTACTGAAATCAACATTTTATTGATATATCTTCGTAAAATTAAGTCCATAATATTCTATCTCATATAAAAAATTTAGACATTCTCTTCAAATAACTTTTAAATAAAAGTAATACATTTTGATGCATCCTTTCCTCTCATCATTCATATAAAAGATATTAAAACATTTGTTAAAATGTAAAGCTTTATGTTATGTGACCATTTTATTATTTATTTTGATTATATATATAATTTAAGCAGATACTTCTAAGATATTCTTTTTTGAAAGAAAAAAAAAACTAATAATCTAATGAAGTTGAGAAAGTATATTATACTAGAATTTGACATTAATATTTCGAAAGTATTTACACATCACGTTAATTTTGTCAAATGAGCTGCCATAATCATGAGCATGAGAAATGGTATCAAAATCAATACTCCAAAACTTCAACTTCTTGTGTTAAATATATATATATATATTATTTCACAACCCATAAATAATGTCTACTCATAAAATTTTCCATCCAAAGTTCAAACTTCCCTTATGATTTGATCAAATGTCTAGTCATAAAATCATATATATATTATTACGTAAGAATTTAATATAATAACATTCTAGACTCTAATTTTTGCTTCAATTTCAACCACGCTGATTTATATTTTTTACAATTCAAACAAATTCTAAATTCACCTCAGATTATCATATATTTACCAATCATATAACTTATTATAACAAAAACAAAAATCTTAAATTAAGCAAATAAATTCAAAGTTTATAGTACAAGCATGCTTGAAAAGTTGTGGACAACTCAACCTACTCCATCAAATAACAACTAAACCCTGCTTTCACTCGAGATATCACAAACAGAATTAATAAAAACACAACTTTTCATTTTTTAAAAAAATAATAAATAAATAGCCTACCATAAACAAAGATTAATTTAATATAAAGAGTTGATCAAAGATTCAAATTTCTCCACATTCATTAGCTTTGAGAAAAAGACCATAACATGGACACACTGCATAAAAACAACCTAACTAACATAAAATAGTTTAATGTAAAGAATTAATCAAAGCTTTAAATTCTTCTCGTTTCAATATTTCTAGGTAACAAAATGAAGAGATAAAATAAGAGTAATTAAGAAATGGATCATTGACTTTGCAAATGTCTATGGAACTATAATAAGAGGATATTTTAGCCTAGTCTAGCTAGATAGACTAAAAATTAATTATGAAAAAAAAAAGAGAAAAAAGCTCATTGGTCGCCAAGAAAAGATATGGAATTAATACATCTTAGTTGAAAAAGAAAAACAAAAAAAAGAAAAACACTATCTCTATCTGGTTGTCCTTCCTCTCATGGTAAAATTACAAGGAAAAAGAAAAAAAAAAAACCTACCTGATATTGTTTTTATATCACTGATTGAAGTTGGCAGGCATTCATATTTGTTGCATTTGAAAAATCTGAACAAAACAAACATAAAAGGTTAGCCATCTCTATAAACAACATATAATCAATATAATAAGAATTTAAACATATAATATAAATATGTTTCTATCAAATTAAACATATTAATAAAAAAATAAAATGCATATTATATTTCATAAAATGGAATATATGCCATAACAAATTTTCATCTTCAAGTTTCCAGTTTGATCGTATATTCATCCATTAGCTTAGCTAATTCTTGAAAACATTATTCTAATTAATATTTCTACCATAAACACAAAATTATATCCCAAAATTTCAAAATCAATTAGAGAGAGCTAGAGTAACCATATATCTTAAATCTCTTTTATCATTTTAATTTAGATTTCTCACACATGTCCATCAAAATGGTATCTCTTTGAGTTTTCTATTCTTGAGTCAAATTCTAATTTTGCATTGAATTAGAGGTTGATTGAACTCATGTTTTAATTTTTTATTTTGCTAGCTAATAGTTTTCTTCACAAATTCAAAATCCCTAAACAAAAACTTAGATATTATTTAAAAAAAAAAAAAAAAAAAGAGGCAATAAGCAGACAAGCTTGACTAAAATAAGAATTAAATTAGTTAAGGTATTATATCCCCACCAACATACCAACGTTTCTATTGAGTTTCCATATGCCCACAAGATTTTGACACCACATTAGCATTAAAAAAAGAAAAAGAAATCAAGATTTCCATTTCCATTTCCAAAAAAATAA
The DNA here is from genome assembly GCF_000004075.3 of Cucumis sativus. Classification (NCBI taxonomy): domain Eukaryota; kingdom Viridiplantae; phylum Streptophyta; class Magnoliopsida; order Cucurbitales; family Cucurbitaceae; genus Cucumis; species Cucumis sativus. The sequence goes on from NC_026659.2 coordinate 8,575,608, forward strand.
ATCACAAATCAATAATAACGAAATGCACATTTGAATATTTTATAAATTTCATAAACCTTAAAAAAAGAGTAAAGAGCAAAGGTAAAAAATAACATGTAATAGTTAGAATTAGAATTTTAGATATTGAAGCCTGAAGGTAAGGTTATATAAAAGTTCAGCAATTGAATTTTCATGAATTTGTATAAATACTATAAATGTAAGAGTGGAATTTAAGAGGATAATTGGAAGAAGGGCATAATAATTAAGGAATAAATTATGCATTTGCCAAAAAAAGAATTAACATAGCAACATTTAAAACCTTGCACGTTTATTCTAAAAAAAATAAAAAGAGGGGAAAAGAAAATGGAACTCGTGACTCTGGCAGAGTAAGTGTTGTGTAGTATAAAGACGTAACGACATAAAGAGAACAAAAGCGACAACGAAAGAAACAAAAAACCCTAAATGTACTGCATGCCCTTCACTGTCTTCATGCAAACACAACGTGCCACACCCATTTCTTTCCTTTTTTTTCCTCTCGCTTACCTTTTTCAAATTCGCTTCAATTTTTTATAATAATCATTTTACAATTTTACCAAATAATAATTCCAAATTCAAATCCCCACGACTGCAAGGCAGTAACAGTACTGAATTATACTGAAACCCATTTTTATACACACAATTACCAATGCCCTCCACGTTACTTTACCACTTCATTTTTTCTTTTTCTTTTTCTTTTTCTTTTTCTTTTTCTTTTTCTTTTTTTAATAATAATTTAATTAGTCCCTAATTAATAATTAAATAAAATAAATAATTTTGACGTACGTACCTGTTTCTGTCTGTACTTTTTTTTCTTCTCTTCCTTCTTCTCTTTTCTTCACTGGTAGTTTCCATTTCCACCACCAAATGCATTGCTTGACGGCGCCGTATTGCTCTCATTACCCTCCATAACTATCCCTTGCCCTCCTTGTTTATGTTCTCTCTGTGTATAACCGCCACCGCCACCACCTCCGCTCATACTTCTTACGATTTGTCCCACCCCTAAGAAGTCTCTTGTTAACCTATCTGTCCCACCTCCCATACTCACTGTGCTTAAATTCTGTTGTAACTTCGTTGGATCCTCTAAACTTTCCACCCCAAACGACCCGAACATCCCACTCCCTGAGCTTGCGTTTGCAAATGAGTTCATCAGGTCTTGGAGATTACTCTCATTTTCACCGAATACTACTCCGCCATAACTCGGTGGGAACAGCGTTCTATCTGATGCCTTACCGCTTGAGGTCGAGGAGCTTCCAAATGTGCGTAGCAATGTCGCTGTAGTATTGCTACTTGACGTTGTTGAGCCTAGTTGTGCTGCTTTTTGGAGCAGTGCTGTTGCGGACATATGCGGGATTGCTCCTCCTCCGCTAGTACCGCTACTACATCCTCCCGGGGCGGTGTTGCTGTATAGCGAGGGGACTGCAGCTGAATTGATTTGATCTCCCATTATGTTAACAGCGAAAATGTTAGACGCAGGACCGTCGTTGTTGCCATTGTTCGTTCCGTTGAATTGGTTTAACAAAGAGGATGGAAGATTGTTGTTGTTGTTGCTACTGCTGTTGCTATTGTTAGTGTTGGTGTCATTGTTATTGTTCATATTGGAAGTATTATCACCAGTGGGATTTGAAATGAAGCTCAAATTGAAGAGATTTGAAGCAGAATTGTTGTTGTTATTTGCATGGGTTTGGATATCAGAAGGGAATTGCATTAGCCCATGAAAGGGCTTGTTTCCAAATAACCCTTGCTGGGATTGGCTTTGATGATGATCTTCATGGAAGCTATTTTGGTTAGTTTGGTCCGATAGGCCGAAAAATGCTGCATTCGACGACGGCATTGCTTGTTGTGGTGGGGGTCGGAAGGAAGAGCCAATAGAAGGAGGGAGGAGATGAGTGAACTGCCCGGTTCGACCACCGCCAAGACGAAGGACGTCGTGGGGTGATTGGGTGATGTTGGAATGGTCTTGAAGAGAAGACATTTGAGGGACTTGTGATAATGTCAAACCCACATTGCTATTACCTCCATATAAATGGCTTCCAATGGCTGTCCCTAAATTTGGAGGGTGTCTTGCACTCTCTTGTGCCAATGCATCACAAAACGCTCTATGTGTAATGAAACTGTCCCGTCTGCAAAATAAAATAAATAAAATAAACCGTGTTAATTTAATTGAGATATTAAGGTGACCTGCCAATTTCTTGGTTAAAAAGAACAAAAACAAAAAAAATTAGTAGAAGGGTTGTTGATTGTTTTGAAATTGGAAAAGAATAAAAGAGATGATAGAGGAACTTTTGAAAAGACAAAAATTTTGAAACAGGTGCTACCACCCATATAGTGATATATTCCAAAGGGTAATAGATTTTCGCAAAGAAAAAAAAAAGGAATAATAATGTTACCAACTACAAAAAATAATTCAAATTTTCGTGGGTCCATTCACAAGGGTTCACGGATTTTAAAATCATCATATGTTTTACATTCAAGAACACACATGAAATAACTAAATAAAAACCAAAATATATCTATATATATATATATATAGATAGATAATTCAGAACTCAAAAATTAAACCACACTTATTAGAAGGAAATGAAAATGGATTGAAATTAAATTAAAACAGACGTTTAATAATCATAAACTAGAATTTGATTTTAATTAAGCATTTGAAAACCACTTGGAGAAAAAAGGAAAAGCAATTAAGTAAGGGACCTGGAGAAGAGAGTGCCACAATCGCAACGATATTCTCTAGTGCCACAGGTTTTGGAATGAGCTTTCCAGTCGGATTGAACGGCGTAGCGTTTAGAGCATTTATCGCACTTCCACTTCTTTTCTCCGTGCTTTCGTGAATAGTGTTTCTTGATACCTGTTAAATCCCCAAGTGCTCTTGACGGGTCATGGTGAACGCATGTTGGTTCTGGGCATAAATACACTTTTCTTTTTGGTTCTTTTGTGCTTTTCTGCTTTAATTTCCATGGTAAATTATGTCCTCTTCTATGTAGTTGTAGATTTTGCTCTCTTTGAAACCCTTTGTTGCATACTTCACATATGAATCTGTTTGTTGCCATTAATGTCTTTGGACTTAACGCTATCACTTCTGCATCTGGATCTGCAAATTATATAGCACACACAAACAATAATAAATTTCTATATCTTTATCTCTCTTTAAATTAAAATTATTTTGAAAGTAAAATTAAATTTAGAAATACTTGCTTGGAGTTCCTGGTTGGTTTCTCTTTTTCTTCTGGGGAGGAGGAGTTGGAAGAGCAGTGGATGAATTAGAGGGAGCTGACGGCGGCGGCGGTTGTGGTTGCGGTGGCTGCTGACCTCTCATCTGACCTTCTTCTCGAACTCCAAAAAGTGGAACTGAGGAAGAAGATGCAGCCATGTTTGGAATCTCTATAAAAATTTGCTTCTTGTTTGTCTTGTTCTTGTTCTTGTGTTCTGTTCTGAAATTGAGGGAAAAGGAAATTGAATTGTTTCTAGGAACATGCAAATCCAAATACAGGGGTTTCTATTTGGTTCTTCATCCAAACAAACAAAAAAAAAAAAACTCAACAAAGAAGGAGATTTTAATTTGAACAAAAAGGTTTTTGTTAAAAAGAAAACAAAGGAAAACCTAATAGGTTTTAGGGTATTGAGGGAATAAATTAGAATAATAAAAAGTTGGGATTGGATTGGAGTGGAGAAGGAGAGGGAGAGGGAGAGGGAGAAGGGAGATGGAGATTGAGATAGAGATAGAAATGGATGTTGTTGAGAAGAAAGATAGAGGAATCAACTCCATCTTTGAACCCATTAGATGCCTTTTAGTTTTACCCTCTCTCTCCTCATCTCTCTCTCAATTTCTTTTTTTCTTTTTTTTTTATTATTATTATTTATAAATAATAATAATAATATATTTTTAAAAAAAAAAAAAGAATAAAAGAGTTGAGAGTATAAGTGATGTTACTCTATGCGGTTGTTCTTTGATTTGGTGTCATGCACATACATAAGCACATATACAAAATAGAAAAAATGAATAAATAAATAAATAAAGAGTTATGTTTGAACTCAAATTAACAATTATTAATAGTAATTAGTATAAAATCTAATTTTTTTTGTTAAAATTAAAATAGTAAAAAAGTTACTAAAAATACAGATAATGAAAATAAAAAGAATTGGTATTTGAAGTATATATATTGACATAGTGTAATATAATATTAATAAGGAAGAGGGTAATAATGTAAGTTGAAATATATATATATATATATATATATATATATATATATATAGAATGGGTGTGAATTAGATTATAATTGTGAAGAAGTAGTAGAGAAGGGGAGATTTAAAAGTAAGTAGAATTTAGGGAATGAATAAAAAGTAGAAAAAAGAAATTAATGGAGGAGAGAGAGAGGTCGGTGGACCCAATGGAGAGGCGAAAAAGGACAGAATAAGGGTGCGTGAGGGAGGGCAGCATGAACATCTCTCTCTCTCTCTCTCTCTATCTCATATTTCGTATCTTGTTACACACTTCTGGACAACCTTTCTGCGTCACCCTGCCTTTGTGGGCCTTTTTCCCCTACACGCATATCATATATATTCACCCTATTCTCTCTCTCTCTCTTCTCTTTCTTTTCTTCTTTCTTTTCATAAAACAAACACCCCTCCAAAGAAAAAAAAATATACTCATTTTCAATCTAATTATTTGATTAATCCACTCCAATCCTTAACCTACTCATCAAAACAAAATTTAATATAGTATCTATTATATTAGAGGTGAATTCAATTCATACCACAACAAAATGTTTTTCATAAAAGTTAATTTTGTTTAAACTTTTTGAGGGCGTTTGGGAGAAGGACTTTGTTATGGAAGGGTCGGGGATTTCATAAAACTAGTGTTATGATAAGTTGTGTTTGGAGGAAGGATTTATGAAGGTACTATTATGATAGTTTTATGATAATATGTGTTTAGGGTAGTGTTATGATTATTTAAAATTCATATTAAATCTAATATTTTATTTTATTTTCAAAATTTAGCTTAGAAGATCAAACAACATCAAATTATTGTGAAAAACAAAAATTATAAGAATGAACGTTTAACTAAGAAGTGATTTTAATAAATACATTCACAATCAATCTTATTAATCAATCAAACTCTCGTATCAAGTTTATTTCAAACATAACTTTAATGGAGAATTCTCAAAACTTATTATGTATTTAATTTTTGTAGGCAAGGTTTTTTTGAGTTGACTAAATTGACAAAATAATTTTATATCTTTAATTATGAGTGTTCATAGAACTGCAAATTGCTGTTCAACTTCTCATTCATATTTTTTTTTTGGAATTTTTCCTTCATCCCATTTGCTTAAACTCCAACGAAGAACGGATTTTTTCCACTCACAAATAATCCCTATGTTTCTTCTATTCTTACAAATTAAACATCAATAACAAACATTAATTATAAGTTAAAACAAAAGTTTCCTCCTCCTATATACCCATAGAGAAATTTAGTTATACATTTATCCATTACTAAACAGACAAAAAATGATTTAAAATAGATAGACACCCAACCCAAATATGTTCACTCAAAGATTCCTATCACGAAAGTAAATTCTTTTGATACACATTTCTCACCAACCACAAAACTCAACAAATTATGAATATTCAAAACCCAATAATCTCAACAAAATCTCATCTAAAAAACAGAGCTCCAAACACAACATCGCTCTCACTCTCTGTTTTTCAAAAAATGACTTATAATTCATAAACAAAATTGTCAATAAAATCTCATTTAACCCCAAGTCCAAATCCCACTAGGAAAATCCCAATACGAACCACTTTCCGAGTTGCCGTTTGGCTTTTGTCCCATGCTGTAATTGTAGTAATTCTTCCTATATTAATGAAAGCGGGGATGATGAAGGTGCTAAGGAGGTGTCCACCTAGTAGAGATGTATGAGTGCACCTACTAATCCAACGTATCTTTTTTAGAAAAAATGAAACTAAACTCACATTGAAAAAAAAAAAACACTTTTCTAGTTCTTATACATTTAGAATTTGATTAGTCCAATTTGCTCCTTTTAAGTTTTGAAGTGTTACAATATTACTATTAAGATATTAAGATTTGAGTTTTGTTTCAATATTTAAAATTTGTTTGAGAGTTTTTTAAAAGAAGAATTAACTGAAAGAGTTGAAAATTGATGATGATTGGTTTATTAATTTTATTTTAATTGAAGAGTTGAACAAGAAAATGAAGATTGAATGTGTAAGTTGTAAGTATGGAGATGGTATGCATTAAATGAAACTCAATTTTGAAAATGTAAGTATTATTGGTTTAATTAAAGTAATAATGTTAGAATAGTTTTGAAATTGGATATGTGAAGTAATATTAAATTTTGAAAAAGTAGTAATATAGTGAGAGAGGAAGGTGGCGAAGGAATAATGAAATTAGGGTATGAGAAGGGAAATGAAAAGTGGAGGAGGAAGAGAGAATGGAAAAGCACCTGAAGAAGGGTTATTGGATAAGCCTCTGATTGCCTGAATTTCCTCTATTATTATTTATTATTATTATTTTACTGTTTCATCATAAACCGCTTTTTGTACTCCTTCTATTCCCTCGCTTACGGGATCTGTAAAATCAACCAAAAGATCCTTTTCTTTTTTCTTTTCATCTTTTTGGGTAAAAAAATCTGTTTCCCTCTTTAATCCCAAACTTTCATAATCTTATATTTTTTAAATCTTATCATTTCCATTTCCCTTTTACTTTACTACTTTCTTTCACAACCTCATAACTTTAATTCTTTCTTCTTCTTCTTTTTTTTTTTTTATTTTGTTTCAATATTCACTTTTACCTTTTTCAAAATTTTATTCAATCTCCACTTTTCGAATTTTTTTATACACTCTAAGAAGGGATTCATTTTGGTCCGTCCATATTCAATTTTCACAATTAAATTATCACTTCTTTCGGAGTTGAATATCCAGATTGAAATTAAATTTAAAAGTTAAGTTGATAAAATATAAGGATTAAAGGAAAAGTAATCAGAGTTAAAGGAAGTAAAAGTAAAGTGAAAATGTGGTGGTGATGGTGGTGGTGGTGGGGTAAACTGTACTTCTGGTTTTGTTCATTACTTAGTTTAGCAAAGGGTTTTGGTGGGTGAGTTAATATGGCATTGCCACGGCTGCTGGCGGTAACATCATTGCCCTAACCCCGTTTCCGTCTTTTTCATCCAAGTGTTCGAATCAAATTTGTAAACCTATCAACTCCTCTCTACACATTTCCAATATATATATATATATCCATTATTATATCACGGGATCGTATTTTTTGGGAGATTTTTCTTCTTCTTCTTCTTCTTATTCATATTTATTGATTTTTATTTCTTCTCCTCTAATTCCTTTTTTGTTTCAGTTTATGTTAACAATTTTTCTTCAAATAAACACCATACAGGAATGTGTGAATTCGTTTATTGCGCACACACACAAAGACTAGATAGGGGCTTATTTGGTATAGGTAAGTATTTTTAGTGCAAATAAAGTCACATGTTAATTAAGAAATGAAATGAATGAAGTAATTTTTGGTATATATGAGAATAACTATTTTTGTTCCCATGGTTCAAAAAACAAGACCATTGGAGATCGTGTTCAAAGTGGAAAGTATCATACCGTTCTCCATATCTCTTCTATGTTATTGTTTATATATTGATCTAAAAACTTCATATACAATGTAATCTTGATGTTAAAATGAACATGAATAAAGACTCTGAAGGGTAGTATGCTTTTTGGGATGTAAATTACCACAAAGTTTATGGATAGTTAGAATTGTATATAATCTTTCAATAATGGGCATACAAAACACCCTAAATAACCACTGTTATATATCAATCTAGAGATATTAAGTCACCTAACATGTAAAATATAAAGAAACCACTTTTTGTCGTTGGGTTTTATGTCGTAAGTTTTATGATTTGTGAATGTTAAATTGTTCTATTATTCAATAAAGTTATTATTGAAGTTTTTGTTATTAAATTATTATTGAACAAGAGATTTGTTCGTTATAAACTAAGAATCTAATAAACTAAGATTCGTTAACTATAATATGAGTACTTGAACTTTATGTAGTGACATAAATGTAAATCAAGTTTGAGTAGATAGTTTAAATGGTCTATAGTATAAGAATAGGTTGGTTGGAGGTCTTATTCGTAGGACACTATGGATACGACCTATTTGTATTTAGTATAAGCAATGTGATCCCAAATCACTCGTGTAGATACACATGCAAGTGGGGGCATCCTATGAAAAAAAGTTTGTATAAGAACATATCATAAAATAGTCACTTTTACATCATAATACTATTACTGTTTAAAACTGACTATTTTGACTTTTGATAACCCAGGTAGGTAACTCGATCTTATTCTAAGCTAACTGTGAACATCTGTTTATATGGGGTTATTCTTAAATCTGCATATGTGAGAGCCGCTCATCAATGCTAGCCCAATAGACCTCTCGTTTCAAGTAAAAGACCAGATTGATAGTTGGAGACATAGTGTGTAAGATGAAATTTACTCTTACCTTTTTTAGCGATAATAGAGAGGTTATTCCCTCTATTACGTGCTGACTTCATATCTTGAATAAAGGGCGTACCACCCTCTCATTGTCTTGAGATAGACTCATTTTAATGGATAGACCATAAATCGATTGTTCATTAGAGGATCTACTGCTGCTTAAGAAAGAACAAGATATAATTTTGAGGGTAAAATAATATTTTGACCTAGTTGAAATTATAAACAACCTATGAAGGGTCAACTTACTAATCATAGTTATATCAAGTGGACAAAAAAATATTTACAATGAGAAGAGTGCAACTACGACCTATAGTGGAGAGTTCCATTAGCTAACAACTGTTGGTTAACTAGGTTAAAAGAGTTTAGTTGGCCAACATCTAAATATTGGGATATGTAGGTCCATTAGGTTCCTCGAATTAAATTAATGATTGAATCTTTAATAATATTAGGATATAATCGGAGAAATGATGTTTAAATAAGATTTAAATATCAAAAATTCGAATGAGATAAATTAGATTGATTAGTATAAATAGATAAAACAGTAATATAGTATTGTATATTAAATTATAAATAATTTAAATGGTTCAATTAATTAATTATTAATTAAGATGACTAAGTTGGAGATCAAAATCAATTCTTCAGCCTAGCCAACCTAGATTTACGAGCATGCTGAATAAATGTGAGGTAATAAAATGGTTTAACACCTAGACATTGCAGGTTCAAATCTAGTACATGAGTTATGCTCGAATATAAAACCTAGATTTAAGGCCCAAATCATCCAGAACACTTCGATTAGAGAGAAGTAATGTACTTTCAACTCTAGCATCTCTAAGAGTTCACACCATGAGATTCATGATTGGCTTCAAGTCACCATTGAGACGTCTTTGGAGAGTGTTTGCATAGGTCAATAACAAGATGAATATGGGAAGTAGTTCATAGTAAGTGGTGAAGGATATGTGTCAACATGTCCTAAGGTCACCATTAAGTTGCACCGTGAGATTCCTATAATGTGTGTGCTAGTCTATCCTTGAGCTTTAAAGGGTGGTGTTGCAGGAGTCAGAACACTACAAACTCCTTAGTTGGATAGAGTCTCATAGCTTCATCTTCATCATTGTCTGCCCTTCGATAACTTGTTGATATCATTTTATGAGGTTTGGAAATGGAGGGTCACACAATTACAAAAATTAGTAATTGTTAGTAAATTATTGACCAAAGTAACGGGAACTAAATACTATATAAATAAAGAGTTGTTCATGTATTATTTAGTCAAGAAAGGTGTTTTTTCAATGGAGGGATAATCGATTGCCTTTCAATGGTGGTTTTCTTAAACGATTAAATATCGTTGTAACATATAATTATGTCGGTGGTACATTATTACTTTTGCTAGAACTTGATTGGATTTATTCAAAATTTGTAACATATCTCTAAATAGAATTTATATATATTTTCAGCATGTCTAGCTTGATATTCCAAATATTAGCTTTTGATATATTAAATGACAAGTAAACATACAAAACATAAGTTGAATTCAATACTGGTAATTGATGATTTGAAAAAGATGTTAGAAATGTCTTCATGCATAATGCCGTATAAAAAGGAAAAAATTCGACCTTCTTAAACATGGTTCGTTTAATAATGAATTATGCTTAATTGTCTACCTCGTTTTGGAGATTAGTAGTAGAGATTACTGTTTACATTTTGAACCATGTTCCTTCTAATAATGTTTCAGGAACACCATATGAATTATGCAGATGACATAAAGGCAGTTTATGTCGCTTCAGAATTTGAAGAAGTCTTGCAGTTCTGTTGGTGCAAAATCTTAAGAAATTGAAATATTGATTAAAATTGTGCCTATTTGTAGGTTATCCTAAAGAAATGAGAGGTGATATATTTATGACCCTTAAGAGAATATAGTGTTTGTATCTACAAACGCTATACTCTATAGGAAGACAACATGAGAAATCATCAATCTCGTAGTAAACTAGTATTGGAAGAGAGTTTTGAAGAAGCTACTAATAAATCAACAAAAGTTGTTGATAAGGTTGTCCTTCTACTAAAGTAGTTGATGAAGGTAGCACCCCTAATCGGTCACATTCATCACAAGAATTGAGAATCTTGACGTAGTGGGAGGGTTACCCATCAACCTAACCATTACTTGAGTTTAATTGAAACTCAACTTGTCACATCTTATAACAGGATTGAGAATCCATCGACTTATAATAAGCAAGCAATGAATTATGCGAATAAAGATGAGTTGATTAAATCTATAGATCTCGAAATAGAGTCGATGCACTTCAATTTTTTGGCAGCTTGTAGATTAACTAGATATGGTGAAATCTATTGGTTGTAAATGGATTTACAAGTGTCACACTCCGATCCGCAAAACAACCAGAATGCAAGAAGTAGTACGGATAGGACGCGATTTAGCTTAAAACCTTGAAACTAGTCTTATCCCCTAGCTCAAACTTAACTCTTATTTCCTAGCTCAAACTTAACACCTTTAAACTACTAAGTGATAAAGATAAACATAATGCGACAGAAGTCAACTTAATTTTTATTCAACAACATACGTTTAGTACATGAACATACAATTACAACACCATGACCAAAATAAATGACATTAATCAAAACTATTTAAACGCCTGGTAGCTTTCTCAACTCGCTGCAAGCCCTTCAACCTTCTTCTTTACTTAACCTAAACGCCAAATTCTGGAAGATGAAGTTTTTAAACGTAGGTTTAAAAGACTTAGTGAGGTTTTATGAAAACTTTTTCACATTACCCTTTGATAAATCCTTTTTGTCAAATCATAAATTTCAACACAAATTAGTTTATTCATAAACACACATCATTTTGCAAAACATATCGAAACACATGTAATCATTTTTACAATAAAATCAGATTAATTTGCAAATCATATCAACCTACATTTCGCATAAACACCCATTAGTCACAATCATTCCTTTCGCCAAGGATCTTGAATCGTTCTCTATGCTTGGTCTCTTTACCTTGCGTTTAGACTACTGTATCAACATCATCCGAAAACATACAGATCCGTCCTTGTTGCTCGGGACCCCTAACACAATGCAATCATTTTCTACATTGGTTGGCTTCAATTCATCATGCAGGACTTTTCTATATGGCCACCTTTATGTTTATTTGCACATAACAATTAGCTCATTCAAAGGAACCAACTATTGGTTTGAACACCATTAATCATTTAAATTATAATAATCAAAATCATGCTTTAAACATTATAAAACATGTTTGAAATCATATAAATACTTTTAAGAAAAGATCATTCACCAAACTTTACCAAAGGTCCTCCTCTTCATTCTTTTTTCGTGAAGCCTCCTCATGGAACAAACCACAACACTTAACACCTTATTTTCTTCTTCTTTTCGCAAGAGCAAAACAACATCATTTTAGCTCTTTAACAAAATCTTAGTGCTTACTTAATGATCAAATCCTCTATTTATACTAATTTTTAACTCGAATTAGTCATCCTCAAATCCTTGTCAAATTGTCAGCTCCTACTTAAAACCTCACACGTGTAAAATTAATATTTATCTTAGTCATGCTTAAATTCTTAATCTTACACATTAACCTCTGTCAAATTAGATTTGACATTTTATCTCCAAACCTTTCTTCTCGCTTAATTCCATTCCACGAATAACTTTAAGCACTTAACATAACTTTCAAAGGTCTTAACGCGTAACTCTTCTCGCAAACTACCCAACTTTCTCGTGAAGATTATTTCTCATGTAAACATCTAGACTTCACAGGTCTTATTGCAAATCCTTCTCTGCACAAAGCTTCCTTGCAAACTATCCTCTTAATTGCGTACACTAACCAAAACACTTTTGTTTAAATCACCAAAATTGAACACTTGATCAAATTTTACTTTTTTAACTTACATTTTACGAATGGGTCTTACAACAAGAGACAACAAGACGCTGCTGGAAAGGTACAAACCTATAAAGCAAGACTCGTAGCAAATAATCTTACAAAGAAAGAGGGAGTGGACAATGAAAAAACTCTCTTGTTGCTATGCTAAAATCAATATGAAAACTTTTATCCATCACTACGTATTATGACTACAAAATTTGACAAATAGATGTCAAGACTGCTTTTCTAAATGACTATCTTAATGAAATTATTTAACGAAAGTTTGCAAAAATAGCAAAAAAACTTAAGATAATAGAGCCCATGTCATCTACATTTTCTAAATTGTAAAAATAGCAAATTTAAAAGCATATTATCGTCTGATTACCGTCTGATATAATCAATTACTAGTCATATTTGTCAATTTTGCAATATGGAAAAAAAGAAGATAAGCTGTATTTTTCTAATTTTTTTTGTCATCTAATTTCCCAAGTATTTATGTCACACCCCGCCCCGGGCACCTGCTTGCTCATCTCGAAACATGGTATAATGTCAACCGAAGTTGTTTGCCTATGGAACAACCTTAACTCACACATGACATGGAAACGTGAAACAATTAACAACACAAGTCTTTTAACTTGAAATACTTTAAGTTGAAGCATAACCAATAAGAAATTTTTAATAAATATATAATGGAAATTGTATAAATCATAAAGTTTAGAACAATCACATGACTATTTTGAAACAGAACAAAGTTCTTGCATAATGAAAACTAAGTTGGCTTGGCAGCAGTATGTTCAACACACGAAGATCCACAATTTGTATCTCGAAAGTGGAGAAAACATTTTTGAAAGGGTAAGTCGAAAGACTTAGTGAGCAACGATTTTATAAAATAAGTTTTCATAAACATTTCAGTATAAAATTGGAGCTTGAATACACTTATTAGTACATAATCATAACATAAAACCTGAATATTTGCATAGCTTTTCGAAGACAGTCCTCCATAGCCACGAGCAATATTTACCTCTTCGTCTGAAGACGAAATTAGTCGATGGGTAGCTAACCCTCGTCCTTTAAGGCGTAACGATATACCCTTTCTGATGGCCCATAGTTAAAAATAGGTTCGTAAATTGTACCATCAGTATGAAGTTAAGCACATATATACAATAGGTCTCATGAAATATTTGGGCATAGATAAAAACATTTGAAAACACTAAAATATTTCCTTGATCATGAAATCATAACGTAGCTTGGAAACATCATATCAGTAAACATTTATCAATAGCAAGACTTGTATAAGAACTTGAGATCACGTTTAGTAAACCATTTTACAAACTAGTTTGTAAAGCTTGAAAACTTGTTTAACAAATACCTTGTCAATCATGATGTTACTCACAAGCTATTCTTGTAAGCTTGAAAACATGCTTAATAAATCATTTAGAATTCATGGTGCTACTCACAAGCTATTGTTTGTGGAGCTTAAAATCATGTTCAATAAATAGCATTAAAAAACATTTTGTTATTCAGAATCACTTGAATATAGCCTTGGTCTCAGGAATTCCTCCCTGTCCTAAAAATTCATATTTTATCATTAATTAATTCTTTGAACACGAAAATATCCAAAACTTTCTTAAAAATTTTCCAAAATATCAAGACAATCCAAAATAATTCAAAAACAACCCACCAAGCCCATTGACATGGTGCAGAGAGCTGACCTTGAGCGCATGGCCTAGGGCCCGCCGCATGATAACCTCACTAAGGTGTGGTGCACGCCACGTGCTAACCTCGCAAGGGCCACCATAAGCCTGCTTGCCACCCACCTAGTGTCCCCCACATGCATTACGTGAGCGTTGATGCTCCCCGCATACCATGTGTCGCGTTAACCTCTAAGGCAATGTCATGCGTGCAACCTGAGCGCACGCCTTGCTACTCGGCTGTGTCATGACCTTGTCATGTGCATGCAACCGGACCTAAAATAACCTCTATGATTAAACGAAGTCCATCTTGCGCACACATCTTTGAAAAATCATAACTTAACTTCAAAAAATCTTTTGATAAAACTTCCTTCTACAAAGTTTCTCTAAATTGTCTTAACTTTCCTACCTCAGATTGGTGAAGCAAAATTCTAAGTAATGAGTCCTATATTATTTGGAAGTGTACCTTGCTCAAATTCACTCGATAAATGACCTTCTTACCTACCCTTGATTCAATCACAAACCTTATTTATTCCAAATTCAATAGTAGCCCTCTCTCACAAACTAGACTCAATTTTTAAACTTTTAAGACTAATTTGAGTGTTCTTGCATGGTAATTTGTGAGTAAATGATTGTCGAAGCTAGCTTATTTGTAGAGTCCCTTGCATGCAATTAAGATGCACTTAATCTTGATTAGACTCACCTCCTAAGCTCTTGTTAACACCTTAGCAACTCCTACATGTCCTCCCTGACTTCAAAAATGCATGATGACATGAGTTACACACCTGGACTTACTTTTAACTGAATGCCCTCATGGTGCTAAATACTTAATCCAATCGCATGGCTAACCTTCTTGGCCTTCCTCGCATCAAGCCATGGTCGCATAACCTCTCCTCACCAAGTCTTGGCCGCCTAGCTTCCTCGCGTGACAGCCTTCTTCGCCTAGCTAACCTCCTACACTTGGCCACAAGTCTTCCTTGCCTAGTAATCTTCCAGTAACACCCTTCTTCGCCTAGCTAACCTTCCACACGTGGCCGCAAGCCTTCCTTGCCTATCCTTCTTCGCATAACATCCTTCCCTCAGCCAACTAACCTCTAAATACTTCCTCGCATGGTCATGTCTTTTGCCCAACAACTTCTCAAGGCCTTCCTCTCATGGTCCTTGCCTGCCCAAAGACAACTCTCAAATGCCTAGCTAACCTCCCTTGCTTCCTTGCCTAGTGATCCAAACGCCTAAGCATCAACTTTGGAGGTTAACTTCCTTACTTGGCCACCTACTCTATGACCACATGCTTATCCTTTAGAGGTTTTTCAATTCTCTCTTTGTCACCCAATGACAACCTTTAGAGGTTCTTTGGCCTTTCTTTGTTACTCATACAACCTCTAAACATCCAAAACTTTGACACTTAGCCAATTTTCTCAAAATTTCTCTTATCCTCAAGTTTAAATCCAAATTCCAAGTATTTTTTACCTTTTTTCCAAAAAATAAAATAATTAGTTTTCTCTTATCCTTGACTAAACTTAGCAATTTCAAAAGGTTAAAGAAATTTCGAGTTTCAAAATTTATATGTATTAGCTTGGGTTTATAAAACATGGTCAAGAGCAAAAAGTTTGTAAATTAAAACAATCCATCTATGGATTAAGACAAGTCTCTTGATCCTGATATATTATGTTTGACATTGTGATCAAATTTTATGGCTTTATAGAGAGTGTTGACGAACCTTGTGTATATAAAAGGATTGTCAATAGTACTGTAACTTTCTTAGTGTTATATGTTGACGATATCTTACTCAAATGAAATATTAAGGTGATGCTCAATATGTTTTAGAGATCCAACTTGTTCAAAATTGCAACAAAATGCTAGCCATGTCTCAAACAACTTAAATTGACAAAATGTTGTCTAGTTATAAGATGAAGAGTTCCAAAATAGGTATCTACCCTTTGGACATAAAATTCACCTATCTCAGTTATAGTATGCTAAGACATCTTAAGAAGTTAAAGATATGAAATGTATTCTCTATGCAATAGCTATTGGGAGTCTGATGTGTGTTATGTTATGTTATGCACGAGACTTGACATATTCTATGTTGTAGAGATTGTTAGCAGGTATTAGTCCAATCCTGAATATGAACATTGGATTGTCGTAAATAACATACTTGAATATTTTTTCGAGAACGAGGAACTATATACCCATGTATGGTGTGGGGATTTGACCCTTATAAAGTACATTGATTCTGATTTACAATTAGATAAAGATTCTAGAAAATTAACATCAAGGTAGATGTTTATTCTAAATAGAAAAGCTATAGTCCAAAGGAGTATCAAGGAAAATTGTATTGCAGACTTCACAATGAAAATTGTATATGTAGCTGCTTGGAAGCAAAAAAAGTAGTAGTTTGACTAAGGATATGTTTTATTGGTTTGGAAGTTGATCTAAATATACATCTACCAATCAAGCTTTATTGTTATAAGTGTTGAGTGGCTACAAATTCAAAAGAACATTAAAGTTATAAACGTGGTAAACGTAAAAAGATTGTACATTGAGGAGATGTAATAATCATTCAGATAACTCGAAGGACAACCTAGTTGATTCATTTACAAAGACCCTTATGTCTAAAGTAATTAAGGTCACCTAGTGAATTTAAGATTACAGGTTATTTAAACTAAGACAATTAGGAGAAATTTTGGGTATGTATCTGATATATTCCCTAGTTTATTGAATTCATTTTTCTCACATAAACTCAACATTTGTATATTATATGACTAGAGTTTTAGTCCAAGTGGGAGTATATTGAATGTTACGTCCTAAAACTTGTCATTTGTGAATGTTAAACTATTATATTTTTTTATAAAGTCATTATTGAGGTATCGTTCATTAAATTATTCTTGAACAAGAGATTTGCTGGTTATAAACTAAGAGTCTAATAAACGTAGGTTCCTTGACTATAATATGAGTTCTTGAACTTTATATAGTGAAATAAATGTGAATCAAGTTTGAGTAGATAGTTTAAACGGTCTATAGTATAGGAATAGAGTTTGACACCTTATTCTAAGAACACTATGGATGCGACCCACTTTGTATTTAATACAAGCAATGTGATCTCAAATCACTCATGTAGAGACATGTGAGTGGAA
This sequence comes from Cucumis sativus, assembly GCF_000004075.3. Taxonomy (NCBI): domain Eukaryota; kingdom Viridiplantae; phylum Streptophyta; class Magnoliopsida; order Cucurbitales; family Cucurbitaceae; genus Cucumis; species Cucumis sativus. The sequence goes on from NC_026659.2 coordinate 8,592,859, forward strand.
CCGTCCTATGGATTTCTTTGTGCATAATATCGAATCATGAAATAGTCACTTTTACATTATAAGACCATTTACTGTTTGAAACTGAATATTTCTACTTTGATAACCTAAGTAAACCGCCCTTCATTTTAAGCTAACTAGAAACTCGTATTTACATGGGAGCATCCTAAGGTCTACATAGGTGAGGGTAAGTTATCAACACTGGCCTAATAGACCTCCCACTTTAGAGGTATGACCGGGTGGAAAGTAGGGAACAAAATGAAATTAAATTTTATCCGCTTTTATAGAAGTAGAGAGGTTATTCCCTTAAGTGCTAACTCCAGATCTTGAACAAGAGGCCTCACCCTCTTATTGAGTTGATAGGGGCTCAGTTTAATGAATAGACTATAAAAAAATTGTTCATTAGATAATTCGTTGAGACATAAGCGACAAGATGTAATTTCAGAGTAAAATAATTTTTTGACTTAGGCAGAATTATGAACATTACAACAAAAATGGTCTACGACGACTTATTTTATGTCGCGAATAAAATCTCTGAAAATTATTTACAGTCATAGTATCGGCTGTTATGGAAAGTCCTTCTATGATAGTTTTAAAAAATTGTCACAATAAGTGTTTTCATGACATAAAATAAATGTCATTATTTAATATTTTATGACAATAAATAACTGTCATATTTTATTTTATGACAACAAATAACTGTCATCATTTTCATATTGACGACAGTTACAAAAATGTCACGAATTTGTATATTATGACATTTTTTTTTATGTCACAGATAAGCCAATCGTGATAGTTTTTTAGAAAGCAAATGTCATTGTTTTGATATTGACGACAGTTAAAAAATGTCACGAATTCGTATATTATGACATTTTTTCTCTGTCAAGGATAAGACAATCATGATAGTTTTTATAAAATTGAATTTTCATTGTTTCGATACTGATGTCAGTTATAAAAATGTCACAAATTAGTATACTATGACATTTTTTTCGCTGTCAAGGATAGTCATAACACTTGAACATGTATTTAGGCTCAAGAACTACTAGAATACCCCAAAAACAGTAAACTCACACCCACACAATTGAACAAACTTTGTGAAAATAACTGAATAAACCATCAAGAACAACAAATCAAGAAGTGGGAAAACGGTAAAAGACTACAAGTTAACAAAAATAAAAAACATTTAAAACACACGGAGAAAAAGTGTCTTAAAGATTCCTCCAAGAACTAAATTCAATTATTCAACTCAATTAATAACAACGGTTCCCCAGAAAAATAAACTTCACCATCCAAAAGCATCCCCTGAAAATACTTTTTTTTTTTACTAAAATAAGGATCATTCATACCAAACAATCAATTTCTTCACCCAACAAGTTCAAACAGTAAAATCTAAACACATCCAGTTGACTATAAACCCAAATAATTCGTCAGATAAAAAACATACACATAAAATTTTTAAAAAAATAAAGAAAAGGAAAAAGATGCATACCATGGAGTACTAGAGAGTTTTGAACTAAGAGTTAAACTTTTGTACTTTAGAAAGATGTCAATCGTTAGGTTAATTTTAGTACTTTAGAGTTAGACTTTTGTACTTTAGAAAGATGTCAATCTCCAAACACAAGTCACATAAGCCAAAGTTTTAGTAAAAAATGGAGATGCAAAACATAAACTAAGAATAACTTATCTCTAAATATTTCTACACTATGATATAATATTATCCGACTTCAAGCATAACTCTTTTTTGCAAAACATTTTAAATATGTTGGAGAGACATAAGGTTAGAAGTATACTGTCATGTCAAAGCAAAAGCGCACAATGTATGGAAGAAAATTAACTTATCATGATTATGCCTTGTGGAAAAGTACACGCCCTTCTCTTTTATATTCAACTTTGTCTCTCTAGTGCATGATACTCACAGTTCTTCTCACCTGTCAAAAATATTTATAGCATGATAATCAGATGATGATCAATAAGTTTGAATTCTGATTACATACAACTTTTCTTTATATCTCGTCTTTTATCTCAACAATAGTTTCTTCTATGTACTGAATTCAAAAGGTGCCTTGTGACTATTTACTAAGCATTTTAGTGTAAGTTGTTCCATACATAATATTATTAGCTTAAATATGCACACAATGATACAGAGCAATAAATTCACTCATATTAACATTATCATTATTATAGACTTGACAACTTCAAATTTATCAAAATAAAAATATGCTTTAACAAAACATACCTTGAGATTCTTTCAACCCTATTAAAAAAATAGATAAGTCCAACACTTTAACAAAATTATAGTGCATATTATGTATCTCCATTAATCACAACAAAATAAGATTGAACAAATACCCATGAGATACCTTTTCAATGTTGAATATTTTCATAAAAGCTCAGAAAGAGGTTATAATAGTTCTCTAGAAAAGCTCGGACGTAATATATCTAACTCTCCCCATCTTTTCACATATATCCTTCACATAGAATAGAAAAATGAAGAAACCATTCACTTCATCAAAAGCATGTCAACAACTAAATTTTAACTTTAATGTCTATAAACATTTAAACAAAAATGGACATTGACACAATAATTCAATCTATGAGACACTCTACTCAATTAACTAATTAAATTGGGGCAAAAAAAACTGAAAATTCAAATACCAGGTAACAAAATCAGCAAGTTTGATTAGGATGTCTTGTCAAACAAAGAAACATTAGTTAATCTTCCTAGAAACCCCAACAACTTACAATATTTAGATCATTTAACAAACCCATCAACAACTAATGAGTTAACACTTAAGAACCTACCCACACTTGTACTAACGATCTTAACTGCGATGAACGATGCTCTATAGTTCTCTAGAGTCTAAATTCTTCCAATCAACAACATGGTAATGGAAATTTCATATCGAAACTAATCAGGTAATCACAAAACTTACTAAAATCACCCAATTTCTTACTAACAGTTATAAAGGTATCCTTAATCTTAACGGACAACACCCTAACGATTTTCTACTTCGAAAACAAGCATCTACCAACATATTTCATTCGAAAATAGCACTGAAATTAAATATATACTCAATACCCAAACCACAAGGCTTGAAACCTTACCCAAATTTGTGCCGAATGCCAAAGTTTTAGTCCTTCTTGACTAAATAGTAGCTAAGTCCTTCCAAGAACTCCAATTTAGCATCCAAATTTATGGGTACGGATTAATTCAAGCCAAAACTCAATGGGTACTCAAGGCCCACTCAATAAAGTTTAGAATCTCATCTAAGTTGTGCCAAAATGCCCAAATACGACTTTTTGAAGGACTGGGTAGTGGCTCAAATGCTTCTAAAACTCGAATATGGTGTCGAAAAGTAATGGGTAATGTTAAACTCAATTCTAAAAATAACGGGTATTCAAAATCGCCTAATAAAATAACCTAGAAACACGAAAATCTTACACTAGAAGTTAAATCTGAATGAATAATTTAGACAGACCACAATGGGCTTAATCTTCGGCGAGCTACCGCACGCAGCGGCTGGGATTGACCGACGAGTTGAAGGAGAGAAAGAGGGGGATTTCAGGCGTGCCATCGATGAAAAGTTGCATCATTCCCAATGTGCGTGAGATGATTCGTGGAAGGAAGAAAAAACCATGAAGAAGAAGAAAAGAAGAAGAAGAAGAGGAGGACGAGGAGAAGGAGGTAGAGAAAGGGTTTGGAGATATTTTATAAGTTTTATTTTAATAAATAAATTAATTAATGTTTTTAGAATTAGGAAAAAAACTCATTTTAATAAACTTTTGATTTAAAATGAATTTTATTTCAATAAATTAAATAAACTATTTTTTGTATCTTTTATGACACTAAATAACTATTGCGAAAAGTGAAATCCGAAAATTTTCATCTTGTCCCACAAAAAACGCGCATTTTTAGCTTTTGTGACAATTTTTTTCCTTCCTTCAATTTTGGGATGTACATAACTGTCGTGATAGATACTTTTGTTGTAGAGGAACAATATGTGAACGGCCGACTTACTAATCATGCTTATATCAAGTGGACACAAATATATCTATAGTATGGATAGTGCAGCTACAATGTAAAGCCTATACTTCTTATCCTTTTGTTCTTTAATTATTACGAACGCTAAGTTGTTGTTGTTGTGTTAAGGTAGACAAGAAGGTTAAGTTAAATTTAAAGAAGGGAAATTGAGGTAAGATTTTGTTTTAAGAATTGAAAATTTGCCAAAGTGTCATGAAGAATAAGGTCAAGTGGGAAAAGAGATTTTTTTTCTTTTTTTTGAGATTTTGGCCAAGTGTTAGTTGGTTAGCAAAGAGATGTCATGCAGTCAAGAAAGTGTCAAGAGAACCTCCAAAGAGGCCAAGAAAAGTAGTGACGAGGCAACCAACATGAACCCCTAGCAAGCCAAGCAAAGATAGGCAACATGAAAGAAGTGTGTTGACCAAGTGTTTATGTCACCAAAGCATGCTTATGTGGCCAAAGGGGTGCCCATGCATGCAACCCGCATCATCACTTTTTGGTAGTGGCCACTATCTTCTTGCAAGCATATAGAAGCTAGGCAAGTTTTGTAAGGGGTTATGGGGAAGACTTAAAAATAGAAAAATTCTTTGTGTGCTAAGATGTATCTATGTTTTTGTATTATACTTTTGTTCTCAATGAATAAATCGTTTATTTTACTAGTCTTCTGATTGTGTCATCTCCTTCTGTTTTCTTCTTCTGATAATGTTTCGTTTACTAGGCAATTCACGTGATATCTTGCGAAGAGAATCACATGAAAAGCCTAGGTGGTTACACCTTCTCCTAAAATGCATAAAGCAGATGTTTTAGGTGGGGTGTGACACTATTTAAGTAAACCTTAGAGCTTAAGTTTTCTTATTTAGCTAGTGCGTTTTCGTTATTTTTGTTTCAAAAGAACTACCAACAAGTGTAGTTTTTCAATGAAGGCTACCAGAGAGAGAATTTTGAGCAGAAACTCAATTATTGAAGTTTTTCATGAAAGCTCAATTTTCAAGAGTTTTTATAACAACCTTCACAGATCCAAGGCTAGAGGGTTCAATACGTAGAATTTTAAGCTAAACTTTTATGGTACAATAGTTTAAGAGAACTCTAAGAAACTTTGTAGAAGGAAGTTTCTTAATTTGATAAGCAGATTGTTATTTATGTGTTTTTAAAGTTGAAAACATTTTCTAGAATGTCATAAGATGTCTGGGATGAGGGAGCAATCGTGTTGAGTGTTGGTCTTGTGGGAGGAAGAGGTTGTGCACAAGAAGGGTAAGTCATGAGGTGTTGAGTAAGTGCAAGGCAAGTCTAACGCATAGCTAGGCGGCAAGAGGTACACGCCAAGATTATGCAACAGGCTTTGCGTGAGAGAGCCAACAACGCATCCAAGCTCTACGGCCATGGTTGGCACGCAGAAAGACCCATGCGAGGTTAACACACTGCCTGGCACTCTGATGGCGCATGTAGTCTTATGCTACCTAGCCATGTGCCAACCATTTCTATATGTTATTTTTAGGCTATTTTTTATGTTTCAACAATTTTTTAAAGTAAAGTTTAGATTATTTATGGATTAAGAGGATTAGTTTGAGATTAATTCTCTTATTTTAAAACAATAAGAAGTTGAGCAAATTTATAAACCTAAAGGAGTTAATTCCAACATGTGAGTGAAAAAATGAGTTTGAATTCTATTTAAAATATGAATTTCTAGTTAATGTTTTGATCATCCTTAAGCTATTTGGATATGATTTTCTTAATGATTTTACCAAGTTATTTACAAAGCATGGTATTTAGTTGAGCTTGAGTTTACAAGCAAGAGAATTTCTAAGAAAGAGAAAAGCATGAGTTTACAACTAAGTTTTCAAGTATTTAAGCATGAGTTATGATTGAGCAAAGCATATTTAAAGTCTAAGTTTCTTAATAACCAAGAAATTTGGTCTAAGGATATTGTTGTAAGCTTTAAAGAGCATGAGTTTGACATTTGAGTCATCTGAGTTTTGAAGCCTGAGTTTATAAATATGTTTAATTCTATATCCGAGTTATCTAGAGATCTATTGTAACCCTATGAAGAGTATATTATGCATAGAGTTATATTGAGATGAGGACCTCTATTGGATGCTGCTTGTTTGAGATTTAGGTTTGGAGTTTGGTGCTTTAGTTTCATTTATAGTTTTATTGAATGGGTTTACGGGATTAAAATATGGGAGTTGAATTCATATCGCAAACCTCTCTATGCGGTGGGTCATAGTCATTGCATGTGAGATGCTCGCTATGTCTTTGATCTTCGTGTAGTTACTAAATCTTCATTGAGTACAAGTTTCCTATCGCTTGTCCAAGTGTAAGCAAAATGATGGGTTTCTTGGGTAAGCCAAGGTTAAACACAGGAAATTGATATCAAATATAGTTATAAGACTTATTTCTTCACTTTGGCGGTTTATGCTATACAATATAGATTAAGGGTGTGTCTAAGCTAACCTAATATGTACACTATAGATTTTATAAAAAGATGGTAATACTGAGTGGAATATGGGGAATGGACTAACTTGCAATTAAGGAAAAGTGAAGGAATGTCTCTGTATTGCTAGGCGAATAAGCCATGCGGCAAGCCTTGATACGATAGAGGTTAGTTAACTAGTGTCCAATTAAGACAAGCACCTTTTAGTGCCTTAAACGCCACATTTGCTCGCCTCTCAGGATGCAAGTGATAAAGCTTCATTAATTGATTGCTATTTGAAAGTCGTTACTTGTAAGACTTATATTACCTCTTTTTTAAGGGTGGCAACCTCTCAACGCTATATATCCCACACTTGTTCTCCTTTTTAGATACAAATGATGTAGGTTTAATCGCCAAGATGGAGTTTGTCCAAACTCCCTCTTGTGCATGTTAGCTATGTCCTTGTTATTTTCTCTCCCGAGTAGTTGGCAACAAACGCTGGCCAAGTAATGGAGTATAATTGAACTAACACGATAAATCTTATAAGTTAGAATTCTTATCAAGAACTTATCACAAGCCCAAACTACTTATAACACTTTGAAAAATGAACAATAAAGAAATGGTGGATTAAAAGGGGATAAGTATGCAATGTATTCAAGAATATAGGCATTCAGTCATTATACAATATGAATATCTTACATTATAATGAAATACAAAAATGGAAAGTAACGAGGTGAAAGAAATTACATGTTAAGGGGAAAGAAAGGATGATGAGATCTTTATCTGATTCTCTTCAAGCTCTCACTTGTAGTTGACCGGAGAAGACAAAAAAATTTTACAAAAGGCGAAAAGGACAGACTAGTCCTTTTCTTCGGCTCTAATGGAGCTCTCTAGGTTTTGGCCCATTCAGGCCAACCCTTTTTCATGGTAGAGATAGTCCTTTTAAAGCCAACTTTTGGTGGTAAACTTCTAATCTTTTGATCATGTCATTGCCAATTGTAGCTTTGTCAAGTCACATTAACTCCAACTACCATTCTTATCTGTTAGTGAATCATTCTTGTGTGCTGATGTGGTTTCTTACCTAAAGATATTTAGGGTTTAGAGCCCTGTTTTATGGAAGTTGTATTCTCTTATATTTATGAATTTATGATAGAAGCTATGCATTTTGACACATTACCATGCATTTTAGTTTCATTGTTCTACTTAAAGGACTACAATAACTTGTATTTCTACAAGTTATCAGATGTCTAGTGACCCATCTTAGAGCAAGACTAATAGCATTGATTCAATAATGCTTTTAGAGCCCTGTTTTATATTTATTAGTGTTATGGTGTCAATTTAATTCTACCATTCCCGAGTTTAGATTCAGGGCATAAAAGTATTAAGGAAGTTTGGAAAGTTTATGTACTGCTTTGCTATGTTTATTACTTAAAGATTTATACAACATGTATTGATTCAAAGCTAGTCACTTATTGGGTTTTAACTCGTGTTTTCCAACGTGTTCTTACTTCTAGGTAGAGATCATGGTCCTGGAGCTTGGCTTAATGTTGCTTATTTATTGTAGAGTACTATTTTTTCTTGTACTATACTTTGAACATGTATTTTGGTTTGTATATGTATTATGAGAGGTTTAAAGTTGGTTAGGAGTATGTGTTGTGTTTGTCAATTTCTAGACTTCATTTTATTATGGGTTATTATGAGACCCCGATCATGTTCTAAACTATGCGATAAGAGTGCATGCGATAAGAACTTGCTAATGCATTAAGATTGAACGTAGTGGAAGTTGGTGAAAAACCCCTCACAAGATATTATTGTCTAATTTTATTCAAATGTTTTGTTTTATCTTCCCCTCCAGGTAACGAAGGACATCCACTGTGAGGCTCATATCCAAAAATAGAGTTATGTTGAAGAAGAGCCTCATTGGATAGAAATATTTGACTAAGAGTATATAAGAGGCATTCTACAAAGAAGAAAGCGTTGGGAGTAAATGTGATGCAAAGAGAAATATTTGAGTCCAAGTGCTATCGTGTTGGATTAAGAAACATGATGACATTTATTAGCGAAGAAGCATGCGTTTGATGCAGGGAGAAGTACCACACCTAAGTATATTGCGATGAAGCAGGTGTTTTGTTAAAAGAACTAGACGACCCTATGAGGAAAGTAAATTTCCATTGTATTCTGAGAAGAGAGTAAGACAATAAGAAATTGAGTATTCCAAGGAGATAAGGTTAGCATTTGAAGGGAAATGTCTAATTGCAAAGTGACAGCTGGCTTACGTGTTGAGCTTGGGTTAGTTGTATAGTGCGACAAAGCGATAAAGTGACACGTATAAAGTGTGGAAATGGCTCATTGATGTGAAAGGTCACTCTAAATAGAACCAATGGTCAAAATAAAAAGGCATGAGATGCAAGACATTCTGATAAATTGTTAAGAGAATGTTTTGAGTGTTGAAAGGGCCAATTGGGACAAACACTAGGCGAGGAGAGAAAGACGAAAGTAAAAGAGAGAAACTGTTGAGTCTAAGTATTTTCTGCTAGTGATCTTTATAAATGAATGAATGTTTGTATGTGATTTCATAAGTAAAACAAATGATTCTTTATGAACGAATTGTTGTTTTTAACAAAAACGTTTGCATTTATCATCCTTGTAAATGAAAGAAGTATTTTACAAATGATTGTATGCAAACCATTCTTTTGTAACCTTATCTTGATGTTTATCGTATGATAATGTTATTATTGTGAGATTTTACGTTGGAAGTAAGCTGTTGAACTAACAGTTCTCATTTATTGATTGGGATATTTGTGTGATGTGTGGTGTTGTTGACCTATCGCAAGACACTGGTGGAAATCCAAAATTTCACGCGAGATGTTGGTGGAAGTGAATCCTAGGTCTAGGTGGGTAAATTTTTGTGAAGTGAATCCCAGATCTATCACAAGACGTTGGTGAGGTGAATTCCAAGTCTTGGTGATTAGATGTGGATGGGAGAGTCCCATGTTCTAATGATGAATGGTGAATGTCTTGATGAAATGAAATGTGTGGGATTGTAATTTGTGATTGTTGTGGTTGTAATTAATGGATATATTGAAAACTTGTGTCCATTAGATTGAAATTGCTGTTATTATTGAAAATGTTGTATTCCCCAAAAAGATATTTTCTAAACTCATCACTCACTAAGTCTTTGATTTACGTTTTAAGTTTTCCCTTCTCAGGTTATTCGACGTTGAAGCTAAGTACGTTCTAAGTTTTCCTTTTCCAGGCTATCTGACGTTGACGCTAAGTAAAGAAAGGATGTTAAGCATAGAAGCAAAGTAAATAAGGGTAAGATGGATTTTTATGTAAACTTGTGCAGAGAGGAAGCCATGTCCTTCCGTATCACGTTTAAGGAGTCAAAGACGATGAGTGAAAGAACTGAGCCAGGCATGAAGAGCCCAAAGGTTGTCCTTGACGTGGATTGCTAGACAATTAAGGAGAAGGATGAGAAAGGAGTTCTTTCTCAAACATCTTGATGTGAAGAATAACACCCTAGTGGATGAAGGCATGTGGATTAGAACTTAGATTTTAATTTGTACCTTGAGAGAAAGGAATGTAATTGTTCATTGCAAACTTTGTGTAAAGTGTTAAGTTAATAACGAGAAGTCATGTTTATTCTGCTGCAATATTATTTATATTTGTCGCTTAGTAGTTGAATTTAAGTTAAGTATTGAAAACTATGCAACAAAGTAAAATCTAAAGGTTAAGTATTTTCGCTATAATGAGTTGTGGAAGTCTCTAAAACCCAAAGTAAAAGTGTGATGAGACAAGCTGAAATGAGTTTTTCTGCTGATTAGGCGTTTAGCGCATCATCTCGCGATGAGGTACGCGATGGGTGTCTAAGCGACACGCCCCCATCTAATTGTAAGAGGTGATACTTGGGGCGGGGTGTGACATCTAGTGTTTAACTTGTCATTTTGATCGCCTATTGTCACATCATCTTCATAATGACCATTGTCAGCTCCCATAGCATTTAGAGTTAGACAAGCAGAATGAAATGTTGTTTTGAGATTTGTATATTTTCAATTTAAAGAAACTCTTATACTTGTTTTAGATGTACCGTTTTATCAATTATTAATGAAGTCTTATTATTCAAAATGAGTTCTCATCTTGCATTTAGTTTGGGTGTTGTGTTTATTCTGCTTACTGGCGTTTTGTGTGCTATCTCGCAAAGAGATTCGTGTTGAATGTCTAGACACTCATGCCTTCACATGATCGCATGAAGTGATTTTGGAGCGAGACGTGACAATTATAATATGATATTCTGATTTAGAACTCTAGTTTATTATGTTATGCGTTGCATTACTGTGGTAAGTTTATCTTATGAGTAAGTCTAGTTTTATTTTATTGCGTATATTGTGTTGAGATGTTTTCAGTATTAGAGTTAGAGTTGAAGTCAGTTATGGTTAGTAAGTGTTGTTGAGAGAATAACATAACCTACCTTGTTTAATGTCATCTCTTAGGCTTAAAGAAGGGTGCCTGGAAGAATACTTTATTTTAGGTAGATATATCCACTATCTTTAGATAACTTTTCATCTTGAATGAATTTTGTAAGTTTCCATTTCAAGCTTAATGGAATTTGAAATGTCAAATTCTTGTTAACTCACTTCATGCATTACTTGCATGGCTAATGCTTATAAATAAGTGAAGATTAATTTTGATTAATTCGGAATGTCATTTGCTTAAACTTAGTGTAATGTAAGAAAATATCACCGAAGCTCTTTCAATTTGTTGTTCTAAAATCACATTTTAGTTCCCACAAACTAATTCTCGGTCCACGAGAATAGTAGAATAGTACGGAAGATCTTATGTTGTCTAAAGTTCTATTCATGAACAAAAATAACCACAGATCAGTAGATTAATTGAACTTCAAACGTGTAACTTCTAAACTTTGTTTTTCAAGTTATACAAAGTAGGTTTAATCAGAATTATATCTAAATCTTTTAACTTTCACTTTTATTTGCTGTATATTTACAATTATGATTCTTGCCTGCACATAGATACACCAATTTATACGCACACATATGTACATACATATACATACACATAGATACATAGATATAGATGTACACATATATACATACACTATATATACACATATCTATGTAGATATATATACATGCTATAGATATACAATGTATACACAATATCTATATATATTATACATAAGCTAATTAGCATAAATAAATAAATGAATTTTCAAAAGTAGAAACCAAAAGTAGGAAACTAAAATACATAATCTAATTTGAGGAAATACAAAATTCACTATAATTTTAAACAAAATTGCATATCAAATCGAAATAAAATAAAGTCTTAAATTCATTCGATTATTTTTTTAATCTTATTTTATGCACACGTTGTCTCTCAATTTCACATTTTGATTTTTAAAACAACGAATATAACGCATTTTGATTGATAAATATTCTATTAGCAAATATTCGAAAAAGATTGAAAATGATGATGCATTACTTTATTGTATTAAAAAATAAATGATATACACTTTTTGGATAATATGTATTATATTCTTTAACGTTTTGAAATTGCTTCTTTTTAATTTGATCTCTCGTGTTTAAAATTTTTAGTTTAGTCATTTTTCTTTTTATATTTTAAGTTATATTTAATTGAGAAAAATAATTGTATTAAGACAGCAACAACAAAAAAATGCTTTTGAAAAAAATTAATTTTGAATTTTGAACAGAAAGAAATTTGAATGAAAAATTAATATATATATATATATAAGAATTAAAATAAGTAGAAGAAAATAGATAGGTTCTATCAAAAATCAATTTATATAATTAGTAAGGTATTTACACTAAATGTATTTAGTTATTTTTTGAAAAAATCTAATTAGTTACAAATACTCCATAAACAATCTTTTTCTCGGAGGATCAATAATAAATACTCTAAAAATCAATCAAACAAACATAATCATTCAATACTTAAAAGATTGAAAAGTCATAAACTAAATTGATGGAAAACCATAGATAACTAGAAAGGGGAAACAAAGCTACTTCTCAAATTCTGGTAAAAGATAACCATATAAAGACCTTAGTAGATCAAAACTAAAATATGAAAGAGGAAGAAAAATCAAACAAAACAACCCAAAATGAAGCAAATTACAAAAGTGGGTTTTACTTAACAAAAGAATGATCAATACTTAATTTTGATAATTTATTTTTTCATATGACATTTATGGTGAGTTTTTCAAAATTTAAAGGTAAGACGTCACCATAAATCTCATTTGAACAAAATAAAATGACAAAAATTAATCAGAGTCAACATTAATAATAAATTATGAAAGGGTAGGAAAAATCCAAAAGAAAGTAAAAGAAGATAATGCAAAACATATCAAAAGTAAGAAATAATATATCTAGCACATAAATTTTGTGCGAGAGCTTTTGAGTAGATGATGTAAGACCTAACTTTGCTATTTCTTTATTTTAGTAATTTTGTAAAACTTGTTTATTAATTTGTTAAATTGTCTGATAGGAAGAGTTATCTAAAGTTTTAAAGGAAAAAAATAATTAAGTGTGATGTCTGAAAGGTATGGAATATAGCTTACATGTTGAAGAGTTATTGTCCTAAGTATGTGACCAAAATGTTTTAGGTATGGGATAAGCAACCAAAGTTAAGTATGGTCAAGGGCCTTGAAGTGTGGTGGTAGGTGGTCAAAAGGAAAATTGATGAAAATTTGGCTATGTTGGAAACTTGAGCTAAGAAGGTTATACGACCAAGTGAAGGCTAAGGCAGGGCAAAATTAAATTCTAAGGCGGCCAAATGATTGAAGAGACTTAAGGGTTAAAGTGTCCTTTAGGCGGCAAACTTGAGTAAGGGATGTGGTCAACCTACACATATGCCACCCTATGTGACATTAAGGAGGAATGCCTAGGCGTTGAGAAGGATAAGCGGCAGGCCATGCATTGAGGACAAGGCAGAATGATCAAGTAAGGCTTTAGTCAAGCTACTTTGTGAAGGTTGGGTTTCCAAGGTAAGTTGGTAGGCTTAAGACGAGATGGTTAGTGGTTAATTGGTTTGCAGGTGGCTAATCAATGATTAGCATTAGCATTAGTTAAGCAAAAGGTGTCATCATAACTTTATACAAGACTATCTATTTAAAGCTCAACTTATGATCAAGAGGGCGTTTAATTCCCTTATGCAAATTGAGTAATTTCAATCTTAAAAGAAAGCTAAGAGTGTAGTTGAAGATAATTGAGGAAGAAGATTTGAGGAAGAAGATGAATTGTTGAAGATAACACAAGGATGTGAGTTTCTGAAGGAATCGAGAACAATCTTTAAAGAATAGAGGCCAACCGATGAAATAATTGGAGTTTCATCTAATTTTTTTAGGTAACCTAGTTAAGAGCTTAAGAAAATTGTTTGTAGAAGGAGGTATTTTAATTTAATGAATGAATTTTATGGTATGAAGTTTTGAAGCGAAAACTGGAAATGTAACTGGAGCATACAACTTGGAGTTTTGGGCAAGCAAACTCGTCCTTGGCTAAGCGTTAGGACACTGAGCAGTTTCATAAAGTGTACCATATCGGGTGATTGTTACCATTGGTGTCATGGGTAACACAAGCAAGCCCAACATATAACCATGCAACCATACATATACATAGTAAGGCAAGTGGGCATCAACGCATGTGCGCTCGTTAAGGTGTCACGCAAGAAGGCATGTGTGCGCAAAGGGTTATTCGAAAAGGCTTGTGCATATGGAAAAGCATGTGACAAGGCCATGGTGGATGCACAACACGACAAGGAAGGTTATCACACATCCTGGTAGCCCTTCACAAGGCTAGTGCGCGGATGTAGCTTGCCCACAACCCAACCATACGCCAGCTTAAGCCCTTGTGCCAAAATGAGCTATTTTTTAAAAATATTTTTTAGATTTCAAAGTTAGGTGTAGAAGTTTTAAAGATTAAGTGTGAGGTCTTGATCTAAAGGAAGGAAGTTCTATCGAAGACGATCCTTGGTGAGAAGTTATTTTGAATAAGTGTATGAGACGTCACGCGAGAAAGAATATGGAAAGAGAAAAGGCAGCACAAAGAAGAAAGACTTAAGTTTAAGTTCTATCGTGTGAAGGTAAGCGGTGCGATAAAAGTAGCTGACAAAGAAGAAGCTTATGTTGGATGCCAAGAGTTAGGCATTTAGTGTAGTAAAGCAAGAAGAAGTACCTATAGCCAAGATAATGAGCGAGGAAGTAGGAGTCCTGTTGAGATGACTTGACAACTCATTGAGGAAAGTAGGTTTTTGTTGCTTCCTGAGAAAATTAAGAGAGTCAGGTGATTTAAGAGTTTAGCTTTCCAAAGAGATAAGGTGTGTGTCTTAAGGGAATGTCTAATCGTCATTGATGGTTAGCTTACGTAGCGACTTTGGGTTGGGTGCATGGTGCAATGAACTAGTAAGGTGACACTTGTAAAGCAGATAAAAGACTCTTAGATGTGAAGGGTCATTATAAATAGGGCCTTAGAAAGAAGGAGAAAGGGAGTTTTTGTTCAGAAATTCTAGATTTTCTTATGGAAGTAACAAGGGAAAGTTTTGAGTGTTGAATGGTCGGTTGAGAGAATTGTCAGGCAAGAAGAGGAATCCAAAAGTAGAAAAGGAAGGAGTTGAGGCTAAGTTTTATCGTAAGTGATTCTTCCTAAACAAAACAAGTATCTTTGTGAGAAATCTTTATAACAAATGTTTGTTTTGAGTATCTTTCGTAAGAAAAGATTTGTGAATATTTCATCAATGGAAGAAATGTTATATGAGTGATTGTCATGAATAGTTAATGTTCCGTTTGTAAATTTGTTGTATGAAAGAGATATTCTACTGATGATTGTTTGAAGGTATTGTGCTTGATGATTATTGCATGGTATATGTGTACTACTGTGATAATTTGTGAACAAAGTAAGTTGTGGAGCTAACCTTTTTGTTTGCTGTTCGTAATGATTTTTTAATGAGAGAAGATGAGATCTATCACAAAACGCTAGTGAAAATTCCATGTAACCCATATAACGTTGGTCGAATATGAAGCCCAGGTCTAGGCGAGGGGGGAATCCTAGGTTGGGGCGAGTTGACGTTGGATGCTAGTGGAAATCCTAGGTAACTCGCATGACACTGGTCGAAAGTGAATCCTAGGTCTAGACGAGGAAAGAATTCCAAGTCTAGGCGAGGTGCTGGTGGAAATCTCAAGTAACTTTCATGACGCTAGTTGAGTGTAAATCCAAGGTCCAGGCGAGGGGAGAATCCCAAGTCTTAAAGATGAGCATGATTTGTGAGAAAACCTAATCGCGTGGTGTTTGTGGCTCTTGTTGTACTAATGGTTGAATTGTTTGTGGCTTGATGCGATGAGATTTATGCAATGTGGTTTGACCTTATTATTGTTGATTATGTTGTGTTTTCCCCAAAAAGGTTTTCTCAAATCTGTCACTCATTAAGTCTGTTTGACTAATGCTTTAAGTTTTCCCTCCTCAAGTTGTTAGGCGTTGAAGCAAAGCGAAGAATGGATCTCAAGTGTTGTAGCCTAGTTAAAGAGGGAAGACAGAGTTACTTCATAGCCTTATGCGGCAAGATAGTCATGCAATCTTATCTCGCGTTTAAAGAGCCAGTTGGTAAGCATATCGCTCCTTAGCATAGATGGTCTAGATCAAAGAGAAAGGGCAAGTTCACACCTAGGTTAGTATGGCCAAGCCTGGGGTGCGAGAGAGCCAAAGAGTTAAGGAAAGAAAGGTCTAAATGTTGTCTGCAAAGTTGGAAGGTTGGGCGACCGAGGTGAAGGATGAAGTGACGCCTTTACACCTCTAGGTATGTTGCCATAAAGAGCAGTGTTTAGCGGCAAAGAAAGAAGAGGAGGCCCTGAACGTTATCCTTGAGTTGGGTTGTTGATGACACAAGGAGATAGACTGAGATCAGGTTCTTATACTCCCAAACACCTTGGAACAAAGACCAGCACCTTGGTGGAAGAAAAATGACGTGAAAATACCAGTTTTTGTTTTATTCCTATGCAAGAAAGTTTAAGGGTTGTATCTTTTTTATTTATAAACTTTGTAAAAGTGTTAAGTTAACAAAGAGAGAAGTCAAATTTATTATTTTTCACTGTGTTTAGCTTTGTGCTTATTGCCTACAAGTTGTTAAGTAAGTGTTAAGAGCTAGGCGACAAAGCTAAGTTGAAGGGTTGCTTTTCCGTTGTAAGAAGTTGTGAGAGTCTCTAAGGTTCAAGGAATGAGTTTTGCAAAGAGACAAGTGAAAGAGTTGTTTCGCTTACTAGGTGTTTGTGTGGGTCATATCGGAGAGAGATACATGATGGATGTATAGGCGACAGGGTCCCATCTGGTTGTGTTGAGTAACTTTTGGGGTGGGGTGTAACATTAAGAGATTAATTTGAAACTTAATTCTCTTATTTCATGTCAAGAAGATATTGGACATCTCTATAAACCCTAGGGATCTAGCTTAGACCTATCAGTGACAAAATGAATTTAAACTCCTGATTTAAGCATGAATTTCAAATAAAAAGCTTCAGCAAGGTTAGAATTCAAAGTATTAAGCATGATCATTAACATCTTGATTTATTCATTTATACTAAGTTACTCAAAGATGAAATTTATTTAACTATTTAAAGCATGAGATTTACTTAAGTATTTAAAGCAATATTTGAGCATGAGTTTTAGCAAAGTATTTAATTAGAGAATAATTTATAGCTAATAGGAGTTTACGTGACTTCCTTTACCAATATTCATGATTTATTTGAGTAAGTTAATAGTTTTAGAAATTTATTTTACATTGCTCTATACCCAAGATATTCAAAGATTAGTTTGGACCCTATGGAGACAATTACATGTGCAAATAGGCACTTATGCGTTGCTCATTCTGCGGTTACTCCACAACAACGATGTCATCGGGTGTGATGGGCATGTCCCACTATGAGGAATACATTGGGAGTATTGAGCATTCATTACTACAACGACCAAATAGGTGCTAATGCAATGGGAAAGATTAAATGTTCACTACTTTGTTAAGAGTACTTCTAATTAAGTATTTAGTTTAAAAGCATGTTTCTTTAAGATAGTCACTTGTTGGGACTTCAACTCAGTATTTTAAGATATTTTTCCAATTTCCAAGTAGATATTATGGTTTTCGAGCATGACCTACTACCACTAGTCTACCTATCAATTTATTTTAGGTTTCTTTTGTTTTCTTGCGTATCTAGATCATGCATTTTAAGCTGTATAAGCATATTTGTGAGAAAACGTTGGTTGTGTGTCCTTGTCTTTTGAGTTGTTGAATTTCAGTCATGAGTATGGTGGATGCTATACAATTACTCTAGATATATTGTTTATGTGAAGTAATATGCATGTTTTCCTCATTTTAGTCAAAGTTAAGAGTTAGTAGTTTAGTAATTTGTCAATGAGTGTCAAAAGAGTAAAGCAATACTTGTTATCGCTGCAGCATCTTTTCTGCTTAGAGAAAAGGGTCTGATCAATGAGTGATAGATGAAAGGCTAGTTAAAAAGTGGCTTTTTATAGTCTAATTAGGGCTATGGTAAGAATTGTAAAAATATGCATGATAATAGGGAATCTTTCATAAACTCATCGTTTAAACGAGATTTAGGATGCCTAATATTGAAGGGTTTTAAGATGTTGAGAATATCTGGGTATTTTTACCACGATCTAGACAAAGTCATCCAGATGTCAATGAAGTTGTAATCTAAGATCACCACGAAATAAAATATCCTTTTATGCTACAAGGTTAACTAAGAAATGGACAAAAATAGGTGCACGCTTATGAAATAATTAAACTTAAAGAAGTTTAAGTACATGATATATATACACATACAATCATGGGGTGGGGGACTGAACCTTTAACCTCAAAAGGTGGAGGTCATGCCAATACCATTTAATTAAACTCAGTTTAGCAAGTTTAAGAATATTTTTCACTACTAGTTGGACATGTTTTTAGTATAATATAAATTTGAACTGTAACTTTTTTTTATCGCCATCACATCTATATTTCAGTTGTACTATGCTCTCTGTTGCATAAAGGTTAGGTATTTTCTTCCAATATTTAGATCACATTTTGTATTTCATCGGTATTTTTTCTTGAAAGTAATTTAATAAAGAGAAAATTTTCAAATTTTGAACTATTTGTAAATGTAATTAACTTATTAACATATTGACTTACCAATTTTAACCTTCATGCCTTTAATTGAATTAGTTAATATGATTATTAAAAAAATAGAGCACTTAAGTTTAAAAAAAATGTTTGAGGAAATGCAAAATGATTGAATTTGTATTTTTTAAAAAAAATAGTTTTTTAATGAAAAAGGAAATTTGAACCTTCAATCATATTACTAATGTCTAACTTCATAAGAAAAGAAAGTTAATAAAGTAACCCAACTTAGTTATAAACATGTGCAAGATAATGAGAGAAAATATTAAAAGAATTTAAGGTTTTCATAAAATATGACAAACATTTTATAATTAGATTAGTCACATTTAAAGAAAGTTTCCTACTGACTATAATTAGCTAAATTATTTTGGTTAGGTTATAAATTGATCTTTATACGTTAAAAAAAATTTAATCTGGGCCTTATAATTTTGATTCTAGATATAAGAATACAATTGTCATGATATTAGAGAACCACATAAATAGTTCATAAATATTTCATGAGATTCTATATGATGCTCATAAATATACACACCAAACATTATTTACGAAGAAGTTTTTTTTGTCAAATATAAAAAATAATAAATTTTAATTCTAATTCATCAACGATAAATTACAACTTTCTACAAATTATGAAAAAAAAAAAGTTATAGTTTAACTAAATTTACTCTTATACTATATTAGCATCTAGTAGATTGTAATTTTAGGATTGTTGCTAATTAGCATGTATATATTTAGTATATCTTGTATACTTTATATGTCTAGTATATTAATCATTTCATATATTTGATATCTGATATATCTATTGACTTATATACCAAACATAATGTATATAAATTATATAAATGATATATCAAAATTAGCATTCATATATGAAAAATTGTAGTGGGTAACCTTGTGAGAATATGGTATAGCAAATATAACATATTGTTTTAGAATTTTGCAAGCATTGCAAAATTCTCACAATTAAAATACTCTCCATCTTAAATTTGTTATTATTTCCAAACTACCCTTCAATAACTTTTTTTTTTCTTTCATTTTTAATGTCCTAATCATCCCTTATTTCTTTTTCCAGTTTTTAAGGTCCTAATCATTCTTGTTCTTATGGGAAAAATAATTTGTTACTTCAATAATGTACGTATTTTGTCTCCCCTTTTTAAAACCCTAATCATCATTTCTTATACGAAGAAAACGATTTGTTCTTCTTTCTCTTCTTCACTGGTAGATTACAATTAGTGTCAAAATTGGTAAATACTTCACCATCTTTTCCTTCTTCTTCTCTTGTGAATCACTCAGATGAAGATTTTTTAAGTTTTATTTATTGTTTTGTCTTTTTCTCTTGGTTTTGTAGTGGGTGTATTACTACTATTCATTCACAAATTCTTCTCTTTTATATTGTATTAACTTGATTTTAGGATATCAATGGTACATTAGTTGCAATAACATGAAATATAATGGTTGTTGATTGGAGTAATTTAACTTTGTTTGTGATTGTTCTCTACTTTCTTTGATGTATATTTTGGAGTTGAATATGATTTGAAGTTATTTTGTTTTATTTTTATGTTGGTTCTGTTTTGATTTTAAATTGTATCAATTTTGTATAATAATGTTGTGATGTGCTCATATTAGATGTATTAGCTGGTTGATATACTTAGTACATGACTTTCATTCTTTCAAAGTTTATGCACTTCAATATAGTATTATTAAGTATATAAAATGAAATAACTCAATTTATCATTTTCAAGTATATCAACAATATATTAATAAAGTATATCAGCATATCACTAAAGTGAATCATTATCAAATATATCAATTAAGATACAAATGTATATAAATAATGTAGCAAGTGTATTAGTAGGACTTCAAGCATATCAAGTGTATTTAATCAACAGAGAGTATTAGATGTATCAAAGGGTATTAGTGTATCCAAGAGTATCATGGTGCATCAAGTGTATCAAAGTACAAAGGGTATTAAGAAGTATCAAATGTATATGTATCAAGGAGTACAAGATGTGTCAAAAGACATATTAGGTGTATCAAATGTATATCAGTAACAATGGCATTTGTGACATTTTACATCTTGTATACCTAGGTTGGGCTTTGTTTTTGCCATTTTTGCAAACAATAAATGTGTATGCTATGGATTTAATTATTATAACTTGTTTTTCCTTTTTTGCGAGTGTCATTTCATATATCTTCTTTATTAGTCCATGGGTGTCCTTGTATACATTTGCTAATATTTTCTTGAACCTTTTATGTTATACCAAATATAAAGTTGTACAATGTATATGCCAAATATAAATCAAAGTTATACAATGGATATGCCAAATGTAAAGTTATAAAATGGATATACCAAATATATTTTTAGGAAGTACTAATATACCAATGAAACACAAACACTTAATACTTGAAATGAATTTTGAGTTAATGTTGATAAAATATTGATACATCAATGTTATACTTCAAAATTTATTTAGAAGAAATGTTGATACACAATTGATATATTTACTAGGGGTGAAAAAACTCGAACAACCCGAAGAACCGACCCGACCCGATTTGGTTCGGTTTGAGTTGGATTGGACATCAACAGTATTGTTACCAAACATTACCGAATTGAACTCGGTCGGGTTGGTTCAAATGTAAAATAAAAAAACTTTAAATTGAAATTAAACCCTAGTTCGCCATTTGTTCGTCTTCCTCCATCGCAAGTTCGCCATTTTCCGTTCCCCGGCCGTTCTCCGTTCGTGGGTCTTCTGTTTTCCGTCTTATGCTCACCTGGGTCTGAAAAAAGAGGAAGAAAAGTTCAATCTTCTGCTCACGTGGTTCTAAAAAAGAGAAAAAAGTTCCATTTTTTTTGCTCACATGGGTTTGGTTGATGTTTATGATCTTTAGATGACATTTGTTAAGAATAATACAGAGTTGAAGAAGTTGTTGATTGCTCTCTTGGTCAACAGAAGAAGGGAGAAGAAAACATAGAAGAAGAGGGAAGAAAACATAGAAGAAGGGGGAAGAAAACAAGAGAGAAGGAGAAAGAAACAGGATAGGAGAAGGGGGAAGAAACATAGGGAAGAATAAAAGACAAGGATGAAAAGAAAAAAGAGAATTAGAAAAAGAGAAGGATGAAAAGAAAGAATGAAAGAGAATGATGAAGAGAGAGTAGAAGAAAACAGAGGAGAAGAGGGAAGAGATAGTGTCACGAGCATTTTTAATTAATTTTTAAAAGACCGACCCGATCCATTGTGACCTGACCCAAATTCAGGTTAGGTCGGGTCGGTTCCTAATATTAAAAGATCTGTCCGTTTTCGGGTCGAGTCGAATTCGAAGGAAAACCGACCCGACCCCGCCCAATTACACTCCTAATATTTATATTTTTTGTGTGCATTAATAAATAAATTTACAAAGTTTTTTGAATAAGTGCTAAACTATAGATGCACTCATTATTTGAGGTTCTTTTACTAATTTTAATTTTCAATATTTGAACTTTTAAAATTTTTCATACATAAGTTTGTACAATTGTAGGATCTAATTGGCATCACAAATACGTACTAGACTTTATTTTTAAAATCTATTTATGTAAATGTGACAATTAAACATGAACTTTAATTAAAAAAATTAAATAACATCAATAAACGAATTTATGCTAATAACAACATATATTATAATTATGCCAAACAACGTGTCAATCCTAAATTGTAATATAAAAAATTAAAAATTGTAATTAAACTAAGCGCACAAAATAAAAAGAATTTAAGCTAAAGACGACATTGAATTTATAGTAATTTGACCGTGTGCCTTTGTCCATTTTTCAAGATTCTTCAGCTATTTTATTCAGAAAATTCTTTTACATGGAAAAACAAAATCTAAATTTCGACAATCTTTTTCTTCATTAATGGTCTAAAGCGAAACCATAATCCTTTTCACTAGTTTAGGATGTAACCAATATTTTTTTCTCACAAACTAAGGTATACTCACACCCAAAATACAAACCTTATTGAGAAACTAAAATAAAAAGTCTAACTCTAAATAGGTAAAAATATAGTAACATTTTCAAATATAGTACATAAACTAAATTTACAAAATATAGCAAAATTTTAGATTCTATCTATGATAAACACCGATAAACTTTTATTACAATATTCAATATCACTAGTATATCTATGTCCATCGATATCTATCATTGATAGAATCTGAAATTTTGCTATATTTTATAAATATTTTATCAAATTTGTCAATTTTGACAATTCCTAAAATATATACCAATTTACCTCTACAACACTCCAACAATTTTGTGTTAGAAAGTTGAAGAGAATGAAAGGGATAGAAACTTTTTGGCCACTAGGAGATGAAAAAATAATGATTAAGTTGTTGAAATTTTTCTTTGAATTTTGAAGAAGATGATTAAGACAGAGATGAATGATTGATCTAAACCATTGGATATACAATAATTAAGGAGATAACTGATAATTCATATTAAATGTGAGGAAAAATTTAAGAGATTAATTTTAGAAAAAGAAAAGTTAGAGATGAAATATTGATGGACGTCACAATTTTCTTTTCACTTTTTCCCTTTCGTTTTTCTAATTAATTCTTAAATTTAGCATGCCACATGTTGAAATCTCATGTGATCCCATTTTTCTCTCTTTTTATTATTCTTTGCATATCTCTTCAACAACCCACCAAATGGCATCTTAAGATTGATCCCTATTTGCCACATCATTTGCCACATCATCGACCACATCAGATTTTATTTCCAATCTTGTTTTACTCATATCTTTTCTATTAGAATCATCTCTTTGAGCTCTCCAAAATAAGTGATTTGAAACATTAAAAATCATTAGTACCACAACTTGGAGTTTGTTTTCATCTTAATACTTTGTTTGATTCAATCTTTAAAGCTATTAGTAATTTCATTAATTTAAGTTAAACAAATCTTTCAAGTTTCCACCTCTAATATGATGTAATTGACTTACAAATAAACCAAAAATCGTAAGAAAATAGAAATCAATGTAGAAATTAATGTAGTTCATTAACAATGTATCACTACAAGAATTTTGGTCTCTAAAGACTCAAAAGATCGTGGGCAAAACCTATGCTGACATTATTTTTGTGTAGGAACGCACTGTGGTTGAAACCTTGTCATTTTTTCCTCTACTCACATTTGTTGACATTATGTCAATAAAAATGTTTATACAAGTAAACGTGTGGGTAGAAAAGGTATTTCTATCCATGAAATTTTTTTGAATAAATGGTTAAGTGTTTGTATTTCTTCATGAATGGATGCATCACTTCATGAAAATACTAATAATTAAATTATAGAAAAATACATGACTTTTCGAATGGTCACGAAAAAGTCTATAAATAAGGCCATTTTCTATTTGGTTGAAGAACACATCTTTTCCATGATCCTTTGTCTTTTTTTAAAAAAAATCTCTCCATTTTCAAAATTTTAACGTTCTTTGTGGTTCTATAGATCCACAAAGTTTCGTTTGTTGATCTTCTAGACGTGCTGCTCTTAGAAGAAATGTGATATGTTGTATCTTGGAAGATAATTACTCTTAAAACTCAAGCACTATGGTAAACAAAATTGTCTTAAGGAAACCAGATGAATTATGGGCTATGATCTTTAATACATATATGATTTTTTTATTTGTTGTGATGATAACATTGACAACAATCTAAAGACAATTTTAAAGCATCTAGTTTGTTTTACATTGTCCATATATTTGGTTATATTGTTGACGAATTCTCTTTTAGAATTCTAGAATTCCTTATGTTGTATATTATTCCACAAATGTGTTCTGTGTGCAAATCATGAAAATTACTGTTAGTTTTCATTCAACTAATATTTGCATGAAGTGTTTCAAGTGATTATAAATTTTAGTGTGTTGTTATGTAGTTTAATTAGTCTATAAATGTTTGGGCAAATTATATTTGAGATTTTTCCTTTGGCAATATTTTAATAATTTTTTTGCCACTTATATAATTTTATCATGAGTTCATCGTTTGGTATATGTGCAGTGAATTATTGTTTAATGTTCTGCATTAGTTTGTATTAATACATATATGTGTATTTGATAATAAGTCATGAATATTGTATTATTTTTGTCATTATTAGCTTATTTTTGTATATTGTGTATGTATAATGGATATTAAGCCTAATGTTCTCATGACAATTTACATTTCAAACCTAGTGGAGTAAGGTCTCCAGTTTTATTTGTTACTTTATTTGATTTTATTTTGGGAGAACTTGTTTGAGCTTATTTATTTTGTTTCACAAATGTTTGGTGATTAATTTTACATAAACGTCATCAACAATTTAAAATGGTTGTACAACATATTATTGGTGAAAATCATGAAAGTTATATGAGAAATTTAATGGCAATAAGAAATGTTATTCTTTGGCTTTGAGCAACTATTGAAAATTCATGCTATTACAATATTGAAGGAGAAGCCAACAAAGGAAAGTTGTTTCCACTTGAGACATAAAAATATGCAAGATATGTATGCAACAATCACACTTGAACTGAACTAGATAACACAATATACAATATTATAGTGGTGGATTTGGCAAAACGTTTATAGGAATCATTAGCGCTATATACACACACACGAAAGAAACTCTTTTAGGTGGGGTTGTATCCTGAAAATCTTATAAACAAACATGTAACACCCCAAAATTAATAAGTTAAATTTCTTAAATTTAATATGATGAATTTGGGTGTTAATTGAGAAATTGTTTGAAATTGTGGAACTTAAGTATTTAGGAAGGTGATGTAAGTAATTTTTGAAAATAAGAATTCTATAGTTAAAGTTTTGATTTTTGAAGTGATGAGTACTGGTGAATTAGGTTGGTAAAGTAAAAGTTTATGAGTAATTTATTTATATGGGTATGTATTAAGTTATGGAGGAATGAGAGTAATTTTTATTTTGGAATAAATACAATTATAAAGGAAAATGTAGCTTTTGTTGGAAAGAGAGAAAGATTAGAGATGATGGAATGAGTTATTAAATGAAGAGAGATGAGAGTTGTTTGTTATGGTGGAAAAAATATAAAGAGAAAGAATTAATTAATAGGTATAAGATTCAAACGTCTGTCTTTGCACACAGTCGAGCCGCGCGCAGATCACCAACTTCAATCTGTCGCATGAGTCCTTTGTTTGAGCCACCTTCTCGCAAAGCCGAGCCGTTTTCCCCTTCATCGAGCCAGCTTCACGTAAGCCGTATGCGAGCCACGCTCACTGAGCCAGTTATGTGTAAACCATACGCGAGCCACGTGCACCGAGTTGTTCTTGTGTAAGCCGTACGCGAGTCGTGAGTCCCAAGACCTGAGTCGAAGCCCTTGCTAGCCGAGCCATTTTCAAGTTTAGCCTCTTGCAACCTTTTAAGCCATTTGGGGTTAGTTTGTATGGGTTTGGTACACCCAAATAAAAATATTTTTTATCTTAAATGAATTAGCACTCAAATGAGTTGAATTATATTGCTTGAAAGTTAAGGTGCGGTTGAGGAATTGAGCTGTGCAAATTTTCATTCAAGGTTGTATTGAGATCAACTTTAAATTTTGGGGTAAGTTTGATTGAGTTGGTTGCCTAATTAAATAGTAAGTGATAGATTGACAAAATTATTAAGTTTAAATTTTGTTCATGTTTAGGATGAAGTTTATTATGAGGATTTGACTGTCAATCAAAAGAGTACTATTTCTTTTGTTAATCTCCAAGTAAGAGATTTCCCCTACTAAACCCCACGTGGAAGCTGCATGTATGTTCTGTATTGTTTAGTGGTGTAAGAGAGATGTATAATATGTCTATTTGAGATGATTGTGTAAATGGTTACATCGGGAACCATATTATGATTTAGATGTAGTATTATTTGTTGAGGCATGCTATGATCGAATATGTTACTTTTGAGTTGTGTCTAATTGAGTTAAGATGTTGATGTTATGATAAGCATGTATAGGCTATAGTGTTCTGTTAGTTTTGCATGTTAGAGTCGTACCGTATGGGGGTCCCTCGGGGTCATCACCTATGTATGCCTGTGTGGCTAGTTTGAGATGTGATTCAACGGGATCACTTACAGTCCAACTCTCCTACATGGTTATTCCTTCGGGTTCACCGAGAGCCCAGATGTGTCCCTACGGGACCACTGGATAGTATGCGTTTGGGAGCGCAATAGTATGCGGTACCACGTTGCAGGACTCTAACGAAAGGTTAACAGACACATAGTGAGACTAATATGGGTCTCTTAGTTAGTATAAATTTATACTCACTCTTTTAAATGTTTAATTTTCAGGTAATGGTAGAGGCAAGGGTAAACTGGCAAATGATAAGAAGTGACCGTGGATCGCCATAGGGAACAGTTCAGTTTCTTCCACATTTATATTTAAGTAGTTATATTTTCATACGTTTATTTCAGAACTCCGATTCAATTACTTTAAGTATTTCTTCTATTTTTGTTCCTAACTAGTATTTTGATTAGTTATTTTAATTAATTATTTATCTTTTTTATTTAAAACTTTTCCTCAAATTTTAATTTATTTTCTTGTGTATTTAAATTTAAATAGTAATGACCTCATCCTTCTAGAAAAGTTGGGTTGTTACGAAGTATGTACAACACAACCCACAATGAAATTTGAATTTTTAGCTTTAGACAAGGCTGGAAAAGAAGCGGAATGACTTCAAAAATTTTTGGAAGATATTCCAAATTGATCTAAACCAGTGCCAACAATATGTATACATAGTGATAGCCAGACAACTATTAGAAGGGCGTACAAAATATTATGTATAATGGTAAATCTCGACATATGCAATAGAGACATAATATAATTAGACAATTACTCCCTAGTGGAATTATCACAATTAACTTTGTGTGATCAAAAGATAATATTGTGGATCCACTTACTAAAGGCCTAACTAAGGAGTTGGTTGAAAGTTCATAAAAAAAAAAATGGGATTAAAGCCTATAATATGGAGTTAGTCAAAGAGGCAACCCAACCTAGTTGACTGGAGATTCCAAGATCTAGGTTCAATTGGCAAATCGATCTCTAGATAATATAATGATCATTGCATTGAAATATTTTACTTGTTCTAAGAATAGTGATGTGGAGCTAGTGTCGTTTTAGGGTAAACATCATGCTTTTAATGATTTCTGTAAGTGGTAAGTATTAATAAAAAAAAGAGCATATATGATGTTATGTATAGGAATAATCTATGTGAGTGTGAAAGGGCCATTTCTTTGAGAATTTTAAGGTGAATTCTCTAAAACACTCATGAGACCAAAGGGTGTTCAAGGCCAAACTGAACCACAATCATGAGAACAAACTTTGCTATAATGAGAAGTTATATGATATTTATTGTTTTAATTTACTATAGAACGGTGGAGAATTCAAGGCATCATGTTCACTAATTAATCAAGTAAACTCGATTGATGTTCACTAGGGAAGGTTCAAAGTTTATACTACTTATCCTAATGCATATTCTCCATTGGAAAATAACCAACGCTTATTTTCTTCCATACTCTCTTAATTTGTTAACTCACCATTGGGGGATTGTTGTAATAAATGTTTAAGTGTTTATTTTTCTTCATGGATGGATGCATCACTTCATGAAAATACTAATAACTAAATTAATTATAGAAAAGGACATGACATTTCGAATGGCCACAAATAAGTCTATAAATAAGGCCATTTTCTATTTGGTTGAAGAACACTATTTTCTATAATCCTTTGTCTTCTTCAAAAATAATGTCTCTCCATTTTCAAAATATTCGGTAGATCCACATAGTTTTGTACGTTAATTTTCTATTCTTGAAAACGATTATCCTCAAAACTCAAGGACTAGGGTGAGTAAAATTGTCTTAAGGTGACAACATGAATTTGTTGGGCTCAGATCTTTAATACATATATGATTTTATATTTTGTTCTGATGATAATATTGATAACAAAAAGTACATCCACAAAAAGACATTTTACCCATGAAGATTGCTCATTGACAAAACTTGCATTTCTTTCCACATTTTTTTCATGGATAGATACTACTTCTACCGACACTAAAAATTTTGTCTGCGAAATGAAACTAGTTCCCGTAGTAAATTTTTCGGCATAAATGAATATATGCTCACCTAAAAGACTTTCTTGGATAGAAATTATATTTTGGGCCCCACATGATATGGTGACAGATAATTGATAATGTGTATAAATACTTGTTATTGTAGCCTCTTTTATCATAATAATAAGACCAAAACACATAAGAAGATGATCAAAACGTGTAAATTATCTTGTAAATTAATAAGCATTTAGAAATACATCTACATAAGCATTATGCCTGTTCTATGCGATTTCTATGTCTTATCACAGGATGATTAGAAAGGAAGAAACTAGTGAGTTATATGGAATATCTCGCACAAAGGCTACGCGATGGGAACTTGTTTGTTAAATAACATCTCTAGGCAAGGAACAACATCATCATGTGAGGAAGATTCACTAAACAACTATGTCATGACAAGAAAAAGATTAAACCGAACAAATGTAGTTATTGATAACACTTTTCTATATAATGTTGCTCTTGATTTATTATAGAAAAAATTGAAGATCTTGAACAAAAATTTGTTGAAGAATGTTGACAGAGCAAAGATTGGTCTTTGAGGAAAGAATAAATTGAGGCAAAATTAAATTCACTTTCAAATGACAAGTTTTTGGTCAAGTAGTCCAAATATCAAAAGGTGTCAACTCTGTGGAATATAAATGAGTATTTGTTAGAAAAAGAAATGAAGATAATGAAATCACAAGATTTTTCACAAAGACTTGATATTGATTATGAGGAGACATATTATCCGGTGGTAGATGCAATCACATTAAAAAAAATTATTAGTCTGGCTGTGTATGAAAATCTGGACGTGCATCTTATGGATGTAGTCACAACATATTTATATTGATCTCTTGATAATGATATTTATATGAATGTCTTGAAAGGATTTAAGATACTTGAAACATACAAATCAAGTTCTCGAGAACTATATTCAATAAAATTATAAAGATAATGATATGGATTGAAACAATTAGAACAAATGTGGTACACTCGTCTAAGTGAATATTTGTTGAAAGTATGATATCAAAATAATCCAATATGTTCATGCATTTTTATAAAGAAATCACAGTCGAAATTTGCTATTATATATGTTGATGATTAAATATAATTGGAACTTCAGAAAAGCTTTCAAAGACAATAGAGTATCTTAAGAAAGAAATCAAGATAAAAGATCATGGAAAAACAAAATTTTGCCTTGGTTTACAAGTTAATCATATCAGATGAGATATTTATTCATCAATAAACTTATACCGGAAATTTTTTTTAAAAGATTGTATATGGATAAAACACATCCAGTGAACATTCCAATGCAAGTTGATTCACTAGATTTGAGGAAAGATATATTTTGATCTAGAGATGATAATAAATAACTCCTTGGTCCAGAAGTACCATATTTTAGTGCAATTGGTGGACTTATGTATCTTGCTAATAATTAAGACCATATATTTCATTTTCAGTAAATTTATTAGCTAGATACAGTCCTCCTTAACAAAAAGACATTTGAATGAAATTAAGCATATATTTTGTTATCTCCAAGGAACAATTGATATGAGAATATTTTATTAAAATAAATCAAATTTGAATTTAGTTGATTTTATAGATTCTGGATATTTATATGATTCACACAAAACTAGATCTTAAACATGTTATCGATTGACATGCAGAAGAACTGTTATATCTTGGTGATTAGTGAAATAAACCATAGCAACCACCTCTTCAAATCATGCCAAAATTCTTGTAATTCATGAGACTAGTCGGGAGTGTACATGATTATGATTGATGATGCAACACATTTGGGAATCATATGGTTTATCTTCTAGTAAATTTCTTCCAACAACACTATATGAAGACAACACAACATGTATAGCTCAAATCAAATGAGGATATATCAAAGGAGACAGAACAAAACATATGTCATCAAAGCTTTTCTACACCCATGATCTTGAAGAAAATTACGGTATCAGTGTACAATAAATTTGTTCTAAAGATAATCTGACGCATATATTTATGAACATTTTACTAACTGCAAGTTTTGAAACATTTGTACATAACATAGGAATTGGGCAGCTCAAAGACCTCAAGGGATGTTTGAATTGGGGCGAGTAAAAACATTGTCAAGCATATTGAAATATGTACTTTTTTCTTTGTCACATTCTGCCCCAAAAGTCGCTCTATGTGACCAATTGGAGACGTAACACACAGAATGCCTAGTAAGTATAATAAACACAATCAACAAACGTAATGCAAAATGAGTACTTAATTGAAATAATAAGACTTCATTGATGTTTAGTAACAAAGTACAGTTAACCCTTAGTACAAGATTCCTTCAAAAGAACTAGATACAAACATAAAACACAATTTGACTATTCTCGTCTAGCTTCTACATGCTATGCGAGTTGATAGTGGTCACTACCCAAATGATGCGCTTCACGTATGACCCAATATGCGATTAAGGTTGTAAGTTCATTGTTGGATGTCCTTCGCTACTTGGGGAGGGGAGGGGAGGGAAGGGGAGGGGGGAAATGGAACAAAATATTTGAAAGACCATATGAAAATGTGGAATTTTTTATCAACACCTTTACTAAATCAAATGTACCTTAATGCGTTACAAACTATTTCTCCAAATCATGTGGTCCAAATAATATGTGTTTAAATAGTAAAACATTAAGTCTAAAACCAATCGCTTTAATGAGTTAGGTAATTCAACACAATTAAAATCTATCACCAAACCTTTATAAATCGCATAGAAATCATTTCCTTGTAAATCATGGATAAAAGTTCATATCGCATCAAACACATTTTATCAAACTCAGTATATCATCATAACATAGAATCATTCTGCATAGTTAATTACATCTTTATATCTTTCCTCAACTCAAGCATTTACCACACTCTTTTGCCAAGTTGCAGCTATGTGGAGTAGTTTTAACACATTAAGCAAGTTTTCATCAATTTCATCACGCATAATGCGTCTTTCAATGTCATATCACACAACAAGTATGAGGCATAGTGAGACTCGTGCTTGAATAGAAAAGTCCTTTTGGGCAAGAAGAAAATAAGTGAAGGATTTTGAAGGAAGAAGTTTTTTTATATATATAAAATAGGTGTTTTGATACTTGGCATTATAGAGGTTACGATGCGAGGAAAGAATTTGCGAGCAAGGTACAATAAGCATTTTGAGGGCTAAACACAAGATGAGCTTACACCTGTACTTAATGAGCCATGTGTAAAGGTTTAAACTAAGCATGGCTTGGAAAATTATTGAGCTTACACGTGTAGTACTTTAAGCATAAGCTGACATGTTAATAAGAACTTGAGGGTGACTAATCTAATTTAGATTAATATAAATAAGTTAGAAGGGTCAATAGTGAGAAAGGCTATGTTGAAATATTTGAGGTTATTTTACTACAAATAAGATTCACTAGGTGAGAAGAAGGTCTTTGGGAGTCTAGGTGTTCTAAAGACAAAATTTGTGTAGTAAGTGATTTTCAATAATTGTTTAAATATTTTAAAAGCTTTCTTCTATTTGTAATGTATTTCTAATGATAATGTTTATGAAAGAAATGATTTCTAAAGAAAACTTTCTTGCTATTTTTAAAGTAAAGTTTTATGTGTGTTGAACTTATGCTATGTTGTGTGTAAACCGTTAGTCTTATTCATGTCTATTAAGCTAACTATTATGTGCACATAGTTTGGTTGGGTGCTGGTGGAGTCAAGTTGGTCAATGCGTAAAGGGAGCATATTATGCTTAGCGACCTGAGCAACGGGAAATGAACCAGAAAATTTTCCAAGGGATTCTTTGATGAAAATGACATCACAGTAGTCTATGAGTGGGAATGGTTCATATCTTATGAAAAAATGATTGTGAAAGTTTTAATGTGTATTTATGTTTTATGAAACGAGGCAATGAAAGCCATGTTTATGAAAATGATTTAATATATTTTATGTCCAAAAAGGTTTTCAAAAGCTATCACTTACTAAGTTTTAACTTACGTTTTAAGTTTTCCCTCCCCAAGTCACCAGACGTTACGGTTACATTTAGACAAGGAAGGCGGGTTGCTACGCTTTGAAGCTGGACAAGGCGTTTAAGTTTTATATTATAATTTTTGTACTTAAGGAAGCATGAGAATTGTATTGTTGAACACATTATGTTAAGTTAATATAAGAGTTTTGTTAACTATTTTCTTGTCGTGTTATGTATTTTTTTTTCACATAATATTTAGGATATTTTGGTGTTAAGTTACTTGAGTTGCACTAGGTGATCAAGCTAAGTTCAAGGACTTAAGTTGAGAATTTTGGCATTTCACTCGAGGCGTCGGGATTGTTCAAGCCGCAACACGTGCCACATAATTGCGAGGTTCAGGACAACTGCGAGGCGGGATGTGACAAACATTCTATTTCAGGTCAGACATCAAGAATATAACATCTTATTTCAGATCACACAACAATGATAAGACATCCCACACCAGAACACACAACAAGTGTAAGGAAATCTTATCACATATGGTATACAAGATCATCTCATTGCATTTCATTAGTTCAATTCATATTAAATCTCATTCATTTATAAATCAAATGCATTTTAAGAAATGAAAATCATAAGAGTAATAATATAACTCAGAATTTCCATAGAAATACATTTAAGGATTTAAACACAACAGAAATCCTTTTATTTTTTTAAAACAATTTAGGAAGAACCACTCACAGTCAACTGGCTTCTTCGCTTAATTCTTTAGTCTAGAACTTCCTTGCACTTTCTTGTCGAATTCAAGCTTGTGAGGAATCTCTGAAAATCTTGAAACTTTCTCAATTCTTTCTCAAGTAAACATAGGGTAAAAGCAGGTTTAAAATGATCAAACTTCACCTATTTATAAGTCACTTTGGTGAAGCCTCCCATGCCAGATGATTATTTGTGCCCAACTATGAGAATGGTCCAATGTGAGAACGTCACGTGTCAATTGTTAATCCATTTCCTTGAGTGGGTGGAAAAGTTAATCAATTGTCAACTTCCTTACACAAGGATGATGTCACTACTTCTCAATGAAGGAAACGTATATCAAATAACAATTGTGATGCTAGTATCTTAATAGAAGGATCATTTTAGGAAATAAATGGTTAAGTAAAGGATTTTGAAGAAAGTGTTTTTTAGGATTTAGGCGTTCTAATGTTTCACGTTGAATCAAGGCAACACGAGGAAAGCAAGTTGCGAGCAAGATACAACATGTGTTTTAAGGTTCAACATGAAATGAAGTTAGGCGTCGAGAGTTAGGAATTTTTTGGAAAATTTTCTAATTGAAATTCCTAATTGTACTTAAGTAATGAGCCACGTGTAAGAGTTTAAGCTAAGCATGATCAGGAGAAATATTAAGTTTACACGTTTAGCACTTTAAGCAGGAGCTGACAATATTAAGGGAAATTATGAATAATTAATTTAGTTTTGGAGTAATAAAATAGGAGAAGAGGTAAGAAGAAAAGAGTGTTACTCTGGAAATTTGTTAAGAAAAACCAAGTGGAGAGCTACTATTAGGTGAGAATAAGAGGTTTAAAGTTAGACGTTCTGACGAAAGAAAATTGTATAGTGAGTGATTTTTCCTAAAGCATTTAAAGATTTTCAAGCTTTCTTCAATTTTTTGTTGATTTGTAATGTTCTTTATACGTGAATCTTTATAAAAGGAATGTTTTCTAAAGAAACTTGTGTTATGAGTTAAGTAAAGTTTAATGTTTGTTGAACAAATGTTATGTTTGTTTGTAAACCATTAGTTTTAGTCATATTAATGAAGCTAAATATTATGTGCGCATAAGGACTAAAGGCAACCATGTAGAAAAGGACTGCATGGTGGAGTGAAGTTGTGCAATGCGTAAAAGGAGCGTATTGAGCTTAGCGACTTAAGCAATGAAAAATGAACTAGAATTCTCAAAGGGATATTGTTGATGAAAAGGACATCACAGTAGTCTATGTGTCACACTTCATCCCAAAGTACCTCATCCCAATGGCCGAGATGTAACGTAAAGCCAACCGACATTATTCTTCTTCTAACGAATTTTGTCGAACCTGCTTAACCTATAGCTCTTAACTATCTCTTTTCAATTAAACTTAGACATATAGTGCTGAAAGAAATGTCTAAACTTGGAATTAATAAATTGAAAATCTTTGCAAAACATCTTCAGGTTTACCCCACCAATGGACAACCTGCCAAACAGTCTTATATAGATAACACTAAGTTCAGAGTTCCAACCATGGTGACACCAAAAGAACACTCACATCAAAACTCTTATACTAGTCTATTACAGACAATGGCAACTAAGTCCTTTCTTAGCTTAATTATAATCTATCATGCATGCATGGAATGAGTCGTACAATAATCTAGTCAAACTTCTAGCAGAGTAGACAGAGCTTTAACAAGCCTCGAAACCATGATCTCTACATGTAAGAGAAATAAACACTGAAAGGATGAGCTACAAAGCCCTGTAAGTGACAGCTTTTAAAACAAAACATGATAATGAAAACTTTGATCATAATATACATAAACTTAGCAAAGCAACTTTCTCTTTCCTTTCTTGTTATACTTTAAACTCCTTGTATCTACGAGATGAAACTATAGGTATGGAAACCATATCCCTCTATACAATACCTGAGAGACAAAAATCTAGGTGCCAGTAGCATCCTATCTCACTATAGCTATCATGAGATGAAAAATCTAGGTGTCTTTAGAGGCCCTCAGCCCAACCTATGTGATGGAAACTCTAGGCATCTACTGAATACCCTCATCACACGACCTCTGTGCACAAGACAATTTCCCACTTACGGTTACTATCAATTAAGACATCTTAATATAGACTTAAGCATATTCAAAAATCTCATGCTAAAACTTTAACATACTTAAGTTAGGATGCTAATGAAAAAGTCTTGCGTTAAGCAAGTCTCAAATCTAGCTTTGCTTTAAATAATCTCTTTGCTCAAATATTTTGAGAAACTTAGTGACAACTTGTAGAAATACAAGTTATTATAGTCTTTTAAGTAAAATAATAAAATCTTATCGCATGAAAATAGAAGAAAACGGAGGAAAAAGTAGGCATTTTGATTATTCTGCAAAATGCATGATATAAAAGAACCTTATCATATTTTAGACAAAAAGGAATGAAGCTCGACAATATCATATTTACGCGAGAAGACACATTCAATCTTTGTGGCAACATGAAGTACAAGTTAGGCATTTAAGAGACTAGCAAACAAAAGTGGTTGGCAGGAAATTCAAAGAAAGGACAAAAGGATATCTGCGCAGTGCCGTTGTAGCTTTTCAGAAGTCTTAATGGCATGTGACGTTCCGTCCACATCAGCTCTCGCCTTTAAGTAGAGTCTCTCACTCTAGAATACAATGTGCACATTTGGTTGGAGAGCAAATTCTTATATCGTCAATCTTCTCTCTTCCCTGGAGTTATAAGTGAGGGCTTAAAACAAAAGAGAGAAAGAATCTTCCCCTCCATCTTTCCCTCATCAATAGGCAAAAATCAGAGCAAAAAAGTATGAGAAATCAGAATCTGCGCGTAATATCTCTGTTGTATTACAATTTGTAATTTTTGTTGTATTGTTTTGTAAGATGAACACCATGGTCGAGAGACCTAAAGTTGTTTATATTATATCAATGCCTTTCCTCTTCCATTCTCCCATATTCTTATCTTCTTCATGTTCAATCTGTTTGATTAGCTAGCTAGTAATAAATTGTGTCTTTGATGTTTAGAGAATCGTAATGGATGTATTATCAGTTTCGCTAAGTTAAACGTGAATATCTTAACATTATACATTCAAGAGAAAATCAATTATATAGATTGTAATTGCTTGACAAGTGAGAACCACATTTAGCTAAGCAATTGGTGAGAAGATTCTAGCCATGTAATCTTATCACCAAACTTATCCTCTGCATACATTACCGAGAAAATATTGTGTGTGGCGACAACACCGAGAGGTTGCCTATCTTAATTAAGGATAATTTACTAATAAAACATTTAAGATGATCACATATAAATCATAACTTAACTTTGTGTATTTTCATCCCGAGAGGTGAGCAAGTATGGTGAAAGCGTTGAGGTTGCTCACTTTAATTCTTAGTTAATATATGTTTTGTATCACCTTGAAGTATTGAAGCACAAATTATTGCAATTATATAATTAGACTTTTCCTTCGTCGTCATGCTTATAAAGAGTTCAGATTCCATTACTTCATCTCGCCATGCTCACCTTGCACCACTAAGCACAATAGTATAAATAGTTAGGATAATTAGTATACTATTTACAATTATATTGTATAGCTTATACTGCATGATCTAGTGCGCGATAGGATAAGTTTGGAGCTTAAATTCCCTGTGTTCAACCATGAACTTACTAGGAAACATCTCTTCGCTTATACTTGGGTGATAGAGAGGAAAACTTTACGATAAAGTCTATCTTTATCAGTTTAGCAACGCATGAACAAAAGTGCACCTTTTATCACATTCTCCTACTTAGTCGCCTAATGGTCGCTCACTTAGAGCCATTCATGTTAAATTTACAAGCATACTATTTGTAAAACTTAACCCTTAGACTAGAATTAAAAATCAAACACCTAGCATTCAAACACATTTGTATAAATCTAGAACAAACTGAGGTCTTCACCCTTCTCAGTCGGACATGCCCGAGAACCCTAATATTCCTATTTCTACTTTCAGTCTCGAACGAACATGACTCTGAGATGGCCTGAGACCCATCCCTAAAACCATTTTGTTTTCCATCTTGATTTGTCGGAGTCTTGAGATAGTCCAAGACACAACTTTGAAACCTTTCTGTTTTTTGACTCGGTCGACAAGCACTGAGATACTCTTGCCTTAGTATTAGGATTTTCTCTCTACTTTTCATCTCTCCCAAGATTGCTCAAAGCTGGCCATTTCAATATTTATCTAAATTTGAGTTACATTTTATAAAATAAAAATTTAGGATTAACATTTATACTTCACAAATTATTGTTTGAACCCATGGTTAATTTTTAATTTAATTCCGAGATAAAAATACTTAATCCAATATAATAAGTTATCATTGGATTAGATGTAAGGTATAATGAGACCACTTTTGATTTAATTTAATATAATAAATTATGGTTTTTAATTTAACTCAATATAATAAATTGTCGTTTTAAATTTAATTTAATATAACAAATTATGTTTTTTACTTTTTAAATGCATTGTTTTTCTAAATAATTGAAAAAAATGTATTATTTGCTAATAAGTTTATTTATTTATTTTAATAAAACATCCGTGAAAGAAGGTGTAAATGAATTAAATTAGTTTTGTTGACCCTTTTTTTCTTGTAACTCTTAAATCATCATCATGGGGACCTTTGAAACCAAAATAATTTATTGAAAATATAAATCTCCATCACTCACATAGCAAAAATACAAAAAACTAATTCTCACTCACACAATGAGAGAGAAAACAAAGGGATAGAATTGACAAATATAATTTATATAAAATAAATAAATTCAATTCAATTGAAATTAAATTAATATTATTTAAGGGTCAAAAGTAGTATGAAAACAAGCGTTTGCTAACCTCATCACTCTCATCAACATTATTAAAAAAACCCATCTCTTTTTAAACAAACTTCAATCCTATTTAAAGTTTCTAACTCTTATTTTAGAGACATTTTCAGTTTACTCTAATTTATTTTGCTACCTTTTAAAATAGGATATTTCCGTACCTCCCAACATCAATTTTACGATAATAGAAATTAAATTTTATTATATTTATAAATACTTTTAGTTAATTTTCATAAATATAACAAACCCGTAAAATATATGTATAACAAAATGAAAAAGTTCATGAAACTGATTGTTTTTTTAAAAATATTTCAAATTTGTCATTCTTTTTAATCGTTTTTATCCTCTTCCTTTTTTGAATTTTTTTTCCAACGTCCCCTTCTCTTTTCCTACAATTGTTTTTTTCAAACCGTTCAAGATTGTGTACCAAATATAAAAGATTTAATATTTTAATTTCTTTTTTAAATGGTTATTTGGTTGTTCAAAATACAAAATATCGTGGAAAAAATGTTGGGATATGTGATAGTCAAAATCTAAATCATCGTGTATTAAAATAGCCAAATTTAAATGGTCGTATACCAAAATAGTCAAATTTAAATAGTCGTGTAGAAAGAATCTTAACAACTCATTGTTTCAAATATAAAGGATAGTGTGCCCAAAAAAATATGAAAAAAATCGTTTAAATTTTAAACGATCGTGTAGAAAAGAATAGCTAAATCTAAATAGTCGTTTTTCAATATGGGCTGGATGTCAATTAATCACATAGCATTTTTTATATGTTTTCGTTTTTGAAATTGTTCTATAGCGTGTAAACATTATGATGTTTTGTTATATTTTAAAAAAGAGTACAATATTTTTAACCGTTTTTGTTTAATTAATTTTCAAATAATATTTTAATGGTAAAGTGTTAAAATTAATACGTTGATTTTCAATATAGATATATATTTTTTAATCCATAAAATTTTAAGTTTCATGTTTTTTCTCCACCTACTACTCTCCTTAATTAATCTATTACTACTTTTTATTATATATATATTTGTAGACAGAAGCTTTTAGACATAAGAAATATTTTTATTGCAACGCCAACATACAAAGGTTTGGAAGTAAAATAGAAGTGAAATCAATAATTAAATATTAGAGACCATTTTGAATATATTTAATTTCTCAAATCAAATCAAACATATAACCTTCTGCATACCTTCAGCTGCCTTTTAGAATAAAAAATCTACTTCATACAATATTATTAACCTTCACCACCACAAGCTTTCTCATCCCATGTTACCAACCCTAATATCAAATAACAATTTTTGAAATGCTATTGCAAAAGAAACTTGCCTCTGTTTACAACACCCACTTCTCTCAACGTTTCATTTTAATTTAATTCAATGTTCACTTTGTTTAAAACATCTTTAATTAACCTAATTAAGCTATATATTTAGATCAATATTTTAAAAAAAAAAGAGAGAGAGAGAGAGAGAATGAAATCATAAATGAAGAGGAAAAGAGATTTATATTTGAGGAATTGAAAAAGTAAAAAGATTGTATGGGACAGTAAGTAAATTTAGTAATTTCCTCATTTAGTTGAATATTTATTACTTTCCTACGAATGACAGATATTTATTCCAAGGCCAGCTAAATAATATAAACATAAACAATGGATATTAATATTGGGAAGAAAAAATAAAAGCCAGCTTTGTTTGCAGACTTGTCATTCTTCTAAACAGTGACAGCTTAACAATAACCATGCATCATTGTCATGCATATATATATATATATAAAGAATATAGAATTAGAAAATGAGTGGATGAGCTTTCTCTCTCCACTTAGGTTAAACAAATCCACTAAATGACATTAGGTGGCTTTTGTATCTATGAATGAATGTCTCAAAGTTTGTGATAACATATTCCAAACACACCTTAATTATTTGCCTCAACCACATTTGCACTTAATATATTTCCTATTTTTTCACCATAACATAACTACTTGCTTGCTTTTCTCAAATTTCTTCATTCTCATTTTCAACTTTTGTGCTTCAATTCTTTTCCTTTTAAGGACCAGTTTCCATTTTTCTTTTTCTTTTTTTTTACTTCTTTATTTTTAAACTTTACATGTGTGTTAATTAATGCATCTTTCCCTTCCAAATTAAAGAAATATTTGGTAATCTTATCTCTTCCTTCTCCAATTTCGTTCATCAAAAGCTTAAATCACCATTCAAATCTTCTCTTCTTATCTCTCTGATGTAATTTTAGTATGTACATGTATGCTATTCTTTTTTTCTTTTTTCTTTTTTTTTTCATTTAATAACTCATTCCTTCCTTATAACAAAACAGATCCCTTCTAAAAACTATTGATTCATTTCATGTTTAACATTTTAAAACATATTTTGTTTACTTTTTCAAATCCACTCACTTTTAATTTTAAAAATATTTTTAAAATATAGAACTAAAATATATCAACATTTTAGATAATTAATTTTAGAATCTAAAATTTTACTCTATTTTTATAAATATTTTCACGTACTTGTATTTATAATAAATTTTTAATGTAATTGACACAGTTATAATAATATAATTTTTAAAACTTATTTTTTAGTCATTCTTAAACGTTTATTTTGCTATATACACTTATCTCTTTCTTTTTTTCCAAAAAACAGTCAATTAATCTACCTTAAAATATATTTGATATTTTATCTACATGGAAGTACTACATAGAATAGAGACCAGAATAAAAAAAACTTAATAAAAATACTTAATTGTATTGGGAACTTCATCTATAAAATTGTCCATCATTACTTTTTTTTAGAGTGAAAATTAGTTTTACTTTATCTAAAAAAGATATTTTAATATTTTTCGTTTGTGTGAAAAGGACGCATGAAATGTCTAAACATGAGTGCATCAAATATTGTTTCATATTTAAATTTTGATGAACTTGTAATAACTAATGGAAAGGAAAAAGAAGTCTCTTCAACTACATAATGGGTTATTTAGACCGTCGATTGCTCGTTGTTTCCACTAACTTATGCTGTAAACATTTCTCCAACCCGTCAATGAAACTTAGAGAAAAGTATAAATTTAGAAGTACATGCACTTAGAATTTTAGTTAAGTTTATGTGTTGTTAGTGTGAACATGAAATGAGGCTAA
The DNA here is from genome assembly GCF_000004075.3 of Cucumis sativus. Classification (NCBI taxonomy): domain Eukaryota; kingdom Viridiplantae; phylum Streptophyta; class Magnoliopsida; order Cucurbitales; family Cucurbitaceae; genus Cucumis; species Cucumis sativus. The sequence continues at coordinate 8,634,249 of NC_026659.2, forward strand.
AAGGTAATTTCATAGATGATGTATAGTCATATCACTATACTAATTTAAATTCCTTTCCATTTATGCAAAAGCAAGAATAGTATAGAGATGGCGAGAACCTAGGATGGCTATGACCTTTCCTCATCAATAGTACGTCTTATGAGACAAAATAAAGCCCTCTATCTACTTGTATACATTCACAAATATTTTAATTTTTGTTGATATTGTAGATGGTTTGAATTGGTAAGTTCAAAACATCTTAGATTTCATGTTGTGATATATATAGTTAAACTGCAAAGTCAAGAATGCAGAAACAAATGTTGTTCTTTGTTATTTTGTTGTAGAAAACAATTGTCTTAAAAGTAAAATTTAGGTAGCTAGTGAAACCTTTTATGCAAATCAAATTGCATATTTCCCCATGCTTCTCAAGGTTAATGCAACAACCTTTGTCAAACACACACTTATCGAAAAAGAATTGTCCATATCTCCGAAGAAGAGTAAAAGAATAAAACTAAGAGAAGATGATTCGTTTTGAAAAATACACAATGAATTTGAGGAAGTTTGGATATATAATAACGTTATAAGATTCATAATTCAAGTGAAGGTTGATAGGTATGTAACGTGTGGAAAACAGTAACAATATTATACATTTTAGCTAAAGAAGGAAAGATATATAGTAAAAGGTTATTTGCTTTTACACTAAGTTCTTCAATTACACCCAAATCATCCATGACGAAGTCTCTTGATATATAAACCCCTCAAGCAAACTAACATCTTTTCATGTGAGATAATGGGCCAAAAGCCCAAATCATTTCCAAGAAAGGAAATGTCAACTCTCCCATATTTATATATAAATTTCCCTTAAGAAAATCTAATAAAGAGGGAAAAGAGGGATACTTTTTCAAAGTTATCTATCACCATGCTAAGAATAGACCATAGCAAAACTTCTATAGCTAAGTGCTAATAATAGACCATAAGAAAATTTCTATAGCTAAGTGAGTAGAGGATGGCTAAAAAAAAGTCATCTGTTCAATATAATAATATTTTTGCTAATAGAAAATTCTATTCTGTTTAACAAAATAATATTTTTGCTTGTAGAAAAGTCAATATAAAGTACCAAGGTTGACCAAGGAATTGTTTTCCCTTTTGGATATTCTCAGCATTAAAAAAGAACTTGGCCTTTTTTTTAAGAAAAAAAATAATCATAAAATTAAAAATATAAATAATTAGTTGATAAGAACCAAAATCCAAAATTAGAGGGAAATAAATGTATAAAATAAGAACCAAAATCCAAAACCAAAGAGTGGATTTCGAAGTGTGAGGTTGACTGTTGAATCCTTAGTTTAGATAACTTTGAAGTTTTAGGGTAGCCTAATTATTTAGTTGATAAGAAAAACTATATTTGGAGTGCCGTTTTAAAACTGGTTTGATAAATTATTTGATTCTTTTTAGTTTTTCAAAACAAAACATTTATAAATACTATTTTGGCATGAATTTATTAGTTTTGTTATCCATTCTTAGCGAAGACTTCAAAATCCTTACTAAGTTTTTCAAACTGTTAAAAAAGAAAATAAGTTAATTTTAAAATCCCTGGATAATATTAAGTACTCCTCTCCCATGGTAACTGTTCCTCTTGAATGTGTTGTTCATTGCTGAAATTTTGTAAGCTAAGTTCTGCAATTATCTCATCTCTTATGCTATGTTTGTTGAGGATTCAGGTTCATTCTTCCCCACATTATTGGCTATTATATGGCATCAAGTAAGCCTTTGTTTACTTTCTTTTTCAACAGAGATCCAATTGCCTTATAAGTATTCACCAAGGCTTGAGTTAGTCCATTATACAAATGGCTTGGTCAGATAATATAATAGCCATGCATGATGCAGATACTTATCACTAACTTCTCTTCCGTTCTTTCCCATGCTATTGTTATGTATTTGTTTGAAACTCATGATTTCACCTAAATTCTTTTTTTCTAACAAAGTAGGAGAGGTGGGATTAATTAATAGACGAACCCAATCATCTCAACTAGGGTTACCATCCCCTCATCATGCCCTAGATCCAGAAGTGCTTCATTTGTATTAAAAAAAGATAACAAACCATGAAGTTTGAAGACAAATACAAAGAAGATAGACTAGAAAAAAGCAATCAAATTAAGAAAAATACAAGAGGTATCATAACTACAAAACAACCTTGATCTAGAACTCCATTATGCAGCAAAATATAAAATATTGTTGAGAATTTACACGAAGATATAAAATAAATTTGGAACGAACTAAATTATATTACAAACTTCCACTTCACAGGTTTAAACCAAAGAAGCAATGAATCATAAAATTGTAAATAATTAATAAAGGAGGAAAAGACATAAAAACTTATACTGACCCCAAACTCGAGACTACCTCCAGTCTTCTAGGATAACAAGTTCTGCCATGATGGAGATTGCAAGAAACCCAAATCCACACTTACAAAATTTTCTTTCCAAATAATTCAACAAAATTCAAGTACTACAGTAAGTAAATGAAATAAACGATAAGTGAAACCTTTTAACCCAATAACTCACTGCCACCCTAAAATAACAGACTCGAATTGATTCCATGTGGTGTATTTTTCTTCATTCTCTCCGGCGGCAAAGACTCTCGGCCAACTCAGTTTTCTTCTTCGATGAAAAATGCCTCACGGCAAACATATATGTGCTCTCCTTCTTCATATGCCTAAACACATATATATAATGTGTCTAACCACATTTCCCATAATGGGCCAAGCCCACCAACATTAAAGAAACAAATCACCTTCAATTTTACCAATTAAATTCTGGAAAATTACACCATATACCACATATTAGAAAGTAAATATAAGAAATATTTAAAGAAATTGCATACTTTTTTTCTTTTACCATTTTATCACTCACATCAATTATAAATAAAATTTATATAATATAATACCATAATTATATGATATCACATTTATTATCTATTTTATAACTTACCTAATTAATGTGATAATAAATTATTTAAAATTTTATTTTTATTTAATAATAAAATATTATTTATCGCAGATGCAATTTTAATATGGTATAAAATTGAGTCTAATATGGTAATAGTATATTAAATATGTCTACAAAATGAATAAATTTATCTTTACGGCATTTCATTGACATCCTAATTGCATATTCTTCTTCCACTTTCTGGCATCGTACACCGGATTAGTTAAGTTGTTTATCTGTTTTTATCTATCTCTTTGTTCTAATTTTTCTTTTTTTTTTTTTGCTCATCTTTTCAAGTATATCGGGTGAGTGCATATTTCTTTCTCCTTCATGTTTATGTAAATTTTTCCATATATACTTCCGGTTTAATTTTTCGTTGAAGGTTTCGGGAAATAAAAAGTACAGTGAATACATATTGCAGTCATTACCTTCAATTAATTTTTTTCATGTTATTAATTTTGTTTTTTAAATGAGTTGTCAACAATATATATAGTTTCATATATAGAATATTACATTAATAGTGACACATATATTTTGATTATTTATTATCATGTATGTACAAAGTTGCAGTATATTTTTATTATCATAACAAGAAAATATCTATTTTTTGACGCCAACACATACTCGAGATAAGTGACGCCAAGAGAAAAAGCTTCCTCCGATGCCATAGAAGCTCTGTCGGAAAAAATTGACAATTCTGACGCGACATAAGGCAACATCAGTAAAGGTAATGTAATAAAAAAAAATTACAAACTTCTTTCAATAACGGTATGCATGGCATTAGAAGAAGTTTATAATTTTAAAAATATTTTTAACTTCTTCCGACGCCGTTATGCATGTCATCAGGAGAAGTTTATAATTTTTTAATATATTTAACTTCTCTGGACATCATGCCTAAAGTCATCAAGCTTGGTGTGGGAATTCCCGACATACTTCAACCAACGTCGGGAGTTCCTCTTTAAAACTCATTTTTCAGATTTTTAAACAGATTTGAAACTAGCAAAAAACGAGAGAGAGGGAGACACCCCAACCAAAAAACTAGAGAGAGATTTTGGAATCTTGTCGTCATCTACAGTCTGATCTTCGTCGTCCAGTCTTAAGCTTCGTCTGCTGTTTGGTCTTCACTTTTGTATGCCACTCCTCGTTGCCAGTAAGCCATTTCTTCTTTTTTTTCTTTATTTTGCTTTAGCGATTAATTGTTTTTGTGTATTTTTATTGGCAAGGGTCTCTTGGTGTGTTATTCTACTTGCCGCCGCAGCTGCATGCCTTATCTCTTTGTTCTTTGAACTTTATTTTTTTCACCTTAAAACTCTTTGATCTTTGAAATTTGCATATGTTAACTTGAATGCTTAAAAGTAGGGTGTAAATTGTTTGAACTATTATGTTTTTGGTTGCTTAGATCAATCTAGTTTAGACTATGTTTTAATTACAGAATATATACCTTCCATTATTAAATGTAAGATATATATTTTTTTTTTAAAAAAAATAGATGATCTCCCTACAAGTTTTTCCCAACCCAATTCCAACGGTCATTTATGCATCGAGAGAGGATCTCCCGACGTTTTTTCATATAACTCTCGATACTTTTGTGTGTCGGAAGATCCTCATTTTCTTGTAGTGTGTATTTTCAACGATTCATTTTAGTGCATATTTGTTTCATTACTGTAATATACCATTGCATATTTTAAATATGTTTTGTGGTGTTACCATTATATACACCTTCATATTTAAAATAATATGTAAATAGTGACACATATAGTTCTATTATTTCTTATCAAATATGACCAAAATTTTTGCATATTATGATGATTTTTTCAATGATTCTGACAACTACATTAGCTATAGTGTTTCCGAAATATTAGTGAATGAACTTATGTGTTTTCAAGACTTATACAATATCCTTCTATCTAAGTTAGACAGTTATATTGATATATGACTCTGCCTATGTCCTATAAAATCTCTTAAGAAATGGTTTTTTGATCGAAGAAATGAAGTTGATTATCAAGTTACAGATTTTACAAAATCCATCGAACAATTTTTAAGATAACAGACTAAACGTAGTCGATCAATGAAGGTATTTTTCATTTACTTTGTCTTACATATTGTGTATACACATAATCATATTAATTATATACGTTGTATAATTTTGTATTTATTTACCAATATAGGTCAAATCCGTTAAAATATGAAATACAAAGTCATCGATGACACCGCTCAATATGTTGTTAAGATTTGTAGTTGTAGGATGTGAGATATATTGCACATACCATGTTTGAATGCCTATTTTATGATATATTATATAGTATATGATGTATATCATTTAGTCTATTGGTGATCTATTTGAAGTTCTCTTTCTACTTCCACCTTTTTCTCCACTTGCTTTTTTTTTTTTTTTGCGTTTTAGTTTCTTCTTTTTTCATTTATTTTCTTATTTTCTTGTTCTATTTTCATTCAGTCTCTTCCTTTTCCTTGATATAAATTTGTCATTTCACATAATGTAAAATTTGTTACAAAATTAAAATACAATGTAAAATATGCACACATATATTGTTATCTAATATTATGTGCAATATACATAGGTATATAATGGTCTACTTAAATCGAAAACAATTTCATTCAAGGTAAGATTTTACAAATTAACTTCCAATATATGAAGATCAATGCAAAATTGATGAAATATAATAAGTATATATCAGAAATTATTAAATTACATGGAATATATGAAAAAATGCAAAACGAAAGAAAATGATGTAGTATATATACTTGACTAACTGTAAATAGGGGAATATACTGTAAATTACGTGGCATACACTCCATTCACTGTAAATTTTATTTATCCAAAAAATTTACAAGAAAGTTTCACTAGCATGCTATATTTCACAATTTCATACACACAATTAATAATATGAATCGAATATGCACTCACAAAAAAAAAAATTGAATGAGATGAACGGAATAAGAAATAATGGATGGAGAGAGAGATGAGAAAGTGGGAGAGAGATCAGATGGAGGGAAGAATTTTTAAACAAAATCACCAAAAGAAAAATAATTAATAGGTGATTTTGGTTATAATATTACCATAATAAAACTAATCACATACCATATTTGCATAAGATATCTAATAAATGCAAATCTTAATCACATGCAATGGTTCACCTTTCCTTATTTCATTAATATATCTTTTTTAAATATATTATTAATAATAGAGATTGATAGTTTGGTATTTAAGCTCTACATTTATGTAAAATTGAAGCCCATTAAGATATTTATCAAATTTTTTGGCAATATTAGGTCTAACTTGTAATAAAGCGCCCTTATTTAGGCTATATAGTTAAAACCCCTAAATATAATCTATAGCACATGGGAACAATATTTGCAAAAAACTGACAATTTTTCCTTATTATGCATTGATGTAGCTAAGAACATAACGTGTTGATGTTGATGGCTAAGGTTGATGATTGATATTGATGACTGGTTGTTATGACTCGTTATATATTAATCACATGATAAGGACGTTATGATTGTTATACATGTCATGTTATGATATTTATAATAAGTTACATGTTTTAGACTATGGTTGCCTGCTAACTTTGTATTGTGATCCTATCTATGGGATCACTCGCATGAATAGGGGTAATCCTACAGAACCACTCACACAATTTAGGGGTGTACCTACGAATCACATGCACGGTTAGGGGACCTTTTTACTTTGTATACGGGTCACTCACATGATTAGGGGTGTTCCAACGGAACCACTCGGACGATTAGGGGTGTACCTACGTATTACAAGCATTGTTTATGAAGTGTGTACCTGTGATCACTCGTACGATTAGGGGTGTTCCTTTGAAATCTCTCGCACGATTAGGAATGTTCATATAGTCTCACTTAGTGTGTATCCACGATCACTTGTACAACTAGGGGTGTTCCTACGGGATCACTCGCACGATTAGGGGTGTTCGTATGATCTCACTTGCTCAGGTATGTCCATTGGACACATGACACTATTACTATGTTTCTAACAAGAAATTAACAGATCACCTAGCGAGACCAGTAGTTGCTGGGTATATTTATATACTCATTCTTTTCTATGTTTAATATTTCAGACAAAGGTAGAGGATCTGGAAAGCTGGTGAGTGACAGGAAGGGTCAGTAACATGCCATATGGGGACATAATTTTGCTTCCGCGTCTACGTCTATGTACCATTTTTTCAATATTTTGGTTTTAAACATCTTATTTAAAGTTTGAAAAATTGCATCAAATGACAAAAAAATTTAGAAAAAAACAGCTCATGACACCTATTTTTTGCATATTGCAAATATGAAAAAATTAGTGATATCAAACGACTATCAAACGGTAATCATAAAGTTATCAGAGTGCTATCAGACAATAGTCATACGGTTATGGACTTTTGAATTTGCTACTTTTGCAATTTAGAAAATGTAGTGACACGAGCTCTATTATCATATATAATTTTTTTGCTATTTTTGCAAGGGTCATTAAAGTTTTGTCTCATTTGTTTATCTTTATTTCTTTAAAGAATTGTCAGAAACCTGCGGGTCACGTTTTCAAATTATTTTTATTGGTTTTGTCGATTTTATGTTGTGTATTCTGGTCTAAGACTCATATCACTATATTTTCTAAATTGCAAAACAAATTTAAAAGTCGATAACCCTTTGATTATCATCTGATAGCCCTCTGATAGTCCTATGATTATCATCTGATATTACTAATTTTGTCATATTTGCAATATACAAAAAATAGGTACCATGAGAATGTTTTTGTCATTTGATGTAATTTCTTTTATATATTTTGGTTTTTTTTTTTTTATTTCTCAAAAAATTGATTTAGAAATCACGTCCCCAACACTTACACATTACTATATTAACACATAGTATACACATGGAGTCATGGTATTTCATCGAACAAAATCGTGCCACAATAATTACTTATACTTTCAAAGGCTTTGATATTATTGAAAAAGAATAATAAAACTGTTGTTTAACTTGATGTCATCATGAGCATAATCTAACTTATTATGATACATATCCTTCATAAATAGTTCAGACAATCAAATCCCTTTGATGTCTATGTCCAAATAAGAAAAGGTTAAAAATAATTAGTAGAATGGAAGGTTGGTAGCAAAAATTGATGCAAGCCAAAATTGATGCAAGCCAGTCTCTACCAAAGTTTAGAATATAAAATGTTCTATCTATGGATTGAAATCCAACCTTACTTATTATTCTTTGAATGTAGGGATAGGTATAAAGTATAGATCAAATTCAAAGTATTTACATATATAATAAAATTTTGATTCAAATTTTGAAGTTATCTATTAATTTTTTTATATTTATCATTTTTTTTTATGAATGTTATAATATATAAAGATTATTATTATCTCGAAAAGTCCTACTCAATACAATAGTCACAACCGTTATTTGGTAATATATTTAATGGACATTTGACATATAAGAAAAAAAGCCATCAATTAAGCTTAGACTAACTTAACTTGACATTGTGTTAATGGTATTAATGATCAATGGAAACCATATAGTAAGAACATAATTCAGATATTTATTTAACATCAAAACTACAGACTTATTTCTTTAAACATGGACGAATGAAATTAAGACAGAATTTCATACAAAAAAAAAAAAAAAAGAAAGAAAAGAAAAAAGTTGTCACGAGTAAAGATATTATTATTGATATCTATGGTGATTGTGAATTCCTTCTTTTGTTGTTTTGTTGAGAAAGGAAATTATTAAATTCATAGATGTGATAGGAAACAGTGTGGTTGACCAATTAATATTCGAAAAATACAGAAACCTAAAGATATTAATTTGCATTATTTTGAATTGAGAAATAAGATAGATTGAGTTCCACTAACCCACATATACATCCAAAAGTAATTTTGATTAATCATATTGTTTATAATTTAACAGACATGAACGAGTTTGGTCTCATCGCATAAAGTCTTGAATAACGAATCAGCTAAAAAAGAAACAACACCCAAACTCTTTTCACACAACAATCAAATTTCTAGTCAAATTGTCCTCTCTCTTTTTTCCCTTTTTCATTTTTCTTCTCAGAGCCATCGATGGTAAACTATTGGAATCATTTGGGAAGAAAACGCTTTTTTCGATCGAAAACTTTTTCTAATATTAGTTTTGTTGTACATGTCGAAATGAAAATGGAACCTTAACCCCTCCAAAATAGAACGTCATGTCAATTATCTTTGAACTAAACTAAATTTGTTTTGATAATATCACAGTGTTATACATAGATCGTTGAACTCCCATTTTGGTTACGTACTTCTAATATTAAGTCTATAAATATCACTAACATATATATGTATTAATGTCTTGACTTTGAAGTCTAGACTTCAAAATCAAAATTATATTTTTAAAATAAAATAGTTATCAAACTAAACATCCAACACTATCAATATTTGATAGTTGATTATCAATTAAACATAATTGACTAAAATACTTGGAAATAAGTAGAAAGAAACCCTAATATATTTCTAACCAATAAAACAACTTTTCAAATTAGTGTCCACTAATTAAGAAAATAATATAAAATGCTTGAACTATAAAAGTAAACCAAAAACATGATGAATAAATCATCACCAAATTGTTGAATTCAAAAAATGGTGGAGCATAATTTGGAGAATAGCTTTCATTGTGGCCACTTTCTTTTCATTTCCTTTTGTCTCAATGCTTACCGTTCAATAACAATTTTCGACCAATTATGAATTACTTCATCATTTAACTAAGAAAAATATAAATAATTGAATTTGAAACTAAATACGAAAATGTATCCTAAACTTAAATTGAAGACATAAGTTGACACATTTTGATGATAATATGTGTTTTTATCATGAGCATTGGACCAAATTAATTATCTTGATCCAATTAAATATTATTTATTTGAACTAAACTTCAATTACACCATAAAATAATTAGCTTAATTTAGCTCAAATACTAAATATGACCCCATTTCAACCATGAAAGAATTAGAAGATCAAATTCTAAAAAACAAACATCACATCATAACAACCACCCATATAAGTTGAAATTTAGGGATTAAATTTCTCTCAACATCTAGTGTGAAAATTTCCATACCAAAAACAACTATTTTTCCAAATTGATAGAGGAAAAAGGACAAAAAAAAAAAGAGAGAAAAAAAAAAGGAAGAATATAATAAAAAGAGGTTTGGTCAAATAGGAGAGATGAAGGGAAAAAGTGGAAAAAGAAGTAATATTATTAAGAGAGTGGAGTAGTAGTGGTGCCACTTTGTGTTTAGATTATATAATGGTTTATTATTATTATTTGTCTTTAGAATAATTTTGTCAATGAGAACTTAGAAGACTCTTCTAATTTGTGTGGCTAAGAGTAAAAGGTAAATGTTTTAATAATTTAGATAATAATAAAATAGGTTGACTGTTGATATATCTCTCCCTTTTTGGACTATTATTCCTATACCAAACTGAGCTGCACGCTTCCACTCCCTTTCGTGTGGCTGGGTTCAATTCCTCACTTATTATCTACAACCTTATCATTATTTCTTTCTCTTTTAACACGTTTTGTGTCACTTGGAACTTTACTTTTTAATAGTAAGGTTGAAATTAGAGATAGAGTTAGAGTTAGAGCCACAGCCGTACAAAAGAAAATCCAGCTCATCACCTCCAGGATGCCACCTCAGCTGCTAACTCAGCACAAGTTCATCTATTTGTCACAGCTACCTCTGTGCTTCTTCTCTCTTACACATAACAAGTTGCCAACAAACTCTTCATTTGGATCTAAATATCTTATTTACCAACCACTCTCATAGAATTTAATCTCACAAGTTACAAGGCAAGTTTAAAATTAACTTAATGATATTTTATAAAGTACAGAGACAATAATGAAAATAACAAAGAGAGAAACAATAGTAACACGAAGGAATCGATAACCCAGTTCGATGAAACAACGCCTAGTGTAGAGGGTACGTAGTGTACCCAAGAAAGATAATCCACTGATATAATATAGTCATGCAATTACAATGTTTTACTTATATCTATGTATATTCTCAAGATTATAGTGAAAGTTATAGAGCTAACTCAATGAACACATAGGCTTCCCTAGATGTCAAACTTCATTTTCTTTAGAACTTAGGCTTCCTTTAAGTATGTATATTTAATGTTGAATGAAATAGTGTTCCCCTAAGCACATGAGGCTCATTCTCACGTGAAGTATCTTTCCTTCTCTTTTGAACTTCCTTTACTTGAGTAACTTAGGCTCCCCTTAAGTGAACAAGAACTCCCTTCTCAATTGAGTAGGCTTTAGCCCCACGAAGTGATGAATGTTCTCTTCAACAAACTATCATAGAACAATAGCCACACACACACGAACAAATGCTTCAAACTCAAACCTCTTTGAAATATACAATGAAGAACAATATAAACATATGTGGAATGTAAACACTGAATTTTTCAAAAATTTAAGTTCTCTAAAGTGATTTGAGGGTTAACTGTTGAATGGAATTAAAGTTCAAAAAGTATCATAAAAGGTGTGTCATGGTTATTGGAAAAGACGAAAATTTTGGTCAAGTGTCAAGGGCTTAAGGGCAAGGCATTTAAAGGTTAGTTGGGGGTGTCTAGGTAGCCAAACAAATGACAAAAACCTCTAAACAAGTATCATTAGATACTTAGAACTTGTCTAGGCGGCCAAGGCTTATTGGCTGGGAATTAGGCGAGAAGAGAACCTCTAAATGAGTGTCATGAGCGGCCAAACTTGAGTATGTGCTTGGCTAGGCGAGGAAAGCTTGTCCATATAGGTTATTAGGTAGTGAAGGATGTCTCTAGGCGTTTAGGTTGTGCGGCCAAGACCAAAAGAGGTTAGGCAAGGCTTGAGGTCAGAGCTTTCACGTGAGGAAGAAGTTGCTTGCAGCCAAGCTTTGAGGTTAGCAAGTTGTTTTGGGTTTGTTATTCGACCTTGGGCATTTTGGTTAGGCGTTTTGGGCTTGTTATTGGATATTAAAACGCGGGCAGCCCAGCGCACGCGGCCAAGGCCCTACTACCCATCCATGCGAGCAAGATGTGGGCGAAGAACATGCTTTTGAGCCTTTTGGTGATTTTTAATTGACAGTTTAAAGTAAAGTTTTGGTATTTTCATGGTCAAGGAAAATAAAATGGATTTTTTTACAATTATTTCAGGTCAAGAGGAGGTAAAAAATTTATAGACCAAGGACTTAAGCTTGTATCTGTGAGTGAAAATTGAATTTATTTTAATCGTGTTCTTTAACTAATGTTGATGAATGATTTGAATTAAATGTTTAAGATGTTTTATGAATAGTTTCCAAAGCATCTGATTTCACTAAGATATTATTCAAGCTTATTGTCTACTGAGAAATGTTTATGACATATTTGTAAATGAGTTTATTAAGGTATTATGAGATGTAAAAAAGCTATGTACTTTATGCAAAAGGACTCTTAGGGAAGTTTAAAAATTATGATTTATAAATGTTTTCTCAAAACTAAGATATCTCAAAACAACCCTTAACAGGGTAGGACAAAGGGCACCAAGGACAGATAATGACACTTATCTGTAGGAGCAAGTTAGGGACGCCTACCTCGTAAGAACAAGGACTAGGGATGTCAATCTTTGAAATTTATAAACGAGTTAGTATTGAGCAACCTCTACTATATCGTTGAAGTAGAAACTTGGGTTTGTAGAAGAAAAACAAGGATTTATATTATTGTCTAATAAATGTTCAAGCATTTATGTTATTGTTCTTCGTTTACTGTTTCAAAGGTTTATCAAATATTATTGTTTCTGAAAGTTTATGAAAAGTTATTTAGAAAATCTATCATTCACTAGGCTTGTTTAGCTTACACTCTTCAAAATATTTTTCCACTTTCTAGGTAGAGACCGTGTCCTTGGAGCCTAAATCATTTCTATCTGTCTGCTGAAGGATTTTGTTTTATCAACGTTTGTGTCTTGTTGTTTCGTACTTATGTTCAGTTGGTCATTTCTGGTGTCAGACTTAAGCTTTGGAAAAGTTGATGTGAATGGATAAAAGCCCTATGGCAGTGGAAGAATTTAAAAAACCGTTTCTCAAATTAATTTGGGAATCTTAAAATACCAATACACTGACAAAATTTTAGAATCAAATTTCTAAATATAAAACTAAGCATGTTCTTAAATTAAAAGATACAGAGAACTTACTTTCGATAACGTCTCTGAATCTACAAATCACCAAATTGGGGACACCACCCGTCGAAGACCTTCCTATCCTCTGGGATGAGATTGGTTTTTGGGATGAGATTGGTTTGTGGGAACAAATTGGGATGGGAAAATCTTTAGAAATATTTGTGAGAAAACCTTTTCTTTTTGTAGAGAGAAAAAGCCTTTGCTTTTTTCTTAATGAATTTCGTTAAAGAAAATTGTTTTCTTCTAGATATTTATAACTTTTTTCCTTCTTGGAATAGGAAAAGGAGTAGGAGAGAATCATGAGGTTCTATTATCAAATCTACTAATTAATTAACATTTAATCAATTAGTTAATAATTAGTTAACTCATATTTAATTAATACTTCATTCAAATCTTATTTGAATGAATATCTCTCCAATATCTTATAGATTTATATTAATATAATTAATTAAATCATATTTAATTAATATTTCATTCAAATATTATTTGAATGAATATCTCTGCAATATTTTTTTATAAATTTAATTTAATTTAATTTAATTAAATAAAACTAAATTATTAATTAATTCTCCAATTAATTAATAGCTAAGTTAAATATCTTATATTTAACGTAAATTAAATTTGAATCATATTCAAATATAAATTTCTCTCATAATCAATAATTTTAATATGAATCAAATTCACATTAAATTAATACTTGAACTCATTCAAATATTTTATCTCTCATAAATTAATTTTGAATCATATCCAAAATTAAATTTATATAATAAAGTTTCACAAACTTATATAATGTATCACTATACGTTAAACTAATTCCCAAAGTAAATTTGAACATTTCAAATTACAACCAATATAAATAAATCTCATTGCCCTTTACGAGCTAGGAAGAGAACCTAATGGACCAACAAATCAGAAGCTACAACGATATGAGATTAATTGGCTAAACTCATTAACCACATTAATCAATATTCGTTAATTGTGTGTACACTCCACTAAAGACTCACAGCTGAACTCTTCTAACTATAGATATATTTATGTGTCCACGAATATAGACCAATAACAGTAAGTTAGTCTTTCACGAGTGTTCGTAACACTAGCTGGATTAATTTACCGTTTGACCCCTGGGTTACCTCTAATCTTTAAATACCTGTGCTCCTTCAATGAACAACCTGTTTATGGTCCTACCAATAAACATAAACCCCTTTCGTGCCATAGAAAGGGTAGGGCCCTTTGTTCAAGACCTGGAGACACCATTTAAGGGAACATTCATCTACTTACCCTAAAGTAGGGAATGGGTGAATTTCATCTTGTGTAATTATGTTCTCAGCTCCCTACTTGGTCTTGTTCCCAAAATGATAAGCTTATTGAGTCAGCGATCTAGCCACTCTCACCCGTACAAATCAAATGATAATTCCTTGTGAACAGGAGTACATAACACACTCAGGATTAAGACTAAGTTACCTAGGTCATCCTAGTAAAAATAGAAACCTAACTAGTTAATGGAGTTACATCTAGTGGTTACTATTTCGCGGTCCGGTCTTATGCAAACTCATGCATAGTATACCCTCACTCGCATGTCAACTACACAAATGTGTTAGATCATTGTGTTTGTATCAAATACAAAGTGAGTCATATCAATAGTGTTACCAGGATAAGGTACCCAATCTTATCCCTATACTATAGACCCTTTAATCTGATCTTGAACATTGATCCTTGTATGTCTCGACATACTGTTCAAGACTCATTAAACAATTTAGGATGTTAGTTTATTGAATTTGGGCTATTAAGACAAAACTAATAATTTAATCAATAATAATTATTACAATAATAACACTTTATATTAATAATGATTAATGGATTAAATTTACATTCTACAAGTTTTAGGACATAAATCCCAACACGGTGTTCAAATTTTTTTTTTATCTAAATAGGTTTACGTTATGTCTGCAAAACTGATATGGAGTTGTTTATTGAAAAAGATTTTACTCAGTTCTGTATGTGTTTAGTTTCTACTTGTTTATTGTTTAAAAATTAAAATTTAAGGTTTAGCTGGTGTCGTTCTTGAAGGGAGCAATATCTGTTGGCTTCCCGCCACATCTCGAACCTAGTAAGAAGGTGCTTGAGGTGGGTAGTTATAATGCTAGATGGGCAGCAAGTATTTAAAGCATAGGGTAGGCAGCCAAACAAATGTTGTTGTTGTGTCTAGAAGAGTTCATACTAGGCGGCTAAAAAGGAAAAAGTGTGTTGAAATGGCTAAGTGTTGGCTAGCGAGCAAGAGGATGCTATGCGACCAAACCATGTCAAAATAACCTCCATGTTGAATAGCGAGCTAAAATTTGTCTATTTGTTAGAGTTTGAAGGCTAAAGGGTAGGCAGCCAAAAAAAGTGTAATGAGAACCTCTAAAGATTTATTATATTTAACCAAGAACACATTTTAGGCGAGAAAAGCAAAGCTACGCAACATGAGAGTTATACCAAGAGATTATGCAGCCAAGCAAGTGCTAGGCAGCCAAGGCTGGTGTGTTGTGATGTGTTCAAAAGAGTTGATCAAGATAACCTTTATGCAACAAGACCAAAGTTATGCCATGTGTTAAAGGCTAAGCAACAAAGGGTAGCATGAGCATGCAACATTATCTAAATGAAAACTATGCAAGTTAAGTTGAGTGCCATGTGATCAAGGAGAGTCTTACAGGTCAAAGTAGTGGTCGATGAAGTGAAGAATAGGTGTCTAGAGCATGCAAAGACTCAAATGGTGGCAAGCAAAAGGTGCACTAAACGACCATGAACGTACCATTATAGAAAGGTAACTTCACAATTCAGTTGCTCTTTTTTCTCTCATGCACTTTTTCTCATTTTAATCTTAGTAGAACAATTTATGAGTGTAGTTTAAGGGGTATGTCTGCTGAAGAGAAAAAATATCGAGAAGGTTTTCAACCATTAATGTTTAGCAACAAAGGTTACTTGTATGTATTCTAAGCACTTTTCAAAGATTTGAAGCCGCATAATATAATATTTGGATATTGAAGCTAAATATTTTAGTTATAATAGTTAAGAGGATTCTACAAAACTTTTTAGAAGGAATTTTTCCATTTTGACTAATGGATTTCAAGTTATATACATTGGAAATTGAGATTAATTTATGGAATGCAAATGACATATGAGAAAAGAGGTTGTGCAACCAAGCATTGTTTGAGCATTAGAGAAGTTAGGCGTTGTGTTGTGTGCAAAGAAATGTAAGGTAATTTGAGGCATTAAGCAAGCACATGCAATAACCCAACGCATAGCCAAGCGACATAAGGGGTGCACTAGGGCTTTGCGACAAACCATGCACGCTTGAGGACGTACTCATGCAACAAGGCCAGTTGGCCATGGGATGTGTAGTTAGACATCACACGAGGTTTGCACGGGGCCAAGCACCCTGAGGGGCCTGTGCTCACGTGTGTAACGTCTGTCAACAATGACATGTGCTAGTCATCCCCTAAGTATTTTTTTAGGCCATTTTTGGTGTTTCTGCAATTTTTTTAGTAATGTTTGGACTATTTTTGAATTAAGAGGATTAATTGATGATAAAATACTCTTACTTCATGCTAAGAAGAGGCTGGATAAATTTATAAACCAAGAGTTATTTACTATCTGTGAGTGACAAAAATGAGTTTAACTATTGGTTTTGAACATGAATTACTAGCCAATTGATTTGAGTATGCATTGAGTAAATGTGTATGTTTTGCATACGAATTTTAGAAAGTCATTTCGAAAGCATCAGATTTAGCAAAAAAAAAAAGAAATTATGATTAAACTTGAGAATTATTAATAAGCAATAGCATGGGTTTATGATTTTACTAAGTTCTTTGTTCAAGCTTGAAATTTAAGTAAAGGATGCTTTAAGCATTATGAGAATTAAGAGTACTTTAAGCAAACATCAGTTATGTTGATTTCCTAAGTATTTAAACTTGAAAGTGATTTTAGCAAAAAAAGAACATGATTTAAAGAATAAAGATTTGATGTATGAAAGAGGTTTATTTAAACATGATGTTCTAGTTTAAGATAAAATTTTAAAGCTTGTGATTTGAAAGCATGTTTGATTAAATACTTGAGATACCAGAGAATTATTGTGACCCTAGAAGGAGTTTCTTGTGCACAGATGTAACATAAAAGTAATGTTATGTAACATAAAAGACATGAATGAACCGATATCATATCTGAATGAGAGAGATCATGAGAACATAAAAGTAATGTTATGAAAGACTTAAAAGAATTACAAATTAATATCTATACCAACAAGGTACACCTTCCTTTCGGGTGGCTTGATGATAAGAGTTCCAAAGTTAAGCATGTTTAGCTTGAAGCATAGATTCCAAAGTTAACAATGTCAGATATCAGGATTCCAAATCATGGTCTGAATCCTGGGCCTAGGGCATTACAGCAGATCCTTTGTGATGAGGTCATCCAGTATATGAAGGGATTAAAGTCCTTGGCAACGTAATGTTAAGATCAATGCATGCTTTAAAATTATAGATTAGAGAAAGAAAAACTCATGTAGTTTGATGCTTATGTCTACTAAAACTTCAAATTGGGGATAACACCCGTCGGAGACTTTCCTATTCTTTGGGATGAGATTAGTTTGTGGGAAGCAGTTTGAATGAAAAAATCTTTTAAGAAAATCTCTGATAGAATTCGCAGAGAGGCAAAGGCTTAGGTTGAAAAACATGTTTTCTTCTGCGTATTTATAACTCCCTCTTCTTCTAGAAGTTTGAGAGAATCATGAGATTCTACATACTATTCAAGACACATCAAACAGCTTAGGATGTTAGTTTACTGGATTTATGTTATTAGGAAAAAACTAGCAATATAATTAATAATGCTTATTGAAATAATAATAATAAAATTTTAGTAATAAATAATGGTTAATTAATTATATTTAACTATCTACGAGCTTTAGGACATAAAACCTAATAGTATATGCATAGTTTTCCCATCATAGAGACTAGATAGAGATGAGGGCTCTTTGGATGCCTAGTTTTCCATCTCAGAGTAGTTATTATCGAGATGAAGGCACTCCTGGATTTCTTGTTTCCTTTGCGTTTGTCTCCAAAGGCAATATTACCATTTTCCATCTGGTTCAACTTTGCAAACATCTCACAATTTTCATGCATGTTATTTAATATCACACAATTATCTCTTATTGAGACGAGTAACACATGACTTTCACATAATGTCCATATTTGTTACAATTATAACAATTTATTTGAGATTTATCTCTCCCAGACCTTTCACCACGTCTTCCACAATTTTGAGCTCCTTTTCCTCTTGTAGATTCATTTGAATTTTGAGAAAAAATGTCGATCCTGGCTTCACATCTTCCACCATGTTCTCAACCATGGGGACCTCTTCCATCTCCACAACTATTCTCCTCCTTATGTTTGAGTTGGATAAGTTGTTCAAGGGGTCTCCGTTTGCTCCATTTTTATTTTCCTTTTCTCCTCATAGGCTTGGTAATGAGCTTATAAGTTGTTCAATTGTCATGGTCTCAAGATCTTTTGTCTCCTTGATTGTCGTAGCAATGATCTCAAACTCGATATTTAGGCTTCATAGAATCTTTTCCATGACACGAACATCCTAGATTTCTTCATTGTTCCATCTTAGTTGGTTGACAAGAATTATTACTTGGGTGTGATACTCTACTATCATCTTCGTCTCCTTGTTTTGTAATGATTCAAACTCACCAAGTAAAATTTGTAATTGTACCTTTTTTTAACACAATCAACTTTACTATGAGTTGGGTGGAGCTTGTCCCGTGCTACCTTTGACATCTCAGGATGATAGGTGATTTGAAATGCATCTTCGTCAACTAATTGGTACAAGATACAAAGGGCTTTTCTTTTTTGTCTCTTTTAGTGCATCTCTTTGCACTTGTTCGACTCTAGCATCCAACTCATGGAAACCATTCTTCTCGATCTCCCACAAATCTTGTGCTCCTAGTAACGATCTTTTGATACTCCAACTATTATAGTACTATTATACTCCAACTAGTTAAGTTTGGTAAGCATCGGTAATTGAAGTGAATTCATCCCACCATTAACCTTTTTTTTCTCTCAAATTTGTCGCAGGGGCGCTTTGATTCCACTTTGGTTAGAAGAGCGGGTGTGTGGGATTAGACAAGTGTGGAGAAAGTGATATTTAGATTCAACTAAACATGACTTTATATACACTTACAAAATGTAATTAACAATAGAATTTCAATTGTTAAAAAACCCTAAATATTACTTAATTCTCCTAACTTCTAAAAACTCCCAAAGAACTCAATGGACACAATTTATTATAAAAACCAAAAGTTACAAATCAAATTAATTCCTAACACCGTCAAATTCTCGTAAATAATACGAAACCTTTTATATTCTGGACAAAAATGGAAGTACATAGAATTATACCACCAGGGCTTATTCATATATGGATATAAAAATGGATGAGCGTCACACATGAATAGTGTGTAAAATATTATATTGCATGAATAACTATTTGGTGCTCTTAACTTTGTTGTAGGTTTCAACTTATTGAAATTTAGAAATACAGAAGAAAATAAAAGTGAGAGAAATACAAGTAGAGTTCAGTTTAATGTATAAATAAGTACGTATTTGTTCCTATGAAAATCAAATTAGTTGATAATTGTAAATTAAATATAATATCTATCTGTAGAAACAACCTCTATAAGGTGTCCAATAGTCAGATCCTGTGTTCTCTCTATAGACTTGAGGAGTACATGAAATTGGAACTAAACAAAGACCTCTGCTCCTTAGGTCCATTTTCCCATCTCCTTTCCCTTCTTTTCTCTCCAAACTTTGCCATGGATCCTGAATTTACGTAACAACCATAAAACATTAATTACTACCAAATTTTCTTCCATGGATTTTAGTCATTCAACTCTACTTTACTTTGTAATGATTTTTCTCCTTTTACTTGTAATCTAAATTTTTCAATGACCCAATTCAATATAATGAAAAGTATTATTGAAATGTTATGAATTATTTTCAAATATCAAAATAAACTAAAATATTTTGAAGTATAGTAACTGTTACTGTCTATTAGTGATAAACACTAGATAATCTTCTATCATTTGATTTGCTATATAATATTTTAAATAGTTGAGTTATTTTCGATGTGCATAATATGTCTATTCTATGACAAAACTATTCAAAATATTTATAAAAATAATAAAAAATTTATATTCAATATGTTATATAAATAGTTATACCCTAATAGAGACATCCATCGGTATATATCACTATCCATCAATATAATAGATGATAATATAGTCTATCCATGTCTATCATCATTTATTGATTATATTTTACCTATCGATAAATCGTGAAAAATAGAACATCTGAAAAAACATTTATATTTCATAGGAAAATAAAGTGTAAATAAATTGTATTGGGATAGTTTTGTTCTGTATTAGGAAAAGAAAAAATAAATTGTATTTTGATAGTTTTGTTCTAATATATATTAGGAAAAGAAAAAAAAGGTAAGAAATATACCTTATAGGAATTGGTCTTCATGTAAGGATTGCTCAGTAGCTGAAATATGGAGGATGAAACAAATAAATTTGTAACCATTGACAAACTTTATAATTTCTTTTTAAAAGAAGTCCAGATTACTAATATATATGCTTCTTCGTTCCTAAGTTTAATTTATTTTCGTAAGATTTTGAATTGGATGCATCAAAGACCAGCAAATATATACTATATGCATGGCATTTAGCTTTCAATCATTAAAGTTCATATCATATGATTCAATTAAAGTTCATACCATATGATTCAATTAACATAAAAAGGAAAAAAGAAAAAAGAAAGAAAGTTCATATCATAAGGTTATATTTATATATCGAAAGTACTGAGACATAACAAATAAAAGCAGAAAAGACGAAAACTTGGAAAGTGTGGCACTGAAACAAAAGCTAAAGCTACAACTAACAACAACAATAGGTAGGAGAGAATGAAAAATCAATATTTTTCAAAAAAGTTCAAACAAAAGCTGCTCCTATTTTTATGTTTATTTTGTAAGTAGTAGTGCATTGCCTTTCTTTTTATTTACCTTTTTAATTAAAAGACAAATGCAATATAATGTAAATTAACGTAATTATCATATAGAAGAAATAAAAGATGCAAATTGAACCTGGACTTGCTCTTGTAGGAACTTTATGTATCCAATGGTTTCCGTTAGAACCGACGCTGTATCAGTCTGAAATTAAGTGAAAATTTTGTTATATGTATTTTTAAGAATATTTTAGTTTGATTTTGTTATATTTAAAAAGGAGGATAAAAATTAAAAGAAAATGAAAGTTGAGTATTAAGAGGAAATTGAAAGGATGAGCAAAAGAGAAATTCACCTTTCCAAATGGCGACACAATTTGCTGAAGGGCCGTTATCCTGTCTCCAATTTTGACCTTTGGTTGTTGAATCTATTAATTATAACGATATTGTATATTAGCATTCTAAATGGTTTTTCTTTTCTAATTCAAAATATACAACTTCTCACTACTATTTAAACTAAAATTACACTGATTGACATCTTATTTTTCTCCATATATGGAGATTTTGAAGAGAGGTTGTTGGAAGTTTGATCCCTGATCAATAATTAACTTGTCATACTTAAATAATATAACAATTCTCCCCACCAAATCATCAGTGAGATATTAATCTGATAAGTGCTTAAAATTAAGCAGAAACCTAGAGGAATTTAAACTAATTAGACAAATGAATAAACTATATGTAATAATTAGTAATGATCAGTCAAAATTTAGTTGAAAATGAAACACATAAAAGTAGAAGTTAGATGTAAATAATAGACCTTATTGGAAGAAGGTGTTGAGTTATCTTGCTTAGCCTTTTTGGTTGAAGTTTCAGACGAAGATTCTTCGGATCTTTTCTTCTTCCCTTCGTTCGAAACTCCTCCACTTCCTCTTCCACTAATTCTTGTCTGCAATTTCTCATTCATTAAAATTCAAACATTCTCATTACTTTTTATCCTTCTACTTCATGATTCACATTATTAATGCAACTCACAAAAGTCAAATATTATTATAACACTATGATTTCTTACCAGTAAATATGAAAAAAGTTTTATTACAAACGAACAGAACTAAATGCACTTCTTACTTGATCCATTATACTTTAGTGGGATTATTTTATGTGAACATGTTTAATGCCTTCTCTAAAAACATATTGAATTATTAATAATTTTAATAATCTAAATATAGAATTTTTCATCCCACTTTTGATTTTTATATTTTTTAAAATAAAAGCACTACGAGGAACAAAAACTATTTTTAATCCTAGGTGCCAAACACACTACTAAGCCAAAAATGTATTGAAGCTAAGGTTTCATTTGATAATCCGTAAACAAAAAATATATAGAAAGCTTAGTTTAATTTTAAATAATAAAGATAGATGGCTGAAGCCACTTTGCTTGAATTTCTAATTTTCCAATAAGATTTAATCTTCTTTTAATATTATAATAGAAGAGATAATATGCTTACCGGCGAACAAATTTGGTGAATCTGTTTCTTACTATCAGCAGACAAATTCAGTGACGACTTAAAACAAGGATTATTACTCGAACCATTGATGCCGACCACCGGTTTAGCTAGTCGTCCATTAAAAGAAATATAATCCCCATAATTTTGATTTTGAAGGGATCTCCTAAGGAAGCTTGAGTCACATGGGTCGAGTCCTTGGTGAGGCATGGTCCCATCTGGCTCGAGTATTTCATGAGTTGGCATAGTGCTGGCTCGGAGATGGTCGTGTTGGTCATCCATCGTCAAGTGTCGTAGATGTGGGTCTGGGTTCGGGAGGGCAATGGACCACCTGTTTACGAGATTAGAAAGCTTCAAGAACCTTTCGTTTTGGAGCATGTGAGTGTGGGACGTAAGAAGTCTGTTATTGTTATTGTTGTTGGTGTTGAAGGTTTGGAAAGTGTCGTCCCAGTTGTTGTTATCGTTGTTTGATGTGTCCATTTTCTTAAGGTAATCGCTGCATGCGGTGGACTCGAAGATTCCGGTGGTGGACATGCTTGATCTTGATGATATTGTCTCCAGGAAATTCCCTTCTATGTTTTCTTCGTTGCTTTCTAATTCTACATCATTTCCTATGTTCCTGCAAATAGGTTCAAAATTAATAACAAGAATTTCGTAAAGTTATATATATACTCTTTTTCTAATTAAGATTGTCTAGGTATATGCATGGTGACTCTCAGACCACTCAATTAGCTCAAGTTAAAGATTTCCTTTTTCATTAAGGTCTGTTCTATATAATGTTAAGCTCTATTTTGTTTATGGATTTTTAAAATTGTTTTTGTTTTTTTGTTTACATAAGTTTTTTCTTCTGATTTTTCTAACCATTTCATTTTTTTGTGTAAGATTTTAAAAATACGTGCCTCTAAACTTTTTAGTTTGTTATCTAATTCTTACAAATAATTTTCAAACTAGGTTACCTTTTATAAACCAAAAAAAAATAGTTATTGAGATTAGAATTTGACCTAAAATTTAAATATTTTACTGAAGAAAAATGCAAATGAGGGTAAGTAATTGGAAGAAAATACGTTTAATTTATTAAAAATCAAATGGTTAGTTCTTATGAAACAAAAATATGTTTTTGAAAAATAGTTTGATAACTTTAGAAAAAACTTCTCAAATATGAAATAAGAACTTATAGAATATGAACCTAAGAGATTACAAATATATATATATATATACACACATACAAAAGAGTAAAATCGTAAAACTTTTAAGGTGTTATATGGAAGTAAAAGAAAGAAAAAAAGAGAGCTTACAGCAAAACTTGAGTCCAAAGGTGGTTATTATCAGAAGGATGGTGAGGAAGAAGGTGATTAGAAGCGTTGGTAAAAGAAGAAGTAGAGATGGAAACATCCTCTTCACAAGAGGAATTGGAATTAGGGTTTTGGAGAAGCCAATGAGAATTATAAGAAAGTGAAGGATGGTGATGGTGATGGTGATTATGATTATGATTAATATCCCACCAGTTTGATGGAGTTGAATTAGAGGTAGCAACAGAGCTCTCAGTGCACTCCTCTGCCATTTCTTTCTTCTTCTTTCTAAATCTTCTTGTGTTATTTAGTTGGGTTTGTGAGGATGGAAAAGTGAATTATTATAAGGAAACAAGAATGAAAGGGGTTGGTATTATGAACATTGTATATTGTGGTGACGTAAGTGTGTATGTGTGTGGCTGTTTGTGTATTCATAAATCAATTTGATAATATTTAAGGGTGGTACGTGCTTTTGGACAACTAGTCTTTAACTAGTTTGTAAATTAGAAGCGTGGTTAAATGGTAATAATAATATGTGTTTAAAGTGAAAAAATGAGTTGATGAGATGATAAGGTGTGTAATGAGAAAGTCGAGGGGAGGGTATAAAAATAGATAGAATTACAAACAATGTATTTTTGGTATCAATTATAGAGGGGACAATAAAAAATGCTCATTGAGTTATTCCACTAAGTTTCGTGGAGGATATTATAAATATTAATGCTAACTGGGGGCCAGCAAAAGAGACTCTTGCCCTTTCCACAGTTGTTATTGTTTCTTCGACCAATTTTTTTTTCTTTTAATTTATAGGTTGCGCGTGTGAATGTAAAGCAAATTTTGGTGTGGATAAGGACATTGCCAATGTCCACTACTGCTTAATTCTAAAGTCGCCCCAAGTAAATTATATGAGCTAATTAAATACCCCTAAACTCTTTTCTTTTTAACCCTAAACCCAAAATAATTCTTTTCTTCTCGCCTTCTTTACGTCTATCTTTCTCTAAATATACAATTAATTTCTACTGCTCTTTCTTCTATCATTTTCAAATTATTTTACCCAATCAAATTTAGCATCATTTCATCCTTTTACTGTATTTCCTCTTATCAATTGCATCTTAAACTATTTAAAATATTTAATAAATATAACAAAATTATTTTAAATTGATAAATATGGATTCACACTAATTTTAAATAATTTTGTTATATTTAAAATTGTCTAAAAATAAAGTTACTTTTTATAAATATAACAAACTTTCCAAATATTTACGTCTTGGGTAACAAAATGAAAATGTTCACGAAGCTAGTCATTTTTTAAAATATTTTAGATTTGTTCTTTATTTTCATCCGATTTCTTTTCTTTCTCTTTCGTGCGTTTTTTTTTCTTTTCTTCTGTAATTTTTTTATTTTAAATTGTTATTTGGTTCAACACCGTGTAACAAATATAAAAGATATATTTTTCTTTTCAAACTGTTATTTGGTTGTTTCAAATATAAAAGATCTTGAAAAAAAATCGTTAGAATATTAGATAACCAAATTTAAACGATAGTTTACAAAAAAAATAGTCAAATCTAAACAATCATATATTAAAAAATTTAAAAAAAAAATCGTTTAGATTTTGGTAGTCAAATCTAAACGATCAAGTAGGAAAGAACAACAAAATGTAATCGATCATTTATTAAATGTATTACGCACGATGGATGATAATTAATGACGGGTATTTTTGGTAGTTTTTATTGTGAGTCTGTAAATTTTTTCCATTTTCAAAGTTGTTCTATATAATGTAAATATTTTAGCGTTTTGTTATATTTTTAAAATTACATCTGAATAAAAGTAGAAAGATTATATTTAAACGTATCTGAGTAGATGGGGACTAAAATAAAAAGAGTCAATTTATTTTTTTTTAAAGTTGAAAGAATGGGGAATATATATATACTAAATTTTTGACTAAGGGACAGATTCAATAAGTCAACAACTTATGTTATTTTTTGCATTCCATTCTACAAGTAGTTTTGGTTCACTAATTCTAAAGTAATTTACAGTTTATTCTTTTGATCTCACCTACACTTTTTCTTTCTAATTTATATTATAATTTAAGTTTTTATCAAATATTGCTTATGTGCCAATTTTTTATTGGTGGAAAGGAAAAATAGATGTAACCTTTTTACCACTTCAATTTGTAGACTTGACTATATACTTTGGGAAATAAATGTAAGGCAAATTCTCATTATTACTTAGATCCGATTTGATAATTATTTTGTATAAGTTAATGTTTTTAGTTGATGGTAAAAACTCTTATTTTATTGTATTCTTAAAAACTATCCTTTTTACTTTTTTTTGTCATTGGTCGTGGGCAGTGGCGGATCCAAAAAATTTATTGACAGAGAAGTTCGAGTTGTAACTTAGAGAAAAAATAAAAATTTAGAAAAAAAAACTAGACAAGTAAGACTTAAACTTCTGTCGGAAGAAGGGCTGACAAGCATACTTACCACTAAACTATTTACAAATATTAGTTATTAATTGGTTTTCTTTATATATATTATATAAAGACAATAAAGTTGAGGGGGGCTCGAGCCCCTCTAGGCCTATACTAAATCCGCCGGTGGTTGTGGGTGATTTTTATGATTAGATAATTACCTTTACTTATTTGGTGTTGAACTTTTAGTGGTCACATATTTTCTTTTGTTCTAAAACGAAAAAAAAAAAAAAAAAAAGAAGAATTAAACCTAGCAAGATTGTGAGAGGCTATGTTATCTGTGTGCGCTTTCTCTTTCATTATTTGTTGACGAAGAATCCGCGAGACTCGAACTCAACCTTTTCTTCTCATGCCCTTCTTTATCCTCTTCCTTCGATCTTCGGTGTGCGGGTCGAGCGCGTCAATATTCTTTTCACCTCTTTTCCTTGCGAGTTTGTCCAGTTAGTTAGGGAACCTAGGCTTTCACTACAAGAAAATCTGTCTACTATGACAGTTATATATTTCACAAAATGAATGGAAAAAGAAAAAACTGTTACAAAATAGAAAATTTCGCGTTTTTGGCGGGAAAAGACGGAATTTTTCGAAAAACACTTTCTGCAACAGTTATTTGATGTTATAGAAAGTTACAATTAAAAAATTTATTATTTTATATTTAAAAAATTAAAATTACATATTTGTACTTTTAAAAAAACACAATTTCCCCTTCTAATTTTTTCCCGAAATTTTCCCCCAATTTCTTCCTCTCATCCGCGCACATTCTCCCCTAAATTTCCCCCATTCCTCCCGTCCGTGTTTCTCCCAATTTCGGCCATCTTAAGTCCCGTCGCCACCACTGCCCCCCTCCTGCCCATCCATCCAAACCTCCTCCTCCTCGTCGCCACCACCACCCCGCGCCACCACCCCCTTCTTCTCCAAACCTCCGCAATCAACTTGAATCTTCAAATTGTGGGCATCGGTCCTCACCCCTCCGCCGGTAAGCTTCTCTTCCTTCTCTCTTTCTCTCTCTATAAAGTTCTTCTTTGTCTTCATGGGATTGTTTTGTGAGTTTCAGTTCTTCCCAATTTTAGTCATTAATCGTTGAATTTATGTTATATGCCTTTAATTCATTCTTGCAACTACATGAGATTATTTTGTGAGTTTGAGTTATGCTCAATTTCTATTTTCTACTTGTTGATTTCTCTTGAATTTTAATTTCTAGCAGTGTACTGTGGTACAATCTAAAATTGTTCTAATTACTTGTACAATCTAAACTAAACTACTTATACAAACCTACCCAAATCAACTAACTAAAGACGAACTATTGTTCTAATTAATTGTCAACTAATTCCCTTCATCATTCATCATGATGTGCACTCTGTCTGTAAAGGAAATTGTCCTTCAATTGAGTGTAAAACTTGAAATAACAAAGGTTTTATGCTAATTGGGGGTTGTTGAACCCAGTCCAGAGGTTTCCTTCAAGATCGTTCCAAATCCAAAGTGGTAATGAGACAACCTTTCAAATTAATGTAACAAATTCCATTAGTTTTCATCATGACATTCGAGTGGTTCGTTTAATAGGGACTAAAGTCTTTAAAACTGTCAAAGTCGACAAAATCCAAAAGGGGAGGTCTGATTTGACTCAAGTCTTAGGAGAATATTTCATGGTATTTGAGTGTTCATAGGTGGATTTGTTTATCTGAATCTTAAGTATAATGTTTCTTTCTCAATAATTGTTTACGAGGAGCATTTGATTTTGGGTATTTCTTTTCATATAGCACATTTTTGTTATAAATTCAAAAGTTTGATCTTTCATTAGAAAGGAAAAAATTCACATCATATTTAGATAAGAATTTGATGAACTCTAATATATAGATGTGAGAAATTATGGGTGGCTTGAAAAGCTGAACAATACCGCTCATGTATTTGGTTTTGAAATTTAGAGGATCATTGGAGTTATGAAGTATTTTTTAGTATACTTTTAAGACTAAGCTGAAAACCAGCTGTTAGTACTAAGTTTGATGTTGATTACGATACTTTTTTGTATATATAGTTACGATATTTTCTTTAGTATATATAATTTTGATGTTGATTATCTATTTTGGAAAATATACTTTTGTGTGTGTATGTGTGACGCTTTTTCCTACCACAATCGTTTCAAATACATCTAGAAAAGTCCTAAATGGTATGAGATAAATTATTAAGTACTTTGAGGATTATCTACCGTTTTGAAAGTTTGAGTTTTAAAAGTTGTTGCCAATAATCTCTTTTGTAATCAGGTTTACTTCGAGGCCAACTTAGACCTCTACACAATGGACAAGTCATGGATGACCCAAAATAGGATGTCAAGAGAATATGATTTAGGAGTCGAAAGGTTCATTAAATTTGGGTTGAGTCATGCCAAATGTCTTAATTCAATTAGATGTCCATTTTTGAATTGTGGCAATCGTTTACTTAAGGATGTCTCAACAGCTCGGTATCATTTGTATGCCAATGGAATTGATAAGAGTTACAAGGTATGGTTCTGGCATGGTGAAGAATTGAACTCAGATAACGTTACCAACACGATGAAAAATACAGTGGATGAAACTGATGAAAACGACTATTTATTTAATACAATTAATATGGTTCAATCTGTTCAAGAACAATCTTGTAATGCATCAAATACCTTCGACACTATGTTTGATGACGCGAAGAAACCCTTATACTCAGGATGTAAGAAATTCACAAAGTTATCAGCCCTCGAGATTGTATAACCTGAAGGTTAGGTATGGTTGGAGTAACACTAGCTTCTCTGAATTGCTGTCCATAATAAGTGATCTATTACCTGATAACAACGAAATTCCATGTTCTTTGTACGAAATGAAGAAAATACTAGGTGCCCTAGGACTGAGTGACCAAAAAATTGATGCATGCCCTAATGATTGCTGTTTGTACAGAAAAGAATATGAAAAGATGACCAAGTGCCCTAAGTGTGGTTTGTCAAGGTGGAAGATCGCTAAGAACTCAAAAAAGGAAAAAAGTGGTGTGACTGCTAAGCAGATGTGGTACTTTCCAATAATTCCAAGATTTATAAGAATGTTCAAGAGATCTGAAAATGCTAAGAACTTCCTAGTGAATATCTCGTATTAATCAGCATCAAAATCTCAATCGTATATTGAATTGTGCCTCCAACGTGCTCTTTGCTTTGAGCAATATGCATGTACGTTGGGCTTCTACAAAGATTGGGGAAGGAATACCTTCTTTTCTTCCATTAGGGAAGAGAAGAAAGACAGTAAATGAAGTTTATACATGGTAAACAAAGATTGATGTTGGTGTTCATGAGTTGATTAATTTATGGGAGCCTGACTTTTGTAAGCACAACCAATAAAGTATCAATTATTAGAGGAGTCTAAGTGAATTTTTTATAGTAATTTTGTTGAATAACAAGATATCCCCTATTAAAAGATAAGTTGGGTAAGTGAATTTTTTATAGTAATTTTGTTGAGTATCAAGATATTTCCTATTAAAAGATAAGTTGCGTACTTATAATCTATTTATGCTTTAGTGAACATACCTTCTTAATTGAACGTAAACAGTGAGACATGGAGTATATTCCACTAAGCTGGGTTACTAAGTACATTGTGTTACTTTCTCTTTACTTTTTTTTTGCTATCTTGTTATAACATTAAATTCAGCGTTTATTTTCATTAACATCGGTTGTTTTTTTCGTTCATACACCACGTCCATCTACAAACATCTCTAGATTGTTCATTTAGTTGGAAAGCTTTTAAATGAAATTTGATTAAAAAAGATAGTGTTCCTCACAAATTTTAAACACTTTATGGGCGAATGAGTTATTCCACGTTTTTTTTCTTTATCTAACAAGAGGTTTCCCTTCCAAAAACGTTGGGTTCCTCTATTTCTCTCCATCTTCTTCTTTTATTTAATTTTATATATAAATTTTAATCTGAATAGAGTTAATTAATTATAATTTAATTTAATAAATTTAATATAAATTTTTTAATAATTCAAGAATAATCCATTAACATATTTACTTAATTTGTTTTTACAAATAGAAATTAATTCAAACAATTCAATTACATATTTATATAAATTATTTATACATTACCCAATAATATCTTAAATAAATCTCATCAGTAAACTATAATCAGTTAAGTTAAGATAGTAAAAAATAGTTAAATAAGAGTGTTTTAAAGAATATAACAAACCACTCAAATATTTACGCTCTATATAACAATTTCAAAAATAGTAAAGGTCTATAGATTCACAATAGAAAATATCAAAAATGTTCCGTGATTAATTGACATCTAGCGTGTAATATATTTGAAAAACGATCGTTTAGATTTGGCTATTTTTTCCTATACGATCGTTTAGATTTGACTATCCAAATCTAAATGATTTTTTTAAAGATTATTTGTTACATGATCGTTTAGATTTGACTATTTTTAATATACGATTGTTTAGATTTAATTTTTCAAGATCCTTTATACTCGGTAGACGATCTTGAACAAAGTTTGAATTTTTTAAAAAAAATATTTTTTATATTTGGTACACGATCTTGAAAAATGGCAGAAGAAGAAAGAAAAATGACAGAAAAAGAAAAGAAAGACGATGAAGAAAAAAAATCGCACAAGAGAAAGAAAATAAAGATAATGAAAAAAAAGGACAAATCTGAAATATTTTTTTAAAAAAAGTTTACTTAATGGACCTTTTCATTTTGTTACATGAGTCGTAAATATTCTTACTATTTATTATATTTATAAAAATTAACCTTGATTATTTGTTTATTTTCTCATCACAGTTATTTATTGTGATTAATTTTAAATTAGATGGTTCATTGTTAACATAGAGTCATTATCTTAAAACATTTTTCTAATATTTCTAACGCATGGATTTCGTAGTCCAAAATCTGTGCCAAAATAAATTAGCGAAACACACACTGAGTACTAATCTTAGTGGTAAGTCTGGGTCGAACTTAAAGAGCACACCAAATTTCTAAAACAAAACAATTTCCAATGGGGGGTTTGAGACTAAATTCAGTTGCAAGAAAACTAAATTGCATGAACTAAAGTGAATTGTAATTAAAATTCAGTGAATAAAAGATCTCTAGCTTGGATCTAAACGTAACGCCCTATTTCAATTTGTTCGTCACGACAATTTCATCATTAGAACTAATGTTAAATCCCAATCACAATTTGATTAACTAACTAATACTAATCGAACTGATGGCGCATATGTAATTTAGTTAATACTAATCGCATTAAGATCTAGTGCAAGTTAATTAGGTGAACAATTAGAGGTTCAATCGCCTAACTAGTTATTTTATTGATATGATCTAAGGTTGGTTAGACCAATACTCTTCTACTTAGTGAATTGTAAGCCAACTCAACCATTTGCTTCAAGAAAAATCCAGAACCTAGTGTCGCGATCACTACAAGAAAATGGGCTTATCCCGACGTTGTAACGGACGTTGGAAAAACGTTGACAATGAAAGGAAAAGTCGATGTCGTGAAACACATGTCGGAATAAGAAGGCAAGGTCGATGCCACCGTAAAGCACGTTTGGAATAAATAGAAATTGAATTTTTTTATTATACTTTCTTCGATGCGGGCACAGAGGATGTCAGGGAAAATTAAAAATTAAATTTTATAGTTGGACTTTTGTCAATGTTTTTACACACCACATCGGCAAAGGTTTAAATTTTAATATTAAATTCAAACATTTGCTAACGTGGTGTGTAAGAACGTCTGCAAAGGTTTAAAATATGGTGCACTTGCAAAAATGGAAAAATAAGTTATAATAATTAAGTGCATAGCACACACACTTTATTATTTGCGAAAATGGCAAAAATGAAGCACAACCCACACATCAAGAGGTAAAATGTCACAAATGCCCTCGTTACTAATATACGTTTAATACATCTTATACACGTCTGATACACCTAATGTCCCTTGATACACCTGATACTTCTTGATACACCTGATACATTTCATTGATACACTTGATATGCACCTGATACTATATACTCGATACCTTTTGATACCCACCTAAAACATTACTAATATATGTTTGATGCACCTGATGCACTGCAAATACATTTAGTATTCTTCACTTATACAATTGATTGATTAAATTCACTTGATATGCTTGAAGTCCTACTTATACACTTGATATACTATTGATATATACTTATAAACTTGATTCATATACTTGATGATGATTCATTTTACTGATATGCTTTAACAACATATTGTTGATATACTTGATAATGATACACCGAGTTACATCATTCATATACTTAATACTACTCTAATGAACTGCATAAAATTTGAAAAAAATGAAAAATCACATAGTAAGTATATTAACCAACTAATACATATAATATAAATATATCACAACACTAATATACAAAACTGAGACAAAGTAAAACCAAAACAAAATTATTGTAAAAAAATAAAACAAAATAGTTTAGAATCAGATTCAACTCAAAATACACATCGAAGAAAGTAAAAAAAAGTCGCCAATGAAGTAAATTAATTCGATCAATAACCATTATATTTCATATTGCAATTATTGTACTATTGATATTCTACAATTAAGATTAAGACAGAAAGAATAAATAATTTTTTTAGTATAAGAATAAACAAATAATTAGGACCTCAAAATACGAGAGAATAAATAAATAATGAGTAGGACATTAAAAAGAGGGAGATAAATAAGTTATTGAAAGGTAGTTTAGGAATAATAACAAATTTAAGATGGAGACCTGAGAATTTTGTCATATTTGCAAAATTCTAAAACAATGTGCTATAATTGTTATATCATATTCTCAAAATGCTATACTATGCAATTTCCCTTAAATTATAATATTAAATGCAAACCTTTGTCGATGTGGTGTGTAAGAACGTCGATAAAAATTTAAATAATAATATTCAATTTAAACCTTTGGTGACGTTCTTACACACCACGTCGATAAATGTTTAAATTATAATATTTAATTTAGACTTTGTTGACTTCAGAGTTGACCACGTCGGCAAAGATCTACACATTTATTATTACAGTTGGACTTTCTCCGACGCCATTACTGAAACGTCGAAGAAAGTCGAGAAAGGCCAATATTTTCGTGCTGCGTCGACCTTTCCTTTCTCTATTTTTTATGTAAATACAAAATAGAGAGAATGTGAAACCAAAAGAGAAAAGAAAAAGAGAAAGAGAGGGAAGAAGAAGAAGAGTTGCTCGTCCGTCGCCACTCATCCGTCACCCACCGCTATGTGCTCTTGTCTCGTCCTCCATTCTTGATTTGCTTGATACAAGAGTTTGTCTATATTTTTATTTTGAAACTTATATAGTTTGAAATATATGAATGTGTATTATATTATGTATGTTTTATTATGTATAGTTTGAAATGTATGCATGTGTCCTTTGAAATTCATTGTATTTTGGTGATGTGTTATGTAATTTTGTATGTGTAATCCATCCAAGAGATGTATGTATGTGTACTATATTAGGTATGTTTTTATCTTTAAATTTGAGATGTATGTGTACTCAATTGTCATAGAGATGTATGTTTTATAGGTAATGTGTTATATTTAAATTTGAGATTGTATGTGATATTCTATAATCTATGTGTAATGTATGTTTTTAAGATATTGAATTTGATAGTTAATTTAAATTTGAGTTTAAATATAAATTTGTGTGTAATATTAATTATAATACGAATTTGAATTTAAAGTTGAATATGAATATGAATTTTATGGTTATCTTGCCGTTATGGTAGCTTATTTATTTATGTCAAAAATTAGTTTGTAATCTGTTATTAATTACTAGCTTTGAGATTCTCAACGGACTTTTAATCAAGTATGTATGAATTGTTAGGTATGTTGAAAGTGTTAGTTCAATTTAAACTTAAGTTTAGCTTTGAATATAATTTTAGTGATATATTAGAGATTTGCCAATATAGCTTATTGATGGAGTAAGTTGGAGTTATGTTGAAATAAGTTGGAGTAAATTGGAGTAAGTTGGGAGGAAAGAAATAAAACTAATTAAAAGTGTTTATGTTTTAGAGCTTTACGTGAGACACCTTCTACTGCATGGTTATCTCTTAGTGTGTCCTGCTTGTCAAAATCTAGATTTTTTTTGCATGCCATGACATTTGGATTCTCATTTTGTACCTCTTGCCTATGATGTCCAGAGCTTCATTTTCCTTGCATGATTACTTGCCATACACTGCCATCCAAGCCCTACAGCACACACTCTCACGTGACCCTTGCCCACGTGTCTTGCCTTGGTTGCATGACATCTACTTTAATGCCTAGTATGACTCTTCTTGCCTAGTCATGCTTGCCAACATATGACAGCATGCTCTTGGCCGCATAGGCTTATCCTTAGAAGTTATATTGACAACTTAAATCGCTTTAGCTTAGGCTCAAAATACCTAAGACTCTTCTATGTACACCTAAATAGGAAACAAATCTCACACTTAACTCGCATGGGTTACCTGGCTGCGTGCTTCAAAGCATAAAGCTTTCCTTGACGTCACCTTTTGTCTCTCAGCTTTTCCTGCAAAGCCCTCTCGTCGTGTGCCTTTAAGCACTTGGCCGCCAGGCCATTTCGCCTAGTATCACAAGAAATTTTCAAAATGCCTAGTTTTGCGTGTGCCTTTGGAAGTTAGCTTGCTTCCCTTCCATCATGGCTGCCTAGTTCCATACTTGGAGGGTATCAAATCCCCCTTGGTCGCTTACCCTTGTCTTTTAGAGGTTATTTTTTGGTACTCCTTCGCTGCTTAGCCTATGCTCAAAACACATTTTACCTCTTCAAATTTTAAATTTTAAAATAAGTTATTTGAGAAAAAATGTTGAAGTGTTGGGTGATCGATCAAAATAAATTTTGAAATTCTTTTAACGTATATTTTAAACCATCTAAAAGAGATCTTATATCACGTTGATATGTGAAGTTTCATCTTAGGCTTAATTGACAACTAGAAGAATTCCATGTATACTTTTAACTTGAGAGGATTCTTAACTTTTCAACGTCGATTCTTCAGACAAATAGAATTCATGTAAATTTAAAGCACGAACTACTAAGTGTTCAACTTTTTTGTTCTTTAAAAAGTGGGGTGAATTCTCCTTAATTGTTCTATTTTCTTATATTAGATTATTTTATTCACTTTTGATGATTATTGGTTGCAATTGAATTGCACTTTTTGGATACATTTAAAATGAACTCCAACCAAAGATGTTCTAAGCCACATATCAAGAGATAGACGCTATTAATAACTTTTGCAAAAGCATAAATCAACAAGTAATTAATTAAACTCTTGGCTCAGTTTCTTCCATCACATTCTTAGCTTTTCTGTGAATGGTTGGATAGATCCCTTGCTTGGGGGAAAAAACACTGATTGATTTTGTTTAACTGTTTTTAGAGGGTTATAAAACATTGGTTTTATAAAAAGCAGAAGTGTTTTCGTTCCTAACTACTCATGATAACGTATTTAATTATATACATCAGTTGATCTACGACATCAAAATTAAAATTTTACAATCAAATCGAGTTAACTCTGAACTTAGTTTGAACAAGGTAATAAACCATTTTCATATTATAGGCTAACCTCTAGGTCATAATTATGTCGAGACCGTGGGTTCGAACTTTTTTTCATTTTCCACGTCCAGTTAGGTCACGAGGTGTAACGTTTCTCATGTCTTATTGCTTTTTCTAGTTAGAATTTGTTTCACTTTGGTTATATTATTCTTTAGTCTAAAATTATGATGACAAAGACAGCTTCCATCTTTACCATATATGCCTGGAGTTCTTGCTCACTGTTCTTAACGACCAAAACAAAACTCGCTAAAAGTATTATTTAGTTAAAGGAATTTCTATACATACTTAAACCGGACATTCAACCTACAAACTTTATTACATCGATGAAAACAAAACAATTTTATCTTTTCATTTTTTTTGAACGGATAAGTCTCTGATACCTCTCTGATAGCCCTCCGATAACCTTTTGATCGTCATATGATAGTCCTTTGATATCATTAATTATGTGTCATATTTGTTATATTCTTTATATTCGCAACATGAAAAAAGGAAAATGTTATATTCTGTTTTTCTAAAATTTTTTTTATCATGCAAAGGCAAATTTCCCTTTTTTGATAATCACCTGTACCATGAAATTCAATTGTCTTGTCCAATTTCTACTTTTTTTTTCTAATTTACCAACTAATTCAATTTTAATTTTATTTATTAATCTATTATTTTTATCATTATAGAAAAACTCAATCTTACCGTTCCAAATTTAAATACAAGTTTTACTAACTCTACTTATTTAGTCAAATGGGCTCCTATTGTATTTTAAATTACTTAGTAATATTGGTGCTTTCCTGAGGCACTAATAGAGTAAGCGTTAAATTCAAGTAAAAGAACTTTTCCATAAACACACCGAAAAGTAAGTATAAGAGAAAATACATATAAAGTACTTTTGTTAAACAAAAATAAGTGGGGAAGAATTTCAAAAAGTATTAAAAACAATTTTACTTTAGAAAGGTAGTATGAGTGTTAGTTGTATAAAACTATGGGTCACAATTAATTATCTGTCTCACTAGTCAAGTGTCCGTTATGAATTTGTGTCTGCATTACTTGATAAATATTTTTTTGGTTAGTTAATGGGCAAATGGAATTCAGTGTCTGCAACCTTTATAATTCCTTTTTTTGTCTAAATAAAGTCATCTTACTTTTCAAAATTATTTAAATAACCCAATGGAAAAGTAGTATTTATACATATCTTAATCTAATATTAAAATTTGTATATATTAAAGCCGTCCAACCATTCCAAGTTGACAAATAACGTTTTGTATTAATATTTAAATTTTCTGATCTTTTCTTTGTTGAAGGTGAATTTTTCTGCATTTTTCGTCCCTTCTACGATTTGAGGTTCAACGCGTGCTGAAGCCAGGCATTGAGAGTTGGAAATTTTCTAAAAAATTTCCTAACCATGCTTAATTAGTGATCTACACGTCAAAATCATACATTCAAACATCATGCAATGAAGTTCATACATAAAAGTGAAACCATTCAATTATGCATGCAATATATTTGTCCATCTAAAATCACATTGTTTGAATTAAACTCAAGTTATAACAAGCTTCAAAGTAGTTATGCTTACAATATCGATTAAGTAATTTAAGAAACGAACTTTTTTCATTAAAATCTATGCATAAGTGGATGCAATCCTCGTTATTTTGACTCTAAGCATGTTTGAAAGGGTTTGGCAACTCTCAATTTGTTTTGCCTACTTTGGTTCGGTTCTCTCATTAAACTATCTTACAAAAAATGGAAGTAATATCTAGATTAGGGATGCCCTATTTTTAATATTTCCTTATACTTTTTACATAACAGTTTCTTTTACCTAGGGCATGTAGCTTTCACACTCGTCCTACAAGAGTTTATACAACACTAACATCCGGCAACCTTAGTTGATAACAAGGAAGCCCATCCACAAATACACTTTTTTTTTGCAAGCTAGCTAGCATTGCTTTTGCTTTTAACTTATTTTTTTATAAGGTTTTTTATTCTCATATTCAAGTATGAACAAGGAACAAGATGGATTATTATTAGACCGAAAAGGAACCCTTTGAGGTGAAACAAAAATATGAGCAATGCCATCCATCTCTAAAGATCTAAGGTTCAAATTTACTTAACAAAGTATAAAAAAATGCATGATGGCAAGATTTTTTTTTAATGGGCTCAAAATTATGGTGTTCTGTTCATACTTAAGATCATATGAGCATAGACAAGAGTAGTGTATCATCAATACAATACTGTCCTAGTCAGGAACTAAACAACAAGAGAGAACATACAACATGTAAAAATTTCTTTAAGCAATCAAACACTCGTTCAATTCATTTTTTCATTCATACATTCACAAAATCACAAAATTACAAATCCGAACTCAGGTGCTCAAGGGTTATCTAGATAAGGATGAAAATCATCACAAAAGCACAAGTGTACATAGCAACATATGAAGCAAAAAATGCAAGCAAGAGAAACCAAACCCCACCCCGAACTTTCAAGACGAAAGCACAAGGACAAACAAAGGGAGGGAAACATAATACTCCCCTGACATTTGACGTGTGCACTTTGGTTGAGCTTAGGTATCACCAGAGCATTCCTTTTCTTCCTCTTTATTATGAGATTTAAAGAATATTCAAACTTCTCTCAATTATTTGTAAACTTAAAATTAAAAACTAAAACTTGTTGAATTGAAAATCTAAACTAAGAAATCATATAAAGTTTTAAGGCCGGTTGCTCACTCTATCCACCTCAATTAACCTAAATCGATTATGACTACCTATACTCCTCAATCTATCATGACTGTACTTATCTCTCCATACTCATGAATGGATGTGCCATGAGTTGTAAACCCTGGACTTTACTACATCTTTACTGAAGTATTTTGTTGGAGCATTTGTTGATATTATTGTTATATCACTTGCTAGGTAGTGTAAGTTAAGTGTTGTAAAGGATCAAAAAGCTAATAAGGGTATGTATGTAGCCTATGTATGGCTTCAATTGTTGCATTAAGTAGACGGCCAAAGAGTCATTGGCATGAGATAGGCAACGTGAGTAGAGTTTAGATGAAATCTAAGATGTGAGAAGATAAGCGACCAAGTGATAGGGAAAAATTGAAGACTAATGTCACCTAGGCAGCCAAGGATGTATGTGTGAGACGACGAGACTATCAAACCTAAGTATTGTGTCGATGGCCAAATGTGAGAGTAAGATGCGCAAGAAACAACATTTAAATGTTTGCTAGGGAAGAAATGAAGAGGTTTTAGGCGTTATGAATGAGCTACACAACCTACGTTAAGGTTGGGCACTAAGTGATAAAGAGCCAAATGTGAAGACCCTGTGAGTATGCAACATAACCATTAAGGCTTAGGTGAGCAACGTTTTTGTTGTTAGACGTTCTAAAGTGAATTGGTAGACATAAGACAAGAAGACTAAGTCGGCTTATTGGTTTACAAGTGACAGATTAAGTGTAAGCATAAGTTTAACCTAAGTAGGAGGTGTGATCGCACAGTAAACGGGCTAGGTTTTCTAGCTTAAAACTCTATGGATAGCCACACTCATGTATTAATTCTCTTATTTTATAGGAAATTATGATCTACAAAAGTGAGAAAAATCCAATGCAACAAGAATGACTCAATTTTAAGGTAAAACAAACGAAAATGGGTTGAAAAAAGAAACAGTGGAAAAACCGTAAATAAATGGAAACTAGCGACCTTGACGCTTGATAACTTGTAGAAATACAAGTTATTGTGACTTTTTAGATAGAATAATTAAGTCAAAATGCATACGAAGTGTGGCAAAACACTTAGCTTATAGTATGAATGCATAAATATTTAGAAA
Organism: Cucumis sativus; assembly: GCF_000004075.3. Taxonomy (NCBI): domain Eukaryota; kingdom Viridiplantae; phylum Streptophyta; class Magnoliopsida; order Cucurbitales; family Cucurbitaceae; genus Cucumis; species Cucumis sativus. The sequence continues at coordinate 8,674,074 of NC_026659.2, forward strand.
TACACACTTTACATAAGCATCCATGTCTGTTTCACCCTGTTTTTAGTGTCTTAACGCAGGCTAAAAAAAAGAGAGAATAAGTTAGCAAATCGAAGAAAAACTCGCACGAAGATTGACTGTTATTAATAAAGTGTTATTATTATAATAAATGTTATTGATTATATATATATATATATATATATTTTGTCTTAATAACCGAAATCCAATAAACTAACATCCTAAGTTATTTGACAAGTTTTGAACAGTATGTAAAGACATATAGAGATCAATATTTGAAATCAGCTTAAAGGGTCTATAGTATAGGGATAAAGCTGAGTACCTTATCCTAGTAACACTATGGATACGGATCATTTTGTACTTGATACAAACGCAATGATCCAACACGTTCATGTTGGTGACATGCGAGTGAAGGTATCCTATGTAATGAGTTTGCATAAGATCAGACCACAAAATAGTAACCACTAGATGTAACTTCGTTAACTAGTTAGTTTTCTATTTCATTAGGATGACCTAGGTAACTTAGTCTTAATCCTGAGTGTATTATGAACTCCTATTCGCGAATTATTGTCCTTTGATTTGTACTGGTCAGATTGACCAAATTGTCAAGTCAATATTCTTATTATTTTGGGGACAAGATTGAGTGGAGAGCTGGAAACATAATTACACAAGATGAAATTTACTCATTCTCTACTTTAAGGGTAAGTAGATGAGTATTCCCTTAAATGGTGTCTTCGAGACTTGAACAAAGGGTCGTAGCCTCTCTATGACATGAGAGGGATTTTTATATATTGGTTAGAGTATAAATAGGTTGTTCATTAGAGGAGCATTGATATTTAAGGACTAGAGGTAACCTAGGGGTAAAAGGGTAATTTGACATAGCTGGTATTATGAACACTCGTAAAGGACTAACTTACTACTATTAATCTATATTTGTGGACACAGAAACATATCTACAGTGAGAAGAGTTCAGTTGTGAGTTTTTAGTGGAGTGTACACACGATTAACGAATATTGATTAATGTGGTTAATGAGTTTTGTTAATTAATTTTATATCGTCGTAGCTTTTTATCTATAGGTTCATTAGGTCCCTTTTCTAGCTTGTAGAGGGTAATAGAATTTATTTATATTGATTATAATTTAAAATGTTCAAATATACTTTGGAAATTAGTATAATGTTTGATCTCATACATTATAATATAAAGTTTATATATTTTAATCAAACTTTATTATATGAATTTTATTTTGGATATAAATCAAAATTAATTTATGACAAATAAAATATTTGAATGAGTTCAAATATTAGTTTAATGTGAATTGAATTTATATTAAAATTATTTATTGGTTACAAGAGAAATTTATATTTGAATATGATTCAAATTTAATTTAAGTTAAATATAAGATATTTAATTCAACTATTAATTAATTGAAGAATTAATTAATAGTTTAGATTAAAATTTTATTTAATTAAATTAATTTAAAACTATAAGATATTGGAGAGATATTCACTAAATATGATTTAAATGTAATATTAATTAAATATAATTTAATTAATTATTTATTTATTGATTGATTAATTAATTAATTAGTAGATTTAAAATTTCTATTAATTTAATATTTTTAAAATTAATAGAATCTCATGGTTCTCTCCTACTCCCTTAAGGAAAGGGGTTATAAATATGGAGAAGAAAAATAGTTTTTCTTAATCCATTATGCAAAAAGTTTCTAAACATTTTTCTGATCCCAATTGGTTTCCACAAATCAATCTCATCCTAGAGGATAGAAAGGTCTTCGATGGGTGGTGTCCCAATTTGGAGTTTTTTATGTAGATTCAGAGACGTCAAACTACGTAAGTTTTTCTTTCTCTAATCTATAATTAGAAAACATGTTTAGCCTTTAAGTTATAATATGAAAATTAGTTTCGGCATTATTTTGTCAATGTACTGGTATTTTAGAATTTTCAAATTGAATTGAGGAATGATTATATAAAATCTCCAGCTGTCATGGGTTTTTATCCCTTCAAGCTTGAGGTCTGAGTGAAGAAGATCTCATTTTCCATCTCCCCTAACTTCTAATTGCATTTATATTACTTCCATATTTTTTATTTCTTTACATTGTATTGGTTCATATTGTACAGTGAGCAAAAGATCTTTATTCTTTAATACAATGTATATTTATGCCTCTTCAATCTATCACTTCTTTATTGTTCATCTATCATTGTGTTATTTGTAGTTTAGGGTCTATGAAAGTTTCTTGATAAGAAGACCTAACTTATAACTCTTATCACATTAGCTGAGCTATTTTGATCACTTGGTCAGTGTGTATCACCAACTACCTGATAGGAGAAGTACCAAGGATATGGCTAATGCGTGAAAGGAGGAGTTTGGAGACAAACTCCACCTTGGCAAGGCAACTTCCATCATTTGTATTCCGAATGGAGAACAAGTGTGGGTACTAGGCGCCGAGAGATTGTCACCCTTAAACAAGAAGTTTTACAAGTCTTGTAAGTGAAATCTTCTAGATATACCTTGTTTACCTAGGCTTAGTCGTCTGAATCTTGAAAGGAGAGCAAGTGTGGCATTTAAAGACTCTAAGAGGAGCTCGCCTTAATCATAAGCTAGTCAAGTAAGTAATTGAATTAAGACTTTCATATAACTTATTCACCTAGCTAGTAATGCATAGATTTTCTTTCATTCCCTTTTTTGTACAAGTTAGTTTACTGTTGCATTCCATTCTCACAACCACCTTCATTAAATTACCTTTACAGATTTCTCTAGAGTACATAACTAGATATGATATAAACTTACACTCTTTTACACTGTATAATTTATTCTTTCATACTGCCTAATTGAAGAGTATATCCTAGAACTAACCTTCAATATCAATTCCCTGTGTTCGACCATAGATCATCTAGAAAAACTTGTTGTTTAGCTTACACTTGGGCAAACAATAGGAAAACTTGTATACCATGAGGAGTTAGCTAACACATGAGGAAGAGATTTATAAAAAGCATTTTGCATGTAATGATCTTGATCAATGACTCATCATGTAGATGTAAACACAAACATAAGCAACAATACTATTCCTCTAAGTCCTAAGTTAGTCAATGTTACACAAGCATGTTTTTGGCGCCATTGGTAAACACACAAGCTTTTATTTGACGCTTTTTTCCACGTCAAGTATAGTGTAGAATTTACTTGACTGTGTTTTAGTATCAAGTGTAGTGCAACTTTTACTTGACATTTTTCCACGTCAAGTATAGTTAATATTTACTTGAATCAGAAACACATTTTTATTTCGTCAAGCATAAAAATAAACAAATATTTTTTATTTCCCTCTTTTCAATAAATAAAATTATTAAAATAAACATATTGAAAATTTTACTCCCTTCCCTTCTCGTTTCATCTCCCTCTTTCTCTCCATCAAACCTTCACGTCGTTTTCTCCATCTCCATCTCCACCGACCGCTGGGTCACATATATTTCTTGTCTTTTATTTACAGTTAAGACCTAAATGTTTTGCTTATTGAAATTTTTTCTTGATGGTTTCTGTGATATATTGATGGTTCTTTATAGGAAAAACATCCCTCGTAGTTTTGCTTTTATAGAAATGGTTCCTTAGAATTTTGTCAACATGTTTATGTATGCTTCCTTGATAGTGACTTTTAGATTCTTCCTTTGTAGTTAGCTAAACATGAAGGGATTTCTTCAAAACAATTACTAGCTAGATTGACAACTAGAGTGGCTAAAAGCTGAGATTCTCGAGATACTTTTAGCCACTGTAGTTGTCAATCTAGCTGGAACAAAGGATTTGGATATTGATCTTCAAAACTAATTTCACTTCAGGTTTTTTATTGTTTATTTGTTGTGAGACTATTGGTGTTCTACTTTTCAATGTTTGTTTGTTTTGTAGGTTTAATCATTATCTAAGGTCAGTTGCCAATATTATACAAACTTCACATATATGGTTCATGTTTAACTGATCTTAGGCGTGTAGGTTTCGATAATTTTTTTATGGTTTTATTTTCTAAAGAGAAATTAGTGAACGAATATATAACAAAAATCCAACATAAAATGCATGCATGGATATTGATCATATAATAGGATAAACCAAACCCTATTATTTTACACTATTAGGTATAAACTTTTGAATTACATGCCATAGCTAAATTTTGGAATTAGGTTATATATATACTTTTTTTTATTTGGTTAAAAAAATGGGAGTTATAAAATTAGGTGAAACCTTAGTTGCCAAAAACAAAATATATATATATATATAATTGTATCGATACAACACACTTATTCAAATTAAGATTAACTTTTCGTTTATCAATTGTAAGGTGGACCGAGAGTAAGTCATTAAAATCTTCAAAAAGATAATTGGTGCCTTCGAAGTATTTTCGAATTAACGAAATAAAATTTATTTGTGAGATTATTAACCATTAATCACTAATTCCAACGCAAACAGACACACTTAATCTACACTAAAACAAAAATTGTGACAAAACATTCCATTCTCGCATAGCATAAAAAGAGAAACAATGATGTTTTTTATTGCTCATAATCAACTACATTCAAAAGCATGAATCTACATTTACATCAAAACAAAAAATGTGTTTAAATATGAAATAATAGGCTTTTAAGCCAATGGTTTTATTATTCGTATATGGTATGTTTATCTTGAAAAGTCAATCACGGTTCCTTTCTCCTCTCACCATACTTCATATTCCTTTTGTTAGCATCGCTACTTCATGCAAGTTTGATAACATCCTTTATAACAACTCTCTGATTTTTCCAGGTCTGCCAATTTCATAAAGAAAAAAAAATAATTAAAAGAAGGATAAGCACCCATCAAAACTAGAGAAAATTATTAAAGTAAGCGACCAAATTTTAGTATATATATGAATACTGCTACTAAACTCTCAATGATTGTGAGTTTGATCCAGATAAAATTTTTGTATATGAATACTACTCTAATTGAATGTTAGTCATGACTAGGATAACCTCTAATGCCATTTCATGCTCAATGCATGTAAGCAAACGATGTCTTCCCCAACGAATTATCCTCATTATGAAAATGTTTGCCAACACCACTATTAGTGCTTAAAATACAAAAGAAATATCAAAATTAACACCAAAGGACCTAAAAGCTCTTTTTTTTTTTTTTTTTTTTTTGATAAAAAAGAAAGGATAGTGTCAATCAGAGAGTCGAGCAGAATATCTCAACTAGAATGTGACATTCTTAGATATAGTCAAAACAACTATGTGAAAGGGACAATATTATGGAAGCTCATAGAAGAAAAGAACCAGAGCAAAGATCTCTCAGAATAGCATTTAGATTGACACATCAGAAACCAAAAAAATCTTAAAGGAATAAAATAGATATATTAACTTGGTCCAACAATGTAAAAGAATAAAATAGGTACTCCAAGAGTACTAGAAATTAACTCACTCGGGTTTTTCGGGGTGGAAATTTGGCTGCAGAGAGAAGCGGCACAACCAAGGTTGCAAAATTGACGAGCAGCATCCTCAGGGTTGGCATTCGTAGCGGAATTCGTAAGGGTTGATGTGGATCCTCCACCACATAAGCTAAGGATAATCAAGCAAATTACAAATGATTTCATTTTTTCTCAATTTCAATTTCTTCTTATGTTTTTTCTTCTTTTTGTTATGGTTCAAATTTATATATGGTTAAGCGCTTGATTTTATAGAAAATAAGATTGAGTAAAATTAACTATAGAGAGAAAAATAAAATTAAGTACTCTTCATCAAAACCACAAATCGAATTGAGGATGAAACAATATTCATGGCGATACTATCGAAAAACGAATGACTCACGATGACACACTGCCACGCTTCCCTTGATCACCTCACATTTTTTTTGACTAATTTAACTTCCTCTTATGGCTTAAAATGCCTTTCACGTTAAAGCCCTACCAATGTGGAAGATCTCATTTGTAGTTTACAAAATTGCCATTACACAAATTATATCTTTGACATTTTCAACCGATTATTTTTAGTTATAAATATAACAAATAGAAACACATATATAGACCTAGACCTAGACCACGTCAATTAATAGGAGTATACATTGTTATATTTACTTTTCATAATGCTTAAATCAGTAAACCTGGAAGTGATCTCTATTGTAATTGTTTGTTTATTTATTTTTCAGTAGAACATGATCCTTTACTTAATTAGCCGAGTTATTATTCGACATAAAGAATTTTATTAGTATAAAACACATAGCTCAACTGACATCTGATATGTGTTAGCGATCATGACGTTTATGACTTGAATCACTACACCCGCATCATATTCTCTCCAATTACTAATTTAATATCAAATCAATTAGTATAAAAAGAGAAAGTTGATGTCACAATTAGTATAAAAAGATATTATATTCGATCAAGGACTCATGACCTTGAATAGGCTTTATATTTTGGATTAAGTTGAGAATCACCCACATTGAAAATATATTTTTGTTAAAGAAATCAACAATGAATTATAGAATTACAAAAAACGTATGGAGAAATCGACGTACATATCTATGTGTGGTTTACTAACAGTGTCTTAGCTACATCTACGAGATAGAGAAGACACATGTTTTGGAGAGAATCTTTTCTTAGTACAAATTAAATTGTGCCTCTATACTTTGTTGTTCGTAACACCACATGTAACAAATTCAAGGCATTTTATCAATTTGTATATGTTTCAATTACTTTACTTCCACAATCCAATTCATGTATGGTATGAAAGGCTATAGCTCATGTAGTTATGATCTAATTTGATGATTAAGTTAGAAATTAAGTATCTTAGCCTCTCAAGGTTTGCTATTTTATATACATTTTTCATTTTATTATAACTAATAATTTTCACTCTTTTATATGGTTGCGTTATAAACAATAAAAAAATATTTTAGTATTTTAATATTTTATTGTTTTTATACTTCATTTTTCAACAATTTTAATATTTCATATTAGAACGAATATCGAAAAAAAAGTTTATTCAAAGTTAAGATAATGGACAAAAGGCATAAAATTATATTTAAAAGAAAACTACGAATTCAAAACCACAATAGTTTTTTTTTTTTTTTTGGTGTAGACACCCTAAAGCTTTATAATTAATTATATTTTAAAAAATCAAAATAGTTTCATTTTTTTAACAATAAATGGGAACAAATTGAAACACAAATTTGAGTACTACATAATCTATTTTACTTGACACTAGTTAGCTTTACAAAAAAAATGTCAAGTATTGAGCATTTTCAAAAAAAACGTCAAGTATAGTTTCAAAAAAGTGGAATTTTTTGAAGTATTTTACATTAACTTTTACTTGACGTTTTTTTCACATCAAGTACAAGAGAGATTTGATTTGACGTTTTATTCGCGTTAAGTAGTATAACAAAATTTTACTTGACGCAAACAAAACGTTAAGCATAGTTTGAAGAAAGCAAAATTTTCATGAAATTTTTTGAATTTTTTACGTTACCTTTTATTTGACGTTTTTTTCCACGTCAAGTATAATGTAGAATTTACTTAACGGTGTTTTAGTATCAAGTATAGTGCAACTTTTACTTGACATTTTTCCACGTCAAGTATAGTTAATATTTACTTGAATCAGAAACACATTTTTATTTTGTCAAGCATAAAAATATAAAAATATTTTTTATTTCCCTCTTTTCAATAAATAAAATTATTAAAATAAACATATTGAAAAATTTCCTCCCTTCCCTTCTCGTTTCATCTCCCTCTTTCTCTCCACCAAACCTTCACGTCGTTTTCTCCATCTCCATCTCCACCGCCGCCGGGTCACATATATTTTTTGTGTTTTATTTACACTTAAGACCTAAATGTTTTGCTTATTGAAATTTTTTCTTTGATGGTTTCTGTGATATATTGATGGTTCTTTGTAGGAAAAACATCCCTCGTAGTTTTGCTTTTATAGAAATGGTTCCTTAGATTCTTGTCAACATGTTTATGTATGCTTCCTTGATAGTGACTTCTAGATTCTTCCTTTGTAGTTAGCTAAACATGAAGGGATTTCTTCAAAACAATTACTAGCTAGATTGACAACTAGAGAGGCTAAAAGCTGAGATTCTCGAGATACTTTTAGCCACTGTAGTTGTCAATCTAGCTGGAACAAAGGATTTGGATATTGATCTTCAAAACTAATTTCACTTCAGGTTTTTTATTGTTTATTTGTTATGAGAATATTGGTGTTCTATTTTTCAATGTTTGTTTGTTTTGTAGGTTTAATCATGATCTAAGGTCAGTTGCCAATATTATACAAACTTCACATATATGGTTCATGTTTAACTGATCTTAGGCGTGTAGGTTTCGATAATTTTTTTATGGTTTTATTTTCTAAAGAGAAATTAGTGAACGAATATATAACAAAAATCCAACATAAAATGCATGCATGGATATTGATCATATAATAGGATAAACCAAACCCTAGCATTTTACACTATTAGGTACAAACTTTTGAATTACATGCCATAACTTAATTTTGGAATTAGGTTATAGCCAAATTTTGGGGTTGCGTGACACACCAATATTGACATTTCCTTATGTTCATATAGTATCATAAAGTCAATCCCAAAATGACTCTTCCTCTCTCCGTTCTTCATTAATTCATGTCGTGTTTTTTTAGCATCTTTGAAAGCTTGAGTTCATACAATCTCTCTCACTTGGTTCTCATCAGCAAAAAGGAAAAAGCTGAATATATTTAACAAAAGCAATGAATTCGGAAATTACTAAAAGTTAAATCAAGCTCAAAATATAAAAACTAAAAGTGCAACGTTCTGGAACTCCTAAGAATCGAATAGAAACTATATCTTCATTTGTTTTCAAAAAGTACTAGAAATCGAGCGATAAGGGATATGAGACAATGTAAATTCGTTGGACTTAGAATCATAATACATATAGTTTCTGTTTTTTGAGATGATAATATTGCAAACAGACTCACTTGGCGCACCAGTGTATCTCAACCAGCTGGTTGACAAACATAGCATAATTCCTCACTAAAAAATTTAGTATGTGATAATTTTTTTGTAAAAGATTAAAATATACTTTTTTTTTATTTGGTTAGAAAAATGGGAGTTATAAGATTAGGTGCAACCTTAGTTGCCAAAAACAAGATATATCTATATATATATAATTGTATCGATACAACACACTTATTCAAATTAACATTAACTTTTTGTTTATCAATTGTAAGGTGGACCAAGTGTAACTCATTAAAATCTTCAGAAAGATAATTGGTGCCTTCGAAGTATTTTCGAATTAACGAAATAAAATTTATTTGTGAGATTATTAACCATTAATCACTAATTCCACCGCAAACAGACACACTTAATCTACACTAAAACAAAAATTGTGACAAAACATTCCATTCTCGCATAGCATAAAAAGAGAAACAATGATGTTTTTTGCTCATAATCAACTACATTCAAAAGCATGAATCTACATTTACATCAAAACAAAAAATGTGTTTAAATATGAAATGATAGGCTTTTAAGCCAATGGTTTTATTATTCGTATATGGTATGTTTATCTTGAAAAGTCAATCACGGTTCCTTTCTCCTCTCACCATACTTCATATTCCTTTTGTTAGCATCGCTACTTCATGCAAGTTTGATAACATCCTTTATAACAACTCTCTTATTTTTCCAGGTCTGCCAATTTCATAAAGAAAAAAAATACAATTAAAAGAAGGATAATCACCCATCAAAACTAGAGAAAATTATTAAAGTAAGCGACCAAATTTTAGTATACATATGAATGCTGCTACTAAACTCTCAATGATTGTGGGTTTGATCCAGATAAAATTTTTGTATATGAATACTACTCTAATTGAATGTTAGTCATGACTAGGATAACCTCTAATGCCATTTCATGCTCAATGCATGTAAGCAAACAATGTCTTCCCCAACGAATTATCCTCGTTATGAAAATGTTTGCCAACACTACTATTAGTGCTTAAAATATAAAAGAAATATCAAAATTAACACCAAAGGACCTAAAATCTCTTTAATTTTTTTTTTTTTTTTTTGATAAAAAAGAAAGGATAGTGTCAATGAGAGAGTCGAGTAGAATATCTCAACTAGAATGTAACATTCATAGATATAGTCAAAACAACTATGTGAAAGGGACAATATTATAGAAGCTCATAGAAGAAAAGAACCAGAGCAAAGATCTCTCAGAATAGCATTTAGATTGACACATCAGAAACCAAAAAAAACTTAAAGGATTAAAATAGATATATTAACTTGGTCCAACAATGTAAAAGAATAAAATAGGTACTCCAAGAGTACTGGAAATTAACTCACTCGGGTTTTTCGGGGTGGAAATTTGGCTGCAGAGAGAAGCGGCACAACCAAGGTTGCAAAATTGACGAGCAGTATCCTCAGGGTTGGCATTCGTAGCGGAATTCGTAAGGGTTGATGTGGATCCTCCACCACATAAGCTAAGGATAATCAAGCAAATTACAAATGATTTCATTTTTTCTCAATTTCAATTTCTTCTTATGTTTTTTCTTCTTTTTCTTATGGTTAAAATTTATATATGGTTAAGCGCTTCATTTTATAGAAAATAAGATTGAGTAAAATTAACTATAGAGAGAAAAATAAAATTAAGTACTCTTCATCAAAACCACAAATCGAATTGAGGATGAAACAGTATTGGGATTGACTTTCAACCTGCGTCTTGCAATAGATTTCATCACCACACATCACACAATGAATACATAACAAACATTAGTTCAACAACCAACATTTAGCACAAAACAACGTAATAACACAACATTGAGATCACTTGATTTCAAAACAATACAACAATACAAATACTTAGAAGATACTTCTTTTTTCTGTAAAGAACATAACATGCATAACATTTCAAAATGTTCATGAAAACCATTTACAAAAATACTCATTTTATATATGAAAACCATTCATCGAAATACAGTTTTACGAGTGAGAATCACCCACAAACGATTCATTTATCATGATCACTTCACAAACAATTATTTATTCTTAAGGATCACTCACAAACAATCAATCAGCCTCCAACCTTTCTTCTTTGCTTTCAGCTTCCTCTTTTCACCAAGGGGTCCCTTCAACCAGTCATTCATCAGAATGGTAGCATCTAATCCCCTCCTTCTTTCGGCCTTTAGTCTTATTTATAGCGACCTTTCACATCTATGGATCATTTTTGCGCTTTACACGAGTCACCCTTCCATTTCTCTGCACTATGGAGTCAACTCAGACTCGACATGTAAGTCTTATGTCAGTTACAAATTGACACTTCCCTTGAGAAGCCAACCTTATCTCCTTGGAAAGGTAAACTTCTTTTCTTCTGAATTCTTTCTCGGAAAGCCACATAACATTAACTTCGCCTTAGCAGGTTGTCCAATCACCCTATACAAATGTTCGTCCTTTTAACAGAACGTCTTCCTTATCGCGATCGTACTTAGGTGTACGTATTTCTCCTTGCATCACCACACCCAATTCCTAGTTGTTAGCATTTATCCTATGCTTCTTCCTCACTAGCTAAACCTTTTTGCATCACTTACTTTAACGTGGTGGTACTTTGGCTCACATGCTTCTCTTCACATCATCTTTTGTCCAATTGCATTATTCCTTGTAGAACACCTCTTTCTTACACATAGTCAAAATTACCTTCCTAGACGGAATTCGCCTTTAACAAGACTCCCTTTTGGATCAGTGTCTCGTAGTTCTATTTGCTACTTGTTGTTTATTATGCAATATACGCTATGTGCAAAAATCATTTGTCGATATGTCATGTGAGGCTCTAATAATGTGACTAAGATGGTGTCTAGGTTAGGATTATGCGATAAAAGGTGCATGTCCTACTTATGCATTGCTAAATACATGATGATGAACGTTTATGACGAATTTTCCTCTTTTTCGCCCAAGTGCAAGAGACGAAAGAGGTTTCCTAGTAAGTCTAGGGTCGAATACGAAATTAGTTTTCTAAATAATCTATCTCGCGTCTTAATTATCTTATGTAGTTAAGTATATGGTATAAATTTATGCAAAGTATGATTTTCTTAACTATTTACACTACGATGCGAATAAGAACAGCAAGGTGGATATAGGGTGACATGGGATGAAATATGAACTCAGTGCTTATTAAGAAAAGCAACTTCTCGGTGCTTTCGCCACACATATCTTACATATCTGTGAAATACCGCTAGGATCTTTGGCGACACCATTGTATTGCTACAATCTTCTTGCCGTATGGTTAGCAAAACATGGGTCATCACGCGTCAAGCGATAACAGTCAATGCTTTATCTTTTCTCGAAAGGGAAAAGGTTATATTGATGGTTGTATTTAGTTAAGTATAGCATGGAAGGCATTCAACCAAGGTCTATAATGTTAAAACATGCTATATTATGCAAACAATTAACAAAGCATGCAATGAATGGACAGAGAAAGAAATATAAGAGAATGATTGAAGGAAAACATCAACCTCATAAATAAAACTTTAGGTCTCTCAACCATTGAGTCAATATTACAATTTAATGTTAACAAAATACAAAAATGAAACACAGAAAAAGATATAAGTCACAGAGTACGAGTGTTCATATTTTTTGGCTCTGATTTTTTCCTTTACACTAAGGAAAAAAAGGTTGAGGGAATCTCTCTCCTTTTCAAACTCTCACCTAAAACAGATAAAGGTTGTTCGTAACCCCTTGACCATCTTCGTAGTTAGCTTAGGATTAAGATTAAGCTACCTAGATCATCTATAATCAAAATAGTCAACATTATACAATAAATGGTATTATAACGTAAAAGTGAATATTTCATGGTTCAGGCTTATGTAAACTCTTTACATGGGATACTCCCACTTTCATGTCTCTACATTAACAATTCAGGATCACATCATTAGTACTAACTACAAAGTGGGCCACATCCATAGTGTCTCCAAAATAAGGTGCCCAATCAATTCATATATTGTATACAGCTTAGGTTATAGACTCTAACTTGATCCATGTTTATGTCTCTACATAAAGTTTAAGTTTACTGATCAAGACAGCCTTGAGGCCAGTCCTTAAGGGAAAAATCTATCTACTCACTCTATAATGGGTAGGAGTGATTTCATCTTGCACCATATGTCTCTAGCTATCCATCTGGTCTTACCCTTAAAATGGAAGGTTTATTGTGTTAGCGTTGATGAGTTGTCATCACCTATGTAGATCTAAAGATAGTCTCATGAGAACGGAAGTTCATAATTGGCTTAGATTAAGTTACTCATGTCATCTATAATTGAAATTGTAAGTTTTATATAATAAACGGTGTTATAACATAAAGGTGAATATTTCATATTGTTCAGTTTTATATGTAAACTCTTTACATGGAATACTGCCACTTTCATGTCTCTACGTGAACAATTAAAGATCACATCGTTAGTACTAACTACAAAGCAGGTTGCATCCACAATGTCCTCAAAATAAGATGCCCAACCAATTCATATACTATATATTGTTTAAGGTTATATACTCGAACTTGATCCATGTTTATATTTCTACAAAAAGTTCAAGTATACTCAAGATAGCTTCGGGACCTTATTTTATTGAATTCAAGATTGTAATATTCAATTTGACTGATAATTTCTCAGTAACAACTTTATTGGTTAAAATATGATTTTAAATTGCATACTACGAGTTTTATGACATAAATACCAACATGATGATGTGTTACAAGTTTTTTAATTCAAATTCAAGTGTAAACTTTGATTAGGTTCCTAGTGATTCCAAGGTCGAAGACAAAAAAAGTTGTTTCCTTTTGTAATGTATTTGAGTCGGCGTTTTGTGATTCAACTACAATTATTTAGAAACAGGTTGTGTTATAAATTAAATTAACTACTGCCCTGATGAGACGTGGTGGATGTGTAAGATAAATAGTCAATCAATCACTTTTAACTCAACAAGCATTGGATTGTAGGAAACGTATATGATTAAATATGGTTAAAATGTTTTGCGTCAATCCCTCAAACAAAATATAGATAACAGTCACACGTCCAATTACTAACTAAGGCAAGCTATTTTTTTGGCGCCTTAATGCCACAAATATTCTATTTAGAGATATAAATGATATATCAGTTCACAACAACAATAAGCTTATTTCTACATTAGTTCTATGTTTGTTTAACTTGATGTCAACCCGTTACTCCTTCAAAGTTAGCTACCCTTTACTTGAATTGTTCATTCAATGAACTCAAGCAATTAACTTTTACATAGGTTAAACAAAATGAAAGTTATCCATGCTTATTTTGCAGGAGTGAATCCAACTTCCTAACTCATTAACAAATTTCTCTTTTCATATAAGTAGAACGAAAAAAGATGAAGTTGTAATAGAATTAAACTGAAGTGATCATACTAATAATAAGAATTTTTCAACAATATCAAAATCTCTAATACAATCATTAAATGGAAGTGAAATGAGATACAAAAAATGGTAAAGATTAAGTCGTGGATCACAATTTCTTGCGTTCCTTGGTTGCTTGATGGCTGCTATATAAGGCTTCAATGACTGATAGGTGCACAAATAGAGAAGAAGATGGTGATTTGAGAAATAGTAAAGGTTCGATTGTTGAGTGTGTGCATCATAAATATCGTCCGTTTTGCAACGGCTATTTGCACGTACGCTTTGTGTGATCCACCCACCATTAGGAAGACTCGCCATTTTTGGTTCTCAGCACCTTACTCTTCTACGTGATGGATAACCATCATGCATTCATTTCTCACCGAGTTTGCCGCATTGACTCCATGCTTGATGACAAAGCTTCACTTTGCCTATGTGCTGAAGTGTTTGAAAGTTACACTTTAGACAATTAATTTCTCTTTTTCTTTGAATCATGCAATGAACAACAAAAAAATGTTGTAGTTTCTAGGATTTTGAGCACTGTCTTAGATCACAAGATTGCATAATTTCTAAGTTTAATTAGTTGATGTGTTTTCTACTATTTATCCTTAGTTATCTTGAACAAAGAGCACCAAATATTAATATACATTGCAGAAGAACTTTAGATTTTAAAAGTTTATATTAATACTCTTAAACACTGTATCATTTAGGAAAGACTAATTTGAATGAAAGGTAAAATGGAGAAGGCAAAGGTGTGGAATCAGCGAAAGCGAGTCTTTTCACCAACTTTTCCCACCAAAGTAAAATGGATAACAATAGCGTGGAAAGATCCATCGTGCAATTGCACGCAAAAATAACTTTATGTAAACAAATTAAAGGGGCAAGAAAATAGAAAAGAAACAAAAACGATAAGGATTTCTTTTGTATATGGATTTGGTAAAGAAAAGGGAAGTGAATAAAATAACAGAAGATTTGGGTTTGTGGTTTTTTGTTATTATTGTTATTTTGTTGTTTACATCAACTAAAATTAATTTAGTATAAGCTTTTGTTTAAAATAAACTAAAATAAAGCATTTAACTTTTTGCATCCAAAAAAAGGAGAAGAAGGATCAATAAATTTATACCATATTGACTCGCCTCTTCTTTTGAATTGAGTCTATTGTGGGTTAATGTCAACCATTTTAGTTATTATTTATTTCCACCTTTATTTTATTTTATTTTATTTTATACTCATCGTTTAACATATAATAAATTTGTAGGCCCTCTCTCACGACCATATACCTAATTCATGTCTTTTATATATTCTTGAAATTGAGGTGTAGATGCGTGATAACTTGTAGAAGTACAAATTGCTATAACTTTCTCTTGATAGAATAATGAGACTAAAATGCGTAGCTTATTATGTAAATTCATAAAAATTGAGAAATGTACTTTACATAAACACTCATGTTTGTTTCACCTTGTTTTTAGTGTCTTAATGCATAATTTGAATAAAAAAAGACTGGTGAATCATAGAAGAACTCACATAAAGTCTATGTGAGAAGATCTTTTCAGAATGCAAGAAGAGATTCGCTAGAAGACAAAAGTGATAGATGAAGTTGATGTGACTTGACACAAACTGCTTTCGGCGCTGACACATTTAGGAGAATAGAATTAAGTTTTCCACCCGAATTTGCCTATAAAAATTAAGGACTTCATCACCATCAAATAGAGTGTGATGTCTAGATGGGCCAAAAGATAGAAGGTTGGTTGAGAGAAAAGTCAAATGCTCGTACCAACTAGCCCAAATCCTAGAGAGTGGTGGAAAGGACTAGCCTTTCCACCGTTTATAAAGTCATTCTTCCTCTTCTTCGATCAGCCATTGAGTGGAAGGTTGAGCTCTTAGTGAAGAAGATCACATCTTCCATTCCCCTGTAACTTGTATTATTCATCTCTATTCCTTCCATTTTTGTATTTATATTAGAGATCTTTTTAAAATATAATAAAATGGCAAAATACGTACAAGGTATAAAACAATTTTAAAATTGGAAAAAACAAAAACAATTTTAAAATTGGAAAAAACACACAGACTCACAATGAAAAATACTAAAAATGACAAATTTTTAATTTTCATCTACATAATAATCGTTTAGATTTGGCTATTATTTCCTACACGATGGTTTAGATTTGATCATTTAGATTTCGAGCCAAATTTAAACTAAAATTTTCATAATTTTTTGGTATACGACCGTTTAGGTTTGATCGTTTAAATTTGGATAGTCAAATCTCAACGATTTTTTTCATGATTTTTTGGTACATGATCGTTTATATTTGGAACACACTTGTTTATATGTGAAAAATGATCGTTTAGATTTGGTACACAATCGTTTATATTTGAAACATGATCGTTTGAATTCTGCTACCTACATCTAATTAGTTTTTTTAAAGATTTTTTTGTACATGATCGTTTAGATTTGACTATTTTGGTACACGATCATTTAGATTTGGCTATCCAATATCCCAACGATTTTTTTCATGATCTTTTATATTTGGAACAACCAACGAACATTGTGAAAAAAACTAGATCTTTTATATTTGATACACGATCTTGAACCAAATAACAGTTTGAAAAAAAAATAAAAGAAAACTACATAAGAATAAGAGAAAAAGATGGTGGAAAGAAAAAAATTCGCAGAAGAGGAAGAAAAGGAAGCACAAGCCTTGAACATTTAAAAAAATGACCCGTTTACGAGCTTTTTCATTTTGTTATATGGACCATAAATATTTTATCGATTTGTTATATTTGTGAAAATTAAGCTTTATATTATTTGAATTTTATAATCTCGGTAAGTTATTTCTTTTTATCTTATTCTAATTTCAATAAATTTCGTATCTCCTACTAAATTCAACTTTGTTTTTTAATCTAAATATATACACACTATATACAATTAATGTAAATTTCTTTTATAATTTGAATAATTCAATTTTATTAGAAAACATTGATTTATATAAAATCTTGTGTGTGAGCTAGTAAGGAGGTTCAATGGACCTACGAATTAAAAGCTCTATTAATGGTTCAAGATTAATTAACTGAACTATTTAATTTGATTTTCTAAAACATGCATTTTCAAACCGTTGTGCTCAAAGTTTAGCTTTTCAGTATATGCAAATCATCTTATAAATAACATATAAGCTTCTAAAACATTTGAACTCTGTAATAATTCTCTTCAATAAATAATTCTTTGTTTCATGAAATGATTCTTTATTCGTTATATATCTTGAAACTCAGTCACATTATAAGCTTGATAACTCAATATTAGCTTGTTTGATAAACTTGGTCATGATATTATAATGCCTGAACTCGATCAAGGTAACAGAGTCAAATCAATACAATTTTGCTTGAACTCAATGGTAGATGGCGTGCATGGTGAATACAACCATGTACCCCTGTTACTCTATGTGAAAGGGGGCACATGCTTCCACTGGCCCATTAATTAATCTGTCCTTGGCTACATGTTATGGATTATGGTATTCTGTTAACTTTGTCTATTAGGGTTTTACCTACATAGGAGTCTTTCAAGATCATCGCCTTTCATAGATTTATGATTGTGTGCGTTCGACGAGACCACCAATCTGTCATGAATAGAATTATGAGTGGTTTGACAAGATCACTTATAGCCTGACATCATAGGTGTTTCTTTGGATTCACCAACAAATGAGAGTGCTCCTAAGGGCTCACTAGATTGCATGTGTTCGGGAGCACGATAGTTTTGGGTACCACCTTAAGAGGCTCTAAAGGGAAGTTTAACAGACAACTGGAGGGACTAGTAGTGGGTCCCTTACTAGGTATATTTTGCATAATCACTCTTTCCGTAATATCTCATTGGTTGGTGTGTTCTCTTGTTGGAACAACATATAAATGTTACTTGGGACTTAGTCATGGTAATCTAACATCTTGGTAACGTAACTGCAATACATCACTAAGTAGGTTCACTGAAGATCTGGCTGAGTACGAACTGCCTCTGGAAAGCCGATGATCAGGCAGGCAACTTACTCGTAAACTAGGTCTCATTCTCTCTAGAAGTGACTCATTCCATCAAGTAAGGGAATAAGGAAGAACCCTAAAATAGATAACGTATTGTGCTCACCATGTCTTTCTATATTGCATGGTTCATTCTAAGCAATACGTCATGGGTCATGATCATAGCATAAAGTGCCCACTATGCACCTTTTTATCGCGTGAAGCCTAAATCATCATTGAATCCAATTTTTCCTACTAATTGTCCAAGTGTAAGCGAAGCAGAAGGTTTACTTGGGTGATCCAGGGTCGAACACGAAAAATTGTTTGGAGATATTATTTCTAAGGTGTTACTCAAACGTTAAGTATTATGATGTTTAAGGTAAACGAATATACATAAAATAAAACTAAAGTTAATTAGAATCAAATTAAAAATCGTCGTTTTAAGTCCGCCCATCCTTGCAAAAGTTTACGCTCGTCCTTTGATCTATACCAATTCAATGTCACTTCATCAACGCTAACTACAGCCACTGTCATTTTCTTCGAGTCAGTCAATTTGTGGATTTAGAAGTACTGATCGGCTCTAAATAACCAAGAGTCTGGATTGTTGTCACTAAAGACCGACATCTCAACCATCTTGAACTTGCTTCGACCATTTAAATGTTCCTCTCCTTTAGTTTTGTTAATTCTCACTGCTGGCTTGGTCTCTTTCATTTACATATCACATCCTTCAAGAATAATTTCAATTGGACATCCCTTACTTGACGATCCTTCCATCCCCTAGGTCATCATTGATTTCTCCTTCACCATTCCTTCGATGTACTCAACAATAATTGTTGTTGTTGTCATTGTTATTTTTTCGCCCGGATGCCTAATAGTGGCAAATCCATAAATTTTATACATGGGGGCACCAGACACTATATAATAAACACACTAAAAAATGCTTAAAAAATATCTTAATGTTTCACTAATGCTCCAATAACATTCACTACATTTGTAGCAATAAAGAAAAACCGACAATTTCCACATGATTTTTTGTAATGTAAATATGTGAATTTAAAATTTGCATAAAAAAATAAAGAATAATACATTTTCATGAAATATTGTTGAGAAAGTGGAAGTTTGGATCACCGACTTTGTTGCATTTTTTTAAAAAAAATTGTTAGATAAAAAATGAGGGCTAGAAAATAAGTTAGATTTTTATCTTAGATGAGTTTTTTCTTTTTTTCTTTTTAAAAAAATTATCTTCTTTTTAGGAAATCTAATTATCTTCCTCCTAGAAAATCAAAATTTAGAAAGAAAAATTAAATTATTTTTATTTTAGGAAATCATTGAAACTTAGGAAGAAATTTGATATTTGAAGAAAAATATTATTGATATTCGAAGAAAGAAGATTATTGAAATTTGAGAAAAGAAAATATTGATGTTTTGAATAAAATTTATTTTATGATAATTTTGTAAAAAATTTGATATTTGAGAAAAGAAAATTGGTGATATTTGAAATAAAAACTATTTCGTAAAAATAATTGCAGTAAACAAAATTTGAACTTACAAGCAAAGAATTGTGCACGGGACACATAAATAAAATTTAAGCAAAATGAAGCTAAATTTAATATATATTGTAATTTAACGGTCGAAAATTAATATTAAAATATAAAACCCGATATCGTATGGCAAGTACCAGAGGCATGATGCCCAACCTTTGGATGCTCTTAGTCATGGATGATAAATTCTCTTGGATCGCCGGAAGTTTGTGCAGCTCCCCTCTTATTCCATAAATGTTCTGATCGAATGCTTCAAGTTTTTCTTCAATCCGTTTCTGTGCCTTTGCGATTCGTTTTGGAGGTAATTAAGCTGATACCAATATGATAGAACACCAAAGTTGCATAAACTTTGGGATTACAAGAAGAAATATATAATCTCAATTTGCGATTGATAATTGCAAAGAAACTACTCTCTGCCTTGAGACCTTTCCTCTCTCTCAAGGACGAAGTTCTGCAGAAATCCTTCACAAAATCATCCACCCTCCCCCTTCCCCTAACTTCTCTATTTCACTCATTTTTCTCTAACTGTGATCCCCCACCCTTAGTGCTCACTCCCCCACTCGCTCGTTTTCTATCCGTCTTCCCTCTCCTACTGATTTGCTAATAGAAGAATGGAAATTTCTAAAAAAATTCATACTGATTTGCTTTATTTGAAATAGATAACTTCTTAAAAATCGAAACAGTATTTACTACCTTTCCCTATATTATTTAAGCACAGTCATTGAAATAGTATTTATTACTTTAGCTTGCCATGTAGCGTTCGTACCAAATTATTTTTTCTATTAGATAGCGTTACTGTGTAGGGTTTTTGGTCAATTTGCTATCTTCATGGGGTGTTCTGTTCATTTTTGCTATCTTCTTTTCCTTGGCTGCTTATTTGACTCTAAGTGCTCTATTCGAGCTCCAATTGAAACTCACCAAACATGTCCCAAAAGCTTCTCAAACTTGATCATCTCAACAAAGCACATTTAAATGAAAACTTGATAGTTATCAAAAAAGAGCAGAACATTTAAATGTAAAATCTTAGGAACTAACATCATTCAGGTCAATAGAAGATTGCCCATTTATAGATCAGATATCTATGAGCTTAAATGAACAGTTTTAGATTTATGGAAAACATTTTAAACCACATGTAGAAAGCGATATATGATTGTTTTTAATTTAACCATCATCCATGAGAAAATTTTATTTAAAAGCCCACATTGATGTCATTTTAGTAAGCTGGAAGTGTGATCATAGGCCTGGCTTAAAATGATTTTTTTGGCAACAAGTTTATCATAACACTCTTCAATCCCAAACCCTTGATTTAATGTCACAGTACAGGAAGGATCACCTGAGAGATGACTGTCACATAATACTCATTCGATGCCGAGAGAGTGGTGACTTTCAGAAATGCCATAAAAATAATCCATCATCGTATTCTATATATGATGACACACGATACAACGACGGTTTATAACATTCAATCCTACGTCTACAATAATGTCAATTCATAACAACGTAACTAACATCTAAAACCAAAATTATTGTAACGAACACATTTTGATGGGAGATGAGAAAGTTTAGCCCTCTCCTGATCGCCTTCCCCTAGTAGTAGTTTGGGACATCCATCGATCACCAAATCATCTAATTTGGTTAATCGTTGTATGGCCTCTCTCGAAGGTAACTCTTTCAAATTTTTGCATTCGAGGAAAACCAATGTTGCCAAACATGTAAGGTTTCCCAACCATTCTGGTAGAACTTCAATGTCATCAAAATCTGCAATCTTCAAAACCTTCAAGTTGGTCAGATGCTGAAGTTGTTGGGGAAGTTGGGTTGTTTCACTACCACTTGACCCATCATCAGTCAACTCAAGTTCAACAAGCTGAGAAGATAAATGTATGAAGGGACTAAATTCATAGTTTTGCATACATCCACCAATTCTCAATTTTTTCAAGTTAGTGAGCTTACCAAATTCATCTGGCAATCTTTTCAACCCACGAATGTCTAAATGATACAAGTTGTACAAATTTTGCACATTTAGCATTAAATTAGGACACCCATCGATGGCCAAATATTCAATGGAGTAGCACCCTTCTAACCCACTTGGCAATTTTGCCAATTGATGACATCCAGAAAGAATAAGTTCTTTTAGACATCCAAAGCGATTTGATGCAAAAACCGTTGCTTCATCCCATTGTTGTAGCTTCTTCAACCCACAAATATGAAATTTGTTCAGCTGAGGAAAAGCAGAAGAATTTCTGTCGTTACAGTCAACTCCATAGAACTCACTGCCTATACTTCTCACACTGTTCATTGAAATAATCTCAAGTTTCTTCAAGTTGGGCAACTGTCCAAGCATAGGAAGCACTTCACATCTTCCACAATCAACCAAACGTATCTCAACTAAATTTTCAACAAAAATATTATTATTCAAAACTCTTCCTTGGAAGCCTCTAATGTCCAATGACTGTACGTTTTTGTGTGGCTGAAGTCCTTCCAACACTTGTTTGTTATCATCTTCATCATATTCTCCTCTATCATAAAGATTTAGAAACCATTGAAAGATTAGATGACGTAAATACTTCTTTTCCACCAATTTTGCAGCCATAGCCTCGTCTTTATTTTGCACATTTTGTAGATTTTTAAGAGTTAGTGTACCTTTGAGGTCTTTTAACGGTCCAAGCTCATCAATTTTACAACCCTTCTCAAGTCCAACTACAAACTCAGATAGTGTTTGAAGATGAATCATGTTGCCCATATGTGAAGGCATTTGTCCCATATCAAAAAATTTCTTAAATTCTAAATGTCTCAAATTAACCAAGTTCCTCAAATTCTTCGGCAGATCACATTCAATATATCCAAGTTTTAGCGTTTGTAAATTATAAAGTGCACAAATAGAATCTCGAAGAAGCTTGTTTATATTACAGTTTG
The DNA here is from genome assembly GCF_000004075.3 of Cucumis sativus. Classification (NCBI taxonomy): domain Eukaryota; kingdom Viridiplantae; phylum Streptophyta; class Magnoliopsida; order Cucurbitales; family Cucurbitaceae; genus Cucumis; species Cucumis sativus. Next base: position 8,696,911 of record NC_026659.2, read on the forward strand.
AAATATCAAGATATCTCAAATGTATCAATTTGTCCATAATAGTCGACAAGGTATTAGTGTCAAACCATTTTAAGACTAACACACGCAAACAAATAATGTCAGTCTGAATTTTATGAAAAGCTTCTTCATTCTCGCAAATTAATGTGCGCAACTTTCTTGTACTTTTTCCATTCCAACTAATAGGATTTGAGTCCATCTTATGATGATTTGAAATTGCACAAGCAATATCATGCATTAGATCATGAATCTTAAAGGTGACAATTCTTCCATCATATTTAATGGCATCTTCAAATAAGGAGCGAGACAATAAAAAGTTAAGATACTCTTCTCCTATGTTCTCCATTGTCAAGTTTTCTCTTTCTTGTTCGGGTTGAATAAATCCTTCGGCTATCCACATTTGGATTGCTTCATCTTTATCAAATTCATAATCTTGAGGAAAATTTGAGCAGTAAGCAAAACATTGCTTCAATGCAGAATGAGGGAGAGACTCTACACTTAATTTTAATATGGACAAAACAAAATCTTTGTCCTCTATTGAAATATTTCTCGCAAAGCTTTCAATTTTTGCCATCCAACTCTCAGACCCACCTTCTTCAAACTTTACTGCCCCACCTAAAACTTTTGCAATGAGTGGTACACCACCAATTTTTCTAACCAAAATATTTTTCGTATTCTCCAACTTTGAATTCATCTGCAGCTGATTTGCATTTGCACTTTTTTTTAACAACGCCCAACAATGATCATCCGATAATTTTTTTAGATGATAAATGGGAACTGTCTTCACCATGGTCGCTACTTCTACACTCCTTGTGGTCACCATAATACTATTTCCAGATTTTCCAGCAATATATTTCAAATTGCCAATAAGCTCGTCCCACAAGCAATTCTCTTTATCCCAAACATCGTCAAGCACAAGAAAATACTTTTTTCCTTGCATCTCCTCTCGGAGTCGATTAAGCAAGGCCTCCCTGGAGTTCAAACCACTACTAGTATTCGTTAAACCTTGAAAGATTGCTTCCAAAATTTTCATCACAATAAATGGTTTAGACACACAAACCCATACAGTTTTATCAAAATGTCCTTTAATGGCATCATGATTGAAAACCATCTTGGCCAAAGTTGTTTTTCCAAGACCACCCATTCCAACAATGGATATCACAGAGATATGATCTTCATCGGTAGAGTCAATCACCAATTTTAGTATCTCCAAGACTTCAGCTTCCCTTCCTTCAACTTCAAAGTCAAGAATTGAGGTTGTCTCCCGAATCTGATTAAGTGCAGCCTCTGATTCTGTGGTGGATTCATCACCAACTAGTCCTAAAGGACTTGCCTCACAGTAATGTTCGTATAAAGTTTTGGTAATCTTCTTCATTTTCTTGGCCATCTTGAGACCAAACAAAAAGGAATTTTTGGATGGTGAGATAGAATCACGTACCTTTCTAAGTTTACCAGTTTGCTCCACAGTTTGTCGAATTTGTTCATAAACAATCTCATCTAACAAATCATCAGCTTCATAGATAATATCATGAAGTTCTTCCACCCATAACCCAACAGAATGATGGTGTGATTTCTTTGTGTTAATGTCTGCTAAGATTGTTTGCGCTTTGAGTAACCACTTTTTCAAGTGGGACAACTCCTTCTCCAAACCCCATGCCAAACTAATTTGCTCTGCTCCAAAGTTCACAATCTTCTTCAAAACTTCCTGAACAGCAAAAGTCCATAAAAATTCAGCCATGTTTCTTTGGTTTTTGTGCCCTCTGATTTCCAAAACACTTCAATGTTGAAGAGGAAATGCAAAAGTGAAGAGACCAAATTAGTAGATAAATAATAAAAAAACAAAATAAAGTATTGTATAGGGAACTCATGGTTTGTTTGTCACTCTATTTTTTGGATTTAAAATTTGAAGTAAAGTCCTCTCATTCCAACTCTCTTGAGCTTAAACAAAAAAAACTAAATCAATTTAATATATAGCAACATTTTAAAAAATTTGTAAATATAGCAAAATTTATCAAATTCTATCAATGATAGAAGTCTATCACCGATAGACCATGTTGTAAATATTGGTCATACACCATGTGAATCTATCATCGATACAAAACTATAGTTTTACTATATTTGTAATTTTTTTAAAAGGTTGTTATATCCTTGATTATTATTCCTAAATGACCATCAAATTATAATTACCCATAACAGTGTTGATTTAGTTTTTATTTTTAGATTTGTTTTTTATTTTTTAATTTTTAAGTATAATTAATAAATTACTTTTTATTTTTTTTGTCATTAAATTGCTTAAATAACACTGTGGTTAATTTTTCCCTTTTGTATTTAAATCGTTGTTTTTTATTTTATTGAAATTGAGATAGTTTTTGGGTTTGGTTCTTGTTGTTGTGCATTTTTTTTAACATCAACCAATATTAGTTTAGGGTGTTAGATAGTAATTTGAGATCAATCAAATAACAATAATCAGTATATTAATTTAATTGTTGTGGTCAAACAACAACTAATATCATCAACAAATTTTTAATAATTATCATATAACAATTTGTATAGTTGACAACCATTTTTAGATTGTAATCAAACAAACAATTAGATAACAATTGATATTATTATATCAATTAATAATATTAAATAGCAATCAAACCAGCGGAATTGCCAGAAATGACAAATTTGACGAACATTTATAAAATATAACAATATTTTAAATTATATCAATAATAAACATTGATAGACACTGATATGTTTCTAACAGTGGCATATTGATAGACAGTGATATAAGTTTATCAATTTCTATCATTAATTGAATCCACAGTATTACTATAGTTTGTAAATATTTTAATTTATCTTACTATATTTGAAAATGTCCCATCAAACAACTATCAAATAACAAATTTAATATAAAATAACAATCCATATCAAATGCAAATTAAGACATTAACTAGACAATAATCATTATAATTGAAAATTAGTATATCATAGTGTAATGAAAAAAATATTCAATATCAAATAGTAGCAATCATGTAACAATCAAATTTCAATCCATTTTAATTATTTAATTTACCCATAAGTTCTTATTCTCTTGCTTAAATTGTATTTATTTGAAAAATTGTTATATTCACATTTCATACCTTATTTTCTTTGAGGTCATTGAGATCACAAACATTATTTTACGAGTATATTAAAATTGTTGATTTTGCTAAGTTTTGAAGAGATCGAGGAGTGTAGATTCATCAGTATGGGTATGATATGATTTTTCTTAGTTCAATTCATATTTTAGTTGAAAATTAACTACATAACTTAATTAGTTTGTGATCACTATTTGATTACCATATGATTGTTATCTTTATTACCGTCAAATTGTTATTAGATTGCTAGTTGATTATCATCTAATTGTTTTATGATTATTGGAATTTAAATATGTATTGCTATTTGTGATTTTCATTACTTTGAAATTTCATAAATATTCAAAAATGCACTTTATATGATTCTTCATGCCTGTTTTACCATGTTTTTAGTGTCTTAACGCAAGATATTGATGAAAGAAGAGTCTAGTGAATTGCAAAGGAACTCGGGCAAAAACTACTCGAGAAGACCTTGTTTGACAAGTATAATTTCTAGGCGAGAACCACATCAACATGTGAGAAATGTTCACTAGAAAACAAAAAGGATAGATGGAGTTAATGTGACATGACAAAGGTTGCTTTCGACGCTAACATGCTAAGAAGAATAGAAGTTTTTCACCAAAAGTTGTCTATAAAAATACTCCATCTCCACCAAGTCGAGGGAGGCCAGACGTCTGAATGGACAGACCAAAGTGCTTGAATGGACCAAACCCAAAGAGAATGGTGGAAAGGGCTGTAAAGTCTTTCTTCCACTTCTCTGGTTAGTTTGTATGTGAAAGCTAAAGTTTGAGTAGAAAAGAAGTCATCTCCCATTTTCTCCTAATTTGTAATATTCATTTCTATATCTTCTATTTTCTTCTTTTTTGTAATGTATTTGCTCATATTGTACAGTGGCCTAAGGCCTTTATTCTTTAATACATTTCATGTTTATACATTTTCAATCCACCACATCTTTACTATTCATTCGTCAATGTATTATTTGTAGTTTAGGTTTGTGATAAGTTCTTGATAAGAAGCTTAGCTTATAAGTCTTATCGCATTAGTTGAGCTATAGTCATCACTTGGTCAGTGTTTATCGTCAACTACCCGAGAGGACAAGTAGCAAGATATGACTAAGCGCGCAATGAGGAGTTTGGAGACAAATTCCACCTTAGTGAGATAAATTCCATCATTTGTGTTCCGAAAGGAGAACAAGTGTGGGTGTTTGGTGCCGAGAGGTTGTCGCCCTTAAAAGAGAAGCTCTATAAGTTTTGTAAGTAAATTCTTCAAGATATATCTTACTTAACCCAACTTAGTCATTTATGTCCCAAGAGACGAGCAAGTGTGACATTTAAAGACACCGAAAGGTGCTAGCCTTAATCATAAGCTAGTTAAATGAGCTATATTACATCATGGCTATTTCATAGCTTAATTGCTTAATAGTGCATGAACCAGCTTCCTTCACCTTTTCTTTAATACAAGTTAGTTCACATTTTTATCTCACTTCCATCCTAATTCCCCTTTACAGATTCTCTAGTGTATTTAAGTAGATATAATATAAACTTACACTTCACTACACTGTATGGATGTTTCTTTTATATTGCCTTAATGAAGAGTAAACCTTAGAACTAAGACTTTGATATCAATTATATGTGTTCGACTCTAGATTAATCTAGGAAACCTATTGTTTTGCTTACACTTGGACAAACAATAGAAAAACTTGTACCCAATGAAGACTTAGTAATTACATGATGAAGAGATACACAGTGAGCATATGGTATAAAGTGACCATGTTCAATGACTCACCATGTAGAATCAGATACAGATACATATAACATTAGAACACACACACCAACATTATCCCCTAAGTTTAAATCTAACAAGCAATAACATTCCATGGAAATTTTGTAAGACATGATCCATAGCCTCAAGGAGTACTAAACCTCTTCGTCCTAAGACGAAACAGTAAATGGGATACAACATTCACTATTACCTACCTCCTTTAAGGCACAATAAAATGTACCCTTCTTGATGGCGCTTAGTAAAATAGGTTCGTCAATCCTACCATTAGTACAGAGTTAACCACATATATATGCACAATAGGTTCCATGTAATATTTAGGCTAGGATAAAACATATTTGAAAACCTTTAAACATTCTTTTTCTTTCATAATCCGTAGTCATAACATTCAATTGAACATGACAGTCTTGGAAAACCAACTTATAAAACATTTAAGCATTTGCAAACTCAATAGAAAGTAGTAACTTAAACTTTTTTTTTAAACGTGCTTTAAGCAATAGGTTATAAATCATGTTTTATGAAACATTATAGAAATCATTTTATCACCCACAATACTTGGTTTTACATCTTGGTTTAGAACTTCCTCTAAAATTTTCTTGACAAGAAAAATTCATACTTAAGTCCTAATTAATCCCTTGATTAAGGAAACATATCCACAAGTTGATCGTAATTGCCAAAATAGCAAAACAGCTCGAAAACAGCCCAAAATAGCCCATTTAGGCATGATGGCACGTAGTGGCATTTCGACAGAGGCTTGGCACTCGCGCATGGCCTAGGTGAGCCTTGTCGTGTGCTAACCTCATAATGGGATGTCATGCGCATCATGGCCGCGTTTCTTGCAAGCATCATGGCTTCATGCCTTGTGTGCGTTGTCCTACGTGTGCTAACCTCTACGCTCAACCTGAGCGTGTCCTTATCGTTTGGTTATGCCATGGTCGTGGCGTGTGCCCTTCAAAACATCAAGTAACCTCCATCCTATCTTGCACGCGTATGACCAATCCTTCCACGCAGTGATGCTTGGCCACTCAACCCTTGATGGTAAATTGTGAAATTTCAAGAATTCAACAATCAACTTTCAACACCTATAACTTTTGAACCAAACCTCAAAATGGAAAACTTTCTTTTACAAACTTGCTTAGAATTTTCTTACCTTTCTACCTCAAATGCGTTCAACTCAAAACTTTAAAAGATGCATTATGAGGACCCCAAGAAGTGCACACTGCTCAGTTTCTCTCAAAAAATGACCTTCTTGCCTTTCCTTTGCTTGAACGCAATCCTTCTCACCTCCAATTTGATTGACAACCCTAGTCTAGAAACTATATAGACTCAACCTCTAAAATTTTGGAGGTAAATAGCATAAGTGGATTGTGAGAAACTCTTGTCTGAAGTTGCCTATTTATAGTGATCCTTGCATGAGACTTGATTGACACCTCCAACTTTCTTAATCCACATCACATTTCCTTAATCCACTTTCTGCTTGTCAAAAAATGCCTAAAATATGTTGAAGACACCTAGAATTCTACTAAGCTGACTAGCCTCAGTTGGCCATCTTACTTACTTAAATGTCTTGCTAACCTTTATGGCCGGTCTCAAGCGTTCGTCACATACATAGCATTCCTCACCTAGCCATCTCACCTACTAACCTCTTAGCTCATCATCTTGCCTAGCAACACTTGCTCGCATAGCTTCATTAAAAGCCCACGATTTCTCTTTAAGGTTATTCCTCAATATGTGGTCTCCCAACCTTGTCTTCTTGCCTAACCTTAGAGGTTCTCCAACAATCTTTGGGCACCTAGAGTGAATCTTTTAGAGGTTACCTTGCCTTTCTGGGCCACCTATCACCCAATTACTGTTAACTTTCCTTGTTCTCAGCGACACTTCCCACTTACCAAACTTCCATTTAGAGGTAATTTAATTAGCTCATTTGGCAGCCTAGCCCATGCTTATCTTGCCTAGCTCCATATGCCATTAAAGAAAGACGATGGAAAAAGAAACAAAATAAATTGAAAAAGAGGAGAAGAAAGAAGATGGAATGGAATAGCAAACTTAAAATATTTTTTAAAAAAACTAACCGACTTCATGGACTTTTTGATTTTGTTACATGAGCCGTAAATATTTTAATGTTTTGTTATATTTATGAAAATTAACCAATAAAATAAAAATTTAATTGAATAATGAGAGTCAATAATAAGAACAACAACCTGAGTGCAAAGAAAGGCAAGTCATAAAAAAATGTCAAAATGCAATGAAAAGAGAAAAAAATAGATTAAGATAGAGTCTCAACACATATATACCTAAGGATGAGATTTCATAGCGTCACTTCCATAAAAAGTTATAAAATTTAGTTGTAATTAAAAAGGTAGCCATATCTCATATTTGGTTCTTTAAAACGAATTTATCATATTCTAATTTTGTCTAATAAGAGGTAGGGATTCAAATTAGAACGTGGTGATCACAAATTCATAATAAACCCAATATCATCTGTAACTTTAGTGGTGAGATAACATTTCTTCTTAGTAGTTTGTAGGTTCAATCTGTGGAAGTATATGTTTTTGATCTCTTATTTGCAAAATAATAATAACAACAACAATAATGAAGATTTTAGATCCTATATTATTTTTATTTCAGAAGATTATAAAAATGATATTTATTTAAAACATAAAAAAACCAATGTCATATCAACTTCTGTGATTAAATGGATGAACCAAAACATTGGGTAAATGCATGTGTTGTTGAGTTTGGAAACTCAAGAAACTAAATGCAACATAACTCAAATTTCATGGACCAAACGGATCCTTCTACACATATAGCATAATCTATTATTAAAAGAAAATAAACGAATTGACATTAATAATGGTAGTAAAGAATAATATATTATTGAAGCTACTGGAGATGTCAAACTATTCTTCAACACAATAAAGAACAGCATAATTTATTTCTAAAACAGCTATTATATGAATAATTTTACACCTAAACCGAAGACATATTGAAGATAAATTTATTATTTGAGGAGGTACAACTAATACAAAAATTAAGATTAGAATATAGTTTTATCTGTCTGTTCAATCTACATTTTTAATTTGGAAAGACCATGCATTATTAGATGATCAGCTAATTGCTTAAGCTACATGTTCAAACTACAAAATTTTAAAATGTTTCAACCTCCAAAAATATTTTCATCAAAGTTCATTAGGTAAAATTTTAAGTGGCTAAGGTAACTTTTAGATGATCAGCTAACTGTTTCAATTGAGTTTTAGGGCTTACTATAACAGATATCAGATCTCTCACACCTCGTTTGAAATCTGTTGTTAGACTCAATAATCAAGTTTAATTTCTTCCCATTTTTTCAAATCTTTTAATTTCTTTGAATCCCTTATCAATAGACATCTATGAATATATATCTAGGGATGAGCTGATAGTTATAGACACGTTTTCATGAGTGTACCAAGCATATCATGCTTAGACTGTCATTTTGTTCGAGATCAAATTGTCAAAGAGTACTGTAAAGTTGTTATTCCCTTTTCACACTCAATATCGGTTCGATGACATTTGTACTGAAGCACTTCATCCTTTCAAGCTCGATCTATTATCCAAGATGGGTGTTCTTAATCTTATTGTCCCATCATGAGTGGGAGTTCTAAGGTGTACAAAAGTGTATTAGTGTCTTACTAGTTCGTTACAATTTTGGTTTAACCACTTGTACTTCATTTGATGGCTATTTATTGTCCATTTCTGATCAATAAGAATTGAACGCCTTCCTACAACATTTTCACCTATTTTATTCTTTGAAAACAAAGCTAATTGATACATAGATCTATCACTCTAAAAAGGTATAGAGGAAAACTTATATTCATATCTGTCATATTATATATAACTTGAGAGTATACTTTATCAAAATAATTATGTGTGTATATACCTTATGTGTAAAAGAAAGACTAAATTATAAAATTGGGTAATTGTAATGGATGACCATTTGAGAAATAATAATTAAGGATATAGCAACATTTTTTAAAAAAATGCAAATATAGCAAAACTATCGCTGATAGACTTGTATCACTGATAGGCTCGTATGATTTATCGGTGATAGACCAATTTTTATAATATGGTCTATTAGTGATAGACTCTATCATCGATAGAATTTGACAAATTTTTCTATATTTGCAATTTAAAAAAAATGTTGTTATATACTTAATTATTTTGAATTTAATTACTAAATTTGCAACTATCCCTTATAAAAAATGCTCATGAACTTTGTAGTTTGTGTCAAAATTTACCCATAAACCTTCCAACGTTAAAAAAATGTCCTTAAAACTCTAAAAAATGGTTAAAAAATTACCCTCACCATTAGTTTCGGATGAAAATCGTTATAGTTTTATTTCAAAAATAGTCTTACACTATTGAAAAGTTTCATAATTACACTCATTGATCTAAAAAAAAAGTTAATAAATACACTCATTAATCTAAATTTTATACCAATTTTCTCACCAACGAAAATAAATAAAAATTAAGTTAAAATCATAGTTTTAAATTTATTTGACTATTAACACATACAACGATAGATCAAGAACACAATAGTTATTGTTGTGATTACCATATAGTTAATTGTCAAATAAAAAAATGTATTTGACTATTAACACATAGTGATAGTCTAATAGATTTATCAGTGTGATATATTTTTTTTATTTGACTAGTTATTGCTTTAGTCATGTTTTAAGGAGAATTTATGTTTTGACTAAGGTTTAAAATAGCGACGTTGATGGATATCTCAAAGGGTTAATTTTACAGAAATTTCTATTTCGAGGAATATTTCTCGAAAATTATAAAAACGAAAAAAATTAAAAAAATTAAATTAGTAAATAAATATTTTATTATTATTTTCAAATAATTAAACATGTTTATTATATTATATTGTATTGTATTATATTATATTTATATTAGTATCACTTTTATGTTTATTTTTTGTGTACGGTGGACTTTTCTACCATCTAATAAAAATATCAATTCATCCTTTTATCGTTATCAACTCATGAAAATGTGAAAATGTCATATCGACGTATGAATGGAAATTTAAAACTAAGGTTTTAACTTAAAATTTTGGTTTTTATTTTGGATGCTAAGAAACTTAGTGTAAAAATTGGATAAATATGAGTATTTTTTTTTAAAAAAAAAAAAAGCTTAAAGATATTATGAAACTTTTCAATAGTTCGTGTTATTTTTTAAACCATTAATGGTTTCCATCCAAATATAACGGATAAGAGTATTCTGTTCGCATTTTTCGAACGTCGTTTAAGAGAAATTTTAAAACTTTTAAAAGTTTAAGAGTATTTATGACACAAACCACGCACGCATAGTTGAAGGATATTTTTTATAGTCTAACCTAAAAGAAAATAAAAGCATGTATTTAGCATATTTATAATATACGTCCCAAATAATAATCCCCAATAATTCTATTTAGGGAAGGAAGCAAAATCAACTTCCACATTTAATTTGATACACCATATTTGGTCATCAATGAAATAAAGAATGTGTTGAATTAAATGCTCATAGAATTATTATTAATAATGTAGAAAAATGATATTAACATCTTGATGGGAAGGGTACAGATCACTACATGTATAAATAAATGTAAAAACTCCATATGCTTTTAGTAGAACAATATCAATGAACTTTTCTTGATCAGTTATAATAAAGTCTGTAGAGAAGATTATATACATTGAAGAAGAAAAAAGAAAAGAAAAATGTCTATTACTGGGAAAGTTGAGGCTCACATTGAAATGAAAGCTGCAGCTTCGAAACTTCATGAAATGATTGTAAAGAGACCACACCATATATCCAATGCTTCTGGAGACAAAATACAAGGCTGCCGTTTGCACCAAGGTGAATGGGGAAAAGTTGGTTCTATTGTCTATTGGGATTACTTTCATGGTTCGTATTTTTCTCTCAACTACTTTACTTTTCTTAATTCTCATTGCTCTACACATCACCTGTCCAGTTCATATCAATATCTTTTTAAGAGATGTTCAAATATTAACAAATACTTGTTTCAAATATTCTTGGATTAATCGATTCTCTGTTGAAGATCTCAAAAAGAAAATTAAAGCCTTGTCTGATTTGAAATCCAAAAATAATACTGTTGACTATAGATGGAGAGGCAAAGGTGGGAAAGCATGTAATCGAAGCAGTTGATGAGGAGAAGAACATGGTCGTTTACAAAGTGCTAGAAGCAGACCTTCTAAAGAATTATAAAGACTTCAGGTTTATAATGCAATTTACTCCAAAAGGAGAAGGAAGTATAGCTCATTGTACATTAGAATATGAGAAATTGCATGGAAAGGTTCCTGATTCACATTCCATGCTTAAGTTATGTGAAGAAGTTTGCAAAGATCTTGATGCTCACCTCATGGAAGGCAACTAATGAGAACTCAACTCAATGGATTTTTATTCTATGCTATGTATTAATTATTAAGCACTATACTCTATGTTTTTACAAATAATATTGCTTGTAGTAAGCATGTGTATGTTATCTTCATGTATGAGAAAATATTTAATAATCCTTTGAAATATTTTAAAATGTAACCATATACTCATATATATTGGTTGGACAATAAAACTACTATTTGCATTATGTTTACTATTATGTTATATCCATCCACTAATTTTGTTACGTCATAATACTGTGATAGTCTAATTTATTAAATTGGAAGTGAATAAAGAATTTATCTGCACCATTAAGTTTTCCTCAAAAAAAGAAAGAAAAAAGTTCATCAATTAGTTAATTTGAGATTGGGAGACAAACAAATGATAGCTCAAGCATTCACATCCAACCATGAATATTAAGCCTAAAGACGCAATATATTGATTATTGAAACAGATGTAAATATTGTAAATAGATTTAAATTAATAATATGTATAAAAACAATTTTAAGAAATTTCAAATATGGTAAAACCTATCAAAAAGTCTATCAAGGATAAAAGTCTACAACTGATAGATCATATTGCAAATATTCTGTCATGGACAGACTTATGTAATTTTTTAAAATGTTGTTATACACTTTATTTTTATTTTTATGTTATAATTACTCACGTTATTTGGATAATAGTTCTATTTTACCTAAAATTGTAAAATGTAGTTAGCAAGGCCCAAAGATTAAGCAATTCAAGCTTGTGACTTGAAATGCATTGGGACAATTAAAGAATCGAATAATGGAATAGTTGCAAATTTAGCAATTAAACTCAAATTAATTAAGTATATAGCACAATTTTAAAAAATCTGTAAATATAACAAAATTTGTCAAATTCTATCAATGATATAAGTCTATCACTGATAGACCATGTTGCAAATATTGTTCTATCACTGATATACCATATGAAGTCTATCAGGGATAGTTTTGCAATATTTGCAATTTTTTTAAAATGTTGTTATATCCTTAATTATTATTGCTAAAATAGTCATCCATTGCAATTTTCCTCGAATAATACAAGGGGCAACTAGAAAAATAGCAAAAATTGAAGTTTACTTTGTACAATTAAAAAAAATTATTTTAATTATAAAAATAGTAAAAACGAAAAAATGAAATAATAAATGGTTACAAATAGAACTTAAATTTCTCTATTCTTAGTACAAATGACACATTTTGTAACGTCCTGAGTTTAGGAGGGGGACATAAATGAACCGGTATCACATATAAATGAGAAAGATCCTAAGAACATCAAATTAAGGTTAAGAAAGACTTAAAAGAATTAGAAGTTACTACATATACTAACAAGGTGCACCTTCTTTTTTGGTGGCTTGATCATAGGAACTTCAAAGTTAAGCGTGCTTACCTTGGAACAGTTCTATGTTGGGTGATCTCCTTCCAGTAAGATGTGGTTCAAATGACCTCTTGAAAATTTTCCGAATCTTGGCCTAGGGCGTTATAGATGGAATCAAAGTGAAACGTCTCCCAGTAAGATCAAACCAAGTGATACCAATAAGGGTTACCTTCCTTTTTCGATGGCTCGATCATATAAGAACTTCAAAGTTAAACGTGCTTAGCTCGAAACAATTCTATGTTAGGTGATCTCCTCCCAGGAAGATGTGGTTCAGAAGACGAACCAAACATGAATGAACTGATATTACATTTGAATGATAGGGATCCTAAGGACATGCAAGGTTAAGATAAAGACTTAAAAGAATTAAAAGTTACTACCTATATGAACAAGGTGTACATTGATCATAGGAACTTCATAGTTAAGCGTACTTAGTTCGAAACAAATTCTATGTTGTGTGGCCTCCTGAGAATTTTCCTAGGATGGCATGTGAGTGAGGACAAAGCATGCTAAAAGGACTCATGTTGGTTTGTAGGGATGACTAGGGGTCACAGGGGATGCAGGGGAATGTTGGAGATCTGAATTTTGAATCCTCGGCTTGGGACATTACACCTTTTAAAATACAATAATAATTATGAAAAAGAGGAGTACACCATAGTGTAATTGTTTTTTTAAAATATATTCTTATGAATTCTTTGTACTTTCTATTTTTTACATGATTAAATAATATTTAAACTAAAAAAAGTGAAATGTTAGGAAAAATAACATAAGAAACGAGAAGCAAGAAATGATTATCAAACAAATTTAAGTTTCTGTTTTTTTTTTTTTTTTTTGAGAAACAGAAAACGAAAATAGTTATCAAACACAACACGTTTCTTGTTCTAAATAAAGAAGAAACAAGAAATGATTAGGAAACAAATTTTTGTTTTTGTTTATTTTTTTCAAGAAGCGGGAAACAAAAATAAGATCAAGCATAGTTTTATTTCTTATTCTAGAAAAAAAAAACAAGGAAAGAGAAACATAGAACAAGAAACAGAAAATAAGAAACGAAAATGTTATTAAACGAGCTCCTACTGTCTCATTTAATAAAAATGAACCTACATTTTCAATTTCATTTAGAAATTGCTTTCTATCTTTTATTTTGTAGTTTAACTACCAATAAGATGAGATCTTTGATCATATCCGTCGAGAGATATGGTTCCGCTCTAAATAATAGAAACAAAATTTTCCAACAATGGAGTATATATGAAAACTTTTGAAGTCTCAAATCGAAAAAATTCAAATAGATTAATTGGTCTTGTAATTAACTTTGACCCTAGTGAAAATATTCAACTAGTCGATTGATGGAGCATCAACAGGGGCAGCTTCGGCACATATCCGAGGGTTTTGCTTTCCAGAAATGATCGGCTTCACATTTGCACATTGAGACGTAATTGATCCTTTGTTTCCATTGTATTTTAGATCAATGTCAGCAACTTCCACCGCTTCACATGGTATGCTTTTGCTGCAAACAAGTTTGACCGCCACTGGAGTAACAGTAGTGCCTCTAATATTTTTGAAGCTAACTTTGCTGATTTTAATACTCGATGGAATCTAAATGTTGTAAACAAAAAATATTGTTAGCATAAATATATAACTCAACTTTTCCATTTTCTAAATTAATATACTTGTTTAATTGAAAATGAAAAGGTATATAACTAGAATACATACTTTTCGGTTGCATTGATTCCATGGACAATATTCTTGGTCTATGAGGATAGGATTGCTGACATCAATCATTTCAATATCTTCAAAATGCATGTCAGAGGCGGAATATTTTACTGCAGAATCTGGCCACGTTTTTATCCTAACACCGTTTGTAGTCTTGATTAATTTGCATTTTGTCACCCAAACGCCTTCCACAGCCTTTTCCTTAGTGTACTTGCCTAAACTTCCTATACTGATTCCATGTCCTGGTCCGCAAGTCACATCTCTAATAGTTATATCTTTGTTACTATCTCCTACAGACACGCAATCATCTCCTGTTGATATTTTTGTATTGAGAATGCGAATTTGTTCTGAACTACTAATATGAATTCCATCGGTGTTCGGGCTATTTTCTGGTGCAGATATTGTCACATGTTCAAACGTAATATTCTTGCAACCCAAGAGGTTGATATGGAAATTCTTACTATCCAACGAAGTTATGTCCTTCACAATTGAATTGGTGACAAAATTGAACTTCAAAGTCTGCACAAAAAAACATACACACACAATTAAGAGATATTTCTAATGTATTTAAGTTGTGTATGTTATTAAGCCAAAAACAAAAGACTATTATAAACCAGAGGGTTTACCATTGGGAGTTTGGTACATATTTTCTTCTTGTGACAATCATTCTTTTCCCAACCCGCTTTTCCTTGCCCATCAAAAACTCCAGTGCCTGACAATGTCAGTTGATCGATATATTCCAAAATGACCAACCCATCACCTTTAGGATCGGGAGGAGCTTGCAATGTCCCTTGAACTTGAATTTCAATAGAACTCTTGCAAGGACCTTTAAGGTTGGATTGACTTAACAAGTAAATTCCTTTTGGAATCAACACTTTACTTCTGCTTGTTGATGCACATGCTCCTTTCCAAGCATTTAGTAAAGCCTATATATGAATTTGTTTTATTAGAAAAGATTTTAGATTACAAATTAAAATGGTATAGCAAAATAACGAATATATACTTACGTGAGTAATATCAGTATTAGGTTTTGCGCCATACCGAGTGACATCAAAAACAGATTGACCTTTAGTAGTAGATGCCAACAAGAACAATAAAGATAGAAATGCCACAAAGTTCCATCTCAAACCCATTGTTTCTATGTCTTTCTACTATGTTTTAATTGGAAGGATTGCTTAAAATATTCATATCCAACTTGGCTTTAATATAGGAGAGAAAAAAAATTATTTGCTAAATATGTCTAAAGATGAATAAGAGGTTGAGGTTAATGCATCATGTGCGTATCATTAGCTCCTTCCTTGAACATTGGAACGACTACTTCTTTCACTACAATCAAATTCATTCCATAAGTTTCTTTTCAGATCTACACGCATGGCCACACCTCACAATCTGTGACAATTGTTGAAAATAAAAAAATAAATAATATGCTAAACTCATGGAATAGCCTTGTTGATCCATCAAAAGGAAACTTTCTTGCATCTCTTGAAGTTAGTTTCATTCTTGAATTTGTGATTTGGAAGGGTAATGGTGGTGATATCTATTGGCGATCTGGTCCATGGATTGTTCTATCTTTTATGGGAGTACCCGAAATGTATACTAATTATCTGTCTGGATATAACCTTGATATCGACTACAATACTTACTATTTATATATTGCAAACTATAGATATCATGTGATTTGCGTATGTAATTCTAAATAATTCACTAGGGAATCTTGAAGAAACATTGGATGTTGAAAAACCGGAGTGGTTGGTTACTTGTTCGGCTTTTCGCACGGCTTGTGATTACTATGGAACTTGTGGGGCATTTGGGATTTGTAATGCAAAAGCTTCTCCTATTTGTAGTTGTTTAGGTGGGTTTAAGGCTAATGAGGAAGAGGAATGGAAGCAAGGGAACTGGAGTGGTAGATGTGTTCGAAAGATACCATTAAAATGTCAAAGCTGGAACATTAGTTAAGAAGAAGAAGATGGTTTTGCTATGTTGGAAATGGTTCAAGTCCCTTATTTTGCTCACTGTTCTAATTCATCTAATTCAGTACAGGATTGCAAAAGAGAGTACAGGAAGAATTGTCCGTGTGTACTGCTTATGCATACCAAAAAAGTCTTTGTTGTATGCTTTGGAATAACCAATTAATAGATATATACATAAGTTTGAGAGAGGTTGAACCACAGCTGGCTTTTACTTCTAGAGTGGCATTTTCAAAACTTGGATCATACAGGTATATAATGTCACATCCGACTCCAAATGTCACCGTTTGCGAACAATGTGGAAACATGACCGCTTAGACACTTAATGCATATCTTCCCACAAGATATTGCACGTTGAACGCCTAGTAAGCCGAATTACTTCAACAACCGATCCCCACGCAACTTGAACCTTAGCTTTATCGCCTAGTTCAACTTAACTCTTTTAGCCTATTAAGCGATAAGAATAACACAACGCAGCGAAATAAACAAACTTCTCTTTATTAACTTAACAACATGCGTTCTAAATACAATACAATTCATGCTTTCTTAGATACAAAACTATAAATTAAAGCTTCTAATGCCTTGCGCTCGGACTAATGCCTCAACGTGTAGCAACTCGCCTACCTTTATTAACTTGGCCTCAATGCCTTGATATATAACTTGGGGAAGGAAAACTTAAACCATAAGTCAAATACTCAGTAGAGTGAGATTTTAGAAGTTCATTTTAGGTTATACAATGCAATCAAATGAATTCATTTTCATTTTCAGAAGCAGATTCTCAATACCTCATTTTCAGTAAAACATATATATCACACATTAGCTTTTACTTATTCCATTAGCTTTTACTTATTCATTTCCACTAAAAACACGAACCATTCTCACGTATAGATCTCAGATTCATTTCACCCACATCAAGCCGCATAGACCCCAGATTATTTCACCAGCATCCAACACTTAGACCTGGGATTCATTTCACCAACATCCTTTAAGAAATTTCTCTGGTCATTTCTCGTTGCTTAGGTTGACTCATACACATTTACTCATTACTTGCACATAATATAGCCTAGCTTATTGATAGGAATAAGGCTAATTAGGTTTACTTACATATAAGGATTACAATCATCACATAGAGACTTTAGTTTTCTTTTCAAATAACAATATCAACATCAACAATACAGTACGCGTTAAACATATACAACACAAGACTCATAAAGAATGCTTTCAAAACGTTTTTTTCTCCTAGAAAATCATTCACAAAATACTTAGTCTTAGTTTCCTAATACCTAACTTCAGTTTTTGCTCCTCGCCTAGTGTTTTCTTAGCAAGCAACACAACTCTTAGGAAATTCTCAGGAATAACAAACCTTTCTTCGTCATATCCTTCAATTCTGTTTATATTAATCTTAAATCAGGTTAATGATCATCCTTTAGCTTCTCATAGCTCGCCAACTTCTTCTACTTACAATTTTATACGTGTCAACTTATAACTTATAAAGTCATGCTTAATTTTATGTTTAACACGTGAACAGTTGTCAAATCAAGATTTGACATTTCCTTGAAATGCTAAATCTTCAGCACCGACTTTCTATTGCGTTTCACCAAAATGTTTACCCTTTCTCGCGTTACAGGACTTGAACACATACTTCTTCTAATCGTGTCACCTCACTTCAACGCAAAATGCCTTCTTCAAAATTCTTTTAATCAAAATTTTACTTCAAGATGACCCTTCCTATCCAGGAGCATGGTCTCACACAGTCCCTTTTCACTTTGTTCTTTAGTGTAATCAATTTTGCCATGCTAAAAATTACTTTTCAATAGTTGAATTCATGAAAAATCATCCATTAACTTATTGAAATACTGAATTTGTTTATACAATTGTTAAATGACATAAAATTAACTTCGTTTTCACCAGTAACTAAAGATTTTGGAGTCATTTCGTGAAATTGATTTTTTAATAATTATTTTAGTGGAGCTTTTTTTTCGTGTTTAGACTTATTTTAGTAATGGTAAATCACCATGAGATGATAAGTAGAAATAGTAATATTGAATTAAACTATGGTTGGCTATACTAGTTAGAAATATACGGACAATTATAATTTGAGTCTCAAACATAGTATGTGGTATAATAGCATAGTGATAGTTCATTTAGTTGAAGTTGGAACTTCAAATAGCTCAACTTTTACATTTGATTTACCAACTTCTTAAACTAGTGCAAACAAATCAACTTTAATAATAAACACTATTAAACTTGCTCGATTTTCATTTTATATTTACCGAAAAAACAATTTTCCTTTTGATAACTACAAGAAATTCTGGACATCCAGACGCTACTTTAGTCCATCGAGAAAAAAGGACAGGAGGTAGTGTATCTCCTGACGCAGGTGAGTCAAAAGATTGGATATCTCCCGACGCCTAACGTAATGCATCAGTAGAAAAGAGGCTAATTATCGACGCATTAGCAAAATCGTCGGAAAATAGCAGGCTACTTCGAATGTCATTAGTAATGTGTTGGGAGTTCCTACACAATTCCTGATGCGTCAGTAAATCATCAGCCAAAAAAATCATTAAAATAATGATTGTGCGTATCCCAATGCCATGCATGTATCCGTCAGGAGTTTTGTGCGAACTCCTGAAGGTTATCATGGTGGGTCAGGAGTTTTCCTTTAGAAACCCTCTTTTACATCTGTAAATTACAGATCTAGAAGAGAAAGATAAAGGGCAAAGAGGAGAAGAAAAAGAGACTGCGAGAGAGAACATATCAAAACATCGTTGCCTGTCGCCTGTGCCACTTTCGTCGCTCATCAACAGCTTGTGCCACAGTTGTCCGTTACACCTCCGCCTCCATCCTCCCTTGCAGTCGCCGCCTTCTTCTTCAGTAACTATAGTTTTCTTTTGTTTTTTTCCTCTTTATTTTGGTTTACTCAATTAATAAATAATATTCGATCTGCTTCTTGTTATTTGGTTGATGATGTATGTGTTTGATGCTTGACATATTTAGGTAGATTTTTAATTTTGCCCTCAAACTCTAAAATTATTTTGTTTGATAAACTGTTGATTATAGAAGTTGTCCTGAAAACCCCTTTGTTAAAGTTGGAGAATCTCGCTAATTTATTTTACTTAGGTTGATTTTATGGGAGTTGAGGTTAGAATAAGTTTTTATGATTAGTGCTAAAGAAAAAAATTAAATATCATTGAGGATGGAATCAATTTTGATGAGCTTAGCTTTTAGTGTTCCACTTTCAAAATGAAGAATTATGTTATGTAATTTAAAGATTGATGTGAACAGTGAGTTTATGTGTTCTTGTTGTAAACTTATGTTTTCTGACATGAACAATGAGTTCGTGATCACTTGCCCTTTGTGTTATTGATAATTTAGTGAAAGACTTGGTTAACTAAATTAATCCTTGGTTGTAGTTATTGGTTTTGGTATAGTATTTAGGTCTGAAATCGGTGTTTTTGAAAGCGCTTACAGTGTCACACTAAAGACTAAAGTATGTATGTTATTCTTTAAATCACAACTTGAATCATTCTTCATGTGTCAATGGTTTGAAATTGTATTGGAATGTAGTTTTTAATTCAGTAGTAGTTTTATTTGTTGGAAGTGTTAGCTAACTTGTAAAGATTGAAGTACGTATGCTTTGTGGGGTGGGGAGCGAGGAGGGGTAATATTGCAACATGTGAACCTAAAGATTGAAAGTGTGTGTTGCAAAACTCCGTAAAGTTAGCTAGGTTGTAAAGATTGACTAGTTTCTGTGATTCTTTCTCCATTTTTTAGATTAAGTCGCATATTGTACCATTATGAATAAGTCATGGATGAAAAATAATAGAATGTCAACTGAGTATAGCTTAGTGGTTGAAATGTTCATTAAAATTAGTTTTGAACATTTAAGGGATTGTTTGGATTGAAGGAATTGGAAATTAGATTTTAATACTTGAGGCAAAGTTGGTGTGAGATGTTTCGAGATGAAAAGCAGAAGGATTTAGATTTTGAAACTTGAGGCAAAGTTTCCCAAGATGCTCTCTAATGAAAAACATAAGGACTTAAATTTCTATAAGTAGTTCTTGGACTTGTTTTTAATTTTCTTGTATTCGGTTGTTAATTCTTTAATTTTCTCAAGGAAAATTCAACGATTTCTTACAATAAAAGAAAAAGAAGAATAAATTGGAAAGAGAATTATTATACAAAACGATCTCATATGAAGTTAAAATCTCTTTTCAAAAGGAATCAAAGTAACAATTATGTTAACGTATGGGTTGATGTACCAGCATTTTATGAAAAATGTTACACTTTAACCAATATTATTTTCATTTCAGTTTTTAAGAATTATGGATGTTGTGGGAGATAGTGATCCATACGACATCTTGAAATTGAAGCAAAACCTTTCCATTGAAAACATTAAGAAGAGGTATGATTTTGCTTATTTCATATTAACTAGATTTTGATGAACTAATGTAGATTATGTGCAAGGCTTTTATATATGAATCTATGCTTTATGTTTTAAACAATTTTCTTTTTTGAAATCTGTTACTCATACATTGGTTTGTCTTTCTTTCGTTTGTCAAAACTCCAGACTATGGATGAATTTATGAATATAAACTTGACATACATTGTGTCTTTTGAATGCTTTTTCTTATATTTTCTTTCTGCAATTTCTTCTTCTCTTACTATGAAATCTTATGTCACTCAATTATTGTTATGATTTTTTTCAAACGGTTGCTATGTGTATATCTAGTTATGAGGATCAAATTGGTTAACAAGGCTTTTTTTTTCTTAAGATGGAATGTTTGAAAGTACATGGATGTAAGGGATAGAGAAACCTATAGAACAAAAAAATGATTTGGGAAGGTAAAAGATCATAAAAGGTTAAAATTCTACCCCAACGTATATATACCATCCATTTATTGATGGAATGTATTTTTTTAAAAAAAAAATGAGTGGTGATATTCTGACGTCGTACAAACGGCATCGGAAGTTCCGCATTATCTATTGACGCATCATGTTGTGCATCGGGAGATTCTTTCCTGACAAGGTTTTTCGACCTCGATCTTGACAGACCTTTATACGTCAGAAGATCCTTTTCCGACTCATTTTCGTGTATCTACTGAGACGTGTTTGTGCATCCGGAGATCCCCCATTTCTCATAATGATTTTATAGAATAAGTATTTATGGTATCATCCTTTTTCAAAACAAAAGCAAGACAATATTATTTATGATATCTGAAGTTGTGTAAGTATGGTAAATCTCAAAAAACCAAACAACTACAAATAAATTCATACATTTTTAGTTTAGAGTTATTTTTTCAACAAGATATTATTGATTTTAGTTTGTATAACCCCATAACTTGTATTTTCTTTAAGCATACTTGTTTAATTGTGCAAGAGTTGTTATTATTGTTATTATTGTTTTGAAGGTCTTACTGCTAAGTAATGTGTATTAAGAGTCAAGAGAGAGAATTAAACTAAATTTTGGGTGGCCAACGCTTACTAGGTAAGCAACCCTGCGTTATTGGCTAAGTATGCAGCAAGATGTTAGTTGATGACACTCAAGTGGACGGCCAAAGAGCAACCAAGAAGACACTAGGCATTTGGAGTTAAACGGCCAAACAATGAATGTTGTATTTGAAACTAAATGTTCCTAAGGCGACCTAAAGAAGGTGAGCTAGGCGGAAAAACTATGTGAGCCAAGTGACCTATAAACTGAAAGATTAGCTCATCCAAGTGTTTCCTAGACATCTTGGGTGATGGAGTTGAAGGCAAGATGGTAGTGTGCGTCCTAACCATTAGTTGTAGGCTGACACTAGGCAGAACGACGATTGTTGTGGTGCTAGGCAGCAAAAGATGTTATGCAAGGTGGCGAAGACCTATGGCGTAAGTTAAGTGTTAGGTGGCCACAAGTGAGTTGGTGGGATAAGCCAGGTGAAGAGATTAAGTTGTTTAAGTAGATGGTTCATTATGGTTAAACATCAGCTTAACCAAGTAGGAGGTGGTCGATCGTGCAAAACCATGCAGAGAAGCCTATAAAAAGGCTAAGCTTAACCAAGTAGGAGGTGGTCGATCGTGCAAAACCATGCAGAGAAGCCTATAAAAAGGCTAACTTCAGCATAAGAGTTCTTTCAATTCCTTTGTTCAAACTTCATGTTATTTGTGTCAAATGAAAGATATTTTAGTGTAGTTTATGTGTGTGGGGTGCTGAAAAGAGGTAAGTTGGAGAGGTTAATTACTGAGAATTTGAAGAAAACACACATTGTCTAGATTTTAGTTCAATTATCCAAGCAGTACTTGCAGTTTTCATTACAACCGAAGCTCTGGATTGAATTTTAAGTTCATATTTTAAGGTGAGCTAGTTAAGAGGATAAGAAAAAATTTAAAGAATGAACTTTTCAAATTTAATAAATGGACTTTCGTTTTCAGAGAATTTGTGGGGTGTTAGGTGGATTTATCTCGAGTTGTTTGCTAACATAAGGAATACTACCAACAAGATTTATTTATTACATCAAACTTGCAAACTACGAACTATAAAGACCTAGTTTCAAAGTTTGTCTATGCTTCTATTAAAATTAAAAACATGAACATGTAATTATTTGTTTGACATTAAAAGATCTTGTTGGTTAGATGGTAAGAACATAATTACTCGAGGATTTTATGATTACCGCTTTGATCAAGTTATTATTTGTGATTTATTGTATGTTATACATGAGGTGATATGTCAAGTTGGCTTAAAAATCAAATTAGATGAGTATTGATATAACGAACTTAAAATTGAAAATGAGGTAAATCCTTCTAACAGCCCTACAAAACTCCATAGTAATTATGTTCTTTATCATCCATTCAAATTAATTCACAACGTACATGAACATCAATAATTTAACTGACTTAATTAACATTAAAAAAATTAAGTAATAATTTAATCGACTTAAGACATTTAAAATTTCATCTCAGACACAGAAGTAACCAAACCCAAAACAAAGATCAAATAGAGAAAATAGTATACCTTCAAACAAAGAATGAACAATTTTGAGCACAACATCAACCTCTACCATCTTTTTCAAAATGTGTCCAATTTCATCCTTTTCTTCTCGTGCACCATTTATGTTCATGAAAGAATACGAACCAAACATCAGTCCGGGAAGAAACATCATTTGATAGGCTTTAGCTTTGACATTAGGACCATCTGAGATCTGACTTGAGTAGAACTTTGAGTTTGGGAAAAGGCTTATGGATGGATGCATTATGTATTGCACATTGAGAAGATGTTTTGGATGCACTAATGAGCTTAGCCTCGCAAACAAGCTTCTTCCAAATCCAGGATTACCTGAAACCTTAATGGGAAGAAAAGAGAATTTTTAAAAAGCACGAACACAGACTGGCCAAGACATGGAATGGAAAAGAAAACTAAGAACATATGAATGTTATTTATATTAATGTTATTTCTTCTTCCACTTACCTCAAGTGTCTCTTCCATAATTTTTGTTATGAATATTATGATCTGCCAAGAAATGGAAAAGAAAACATAAGAGAATAGAGGAGGGAATGGAGGATATATATAGAGAAATTTAGAATTATTAAAAGAAGTTAAAAGAGTAGAGTTATTATTTTATCGAGAACTGCAAGAGATTGGCCTCTAAGGGAACTCCTCGTTTCCTCTACTCTCATAACTCACAAACACTATTATTTGTGTATGGTTATAAATAAATATAGGGGAAGATAATTAAAGAGTTAGCTATTATTTTGGAAAATTGACTTATGTTTTATATTTTAAAAATTATTACAACTTTAGAAAATTCGTAATTTTGTTTTTCTTGGAGTTAATCTTGGCTGGGATCGACCGGAGATTCTTTCCAAATTTAAAAAACTCTTTAAAGGATTTATCTTGGTTTCTCTCGACCAAGTGCATCACTAATAGAATGTGTTTTCATTAAAATTTTGAAATTGAGGTTAATTCTTCTTGGGCCAAATTTTCCACGAGAGTCCTTGTAGGATTTTTCATAAATCCCAACAAGGTACTACTTTAAATCATACTCTTCTTGAACCATTTAGATTAACTATTCTCGAGCTATTGTGTCCCTAAGATGGCCCCAAGATCATACTAAGTATTATGTCAATGATATTGTCAATTTTTTCAATTATGTCCATGATTCTTAGCCAAAGTTGTCCTGTGATGGCCCCGAGCTAAAAAACATAAGCATTATTATGTAGTATGATCTATGGGTTAGTCAGTTTTAGACTAGATAGTTTAAATTAAAGTTCAATCTCAGTGATGCACTCAATCGAGAGAGACCGAGATAAATCAGCTTCAAAGAGTTTTTAAAATTTGGAAAGAATCTTTCGGTCAAAAAATAAAATTATAAATTTTCTAAAGATGTATTACTTTAAAAATATAAAACAAAAAAGGTGGTAGGTTTTGTCAATTTTCCTATTATATTCTACTACCATATACATTATATGCTTTTTGTTTTTTGTAATTTCCATTTTCCTTTTTGTAAAACGAATATATATATATATATATATTTTACTAAGTTTTGAATTTGATTTATATAAATTTAGTCTATATGTTTTGAATGAATGTAATCATTTTATAATTTTGTTTCAAGGTGGTCTATAAGTTTCTAAATCTACTCTTATAACCTCAATTTCTCGGGAAATAAATACTTTGTATTTAACTATCTTTTTAAGAATTGGGATTTTAATCTTAAAGTTTATGTTTTTTAATTAATTTTTCTTATCTTTTTGTTGAGTTTCTTTTTTCTTAATTAATTAACCTTTTTTTACACTTTTTTTTAATAGTTTCTTCCTAGTTTTTAATAACTATGTACAAGAGCTCATACCAACTTTCTTGTCATTCAAGTAAAAGTCAAGGGCGTTAATTTTGGAGATGGAGAAACAACGTCATGCCCAATATTTTCGAGATAGAATGAGACATCACCAATACTTTGAAGATAAAGATATTTTCGGTCATATTAAAATAGGATGACCCCAAAAAGGTCATTGTTGACTGGACCTTCCAACGTAGCCTCACGTGCACGTCATGATTTTTGGTAAGATATGTTTAAACCATGTTCAACATGAACGTAATGAACTATATCTTTGGGTGTGGATAATTCAGAACCAGCTAAACTTATTTTGTTCTTGATTCAGTCCTTGATAACAGTAAAGATAGCCTATATATATATGATCTGTTAGTGGAACATCTAGTGAACATGTATGTTCAGAATCGAACCTAGTAAGAACTCAATCTTCAATTACAGACTGCAAAACTAACACTACTTTGTTTGATTTCACTGTAACGTATTGAAAATTGTCTCTAATAGCAATGACTTAAATGAACTATTTCAACAAAGATTTGGTTGAAAACATGTCGTGGTTTTTTAGTGCAAAGTTTGAATCTATCTTAAACACATCTATATTTTAAAAAAAAACGACTCACATTTGAATGGATTTCAGTTTGAAATGAACTTGATGACGATGAACTTAAATAAATCGCTAAAAGGCTAACAAAATGAACAATAAGGGCAATATGTTGTTCAATGTTTGATGTTATTATATGGTAAACCCATTTAAATCGTTACCATTCTTTATAGTCAAATCCTTCTTAAGACATTCTATAGGACGCAAAGATATATATCAATATTGTTCATATCAATAAAGCTACCTAACTTGGATTTAAGGACATTGTACAATTCTTTATAGCACATATTGTTCATCAACTATTATTTTGGACACATAAACTAACGTAATTGTTAGATTCATTGAAAAAGTCCATCGAAATAGACTGCAATTCTGGCCGTCCTACCAAAAAATATTAGAACTATATGTCACTAAATATTGACGTTGTAAGTAAGATGAGATATATATATATATATACTAAATCACACAACAAAACTATTATATTTTACGGATATATTAAATTATATATTGTTAATTTAAAAAATATATAAAGTGATAATATGTATATATGATATTTTGATCGTATATTATAGATACATTCAGAATGTGTAGTTTACTAATCTTTTAGTAATATTTACTATATAAACATATATTTTAAACTCAAATTTTGTCGAAATAGTGTAGTGTACAGTATACTTGAAATATAAATATTTATATGACTAATAACTTAAAATTACTATATGATAAACAAAGTAACAAAAAAAATCATTGAAGGAAAAAATTTGGACATCTTACTATATATCATTATATATGTGTTATTGTATATATGTGTAAACAATATAATGGAATGAAAAATTAACACGTTCTAGGTAAAATACGATGTAATGGACTGATTCTAGGAAGCTACTTCATTTTCCTCATATTCGAGAATATCAAGATCGTTTAAATATCATTTTAACATGATTTAAACAATTGTTTACCATGGTCAACACGATTGTTTAAATTTAAAGCCTATTTTCCATCATTTAAAACGAACTATACGATCGTGTTTGCATTATTTAAGCGATCGCTTACCATAGTTAACACAATCGTTTAGCATGGTCAACACAATCATTTGATTTGAAGTTTTTAACTATTATTTACATTGGACTATACAATTGCTTACCATAATCAACACGATCGTTTAAATTTGAAACATTTTTTCCATCATTGAAAAAAACTACACAATAGTGTATCATAACCTAAATGATAGTAGATAATTCGTTTAGACTCTACACGGTCGTGCACACGTGTAACCGATTAATCGTGTATTGATTGGGACATTTTTGGCATTTCTCATTATAAGTCGTTGATTTTTTATGTTTTCAGAATTATTTTATACCGTGTAAATATTTGAGTGATTTGTCATATTTAAAAAAAAAAAAAAACCTTTTTAAAATAAATATTTGAAATTTTTTTTAATCATTTCCTTTTAAAAGTGAATTATATAAAAGGAAAAAATAGTGATGATATACATTTGGAAGGTTAGGAGTAAACTTGTAATTTAACCAAAAAGAAATGTGTTATGGGGCAATGCGCATGCATAGCATGGCGTTCTTTTTCCAAATTGCGAAGTTTCAAAGCAACTCAAACAGTGGTAATAAAAATGGGTTATACGGGAAAGGAGCAAAGAAGAAACTCCATGTTGACTCATTGGTTATAATGGAGGTCATTGTTTTTTCAAAAGCATTCATGGACTTCCATGTCTATTTTTAGTCTACTCTTCTTTTTCTCATCATTGGGTTTGTTCCCTTTTCTTCTGATTAGGTAGCGGAATGCGAAGTTGTGAATGTTTGTGTCTCATTCTGCTGAAGAGTTCTTGAGGAATTTTGATGTGGAGGGAGTTTGTGGTTGGAGATTGAAAAAATGGACGCAGATAGCTCTTCAAAGACGGTTAAAACTAAGAACATATGTTCCAATGGCCTTATTCATCATTTGTTTTCTTGGACTTTAGAAGATATATTGTATGATGGTTTCTATAAAAACAAGGTTCTGTTTTTCTTTTTTATCTTCTGATTTTTTGATGAATACTCATCATACTTTATTTTCTGGGTTTTTCTCTTGACTTCCTTGCAATTTCTTTATACTGTTCTTATAATCTTATAGTTGATACTGGACCTAGACCAACTGAAAATCTAAACTAATTTTGTATTATATCTATAAAAAGTCATGCAGGAAGAATGTTGTTAATTATCTTTTTGTTATCGAACTCTAAAAATAGATGTTTCCCTCTTCTAGGAAGCACATTATAATTCAAATAAAAGATTCAAAAGCTTGCTTTTTTGGAGGATTACTTCTTGAGGTTACCTAGGCTACATCAAAATGTTGCATCTTTTTTTTTTTTTAAATGTTTACTAATTACTATCCATCTCTATTTTCCGTACTATATACAATTAATTGACTAGAAGTTTCGCTGTAATATTGTAAAAACTTGGGTGGCGATAAAAATTAGATTATGGGATATGGCCTTAAAATTAGTTTATTTGAGATCATAAAACTAAGTTTATGGTTACATAACTAAAATACTACTATTTTATGAGTTTCTTGACTTCAAGTGTTGTAGATTTGAATAGTGGTTTTATGGGATGAATTAAAGTATTAACAAGTTGGCATGAACACTTAATTTTCTCTACTTCACTTTACTTGTATGATTCATACGATGCTATATGATCTAGAAGTAGATTTTTCTTTCCTGTATAGTTTTTTATTTCCTTCTGCTGAAACAAGTCAAGTAGCCCATCCTGATAGGTGCTTGTTCTTATTTTGAGTTCGAAATTTCAGGTGCAACATATTCCAGATTCGTTTGAATCAGTGCATCAATATCTTGGAACTTATCTCTTTCCTTTGTTAGAAGAAACTAGAGCAGAACTGTCTTTAAGTTTGAAGGCAATTCATAAAGCACCTTTTGCTCGACTGGTCTCTATTGAGGAGCCAAAATCTGGTGGCAAATTGTTACTAGATGTCAGTGTTGATTCTTGGAGAAATACAACAAAAAATGGTGGGAAGGAGTCTTACAGAACATTGCCTGGCGATATCTTTCTCATACTGGATGAAAAGCCGAATGCGGAAACTGTTATGAGTTTGCAATGCTCAACAAGAACCTGGGCTTTTGCTTGGGCTAAACAGAACCCTGAAAATGGATACTCTGCTCATCTGAAACTAAATTTCTCCAAAAACATCAGTGGTGAACATGACATGCAGAAAGAATTCTTTATTGTTTTTCTGATGAGTATCACAACCAACTTGAGAATATGGAACTCATTACACTCTTCTGAAGATGCAAAGATTATCGAGCACGTACTTAGCAAAAAATTAATGGTAAACATTTATCTTGAATGAAGACATTCACCTTGCTGGTTTTTGTTTATCAGCCTGGGCCCTACAGAGCATGATACTTTTTAACATGAAAATAATTTGATCTTTTGGATGTCAGGGTGACGAAATCTGTGATAGATGCTCTTTGTATAATAATGCTGTCTGTGCTGAAAAATTGGGAACAAGCTTATCTTCTGTGTTGAATGATTCTCAAAGTGCAGCAGTGCTGTGTTCTATCTGCAAGACACTTTGTGACCATATGCCTTCCGTGGAGCTTATATGGGGTCCGCCTGGTACAGGAAAAACTAAAACTATTAGTTTCTTGTTGTGTAAAATTCTGGAAATGAATCAAAGGGTTCTTGCCTGTGCCCCAACAAATGTTGCTATTACAGAATTGGCAGCTAGAGTTGTACAGTTGCTAAGAGAATCATCCAAAGCAAAAGGTGTGTTATGCTCTTTAGGCGACATGCTCTTGTTTGGGAATAAGGATCGGCTGAAAGTTGGTTCTGAACTTGAAGAAATATATTTAGATTACCGTGTTGACAGGCTTGTAGAGTGTTTTGGACAAGCTGGTTGGAAATATCATACAACTTGTTTCATAAATCTTTTTGAAAGTAGCAATTCTGAGTATCTCATATTGTTGAAGTCTAATGTACAAACAAGCCCTTCATTCCTCGGATTCATAAGAGAAAAGTTCAAATCTACTTCTTCAGCACTCCGTGGATGCCTCAAAACCTTGATAACACACATTCCCAAACAATTCATTCTGGAGCATAATATTCAGAATATAGAGATCCTTCTAAACTTGATTGATTCATTTGGAATGCTTTTATCCCAGGACAATGTAACCTCTGAGCAAATGAAGATGCTTTTGTCAAGTCCAGAAGTATTTATTGATTTTCCAAATTCTTCTGTGGCAGAAACCATTTTATATTTCAGGAGCCAGTGCCTCTCAAGTTTAAGAACTCTTCAGGCTTCCCTGAATCAACTTCAGTTTCCAAGTACAGCGAATAGAGAATCCGTGAAGAAGTTCTGTTTCCAGAGGGCTTCTCTGATTCTTTGCACTGCTTCCAGTTCATTTCAACTGAACTTCATGAAAATGGACCCAGTGAACTTGTTAGTTATTGATGAAGCTGCACAGCTAAAGGAATGTGAATCAATAGTACCGTTACAACTTCCTGGTATAAAGCATGCTATTCTCATTGGTGATGAGTGCCAATTGCCGGCAATAGTTAGTAGCCAGGTAAGTTCAATGGACTATCTACTTTGATATCAACATTCAGATATAGTTTGTCTTCCAATTATCCTTGGAACTCACACATAATGTCTAATCCCTTTTATATTAGGTTTGTGATGCAGTTGGATATGGTAGGAGTCTTTTCGAACGACTGAGTTTATTAGGACATTCAAAGCACTTGCTCAACACACAATACAGAATGCATCCATCAATAAGTTGCTTTCCAAATTCCAAATTTTACAGCAACCAAATTCTAGATGCTCCTCTTGTGATGGCTGAAGTACACAAGAAGTGTTATATTCCAAGTCCAATGTTTGGTCCGTATTCTTTCATAAATGTTTCTGTTGGGAAAGAAGAAGGGGATGATGATGGATATAGCAAGAAGAATACGGTTGAGGTAGCTGTAGTGATTAAAATAATTGAAAAGCTATACAAAGGTATGTTGATGCAAATGAGAGATAAAGTGCATTTGGGATTGCTTTTTAAGGGTCAAAACTAATTATGTGAGAATTCATTATCTATTAATCTATCTACTGACACTCTTTTAATTTACTCTAGTGTGCAAAATCACCACCTAGGTCATAGCTTTTGAAATTAGCTTTCTGATGAAACACCAAGTTGTGTTCAATCAATAGAACTTCATTGATAGTAGATTCTTCGTTCGATTACAAGAACAAATCGAATTGAGAATATCTCAATTCAGTTACAAAATCCCTCTCTGTTGTCTTATCTCTCAAAGGTGCACAAAATTCCTTACTAATCTCAAAACTTAACTCACTTTCCCTCCAAGATTACAGTTCTATTTATAATTCATATTGTAACTAACTCATTTAACAGACTCAGACGTGCCCGCACTGACACTCTCTTTCTTCTTCCCTCTTCTACTGTATTGGTGAATGATAGGGGGTCTATCACTTTCCTAAAAAATTCATGTACTCTAACAAAAATTTGGAAATTTGGATCTACCCTCCCATGTGCTCCGATTCTATTTTCTTATAAAGTTGTTTTTTTCCTACACTTTGAATAAATAATTTAGATTAAACAAAGTAACTTGCAATTTAAGTTATATAATTAACTAAATAAGATAATGAATATCAAT
Source organism: Cucumis sativus (assembly GCF_000004075.3). NCBI lineage: Eukaryota > Viridiplantae > Streptophyta > Magnoliopsida > Cucurbitales > Cucurbitaceae > Cucumis > Cucumis sativus. The sequence goes on from NC_026659.2 coordinate 8,728,369, forward strand.
ATAAAAATATTTGAAATACTGTTAGAATTTGTGGGATTGGCCCTTAGGGTGTTTATGGAAAGCTTACCGTAAATCTTTCTTTTCCTTTTTTTCTTATTTCCTTCTGTATTCTATTTAATCTTCCTCATTGTACCTTTGTGAATCATCATAAAATAATAAAACAACAACATCGTGGTTTTTCTCCTAGTACTCAGGTTTACAGGTAAGCCTAGGTTTCATGTTTATTGCTGTCAATAAATAATAGCAGCAGCAACAACATCAATAATAATAACAAAGAAATAACATTAATATAAAGAAAAAGGAAAAGAGAAGAAAATTGGCAGTTAAGATATATTTCTTATTGTTTTGCTTGCATTAACTAGTTATAAATCCTCTCGAAGATCTTTTTGGATAGGTTTTCAATTTTCAGTATGTCCTTTTTTGTAGTTGGATTTTATTTTATACAATTTCTCTTGCTTTCACTCATTAATGATGTGGCTTTCTTTCATACGGAAAAATGTATATGCAGCCTGGAGGGGTGCCAAGACAAGACTCAACGTTGGTGTAATATCTTTCTATGCTGCACAAGTTTCAGAAATTCAGAGCAGACTTGCACATAAATATGAGAAGAGTCATAATTTCACTGTAAAAGTGAAGTCTGTGGATGGTTTTCAAGGTGGTGAGGAGGATGTGATCATATTAACCACTGTCAGATCCAACAGGAGAAAAAATATTGGGTTCATCTCTAGTTCACAGAGAATCAATGTTGCTTTGACAAGAGCTAGGTACGTTATCTTCCATGTATGTTTCGGTAATATTTAATTTCTTTTTACTTGTTACATTTTAGAATTTTTGTTCTTTGCAGGCACTGTCTTTGGATTGTTGGAGATGCAACAACATTAGGCAATAGTAATTCTGAATGGGAAGCTGTAGTTTCTGATGCCAAGGATCGTCAGTGTTATTTTAATGCTGCGGAAGACAAAGACTTCGCAGATGCTATAATAGAGGTCAAGAAAGTGCTTCTTGAGCTTGATGATTTACTCAACAAGGATAGCGTACTGTTTACAATGGCTCAGTGGAAGGTATGTATCTTGTGATACACTAATACTTTGTCATTGTGTAAGAGCACTTAGTTACTGAATATTGATATATATATTTTTTACTTTTGAAAATTTATATTGATTTTTGTGTGCTCAAACAAACTTATCTTCTTGTAATCTCAGGTTCTTCTAAGTGATTCTTTTAGGGCATCCTTTCAGAATGTGGTTTCAATCAACCAAAAGAAATTAATTATTGTCCTTTTGCTGAGGCTCTCATGTGGCTGGCGTCCAGGGACAGACTATGTCCCCAATCTCAAATGTTCTAACATTATAAAATGCTTTAAAGCTGAAGGTCTGTTCATCATATACTCATTGTATATTGAGAAGGATTTAAAGTACAAACAAATTCTTAAGATATGGGATATCAAACCTTTGACGGATGTAAAAGTACTTGTTGAGTGTCTTTCCGACATACATGAGCTGTATACTGATGACTTCCTGAATCTATGTAAAGCAAAGTCTCATAAAGGGTACACCCATATCTTCTCATTTTAAATGTGACCAGTAAGAAAATTGTTGCCCTTTCATATATTTACTAATTGGATAATGTTGGCCTCACACAATTTTCTGTTATGTGACTATAGGGATCTTGAGCTTCCAATCACATGGAGTGCTTCTCCTGATATTGTTGTTTATAAAGATTACATGAAAGCTGAGCTAAATGCCATATTAAGTTTGCAAGGTGACAGTGATGACACCCAGGATATAACTTTGAAAAAAAAATTGCTGCAGATGAGGTTTCAATCTTTATCCTATCAAAAAGCAAAGCACTTGCTCTCGGGCCGTGACAGTAAAGAATTGGATCTCCCATGTCAAGTCGAAGATGTTGAATTAGAGATAATTTTGGTTCCTACCAATGCTTTCATAATGGGAAGGCCCGGTTCTGGGAAAACTGCAGCTATGACAGTAAAGCTTTTTATGAGAGAACAGCAGCAGTATATCCATCCTACGGGATGTAGTCTGGTTACACGAGAGAATGCAGAAGTATGTTATAGAAATGAGGGTGGTGAGGAATGCAAAAAGACAGAGAGAACTGTCCTGCGACAGCTGTTCATCACAGTCACTCTTAAACAGTGCCTCTATGTAAAAGAGCGCCTTGCATACTTGAAAAGGTTTGTGAAAATTTTCTGGTACTTGTTTTAAGAGTCGTACCTTTCACAGAAAAGACATTAGAGTTTGTTCGGTAAATTAAATGTCCTTCATTTCCAGTATATATTTGATTGAATTACCACCAGTAAGGCTTACAAAAACGGTAGAGGCTTACAAAAACGGTAGACTTAAACATAGACTTAAACAAACACATATGAAACTCCCATCGCAGAGTGCTTTTTGGTCGAAAGAGATAAGAATTCATCATTTCTTTAAGTAAAGTTTGGCAATTGACTTTCTGGATTTCAATTGAATGAGCTGGCCAAACATTGAAAATCAAGCTCAGAGAGCATAATGAAATCAGCGCAGTTACAAAGCATATAGTTATTTGTCTACACTTACCCTCTCATCAGGAGTTTGGATTGTTCAGTCAAAGAAGAGCCAACTATTCTTATTTATTATTCCTTTTTTTGTAAATAAAAATATGCACTAGAATGATGATTAATAGCTTCATGGTATTAAGAGCATTCTTAAGATCATTATGAAATCTTCTCGTGTTTTGAAATAATAAATTTTATATTGGTTGGGAATGAGATTTTATCTTCCCCTTCTTCTCAGTTATTTCACCTCAAAGAATGATCTCATATTGTTTCTTGAGCTTAATCTAATTATGTTTCTGAAATATTCTAATTTCACCATTACTGAATCATATTTTATATGTTTAGGCCATAATTGAAGGTTTCTTTAATATGCAGAATTTCCAATGGTGGGAACGTTTTTAAAGAGACCCAAAATTTGTGTAAAGCTGATGTGCTCGATATGAATGATGTTCAAGATCTCTTGGATGTTCCAAATAGCTTTGATGGTATTCCAGCCAACTCATTTCCTCTAGTGATAACATTTAGAAAGTTTTTGATAATGCTTGATAGAACTGTGGGAGATTCATACTTTATTAGATTTCAGAAACAATGGAGACTTAGTGGTGGCAAGCCCAAAGATTCATTATCAAGAGCTGCCTATAATTTTATAGTATCAAAGGAAGTAACTGTTAAAAACTTTGCTTCATCGTACTGGTCCTACTTCGATAGCTGTCTAACCTACAAGCTTGATGCTGTTGTGGTTTTCAATGAAATCATTTCCCAGATAAAAGGTGGATTAGGAGCAAAGGATGCTCTTGATGGTAAACTTAGTAAGCTAGATTATACTCGACTTTCAAAGGGTCAGTCCACATTAAGCAGAAAGCAAAGAGAAAGAATTTATGATATATTTTTAGATTATGAAAAGATGAAAAACGCAAAAGGGGAATATGATTTGGCTGATCTAGTCATTGACCTTCATCGTCGATTGAAAGTTTTTCGGTATACAGGCGATCACATGGATTTTGTTTATGTGGATGAAGTACAAGCTCTTACTATGATGCAAATTACTCTTTTAAAATACCTGTGTAAAAATGTCAATTCAGGCTTTGTTTTTTCAAGTAATACAACTCAAACTATTGCCAAGGGTATTGACTTCAGGTTCCAGGACATAAGATTTTTGTTCTACAAGGAATTCATATCAGGAGTTAAAACTGATGAAAAAGGCATTGATGCAGGGTTAATAAAAATCCCGGACATTCTTCACATAAATCAGAATTGTCGTACACAACCCAAAATTCTCCAATTAGCTAATAGCGTTACAGATCTTCTTTTCCGCTTCTTTCCACGATGTATTGATATAGTGTGCCCTGAAACAAGTGAAATGAGTTCAACTGATTTTGAAACCCCAGTTCTTCTTGAAAGTAGGAAAGGCCAAAATATGATGATGGTTTTATTTGAAGAGGGGAGAAATATACCTGCAGACGCTCGTGGATATGGAGCAAAACAGGTCATTTTGGTTCGAGATGAGTGTGCCAGGGATGAGATCTCTAGTCTTGTGGGAAATCAAGCCATTATCGTTACAATTATGGAGTGTCAATGCATGGAATTTCAGGTGAATACTAGTCCTTATTTTGAATTACAATAAATTTGCATGAAGTCGCTATCATTGATAGCCATTCTTTTGATTTTTGGATGGGAAGATATTATGCTTCGAAGAGTTGTCTCAGGTTTGTGGGATAAATCACCTCAGGGATTTCAGAACCTGAAAACTTGAGTTATATAATCTACTCCATATAAATGTCATACTTCATAGTAAAGCCTTGTTTTCACTATGGTGAATGAATCACACTATAAATGGGATATAAGATCAGAGGAACTTATTAATTATTGAGACAGTTAAGTTTTTAGTTTTGATAATTTAGCATGACCATTCATACCTTCTTTTCTCCATAGAATGTATGTTCTGCAAAATTTAAAGTTTAACCTTCTGCCACAATTATATGCTGAAATATATATATACTTATATATTTGCATTTTAGGATGTTCTGTTGTACAAATTTTTCAACTCATCGCCTCTGGGAAATCAGTGGAGAGTCATATATCAATATATGATTGAGCAAGACATGCTTGAAATTGCTCCCGGTGGTTCTCCAAGCTTCAATCAGCCAGTACAACTGGACTTATGTTGGGAATTAAAGCTACTCCATATAGCACTTACACGTTCAAGGAGAAGATTATGGATTTATGAAGACAACCAGGAGTTTTCCAATCCGATCGTTGACTATTGGAAAAAACTGTGTTATGTTCAAGTAAAGACACTGGATTACTCAATCGTACAAACAATGAAGGTCCCAAGCACGAAAGAGGAGTGGAGCTCACTGGGGCTTGAGGTATGACTAATTTTCCAGCATGCATGAGCATATCCTGCTAAATTAAGGATAACAAGTACTGCTCTTGATTATTAACACTCTTCCTTTGGAACTTAAGTACTTGTTATAAAACCCTCGAGGAATGGATTTAACTGTCTTACTAACAAAACAAAACTCTTGAAATGAATTTGAAAATGTTGGAAGTTCAACAATTTAGGAACGTTTATGTGTAAATGCTAGTTGTCAAATATTTGTTCTTGATTGTCATAATTCTGTTTCATATTTGTCATAGGTTTTTCTCCTTTATAAGAAACTTGATAGACCACCAATAATAGTTCATCAATACAGTAAAAGGGGGAAGAATAAGTGGTTGAAGGAGCTAATTGTAAATATAACCGATTAGATAGTTAGTCTGTTTATTAGTTGAAACTAATCAGCTGTAAAACTGATTAGTTCTCCCCCCCAAACTACCTAACTGTAACAAACTGAATGTAACTACCCACTACAATTCATCAATTCATCAAAACATCAAGCCCATACACCGCACCCGATTTAAGCTTAAGCGCATCTTGACTTTCTTGTCTTTGGCTGTCTCCATATACTCAAAGAAGCTCTCCACATTTTTTAACCCAATCAAGAAGTGCTTCTGCATCCAATTTGCCGCTGAAATTTGGCAAATCGACCTCCATCTTAAAATCTTGCTGCAAATTTTCTCTTCTCCTTATTTCTCTATATCTGGCAGGTTGCAAATGGTCTTCAAGATAGTCTTCTCCCCCATTTCGGCCTCTTCTGAAAACTGGGTTTTGAAATCTGAACTCTCTCTGTCGCTGGCCATCTCTGAAATCTCTTCTTTCTCTTTGGCGTGGCCGAAAAAGCACTTCCTCTTCAGAAGCCTCCGAATCTTGAAGATCCATATTGGGCTCCTATAGTCGGCCGTCTCTGAGGTGGTCTCCACCTTCGTCTGACGTTTCTGATGAACTCCAGTGATTGTCGCGGCCCGACTTGCCGGGATTTCGGCCGGCAATGTGCCGGAGTTCTTGGTGATTACCGTCGCCGATTTCCTGCTGCTGGGGAAGTGCCATCAACACTACTTCCAGCCGGTGAGCAAGACGTTCCGTGTTGGTTTCAAGATTTCTCACTCGGTTGATGAGTTCTACCACACTTTCTTCAACGGCCATCAATCGGGCAGTCGAAGTGAGTGGAGATGGGATCTCTTCTTAATTGGGCACTACCTCCTTTCCTTTGTCGAGGTATTCTTGCCAGTCACAGCTCCCTTCATCAGTGAAGCTCTGATACCAAGTTGATGTGTTTGGGTGTGTGTCTGTGTTCTTGGACAGAAAACACTTAAAATAGACTAAAAATCTTCTTCTGGAACTTTTTATTATTAATAGACACAATGACAAACTAAGGGTTTTTATACTAAACCCCAAAAGTCAACAAATTACATCAGCCTAATCATAAAGCTTCTAAAATATCAGCACACATTTGATATAGTAACAGTAACTAAACAGTGACTAACTAACAGTAACTAAACACTGAGCACAAACTAAATACATCAAGTTTGGAGAAAGAGAGGTTAAGCTCTTTGTACTCGAGGTATTTTGTAGCCCTCGGGCACCCTTTTTCTAAGTAATACTAAAGTTAGTAAGGAGATACCTTACAGATTGTTAGTACATTAACTGCCAGATAGATTCTATCCTTATGTCTGTTGCCAGTTATTTTCTTTTCATATTTTCTGCTTATCATTTTATACATTATGATGGCAGTTCTTTTCAGAGGGTGTTTATGGGGCAGCATCTTTGTGTTTTGAAAGGGCTGAAGACAGACGTAGAAGTGAATGGGCCAGGGCTGCTTCTTTTTGTGCAACTGCAAATCCTCAAATATCTCGTAATGCCCTTCGAGAAGCTGCTGAAATTTATATTTCTTTGGATCGTGCTGAGATTGCTGCCAAGTGCTACATTGAGTTAAAAGAATATAAAACAGCAGGTGCACAACTTCGATAATTTTAAAGTTTCATACATGAATCTGAGCTTGTTTTAAGTCTAGGACTGTTCAAGTATCATAATGAGAAGTCCAATAGGCCTAGATGGGTAAGGAAGAGATAATATTACAATTGGTAATTTGGTAGGATAGTTTAAAAGGACATTTTGGTGATATGATGTGTGGCTTTTAAAGTGGAAGGCCCATCTTAAATCGTCTTATTAATGTCTCCGTTATTGTTGTAGCTTATACATATTTAACAAAATGTGGGGAAGCAAGGTTAGAGGATGCTGGTGATTGTTATATGTTGGCTAAATGCTACAAATTAGCAGCCGTGGCATATTCAATGGGCAGATGTTTCTTGAAATTCTTTGATGTCTGCACTGCGGCAAATCTTTTCGACACGGGGTTGCAAGGGATCTGCAGCTGGAGGAAATATGATAATGTTGATCTCATTAAGAAATGCAAACATATCAAAGAGGCGTGGCATTTGTTTCTGTGGAAAGGTGCCCTTCACTATCACCAGCTTCAAAATTTTGGTTCCATGATGAGATTTGTCGAATCCTTCGACTCCATTGATGAAAAATATTTATTCCTCGGGACTTTGGGTCTCTCTGAGAATAAAATGTTGCAAGAGGAAGAACTAACCATATCCGAAAATGAAGGGTTTCATTCACCAGGGTTGCATCTTCAACCAAAGCTTGTATCAGTCTCAGTACACAAGGAAACATCTCAAAATGATACAAAGACTAAGGGTAAGATGAAAGTTGCTAATAACATATCAACAGCTAAAGGGTCTTCGCGTGGTTCAAAGTTTCAACCTAAACTCAAGTCAGTATGGAAGGAAACGACATTCCAAAATGATACCAAGTCAAAGGAAAGGATGAAAGTGGCTGATGACATGTTTTCACTAGGATTGCAGTTTCAATCTAAGCTTGAGTTCAAAACAGTAGCACAGATTGATACCACGATAAGGGGTAAGATGAAAGTTGCTGAAAACATGTCAACAACTAAAGGGTCTTCCCAAGGATTGAAGTTTCAATCTAAGATAAAGTCAGTATGGAAGGAAACAACATCCCAATATAATACAATGACAAAGGAGGTGGAACTGGCTGATAACTTGTCTACAGCTGAAGAGCCTTTGCAAGGATTGCAGTTTCAATGTAAGCTTGAGTTTGAAACAATATCACAAAATGATACGACGACAAGGGATAGTATGGAAGTTTCTGAGGACATGTCAATAGTAAATGGGTCTTCAAAAGAGTTGAAGTTTCAACCTAAGCTCAAGTCAATATGGAAGGAAACACAATCCCGAAATGGTACAAAGACAACGGATAAGATGAAACTGGCTAATAGCATTAGCATGTCTATAGCAAATGAGTCTTCACAAGGATTGCAGTTTAAATCCAAGCTCAAGACGAAAACAGTATCTAAAAATGATACGGAGAAAAAGGATAAGATCCAAGTTGCTGAAATCATGTCAACAAGTGAATGGTCTTCACATGGATTGCAGTTTCAATCAAATCAGGAGTCACTGTGCATGGAGAAAACATCTCAAAATGATTCGAAGATTGAGGATAATCTGACAGTTGCCCCTTTCATCTCATCCCCTAAAGACACATCATACAAGTTGCAATTTAAGCCAAAGTCTGTGTATGCCAAAGAGGTAATTGCAGCACAAAATGATCTGAAGATGGAGAAAGACGAAGTGAATATTGTAAACAAGGCAGAAGCTTCACAAAGGCTGCAGCAGCAATGTAATCAGAAGGTCAGAAATGCACATAAGGAAACAACAAGCTCGATTGATTCAAAAGCGAAGAAGGATAAGATGAAAAACTCTGTCAACTTGTCAGAATTTGGAGATTCATCACAACAACTGCAACAGCTGCAAATTGAACAGAAGAAGCTAAAAAACAAGAATGTGGATGGTGAGAAGGGTAAACAGAAAGTGACAGATCACAAGTTCATAGCCAAGCAGTACTGGAGAAAGGTAACCGAAAATGGTATGAAATTCAATTTTCAAAAATGATATAATGTGCATGAATATGAGCAGTTTTACGCTCTACGATTCTGTTAGCTTGTTTTTGTACATATGCATGTACACATGTGAACTTTCATTCTGTAATATAATGCATATAGGGCCTATAGTTTTGAGTTTGTGATATTGGTGGCTTAATAAACACTTCAGACTTGACTATTTTTGGGTTGTTGGCATATCCAACATACTAATATGGCCTTTTCCTTGTTATCTTTGGCTTGGCCTCTGAAATTTGGATATCAATCCTCCTTAATCTATCTAGTCTCTCTCAATCAGTCTGTTCATCGTGCACTCTCCCTTAGATTCCTATAAAACCACAAAGCTGTTGATCGAGGAGGTTTTATTTCATCTGCCCTTTCTCTTAGTTATTGTTTTGTTTTAACTCACTTATGTTTCATAATCAAGGTTTAAGATTTAAAAAATATGGAGGTTTTGATTGTTGAAAATATCGATGCAAATATTGATAAAATGTTGATGACGGTGGATATTTTTGGAAAAATTATAAAAACAAACCGTAATAAATTTAAACCATTTTTGGAAATAATGGTTTATTTGTGAAATAGTCAACAAAATAGATTAAAGCTGATATACTCAATAGCTTTGTATATTAGTTTGATAGCTCAGTTATCAGATTTAAAGTATATCAATTATAGTTGATATAGAAAATGGAGAAAATATTAACCTACACATTCAACGTAGTTGTACTAATTTAGACCCTTAACTAATAATTATATCAATTTAAATTCTAAACTTTGAGGCTTTGTATCCATTTAAATTTTAAACTAATTAATAATTATATTAATTTAAACTTTGAACTTTTATAAGTGTGTCAATTTAAACTTGAGTTCACATTATTATATCAATTTGAACCCTCTTTTATGTTTTATTTGGATACACTTACGAGAGTTGAGAGTTTAAATTGATATAATTATGTAGATTTGAAGTTTAATTTGATATATTTGTGAAAGTTTAGGATTTGCCAACACGAGATTAGTTTATCTAACATCTTATTCGTCATGACATCCCACACCAAGTTTACTTAAAAAGACCTTTAAAAAAAACTTACACGATTTAAATTGACAATTATTAGTTTGAGACTTAAATCAAAATAATTATTAATTTGTGATCTAAATTTGTCCATAATTTGCCTTTATAAAATATTTAGTAGTATTAGTATATGAATTGTAGAATAAACATAATTTATTTTATGCACGTACTTAGTTTTCAAATATACGAAAATGAATCCAATTTTTTACAAATTACAACCAAATTTCTTAGTTTAACAATTATAGACGTTGGTAGAAAGAATTTTATAATACACAATTTTAGAGAAAAGACCTCGTTTGGCCACAATTTTACACCAATGCCTTAAATTTTCAATTAATTTCATTAATAAGATTTAGTTAATTTTATGAACAAATTTGACCTTTTAAATAATACATATAAACAAAATTTGAGATATTTTTTTACCGTAATGAAATATTTTGAACTATATTTATTATTAAGATAATTTTAAAAATAGCATAATATTTATAAGCTATAGTAAAATTTCTGATTCTATCCACGACAAAAATTGATAGACTTTTATCACTTTCTATTAATGTTACTAATAGAAGCATATCACTATTATTATTGTAACTATTTTGTCAAATTTTCTATTTTGGACCATTTTTCTTATTATTTATATTAAAACTTACATATTTACACTATTAATTATTGGAGAATTATCAAAAATAACAAATTTGACAAAATATTTACTAACATATGGCAAAATTTTCAAATTATATCAATAATAGCCAAAGGAAAGAGTTTGACCATCACTTTGCATAATAAGAATCTTGGAAAACTCAAAGAGGAGAAATTAAAGTTGATTATCCTCCAATGGAAGATGTTGAGTTCAAAAGTTTTTATAACGAGAACGATATAGCAAAACCTTTTCAAATTATCAAAGAATCAGAAGAATATAAGACTCCAACAAATAAGGAAATAAAAAGTATGTAGGTGCAAAACAAATATTCAAACAAAATGCTCTCTTCAATTCTAACAAAAATGAAAGTCTTCAAGTTAGAGAGAACTTTTAACCCTCCTACCCCTAAAGAAATTCATAACATTTTCCGACCTTTAGAAAAAGTTAGAATAAAAACTAAAAACAAAAACTTCTTGAAGAAACTAAAAGGTGAGAGTTCTATAAATGTTCTTAATGAAGAAGATGCAGCTCAATTCATTGGAGATTTTGAAAATCTTTCACTCAACGTAGAAGAAAAACAAATCAACAAAATCAATTTTGAAAGATTTGTTAACAGAAGAGATCAAATTAATTTCTATAAACGATCTTCATTTCCAGAAAAAGATCTAGACCAAAGATAAAGATATGCAATCAATACAGAATTCAATGGAGAATCTATATATGTTTGGAATATTGATGGAACTTCATAATATCAAATTTATGACATATTGAATAATATGTTAACTTATTCCATAGTCTATGAATCCAATGGTCATACAAATGGAAAAGTTGTTATGCTTCTAATCAATGGATTCAGTGGAAGCCTCAAAATGTGGTGGGATCATGCCCTAACCAATGAACAAAGGGAAGCAATTAAAAATCATAGGACAAGAATTAGAATGATGATTAAAACTAAAGATGGAACTTCAACAACTCAAGAAGTAGAAGAAGAGCGAGTGGACGCTATAAAAGTTCTTCTCTACACAATCAACATGCACTTTGGCCCAGGAAGTGACACTGATATAGAAAACCAGAGGAAAATAATAAAAATCTAAAATCTTCCTCTATGGAAAACTTTAGATGGTACAAAAGTATGTTCTTATTCAGGATTGCAATACCAGACATTGGAAAGAAATGTTCATTGATGGACTTTCGAGCTTCATGGCAGAACGAGTCTACAACTCTCTCAACGAAACACACTCTGAGCAAATACCTTCGGAAGACCTTACATATGCTCGATTAACCTCTAAAATCATAGAGTATGGTCTTCTGCAATGAGATAAAAATTCAAAGCAAAGTTCAAAAGCATTCAAATCTTCATAAGAGAGAAACAAAGACTTTTTGTTCTTAATATGGATTTGAGAAAGTCAAAGAATCGGGTTCTTCTTCAAAGAAAATTTGTCCAAAACACTATAATATGAAACCTACATTTTATAGAAGATCTTCAAAGTATAGCAAATCTTAAAAAGGTATTTCTTTAAAAATGTCTTTAAAGAAATTAAAGACGCAAGTAAATGTGTTTTAAACAAAACAAATGTTTTAACTTTCAAACAAGATTTATTATTTCAAACTATTAACCGTGTTTGAAATGAGGAGTTAAAATGAAATATTTTAGAAACACTTAGAGATTCTTTCACACGAGAATCTTCCTCAAAACAATTTTAAAAAAGGAAAACAATTTTTTGAAAAGGTTTTTCAAAAGTATTACAAACTCCAAACACCGGTTTCTATTGATGATTTAAAATTTGAAATCAATTGCCTTAACAGGGAAATTTTCCAACATAAATATGAAATTTTAGAAATGAAAGTAGAAATTTCTCATATGAAACAAAATAATAATTAAGATGATTTAGACTTAGGAAAATATTTTTTAAGTAATCTAAATCGTGAAATTAATTTAATTTCAAGAATAAGTTTTAGTTTATTCACTTTAAAAATAGAAGATTTCAAAATTACTTTAAAATCACTCATAAACTCAAGTGCGGATCAAAATTGTATTTTAATTCCTACAAAATATTTTGAGAAAACCATAGAGGTTATCAAAATTGTATTTTAATTCCTACAAAATATTTTGAGAAAACCATAGAGGTTATTATCATTGGAGCAAACGGTAAGAGATTATATATCAAATTTAAACTTTCAAAAGTACATGTTTGTAATAAAGAATATTGTTTCAAAACATCTATTCTTTTAGTCAAAGATCTTTGCCAAGAATTAATTCTTCGAACTCCTTTTAGTAAAAAGAAATTCGGAGAAAAATTGATTTTGGAATTTATCTCATCAACTTTTATAAATGAATGTTTTGAAAATAAAACAAATAAAAAGAAAACAAAAGCAAATTAGTTTTCTAAAAAAGGGAAATTGACTACAAAAGGATTGAGGAAAATTTAAAAGAATTTTCAATTCAAAATAGGATAAATTGAAATGAAATTTGTTCTAATTTACCAAATGTATTTTGGGATATGAAAAAACACATAATTGATCTTCCATATTCCAAATAATTCAAAGAATTGGATATCCTAACAAAAGCTAGACCGATTCAAATGAATTCACACATTACAGGAAAAAAATACAAGTCTTATTAGATAAAAATCTAATAAGATCCTCAAAGAGTCCATGGTCGTGAACCGCCTTTTATGTCAATAAAGTCGTCGAAAAATAGCGCGAAGTTCCAAGATTAGTAATAAACTATAAACCGTTAAACAAAGTTTTGGAATGGAATATTAGATATTCAATTCCCCATAAACAAGGTTTACGCAAAAGAATTTCAAATGTAAAAATATTTTTAAAATTTGATAAAATCTAGACTTTGACAAATTCAAATTTCTGGAAAAGATAAATTACCAAAATATTTTCAATGTTTCGTTTGGACAATAATAATGAAATGTAATGCCTTTTGGGCTAAAAAATGCCCCATCAGAATTTAAAAAAATCATGAATGGTATTTTCAATGATTTTAAAGATTTTACGATTGTTTATATTGATGATGTTTTAATCTTTTCTCTAAGTTTAGAAAAACATTTTAAACATATCAATATTTTCATAGATGTCATAAAAAGAAATGGTATGGTAATCTCTTTACCAAAAATCAAATTATTTGAAACAAAAATAAGATTTTTAGGGTTTGAAATATACTTAGGAAAACAATCAAGCCCATTCAAAGGTCAATTAAGTTTGCGTCGTACTTTCCTAGTCAAATTCTAGATAAAACACAACTTCAAAGATTTCTCGGCTGCCTACATGATGCGTCTGACTTCATTCATAACCTTAGACCCATTTGCAAACCACTATACCAAAGATTAAAGATAAATCCAAAATCATGGTCCGACAAACACACTTGAATTGTTCAAAAAATTAAGTCTTTCGTCAAATCAATCTCGTGTCTTAATATCATCAACCCAAAAGTAAACCTTATCATTAAAACAGATGCCTCTGGTTTAGAATATGGAGGAATCCTCAAACACTGTCTAGATAAGATCAAATCAATAATATGATTCCACTCAGAAATTTGGAATGAAAAAGAAATTACTCAATGGTGAAAAAAGAATTACTTGCAATAATTCTCTATGTTAAAAAATTTCAATGAGAATTTATCAATAAAAAATTTGTTATCAAAATCGATTCAAGAGCCTCAAAATTCGTGTTAGAAAATGATGTATAAAAGATCGAGTTTCAGAACAAAATTTTGCTAGATAGCAAGCCATACTATCTTCAACGGATAACTTTTTTACTTTCTCTTGTTCGTTTGAGGTTTATCTATTTTTCTTTTTTCTTTTTTCATTTCTCTATACAATCTCATTTTAATTATTGGTACATTTTCATGTCAAATATACATTTTAAATATACCTATAATTACTTAAACCTAATAATTAAAATAAGAAAATTTTATAAAATTAACTACATTTAAAATATGTAAACCATAATGCATGGTAAATCAACAAACAGTAAGATTTTGTTACATATTTAAATCATAATGTAAGTTAAATCAACACAAAGTACGTTTTTGTTATGCCTTAAAATGTATCACAATGCATGAATTTTTTTAACTTTGAAACTCAATTAACCCTATCAAGTATCACATTCAAAACTACGTTATCTTTTGTTTGTCTATTTAATAGAATATTTAAGATATACCTATTATTTCATATGTTTTGAATATATATAGTACTAACCTCGAAATTTAGACCTAAATTCTGTTGGAAAAATTATGTATTTGCCGACCGTCAAAAGTCTTCTTCTTCACCGTCGGAATCTCTCAAATTTCTCAGTACAAACCGTAACCCATGTTGTCTTCCGTGAGTATAATGGAAGGAGTAGACTACGATTTTCGTAGAAGGAAAGTATTGAGTGTTTTCGACTTCTTTCCAAAATTGTATCGCACGTTCTTTTTCATTTATATTTTTGTTTTAAATCAATTAAATGATAGAAATTAGTATTAAAGTAATTTGGATCGAATATTTGTGTAATATACATACCCATTTAGAACATATTTTGAAATTTATTAGAAATTAAGACTCTTTATGTAATATCACATGACAATTTAGGTCATCTTAGTTATCTAAAATACTCTTTAGGAAAGTATTGAGTGTTTTCGACTTCTTTCCAAAATTGTATCGCACGTTCTTTTTCATTTATATTTTTGTTTTAAATCAATTAAATGATAGAAATTAGTATTAAAGTAATTTGGATCGAATATTTGTGTAATATACATACCCATTTAGAACATATTTTGAAATTTATTAGAAATTAAGACTCTTTATGTAATATCACATGACAATTTAGGTCATCTTAGTTATCTAAAATATTATTCAATCTGAAATAATCGAACCATATTTTACTGACTGGGTTGAAAAAATTAATTTAGATTGTTGGGATTGTGGAAGGCATATAAAAATATAAAAAAATATGGATTGAATTGAAAAATGTCTACCGACTCAATTCATGATTTTTGTTAAAAGAGAGAGCAAATAAGATTTTGCCCTAACAATCGTCTTCTGCTTCATCTTCTTCTCTCTCACCGTACTCTACCTTTGAGTTTCTCCGACTATCCCTTCTTCTCTCACACTCTCTCTGCTTCATCCTCTCTCATCCACTTTCGCATTTCTTACAGTAACAGCGACACCAGATCTTAAGTTTTCTCGTCTTCACTCCACGGTATTTTATCGTTTCTTTTTCTTCGCCTTATGCGTGATTCTTTGGATACTTTCTAAATTCTTCTAATTTGTTTCAAGTTTTCATTTTCAGGAAACTTACCACCCTGTTAATTTGTTTGAATCCCCGAGTTTCGTTTAGGCTTGTATTTCATTTTGGTAGGTTATTTGTTTTTATGAGTGAACTTCTTTCTTATATTTGGCGAAGGGGAACTACATCGATTTTTGGTGAATTTAAGATTTTTGTCATTTGAAGTTTGTACTAATTTTCTGATTTTTCAAGATATTTTTGGAGGAATTTTATCTACTAGAGGGTTTCTCGTTTTTACTTTTATTTATTCAGAAAGCATTTTATATTCAGGTTTCCATATTGTTTCTGGATTGAAATGGTGGCTATGGAAACTACAATTGTCGTTAAATGACAGAAATCTTGAAAGAAAGTCAGAAAACTAAAACTTGGGCCTAACTAATTGGTTGCATGAATGAAGTGCAGTAGTACGTATATTAGCATTAGTTTGAAACAAGTTCGTGGACAAAAACCCAGTGTAAGCATATTCCAAACTGAACAATCTGGATTGGGTTCATAGTGTTGGAAAACACTGTAATTAATCTAACAGTGGCACCTCTAATGGTCTAGATGCTCTAGATTCCTTAATTTCCATTTGCATGTCCAGTAATTGCTTTTTGTAACTCCATTTTTGGGCTCTTGTTTTTACCCGTCCTTTTTTTTGTAATATTTTAAGTGAACTCATCGTTCTTAAATATCAATGAATTTTCAAAAGAGAGAATTCTCATTAACTTAATTCTCGTCAAGGAATTTTAGTTGAATAAACTGAAAGTTAATAAAGTAGATTAATTGGAATTCATTTAGACGTACCCAAGATAATTATGCATGCTTCAGATTTAAGAAAGCCAACGTGTATTTGAATCTTCTTTATTTTTTAGCTTTTTCATAGTTGTTTCTTCTTTGTTCCCTTTTATTGTTCAAACCCTGTTCAGTAACGATATTGTTTTTAGTCTTCTGTTCTTTGAAATTTATGCTTTCATGTTATGATTTTCACATTTCTTAAAGGAACGCTTGAATTCTTAGTGAAATTCTAGAAAGAAAAACATGTATAAAGAAAATAGTTTTTTTAGTTTTCAAATTTTGACTTGGTGTCTGAGGACGCTGATGAAAAGTGGATAACAACAAAGAAACTTATTGGTGGAAGTAGTGTATGTAAGTTTTTTAAAAAAAAACAAAAAACCTAATGACTATCAAATGGGGCCTTAGGTGTTCATTGCCACAATGGTTTCTCCTTTTCATTTCTCAGTCCTGTGTTCCGTTAAACCAAAATCTTCATGACTATCAAACCAAATAACTAACAAGACTACATTTCTGAGTTCATTGCCTCAATGTTCATCCTTATTAAGTGTTTTGTTAGCTAGTCTTCAGGAAGTCAATTTGTACTGGGGAGCTTTCATTTTTCCTGCCCTAGCTCTGTTTCTTACGCAATTTGTTCTTTTATTTGTATCTGCGTTGGTTTTGCCTAGCCTTTTTGTTCTTTTTTAGTTTTTAGTGTTGTTTTTGCGCCTTGGGGTATCATCCTAGTTGAGATGCTTGGTTTTGTTTGATGTTCCTATTTTATTGCTCTCTCTATATCTCTCTTGTACTATGAGCAGTTGTCTCATTTTATCTTTATTAATATCCAGTCTGTCTCCTTTTCAAAAAAAAAAAAATTATGTGTCCTGTAGAGTTTTGTCTTATTTTTTACTCCCGTAACTATTGAAGCATATCATAATTTTTTTGAATACGTAGTGTCTGTTTATTAAAGCAATAAATGATAATTGCTCATTAATTCTTTTACGTTGTTTGATAGTGTTGAATAAATTTGATTACTAATATTCAGGTATAAAAAGTTGGTTGTGCAAATAGAAGAAAACTAGAGATGAGTATTGGTGGTGAAAAAGGTTCTGCATCAACAAAGACACCAGCGGACTTTCTCAAGTCAATTCGGGGTCGTCCCGTAGTTGTGAAACTCAACTCTGGTGTTGACTACAGAGGTATGGTTGCCTCTACTCTTCATTCACCCTTGGTTTTGGGATAAGTCTGTACATGTTCAATTTTGATTTTAATTCTCAGGGCTGTATCATTAGTTTTAAGAATCTGTAGAAGTTCATGGAAAACAACACTTGCAAATGTTGAGGCACTATCCTATTTTTTGTTAATGAATCTTACTTGTTGATAAATGGCGTTAATAGTCAATCTTTTTGTTTTCTTTCCTTATAAGAATCTGTAGACGTTGAGGGAAACCGACACTTGCAAATGTTGAGATACTATCCTTTTTTGTTGACAAATGGCGTCTTTAGTAAACACTTTTTATTCCATCTAATCTCTTTATCAATTTCTTGTCATTTAAACCTGATTTGTTTGTAATATTTTTAACATAAACCAAGCTTTCATGGAGAAGAAACAAAATAATACAAAAGAAGCATGAAAAAGATACCCAAAAAGCTGAGCCAGAGATACAACAATAACCTAACAAGATAAAAAGGCCTCCAATCCAAAATGATTAGACCAAGAGAATAATCATGGAAGTATTTTGAAACAGATGTCAGAAAGAGGCCTTAAACTTGGAAAGAGCGCATACATTCCTAAGACCTCTCAAACCTCTGATAATTCTCTCATTGATCTCCAACCAATGCTCTATTACATAGCAAATAAGCGAGTTTGCAAAAGCATACAACCCTTATATTGAAAAGACAAATGGAAGAAGGCCTCTTCCATCACAAGGCAACAATCTGATGAAAATATTAAGGGACAATTTTTATGGCGAGCTACATGTATGCTTTGGTGTGGGGGGCTATGGGATAGGATCAATAGTTTTAGAGGTTTGGAACAAGACAGTAGAGATGTTTTGGGTCCTTGTTAGGTTCTATGTTTCTTTCTAATGATGTTATCTATTTTTTTTTTTTAATTATCCTTATGGTCTTGTTTTTTGATTTACTAGATTCCCGTGGCTTTGGGATTTCTTGGACGTGACATTTTCTTCTGAACGAAATTGTAGTTCATTGTTAGTTTTTTATTCCTTCAAATTTATTTAAAAAAGAATAAGGTAGGGTTGTTATTAGGAATCTTATTGTGGGATTAAGAGTATGTTCCTATTTTTATATATTGATTAGATCAATCTTACTTGGGAGAATAGTTAAATGTTACAAGGCTTTCAAAAAAATCAAGCTCACAAAAAAAGGGAGCCAACTACCAGAAGGGGCTTCAACTAAGTAAAATAATGCTTGCTTATATGTTACACATGATCTTTGAAATTGAAAGCCGAAGGAAAGAATGAAACTTATGTAGGTATTGTAGAGAAGTTGTGATTTGTTATAACTAGAGTCGGTGGGAAATGGTAAAGGTATGGATTGATTTAGTTGAGAGCCTCTCAAGTTTGAGTGGAGTGTTCAAGTACCTCAAATTAATTGTGTTCCTCCATCTTTATCTTTTAACGCTATTTTAGCTATTATTTTGGTTCTATCACAATCTGTTATGGCTATGCACTCACCAAAAGTCTCAAAAAAAAAAAAGTTTCAAATTGTTATAGCATGCTGGTTTTTTCAACACCAAGCAATCTTACCAGCTCCGAAGGAAAATACCACGACCATTTAGCCATAAAGCCTCATTCACAAATCCTCAAATTGCCAATACAAAACCCTCCAAACTCAATAGGTATCATAACCCTCTCCTAACTAAATGTGAACTGTTCCTCTCGTCAATACATAACATAAGGAACATGAACATTTGTTTCACAAATGTTGTCTTGATTTTAAACATAACCATTTGTCGTCCTTTGTTTAGGACCTTTATCTTTTCTTGTGCAGTATTACCTATTAACAGTTGAAAAATAGATAAAATTTATGTTGAATTCTAATGTGAAGATCCCATTATATGTTTCATTGCAAAGGTATTCTTGCCTGTCTCGATGGATACATGAATATAGCAATGGAGCAAACCGAAGAATATGTAAATGGACAGTTGAAGAACAAATATGGCGATGCTTTCATTCGTGGAAATAACGGTAGATATTGAAAAGAACATCTTCTTTGACAATCTTATCATCTTGACTCAACTCTTGATAATAATATTAAGCTACAATTTGTTAATGCAGTTCTGTACATCAGTACATCAAAGAGGACATTAGCAGAAGGGTCATCTTAGCGACGCTAAGAATTCTGACAGGAAATGAGAGATGGGTCGGAATTGGAAATTGATCATGAAATTGTGTTGTGTACAATGAAGTAGTGAGTCCAATCATCGCGCCAAGATGTTATGTTGTGGTTGTGAACAACTTCGACCAAAACTCTTGTTTGGTAGGAAAGAAATGAAATGCAAACTATGAGACCTTTGGACCTTTCTTTTATTGGAATTACTATTTTGATCTGCCTGAGACCCAATTAACAAATCCCTCCTTTTTAAAATCCTCATGTATGGCTCTTGATCATTTAAAATTCCTGTTTTTTCCTGTTCGAGCTAAAGATTCTGAAAATTTACCTTTCAGAATAACTATAAATTATAAATCTGTAATTGGCTAAACCATGAATTTGATGTTTTGCAAGGCAAATGTATAGGTGTGAAAATGCTCGATGGTGTAGTCTCTTATCTTTAGGTGATTCTATCTAATCTTCTATGTATGTAGTTATAGGGATGTGTGGTGGTCACTGGTCACCCTCCACGAGTCTTTAAAAAAATAGGTGTGAAATCAAATTACGTTCATTTCTTCAAGTTTGCAATATGATATTATTTTTTTATTGAAAAATTCAAATGCTACTTTTGTCTATAATTTAGACTCCCAGTTTATATTATCAATAAGTATAACAATTACAGAGACGATAAATTGAATCTTCTATTTCAAGAAACGAAATGTGTTTATATTATCAATAAGTTTAACAATTACAGAGATCTTAAATTGAATCTTCAATCTCATGATGAGATGAAATGTATATCAATCTTCAATCTCAATAGACGAATCTGAGATGAATCTTCAATTTCAAGAGACGAAATGTAGAGCAAGTAGTATTAAACATCAATTAATATTGAGTTGAGTTTGGTTAGTGATTAGTTTTTTATAAGAAAAATAATATTAGTCATAACTTTTTTAAGGAGAAATCATACAAAATAGCAAATTCGACAAAATATTTGTAACATATAACAAAATTTCAGATTTGAAGGTAACTTAATTGTCAGCTATGTCTTCATTTAAATTCCTCTAGATAGTGCAACATAAATTTGTCTACGAGAAAACACATTTTCAAGAAGATAGATTCCAACATTAGGAATTAATTGTCCTTGTGCTTTGCTAATTGTCATTGCAAAGCATAAACGAACGAAGAATTGTTTTCTCATGATCATCCATTGCTATTTCAACATGTTTAATATTTTTGCTAAATGATCGACATATCAATCTTGTCTCATTACACAATCCATTGATTGGATCCAAATTTCTCAATAAGAATGTTGGTAGAAAAAAAATCAAGGAAGCTTTTTATACAGGAAAAAATGTTACAACAACTGTCAACTTTCAAATCTTTAAGTTTGTATTGTTAATTAGAATTAATAAAATATTTAAATTTTAATTAAAGTGATTTAGAACATAGAACTAAACTCAAAGGTATAATGGAGAGAACAAAGTTTATCCACGTTAAAGCTTTTATATATAGTATAAATAATTATTTCTTTCGTGGCATAAAAAGTGAGAATTTAAGTTTTTAGACATTTTTAATCTTTTTGAATGAATGTAAAATGTCAAATATTAGCTAGATCAGCTAAGATGAACTTATATTATCAACCCTAATATTTGAGATTTGAACTCACTCCATCCATTGTCAAAGTATATTATATACATACACACATGTACACATGTATCCATACATGCATGCATGGATGTATGGATGGATGTACAAAACTTTTTATATTTCTTTTTTTTTTTTATTAACAATTGTTAGGAGTACTCGAAAAAAATATTGAAGAAAATGAGCATTATAATGAGATATTAATAAACTAATGTCATGATTGAAAAGGATAGAATCATATTTATAAAAGTTAACGGTACTTTTACATACAATATTGTTCACAATATTTATAATTAAATACGAGTATTACATATTTAGATATATAAAAAATGTAAACTCTAGAATACCCAAGAGAGGTGTGGTTTAATATGTTGGCTAAGTTGAGTTTAAAGTTTCAAAGAGGTGGGAGGAAATTTATTTAAGTATTGGAACATGAGAATCCATTGAAGATGGCGGCCAAAGGAAAATGAAAGAGGAAAAGAAAGTTCAAAAATTGACCAAGTGTTTGCTACACATTTTGGACATGTTGCTAAGGTGGCCAAAAGGTGTTAATAACCTCTAGTAACAAGCTTTAGGCAGCCATGGTGTTAGATTTTGAGCATGGTTGGATGGCCAACCATGACAACAAAATCCTTTGAGGACAAGGGGTTGGGTTGCAAAGGCACACCTTTGGGCGAGGAAATGTTTGCTAGGTAGCAAGGGTGTTGAGTTATGATGTCACGCTACTAAGACAAGTCTATGCGGGCAAGGGTGGTGTCCATATCCTCTACGCAACATGAGGTGTGCAGCTAAGTTGTGCTAAGAAGCTCTACATAGCACGATGTATGCATTGAGGGTAGGCGACATGGCTTAGGCTAGGGCTATGCAAGATGGGTTGTTAGTCAAGTGACTAGGCAGTATGGTGCGTAAACCTTGAACCCCTAAAGAAATTTGAGTCCTTTGAAAGTTTGGAAGGTTATGTTTTGATTGGAGGTTAAGTTGAAGAAATAAAAATGGTGGCTAAGTCCATAGGTGAAGTGTTTTGGACATTTTGGACAAGTGTAGGCGGTCAAGTTTGGGTGTATGTGTGGCTAGGCATTGAAGGCATGTTCATAGAGGTTAGAAAGGCATTTAAAGTCTTTAGACGTTTTGATTGAAGTTGGGTGAGATGGTAAGTCAATTAAGTAGATTCTCACGACAAAACTCTATATTGATTGACTAAGAGAAAATATAGAATGCTTTTCATGAAAGGATCACGAGCAGTCATGTGAAATCTTGAGCAAGATTGATGAAAAAAGTGTAATCTCTTGGCAATCTTGATGCTGATTCAACCTAGATTAGAAGAAGAGAGGAAATAAGAGAAATCTCAAACAATCTCGGACACAAGTTCGGTCGAGATTGAAGGTAAAAGAGAAAATTGGAAGGAACTCGAGGCTTTGTCGATCAAGGCTGGAGACAAAAAAGGAATTATTTGAGATCTCGGGTATAACTTGGGCTATGTTTTCACATGTCCTTTGCATGCTTAAGTTAAATTTCGGCAAGCTGGAAAGTGTCAAGAAATTTTCATTCAAGGATCACTATAAATAGGTTACTTCATAAGGAAATTTCTCTCATTTTACTCGGGCATTTTGGTTGAAATTACTCCAAAAAGTTCTCAAATTGAGTCTAGTTTTTAGACTGAGGTTGCTAATTTAATTTGAGGAGAGGAAAGTTGAGTTTGAGTTTAAAAAATGGAGAAAAGTCATTTTCAAGCAGAATCTGAGCAGTCTTGATTCCAAGAAAGCTACATAACGCATATCATGGAGTTCTTGGCTAAGCTTTTGAGTTAAGAAATTTAAAACAATTTCAAGCGACTTTGTAAAAGAACTTTTTCTCAAGAGTTATGAGTTTCTAAAGTAGAGTTAAGTTTCTGGACAAAATTCGAGTTCTGGACCGTATTGGTGGTTGGCCGAGTTTGTAAGGTGAGATGGGCTATTTTGGTGATTTTTTTTTTTAATTTTAAGTTAATATTTTATCTTTATGTAATCAAAGGAAATTAAATGGATTTATTTCTCATTATTTTAGGACAAGAGAATATCAGACAAGTTTACAAACTTAGAGTCTAAGCTATATCATCCGTGAGTGATAAAACAATTTCTAAAGAAGTTTCTATATATGTTTTACAAGTTATTATCTAAATTATGCTTGAGATAAACATTGAGCTTTATTAATTTATAAAGTATATTAAAAGTATGATTTATGCTTTACTAATGTTTGCTGACATTTATAATGAGGTGTTTGGATTACATTTTCAAGTGTTTAATTTAGAAAATAAGTTATTTTGAAAAAAGCTAAATTGCTTGAAAGTCACCCAAAATAGATTTTTAAGTATATTTTAAACATTTTTCAGAAAAATGAGTCTAAACAAAAATGAGTTTCTTGAAAAATATTTATTTCTTAATCTAATCTAAACAGACAGTAAAATTGCATGTTTTCATTTGTGTTTGAGCTAGTAAACGATGATTTAGGAATATGTTTGCAGTTTCTAAAATAAAGTTGTTTATTGTTTTAGAAATAAAGATACTTGCAAAAGCTTGGGTTATTCTTCTTAAAGTTGGCTTATTTATGCATTTAACCCGAGTTAGAAGTTACAGGCCTAGTTAGTAAAGTTATTTGTTAAGTTTATGTGTTTCCGCTAAGTATTTGCAATAGGTTGCAGTCAGTAAGTTGTTTAGTGTGCTTTTAGCTTGTGTTGTTCTTTTCGTTTGCAATGTTCGTTTGTAGTTGTCGATTTAAGTTAGGTTAGGTTGGTTGGTGAGTGTTGTCAAAGTATGGCAATGCTTGCGAACCCTCACATCCTCGTTCAAGGCAAGGGAGAG
Organism: Cucumis sativus; assembly: GCF_000004075.3. NCBI lineage: Eukaryota > Viridiplantae > Streptophyta > Magnoliopsida > Cucurbitales > Cucurbitaceae > Cucumis > Cucumis sativus. Next base: position 8,752,819 of record NC_026659.2, read on the forward strand.
AGATAGGGCTTCGAGAGGGGGTGTGACAGAAAAAAAAAGTACTGCAATATAAAAATGATTGATTTATGTAGAAAAAAAAAACAATGTAATGGAAATAAACTTATTTTTCAAATCGTGAAAATGTGTAGGTGAGACAAACGTGTGGAATCAAAGTTAAGTGTTTAAAAGAAAAACAAATAGAGCAATGTTGCAAATCATATTCTATAATTTCTGAAATGGATTGGTATTAATTTAGAGTGTATATGAATATGTTAATATACATGATTTTCAAAAAAAGGAAGAAAAAAAGATTAACAGAAACTCTTCATAATGATTGTTTTATATATGAAAAATCTTGAAGTTTCGTAATCATATAATTCAAATATTAAAAGAATATATATATAGCAATTATAAAACATTCATGATGAATATGGTACAATCATCTCATTCAATATTTGTTGAAATGAAAGTATAAAAGTAACATCATTTGTTCATATATATAAAGAAATCATAGACAAATTTATGTATATATTGATGATTTAAATGTGTAATGGAAATTCCCAAAGGACTTTTGAAGGTAAATAGAGTTTCTTAGGAAAGAAATTGAGATGAAAGGTTAAAGCATATAGGTTTGATCATTTTATACATATAAGTACATCATTGAACATTCCTATGATGCTTTATTTACTCTATGTGAAAAAAGTACGTGAAGAAAATGGTAGGCAAGGATGATATTATATGAAGATAACGACCTATATGAAGAAAATGGCAACATCTACGACAAATTTATTTGAAAAGTATTATCTAAAACAATATTTGAAAAAATGACAAAAGCGACGCATATTAGGTTTTATATTTTAAAAGTAGAACACTTTTAATAAACTTACAGTATTGTTTTTCTAGGATAATTTCGACCGGAATTAACCCCGAGATATAATGTTTTGTTTTTAAAATTCAAAATAAAGAATATGTTCAAAATTACCAAAATACTTAAATCTTCCTGCACAAACATTTATATTCATTTTTAAAAAATGGACTGACATTTATTATAAGAGTTAGGTTTTAAAATTATTTTGAATATATATTACATGCTAAATGCGAAAATGATATTATGAGAATCCATTGGACAAAAAATGAAGGATTCAAAGACTTATTATAAGAATTATATGTATATATATATAGACATAAATGTAAAAGTTTATGTACAAATTTGTGGCTTGTAACGTTAATTCCTAGATCAGCAACTATGGAATGGTAAACTTGATGGGATTATTTCCAATTGATTTGAAATTTATGTTTTCCCTTTGGTTAATGGAGGGTGAATTTGGTTGTCAACAATGAGACAAAAAAAGAAGGGGTGATCATGAAAAAAAATGTTTCTAAGTTAGAACACTCTCTCTCTTGTGTACCATTTTGGGTTATATCTCAATGCTACTAATTATTATTCGGTTATCACTCTTCCAATTTTGTTATACAAATGATCAAAATGAGTATTATCATAACATCATACTAGATTACCAAAGTTTGACGTGTCTTCTATGTTATTTATATGTTTCTATAGTTATTCAAGTTATTAACTCACGGTATAACACAAAGTACAATAGTAACTGAGAGTATTTTCTCAGCCATGTCGTTGAGTGATTCACAAACAAGTTTTTGTAAAATAGTTTTGAGACATTTCAATTTTGTGCTCAATGTACTATTGCAAATTCATTAGGTACTGACGTAAAAACCAGAGCCAATCACAAACTTATGCACCAATTGCAAGCGATGGAATAGTTATGAAAAAATTTATATTCGTTAGGATAGACAGATTGTCTCATAAGATTAGTTGAGGTGTGTGTAAACTGGTTCGGACACTCATAAATATAAAAAAGAAAACATAAAAGAAACATTTATATGATTATCGTGACAATGATATTTTCTTTTCAAACAGAACTATCTATCTATGTTCGAAGATATGTACTAGCGACATTGATTAGCCTCAATATAGTGGTACGAGGGATTTCTAGCATCATCTTAGAGAGGAGATCATTAGCATCTCTTAACATTAAGCACTCAGATTACACAAGAAATATTATTAATAGAGGAATAAGTTGGCATGTTGCTTCATTCATAACCCTATCTAGTGGTATTGGAGGGGACAGGTTGAGGATGGCATGGTCTTCATTATAAGATGGAGGGATGAACTCAAGTTTGTACAACAAAAAGAAATAGTTGACACTGGGTAACACTAACAAAGCCCACCTTTTTTAATAAGCAACCTTTGTTTCCTTTTTTTAATTATGAAACAACCTTCATTATAAGATATCTTAAAAATGGGGCAGTCTCTTAAAAGATTTGTTTGTTATACACACAATATGTACAGATGTTAAACTTATTTCATTTGTCCCTGTAAACATGGCTTTGCTGTGGGCTTAAACGCAAAGCTTTATGGGTTGTTTCATTTGAAAGTCTGAACCAAACTGACAAAGGTGAAATAATATTATCGCATTTTTAGTTCATAAACCAAATGGAATGGCTCACATGTCATGTATCCATGATTCGGAACTTAAAATAATAAAAATCAGAAATAGACTTCGGGGGATGAAATTGTGAAAAAGACAACCTAATAAACAATGAGAAACCAGATGGTGTTTTCTCCTCCACCTAACAAAAATGGTTCCAACAAACTGTCTAACTTTGCACATTTTCCTTACTCTTCGCACTTCTTTTTCTTCTTGATTCTTACCTTTACTACTCAAATGGGGCAGGGAGGGACATCCAGAGTAGATCCAGCTTGAATTTGACCCCAGCCAATAAGACGCCAGTGCTTCTCAACACGACGACTTAGAGCGATCTTCTCCCCCTTGCTGGTGCAAACAGGAGATGTAAGCTGCAACTTTGCTAAATCGTTCTTCACTGCAACTACTCTAGCTCCCGTAGACATGGATCCTATGTTCAACATTAGAATCTCCCCCTTGGCTAGTTTTGATACTTTTCCCTGTCTTTCTGATCCTTTTGTCCTCACACCTAGGAGCCGCCGTAAAAGGAAAAAGTTTACCTGAAAAGATAAGGACAAGTCTCAAAACAGATATTCTGGACAATTGCCTCCAACCTTTTTCATATCAAATCATTCATAAACTTGCATGTAAAAAAGAAAAAAAAGATCCAAGAAGATAAGACCTAACCTAACAATCAATTAGAAGAATGATTAGAGGCCATTGCCTAAAGTGAAGCATTATATTTGAACCAAACCTCCTCGCAAGGTCTCTCAAGACCTCTACAAATCATACAGAGAACTGTAGAAAAGCCAATGTTCTGTAACATTCGGCCTTGACCAGAAGGGTGAATGCAGGAGGGCTTGGGTTTAGAGATGCACTATTAAGCAGAAACAACCCAAAGCAACAAACAACTAAAAACGAGTAGGCCCACTAATTGTTTCCAAAAGAGCACGGAAATTCTTGCTTTAAAGAAATAAACAGCAATCTGGAAGATGCAGGGGACGAGCCTAAAGTATCTTAGAGTAGTCTCGGATAGCAACCTAAAAGATTTCGACATCCATTAAATAAGAGTACACTCAAATTATAAGAACTTTACCTCTAGCTCGACATAAACATCAGGAAGTGATCCAACTTCCCCAAGAACCTGACCTACCAATCTGTCAGCACGAGTCAAAGTGGGGTCCATGGTTGTACCAACCCCAATAAGACCTCCAGGGACTGCAAATTGCAGCTCATTTTGCTCAGCATACAAAGAAACAATCCTCGAGTATATTGGGGTGCACTTTATGTTACCACTTTCATCCTTAACAACAATCCCAGGACGAACTTCAATAAATTGATTCACCTTTAAAACACCCTGCAAATAATACATTTTCAAATTCGTTAGCCACACATAAGGCACCGGCAAAACAATGGACAGTTTTTCCAAAAGGCAAAATGAATTAAAAAATGTAAACGGTGACATGAATTCCTTAAGTAGACATTATCCAAAACAGGTTCAACTGCAAAATTCAGGTTGGTTGAAATCAAAACATCCAATCCAACCACCAAAAAGTAATTAAAAGAATTAACAAAACATTTTGATTTCTTTACTACTTACATGATTGCTTGAACTAGTACAATAATAACTCAAACCAATCCAAAAACATGGACAAAGTTCTTAACCGTATAACTCAACTTATTGAACAGGATCATCTATATGCAACGTCAAAAGCCTCGTTTTTAACTTTAACACCAATAATTGAAAAGGATAAATCACATTTGTCAATTCAAGCCAAATTCCAACGATTGTCTTTGCTAGTAATATATAATCAGATTTGTCTTCAACCACCAGCTTAAGCTTTTTGGTGAACTGGTGGTTCAATATGGTATCAAAGCAGGTGGTCTAGGGATATAAGGTACTAAAAATAAACTATAAGGCACAACTACAGCTTTACAGACCATCTGAAAGCTGGCTTTAAGTACTTCATAGCATGATAATTTCAACCATAAGGTACCATTACAGCTTTATAGACCATCCGAAAGCTGATTTAAGTACTTCATAGCATGACAATTTCAACATAAATTGATGATCACTTCTTTAAGAAAATAGTATTACGTATATACCCGTAATATGCTACCACCAGCTACACCTCCTTTGATCTCATCAACTTCAAATCCGGGTTTGTTAACATCAAATGAACGAATCACAATCATATTAGGAGGTGAGACGAAATTCCTTTCTGGAATTGGAATCTTTTTTACTATATATTCGCAAACGACATCAATGTTATACTTCAGCTGAGCAGAAATTGGTACCACTGGTGCACCATCAGCAACTGTTCCCTATCAAAGATTTTAAAAAGACATTGAATACAGTTAAAATCCTTCACTATGAAAATTGCATGTTCTTTTCTAAAAGTAAATACACAATATTGTTCGTACAAAAATATAAATAACCAAGAGGCAATAAAATAAACAGAGCTAACCTGAATGAACTTTTGAATAGCTTCGTGCTGATTGATTGCAACATTTTCCTGAATAAGATCAACTTTATTCTGGAGGATTATAATATGCTGAAGGCGCATAATTTCAACAGCAGCAAGGTGCTCAGAAGTTTGAGGTTGAGGGCAGCTTTCATTGGCAGCTATCAGAAGTAGTGCTCCATCCATAATGGCTGCTCCATTAAGCATGGTAGCCATAAGAATATCGTGACCCTAGAAAAAAATAATTGAGCTGGGTTATGGTAGCAGCAGAAAAATAAGCTTTTGTGGCATGTGAATATGTGATGACCCGCCATATAACAAAATCAAAGATTGCAAATCCAAGAAACTCGTAAGAAGATATTATCCATAAAATGTGTAAGGAATAATATATTTTTGTTGTCTTCTATCATGTTTCATACGATTCTTAGCTGCACAGATGCAACAATTCAAAGCCTTACCGGGCAGTCGACAAAGGATACATGTCGCAGTAGTTTCATCCTGCAATTTTCAAACCCAAGCACATCACACAAAGGACTGTCTTCCTTTCCACTTCCATATGCCCTACAAAAGCATGTTGACTACATTAATCAAATACTGGAAGTCATTGACCTTTTAGGTACAAATAGGAGTGTAAGCTTAGCAATATATAAAAATAAAAGAAACACCCACTTGTAGCATGCAGGCCGAGGGCACTTGTCATCTTCACATTTGTATATCTTCGCATTAGCATACCCCAACTTAATGGTAATGTTACGCTCCAGTTCATTCTTAAAACGTACAGTCTGCAGATTAGACATTCCATTAATAGATCCATCAGAAAGCAGAATTTATAATGGTTTTCTGGGAAACTCTACTCATACGACCTAAATTTTTAAGGAAAACCACTTTAAATATGTGCTACTTGCTCCAAGTGAAATTCAATGCAATAAAGCATCCATGCAAACACATGTTATTGACACCATTGTGAAATATGTAAAAGCCTGGGTTTTAGACAAACTACTAATAGCAATTTTTTCCGTGCTGGTCAATAAGAAACAGAAAGTTTAGTCAATAAGAAACAGAAAGTTTAGTCAATAAGAAACAGAAAGTTTATGTAATACCTTGTTTGATTTTCTGTTATCATTATGTAGAAAAGGAAAAAAAATAGAAGGGAAGAAAAGTTTTGCACCATAAGATAACCAAGGAACCTCTATGGAACATAAAATCCAACCAACAATCAAGCCAAAGAAGAAAGACAGAATAATGCAATAGAGAATAGCACCGAGATTAGCCATCAGTGATGGGGAAAATAATCACCTGGACTCCTGAAATTGCCTTTACAACTGTAGACTTACCATGTGCCACATGACCAATAGTACCTGGAAAAGATGAATTTATTAATGGACTGTCAACTCTGATAGTAAGATAAGATCCCCAAGTACATAATGCTGCAGTATACACATATGGCGTAACAAAGGGTTAAAAATGTGCAATAAAAAGATCACACAAAAGAAAAGTTACCAATATTGATAGTAGCTTGACGAGATATAACTTCTGGAGAAAGCGGATGGAGCTTTGTTACATCCAATTTCTTTAAGTCTTGTTCCATTAAACCCTTCCGCGACATCTTGGCTAAATATCTTTATGCAAACAAGTTACGGATGTGTGTCTTGGTTCTTTGTGAAAGTTAAACCAGAGAGTAACCAACCTGCCCCAATCCAAAAAAAGAAATGCAATTATCTGCACTGCCACCAACCAAGCGCACAATGGTTTAAATAGAAAATATTTACCGAAAACAGCACTATCTCCCACATCAGAATACAAACTACTTGAACATAACTGCATACTTGGAAACTAAACTAATTTAACACGTAGGAAATGATACTGAATCATAATAATAAGCCTAAACCCTTAACATCAAAAGGTATAGAAAAATGATTTCAAATCCAAATTTGTTGCTGATACAAAATAAGTAAATGATACTGAATCATAATCCATACACCATCAAACAAGTTATACACCAAAAAACAAACTGAGATTCTGGAGATTGAGCGACAGTCCGTAGCGCTTGGAAGGGGAAGGCGAATGTACTGCCGCCGAGAAAAAACTGGCTATTAGGCTTTTTCGCACGAAATTGGCAGACAGCTTAGGGATATTTTAGACCTAACACTTCAAATGGTAGATTGAATATTGAACATTCAGGATCGTATTGGGTTGAATTAAACGATATTTTAGACCCAGCCCTTCAAATGGTAGATTCTCCGAAACCGAAAACCCTTCCTAAGCTATAAACCCAAACAAAACCAACTCCTCAAAATTCGATAAGATAAGCGTTAGATTGGTTCGTTCCCAGCCCGTCCGTTTGCACTTAACTAAAAATGACTTCAGCCCAGAAGTTGAAAATAAAAGTACCCAGTTGCAATTACTTGAAGTCATAAAAAAGAATAATAAACATGGTTCATCCATCAAAACACGATAAATGATTGGATACACACAATCCATCCATCAAAACTATACAAGAAATTGAAGAAAAAGAGATGCAGGAGCAAGGAAATTTTAGTTGTCGGACCTGGTGATGCTCAATCAGAAATTTCTGTGTGTTGAGAGAGCGATTGAGAGCGACGAGTGAGAGAAAAGGAGAGAGATTACCGGCGGCGGTGGCGTCAGAGAAAGAGAAGCTACCGGCGGCGGCGAGTGATGAATGTGAGAGAGAAAGAGATCACCGTCGAGAGAGGGAGAGAGAAAGAGGGAGATAGAGATATTAGAGGAAGCTTGCGTTGTACAAAGGTTAGGGCTGCCCTCACAGCAATGGGAAGCAATAAGAGGAACAACAAAAACTCTTCTCAAAATTTGTGGAAAGAAATAATAATTTTTTTAAGTCTTCCTCCATCTCTCCCAAAATAACTTCAAAATATTACACTAATACCATATATTTATCTACTTTTACAATAATTAAAAACAAAAAACCGTTCCATACGTCTTGATACATTACTAATATATATTTGATACATATATAATATATATAATATACCTTTGATATATACTTGATACATACTTGAAAACAAAATATTTGGAAAAATTTTTAAAAATAGAATAATCTGACAAACTATTTACACTAGTAAAAAAAATTATGGTCATTATGTAAAAGCCCAAAAGTCCATGTGAAATACTAAAAAAGCCTACCCAAAATCTCAAAAAACCTAAATAACCCACGACTCATCATCAATTCATTTCTTTTCAACAACGTGCACAAAAATTCAAGAGAATTTATAATGGGTAACCTATTTGGCATAAAATATTAAGTATATAGCAATTTTTTAAACAATTTGCATATATAGCAAATTTTTAATTATTCTTTAAAATATTCCAAAATTACACTCGATTTAAAAGGAAATTGGCGCGATTTTTTCCTTTTCCATTTTCACCGTCATTACTCCACGATTTTCTCTCTTCTCCATATTCTTAGCTATTTTCTCCATTCTCCATCTTCACCATCGTTTCTTCATCTTATTCGTGATTTTCTCCTAAAGATCACCTTCTTCATCGTGTGCCTCCAATCGGTCGTCCTCCAACCAATCGCTCTCAACGTCCAACAACTTTACAACGATCTTTCGTTAGATCATCTGGTATGTAATTAAATTTATTTTCTTTAAAAATTTTACATTTGATCTTTGTTTTCTTTAAAGATTTTACATTTGATCTTTGTTTTCTTTAAAGATTTTACATTTGATATCACTGATAGAGTTTGACTTCTATCAATACTCCAGTGTAATACTAGGATGATAATTGTTTTATTTTATTTTGCAATAATTTGGAATTATGATTAAGCTTCCAATAGTAGTGTTTCATAGTGGACAGTGAGATGATACAAATAAATACTTGAATTACAAGACTGCAGGTGTATTGGTTGATGAGACAATTTGTATTGAAAAATTTACTGAGCTTGATATTAAAGAAAGTTCGATTGGATCCATGTCCTTTTTCAATACAATTGTCAATCTTATTGGATTATGGCATCACTGATATTTAAATTGTGGTTGAAATTCATGAAGATAAAGATGTTGATTGGTTTCTAAGTTTAGTTAAAGGGCAAATTACACGACAATCATTAGTTGTCCATGTTGTTTGTGTCTCTATGGATTTAGAATGGTCATCTAGTGTTGTTAACAATGGGACGAATAATTTGCCTTCTCTGTTGCCTTCTTCTTCAATTGATGATGATTTTCAAATTCTTACGAACATTCATGTTAGTAGGTTATCGTCTACATTCGATTTGAAAGAAAATGATATGTTTGCTAGCAAGGAACTACTATCAAAGTCATTTTACTACATTGCTATAAAGAACAATTTTGAGTTCAAGACTGTGAGATCAAATTCTAATTAAATCTATTGAGTTTAAGTGCTCCCAAGATAATTGTTCATGGTATGTCCGTGCATCTCGTTACAAGGATGTGGAATTATGGAGACTAATAAAGTATATTGCTAATCATGATTGCTCCATGAATGTTATTCAAACTACTCATAGACAAGCATCTTCATAATTGATTAGTGATTGTATGATAAAAGACTTTAGTTCTTTTAATCGTTTGACTCCAAATGATATTATGATTCACATGTGCACTAAACTTGATGTAAATGTTAGCTACTATAAAGCGTGGAGGGCAAAGGAACTTGTTATGAATTCTTTGAATGGTGAAGCAAAAGAATCTTATGCCTTGATTCCCAACTTTTTTACAAAACTAAAAGAAATTAACCCATGCATGTTTTTATTCTTATAATTTATATCATCAATCAAGCTTTTAATGATATGGTCTATCACTGATAAGGTCTATCGGTGGTAGGTCCTATAGTAAATTAGCATCTCATCAGACATGACATGGTGGTTTACTATAGGATCTATCAGTGATAGATGTCGTATTAGTGATAGTAATGAGCATATCATGAGACTGATGACAGGGTGGTTTACTATAGATCTATCAATGATAGACCGTATCAGTGATAGTGAATGAGCATATCATCAAACTGACGATATGGTGGTTTACTAGGGTCTATCAGTGATAGCACGTGTCAGTGATAGCACGTATCAGTGATAGTCCTTATCAATGATAGACCATATTAGTTACATAGTTCTAGTGATGTGCTAATTACTATAAGGTATCAATGATAGACTATATCAGTGACAAATCTATAGTAAAAGAACATGTTCTTTGTCTTTGATATAATGTATATATGTATTTTTTTTTATTTCAGGTCCATTCACTACTTATGAAACTGATACAGAGGGACATTTTAAGTCATGTTTTATGGCTATTGGAGCATCCATTGAAGGATGGAAATATTGTAGGCCCAACATATACGTTGACGGCACATTTTTGAAATCTAAATATGGTGGAACTCTTTTGATGACTTCTAAAATTGAAGGTAATAATCAAAATTTTCCATTGGTCTTCAGTATTGTAGATTCTGAAAATGATGAATCCTGAATATGGTTTTTTGAGAATATAAATAAAATTTTAGGGGATCAGGAAGGTTTAGTTGTAATATATGATCGACATTTAAGTATTTCGAAAAGTGTTCATAACGTTTTTTCAAATGCTGAATATTGCGTTTGTTTGCAACACCTTCTAAAAAGTTTGAAGATGATGTATAAGGACCCTATAATTGATAAACTGTTTTTTAGATGTGGAAAAGCATATACAATTGTTGATTTTGAGACTAATATGAGATGGATGGAGTCTATGTATCATAGTATACGAGACTATCTTAGTAAGATTGGTTTCGAAAAGTGGGCTCGAGCATACTGTACAAAGAAAAGATATCAAATGATAACTACAAATATTTCAGAAAGCTTAAATGCAGTTCTAAAAGAATCTAGAGATTTGTATGTTGCAACATTACTCGATTCTATCAGGCAAATACTTCAAAATTGGTTTTATGATCGGAGAAAAGTTGCATGTTGTATGAGAACTGTTTTAACTAGTTTGGTTGAGAGAGAATTACAAATACAACATCAAAACTCAAGAAGTTTCACAGTAAGTCTTTGTGTTTTAATGTTTATTTACTTAATTAGTGGGTAATATAACAAGACCTATCAATGATAGACTTTATAGACTAAGGACCTAAAGATTGGAGAAATTTATAGACTAAGGACCTAAAGCTTGTATCTGTAAGTGAAAAATAAATTTACTTAGTGATTTTGAATTATGTTTCTAAATCTATTGTTTTAAGTTAAATGTTTGAGTTATCTAATTTATGAATAATTTTCAAAGCATGTGATTTGATTAAAGTTTTTATTCAAGCATGATTGCTGAAAAATGTTTAGACTAGTAAGAAAATAAGTTTATCAAGGCATGAGTATGTCTAAGATTTTCTTTGGACAAAAGAAATCGTTAAAGACTTGGAGCACTGTTTCAAAGCATAATGATTTTATTCGTATTTTATCTGATCCAAGAGATCTCAAATAACCCTTTAGGGTAGGTTAAGGGGCATTAAGAAATTGAGATAAGTACATTTATCTCTAGGATTAGAGTTAGGGATGTCTACCTCTCAAGAATAGGGATTGGGGATGCCCATATCTGAGGATTAGATTTGGTATTGAGTTTGCTCTACCACCTTCCAAGAGTAGATTCTTGGTTTATGATCAGGAAAAACAAGGATTTGATTTACTGTTTTCTAAATGTTTATTAAGTTAAAGTATTCATTTTATTGTTTATGGTTACTGCTTATAAAGTTTGTGAAATGTTGTTTAAAAAAACCAATCACTCACTGGGCTCGTTTGTCTCATACTCTCCAAATATTTTCCACTATTTAGGTGGAAATCGTGTTCTCGAAGCCTGATTCGTCGTCATTGTCTGCTTGCTGAAGGGTTTTGTCTTTCTATCGTATCATCTTGTTATTTTGAATCTAGGTGTAGTTGGTCTTTTAATTGTGTCAAGTTTATTTTGAGCTTGGTTGAAGTTGGAGTTTGTTTTCATGTAAATATGGGTTATTATATATATGTATAAAACTTAATAAAGTTTTTTAAGTAAAAAGGGTTGCAGTGTAGTTTGTGTTTAAGTTATGTGCGTCAGCTTCCGCTTGCATTTTATTTAAAGGTTTAAAGCTAAGGGTTAGATAGTGTTGTTTAGAAGAGGAGCGACATCAGTTGACTTCATGCCATCTCTCGGGTCGAGTGTAGGTGATCTGGGAGGGGGTTTGACAACTTCAAATTTTATAAAAACATGTTGCATGCAAACATAGTACTCAACATCCTTAGACACACTTAAAACACCCTCAATTTCTTCTCTTTCGCTCTTTATACTCAAGGGAAACCCTTTTCTAGCTAACCTCGTTTTCTTCAGAGTCTTCGTAGCCTTGGCTTGCCCAAAACCACTTCCACAAAATTTTCCCTAGCTCAAATGAGCTCTTATGCCGATTAGACATATAAATCAAACAACCATTTCAACTACTTAAACATAAAAGAGAAAGCTTGGACTTACTTGGCTTAGACTTCAAATTCTAACTTCCTTTCTTCAACTTAAACTCACCAAAAAACCCCAACTTTTAGGTTACAACAAGGAGTAAACTGAAAATTGGATGTTTGCTCCACTTTCTCGCTTTGTTTTAGCTAACTGAACTCAAATCCTCAAGAAACTTCAATCTCTTCTCAAGCTTCTATCTCTCAAACTAACTTTCTCTTCTTTCTTTGAAGTAAAACGATGGAAAATGGGAGAAACAATTTGGAGGGAGAGCTTGTAACAATCATGTTCAACTTATGATAAAACTCTTGGATTGAAATATTTTCGAAAACCCTATCTATTACGTGTTTAAGTGATCTCAGCCAAGAACAGTCTGAGATCCTCTTAGAACGATCTGAGATCCTCTGAGATCTTCTAATATTATCGATCGAACATGTTTGAGTTCTATTTGAGTTTCCTTTAAATTGTTTCTTTTTCTCCAGTTATGGCCAAACTGCCATGAAATAGGTTGAGAACACTTTTCAAAACCTTTCTATCTTTCATCTTAGCGAGCAAGCACCAAGACGATCGTGCCTTAGCTTCAGAACTTACCTTCTATCTTAAATCTTGCTTGATATCTCCTCAGACTGCTCGAGATTGCCTTAACTAAAGCTCTCTCTTTTCTCTCGACCAAACAGAACCGAGTCCTTGAGCCTTGATCCCAAGATGGACTACCTGAGACTCTCATTTGGCTCATCTAAACTCTTAAATGTTGTCTCAAGACGCTTAACTTGGCCTCGAACTCCTTGGGCAACATCTAACTCTTCCTCAACTATTAGCAAGCAAGTGGGATAGGAGATTCAAGTATTACAAAACACATCATGACACCTTTAAAGGAAACTTCAATCTATAGGTTATTAAACTATCTCATTCAATAATTTGATACGGACTAATATACCAAGGATTCAATTTCCTTTTACTGCCAACACGTAACACTCTTTTCTAAGGTGATAACTGGAGAAATACTCCATCTCCAACCCCAAACTGTAAGTCTCGTCGTCATTTATCCCCATAATGTTTTTGTCAATTTTGAGCTACTTTCAAATTATTTCTATTCAACTTAATACTTTAAGTAGTCATCTAAATGAACCTTGGTCCCACCAACTTTTTTTTCACTGACTCATTCCAACAAATTGAAGTTCTACACAGTCTTCCATACAAAGCTTCATAGGATGTCATCTCAATACTAAAATTGTAATTGTTATCGTAAGCAAACTCGATTAAAGCCATGTGGGCCTCCCAACTACCTTTTAATTGTAACATCGAAGCTCATGGCATATCCTCTAGTATGTGCAGAGTTCTCTCAGACTGACCATCTATCAAAGCATGGAATGTTGTACTAAAATTTATTCTTTCAGAATTTCTTTTTTCTTCTTCATTTCTCATATTCTTTTGTTTTTTTTCTTGGTACAATATCTAAATGATATTGGTATACATGATCTAAACAATCGTGTACCAATATCTAAACGATCAGTTGTCTATCTCAGATAGACTAGGTATAAGATCTTTTAGACTAGGTACAAGGGTACAAGATCGTTTAGACTAGTAAAAGGGTACATGATTGTTTAGACTTGGTACAAGGGTACAAGATTGTTTACAATTTGTACAAGAGTACAAGATCGTTTAGATTTGCTACGAGGTCGTTGCTAAGTGATTGTTGCTAATAAGTGAACGTTGCTAAGAGATTGTTTAAACTGGTTATAAAATCATTTTTCACACGTGTATGACTGATTAATCGTAGGGTATTTTTGTTATTTCACGTTATGAACATGTGAACTTTTTTCTTTTTTAAAATTGTTCTATGTGGTGTAAATATTTTCACACTTTGTTCTATTTTTTAAAAAAAACCTCTTCAATAGCATTACTATAACATACAATTGCAACTATAAATACTATATTATAACATTGAAAATAATGTTATTGTATGTTAAACGGAGTACATTATTTACACTATATAAACATATTATTGTTTTAATAAAAACCAATATAATTTATTTTTATAGCCGCGTATACAAGCTATATCTTCGTACTCTATAATAACATTCATTATAGCTTCTAAAAAACACTATAAAGTCTTTGGCTTTTAATAACACTAGTAAACGTAAATCACATAAAAAATTATAGTTTAACTTTATATAGTTTGAATACAATCGTTTCAATACTTTCATATTTATATCATTTTTATATTCACATCGAGGAAAAATGAATAGTAAATTTAAAAATATTATAATATACTATCTCAAAAATTAATTTTTATTTTAATTATAATTTGAAATAAAACGGTTTTGTTCTTTTTAATGCAAATGCGAAATTGAAAGTTTGAATCTTGTACGCATACACCATTACTGTAAAAACAAAGGATTCAATAAAATATCATAATTTTTTTTCTAAAAAATGTCAGTAGATAAATCATTAATTAGCACTTGAACAACTTAATTAATGTTCGATCATATTTGATAAATACTCATAAGTTTGTCATATTTGTCCATAATTAATTTAAATTCCAATCATACGTTATCATGATTTTTTTTATATTTTTATTAAAAAATATATATACACAAAGGCATGAGACTACATTTTTTTTAATCTAATCTATATATAACCAAATAAAATGGAAGATAGTAAGGTTGTTAATTGTGTAATAACATATATCATATATTATGTAATATTAGTTATTGAAGATGGAAAAGTTACACTATGGTCTTAATAACATAGAACATTAACTAATATTAGTTATGAAATCAAAACTTCTATCTTGTTGAATGTGAAAATGACCACAAACATTCAATCTAGCTATGTGAATTTAACAAAATTACTACTGAAACAAGACTAAAAAAGTTATAATGAAAGTGTAAAACATCCACAAAAATCATATTTCTTTTGAAATTATGAAATTATAAATGTGAAATCATAATTTTTTTTAATGATTTTGTAGGTAGAAAATTAAAGAAAAGACTTTAATATTTATTGCTTTACACATTTTATTACCCTTAGGTGTACTTAATAAATTTCAACAATATTTACATTGTTTTAACAAAATCAAAGTGTAAGTCACTCCAAAATTTTATTAATAAAACAGTTTTAATAATAAAAACTAAATGAAGAAAAAAATATGAACAAGATTCTCATTGTTCCATTAAAAAAATCTCAGTATTACATGATTTAAACATAAAAAAATCTCAGTATTACATGATTTAAACAATACATACATATATATATATATTGTAAAATGAAGGGTTATGATGTTTGAGTGTATACGTAGATGGAGATTTAAAAAATACAGCACAAATAACATAGGCCAAAAGAGTTGAAAACACCATGCAAAGACTGTGTAGGAAAAATTCTTCTTCGCGAAGAAACCGCTGGCTTATCGTACAAATAAAGACACCGCTGACTGATCCTACAAATAAAAACACTGTACGAGCCGATCATCGTCGTCTGCTTCATTTTACTTACTTCTTCATACCACTTCTTGAAGGCGGGAAAGTCAAACAAATGCTTCTAACAATAGAGCTTCTAAAGCAATAGAACCCTTCGAGTTCTATTACATTTTTATGAACACCGACCCAACAAGAACAAAGACTTTGGTCTTTCTAAGTCAAAAATATGTACGGATTTTGATTGTTCTCACATACCCTTTTCCTCTTTCTCTTGTACCATTCTCAGTCATCACCTTTTACTTATGTTTTCTTCCTTTCTTTCACTTTAAGAAATGGTGTATAGATATATGGAGATATTATTTGGTTATTAGTGGTTTTTCTGCCTTCTGTGAAAGGTTTTGTTTCTTAAAAGCATTTTGGTTTTTGCAGAAAGAAGAGGAAGGAGCATGCATGAAAAGGAGGAGGAAGAGATGGAGACCCATTTGGGGTTTACTGATATTTTGTTTTCTTGGTCACTTGAAGATATTTTCAATGAAAATTTGTACCAAGACAAGGTTATTTTTCTCTCATTGGCTTGTTTTTTCTCTCAACCTATTTTCTTTCCACTCATTTTGTTCTTTTCTTGTTTGATGCACTGTGGGTTCTCTTTTTTATGTTGACAATCATTTGTTGTTACATTCGTTTGTTATTTGGTTGATGTTAAGCTTCGCTGTTTAACTTACTTACTTATCTTGGTTTGTTGTGTAGTTTAACTAAATTACTTCGTAAGCACAAAAAAGTCAAGGCGAGTTGTGATTCCGAATGTGTTTCCTGGTTCATCATTTTTGTTGAATCAACGTTTTACCATGGAAATAGGATCAAGTTTTAAATAAAAGAAGCAAACATCTTGATAGATATAAAAATATACTGAAGAAATTAAATTCATTTCTTTAGCCCAATTATTGATTAGAAGATTTGCCTTGTTTGAATCGTTAGTCATCCACAAACCATTCCTACTGACGATTAGAATTTCTTTGAATATGTCCTTGAATTCATTCGGAACATGAACAAAACTTAGATTGGCGAAGAATATGGTCCATGTTCCCTTTATTGCAACTATGTTTCTACTTATGTTTTGCATTAGTTAGGGGCTCTTTTATCTTGAAAAATCGTATAGTTACCTCATGAAGAGCTAGCTGCACCCACAACTACAAATAATTTTTTACCTTTAGACTGTTTATTGATTTTATACTTCGTTGATTGATATGTATATATATATATATATATATATATATATATATATATATTTTTAATAGATTGAAAAGATTCCGGATACTTTTGGCTCTGTTGAGAGTTATCTTGGGTCATATATCAACCCTTTACTTGAGGAGACTAGAGCTCAGCTTTGTTCTTGCATGGACATGGATGTTATATTGGCTGCACCTTGTGCTGAAGTGAGTTATTTGGTAGAGTGTAAGCCATATAATACCGGGTTATATGACTGCAAGGTTGATGGATGGAGGAACAAATTTGACCGAATTGGGAAGGAGCCATACAAAGTTTTTCCTGGAGATGTATTTATTTTGGCGGATGTCAAACCTGAACTTCCTTCAGATTTGCAAAGAATGGGAAAATCTTGGAGTTTAGCCATTGTTCATAAAATGCCAGAAGATGATCTCTCCTCCACTTCATTTAAAGTAAAAGTACAGAACTCAGAGATGATTGAGAAATCGATGTTTGTGGTTTTTTTGTTCAATATACTCCCGAGCAAAAGAATATGGAACGCATTACACATGAATGTGAATTCAGAGATTATCAGGAAAATTCTATGCCCCAATTCATTGGTGAGTGACTTTTCTGGTAAATTTCTGAGTTATTTATTTGTTTTCTGGTACGAAATGGAAGAAATTTGTTTTGTTTTTTTTAAATGAAAATAAGGAAAAAAATTGTAAAGGAAATACAGAAACAGAGTATTCTGTCATGTTATAAGAAGATTGCAATGAACTATCTCAACAGACTGAAAATCGCAGCGACCAAGAGAGACATAAATGGTATTATCTCAAAATTTATGAAGAGTTGCCATCTTTTAATATTCTTTTTGGTTTTTTTCCTAATCAAGAATACCGAAATAATATTGATCAATTTGACTTGTGAATTCTGTATAAAGCAAATGTTTGATCTCATGAGTTTATTTATTTATTTGGAAAAACAGGATGCTGAAGATTTTGACACGTCCAGTCATCTGTATCAAAATTTGAATGCCAGTTTTCTCTCATCATTAAATGCCTCTCAAGAGAGAGCCGTTTTGTCATCTCTTTACAAAACAAATTTTGAGCATGAATCTAATGTTGACCTTGTATGGGGTCCACCAGGGACAGGGAAGACGAAGACAGTTAGTGTGTTGCTCTTAAATCTAATGCAGAACAGATGCAAAACTATCATAGTCGCTCCAACAAATGTTGCCATCGTGGAAGTTGCCACCCGAGTTCTTAATTTGGTCAAGGAGTTGCATGAAATAGAATATGGACCAGATTATTTATATTATTCTTTTGGAGACATTCTTTTATTTGGAAATAAGGAGAGGCTCAAACTTGGCTCAAATGTTGAAGAAATGTATTTGGATTATCGAGTTCAAAAACTTCTGGAGTGCTTTGATCCCATCACTGGTTGGAGGCATTGCTTTGGATCCATGACTGATCTTCTTGGAGATTGTGTTTCTCAGTACAATATTTTCTTGGAAAATGAACTTAAACAAAAATGCCTTGATGATAAAGAAACTGATGAAAAAGGCTGCATAAGTAAAGATAAAGATGATAAGGTGGCTAGTAAATCTTTTCTTGAATTTGCAAGAGAGAGGTTTATGTCTGTTGCATCTCAACTCCGAATGTGTCTTGCAATCTTCAGTACTCATTTACCTAGAAAATGCATTTTGAAGCTTGGTTTGAAGGACTTGGTTTCCCTTTCTAAATCATTAGATTGTTTTGAGGATTTACTATTTCAACAATCTGTTGTTTCTAATGTACTTGAGGATCTTTTTAAATGTTCTGTTGTAAGTGAAGGTTTCCCTACAACATGCACCGATTTTGCTTGCTTGTTTGACATGGCAAGAAGTGGTTGCCTATCCGGTTTGAAATCTCTTCATTGTTCCTTAACAGCACTTAAGCTTCCAAGGGCCATAAACAGATTATCGATCGAGCACTTCTGCTTTCAGAATGCTTCCTTGGTCTTTTCCACTGCTTCAAGCTCATATAGGTTACATTATAAGTATAGGTTAGATTCTAAGTCGATGCCTTCTTTCAAAGTATTAGTAATTGATGAAGCAGCACAGTTGAAAGAGTGTGAGTCAATCATTGCATTTCAAATTCCAGATTTTAAGCATGCTGTACTCATAGGTGATGAGTGCCAATTACCTGCAAT
The DNA here is from genome assembly GCF_000004075.3 of Cucumis sativus. Lineage (NCBI taxonomy): Eukaryota > Viridiplantae > Streptophyta > Magnoliopsida > Cucurbitales > Cucurbitaceae > Cucumis > Cucumis sativus. Next base: position 8,771,997 of record NC_026659.2, read on the forward strand.
GGTTAAAAGCAAGGTAGAATATGTGAGCTTAACATTTTATATGTTACAATTACTCTTTCCTAAACTTGAGTTCTAAACTTTTTACTCCTTTCATTAAAAGCTTGCTGACAATGCTGGATTTGGAAGAAGTTTATTTGCACGGTATTGCTCTTTGGGCCACCCGAGACACCTTCTCAATGTGCAGTACAGAATGCACCCATCCATTAGTTTCTTTCCAAATTCGAAATTCTATTTTAGCCAGATCTTGGATGGACCTAATGTTCAAAGTTCGAACTATCAGAAGAACTATCTTTTGGGATCTATGTTTGGACCCTATTCTTTCATAAACATAAAGTATGGAAAAGAAGAGAAAGATGATATTGGACACAGTCGAAAGAATATGATCGAGGTGGCTGTTGCTTTGAAAATTGTGCAAAGTTTGTACAAGGGTATGTCTATATTGACTTATTGAATGACTCTCTTAAGATTCAAAAAATAGAAAATTCCGTTGTATGATCATTTAGACGATAAACAACCTTTCGAGGGTGTTGGGAAAAATTAGAAATCAGCATAGTAGATTAGAAGAAATTAATTATATGAAAAATTATAGACGAAAAATACAATTCAATGATTAGAAGAAATCTATTATATGAACAGTATAGATGAAAAATACTATAGAATGATCTGAAGAAATCAATTTTCTGACTAGTATGTATTTTTGGTTTCATTGCTGTCATAACAGCATGGAAAAACTCAAGACGAAAGCTCAGCATTGGTATTATCTCCCCGTATTCTGCTCAAGTAGCAACTATTCGAGATAAAATTGGACACAGGTATGATAAGCTTGATGGCTTTTGGGTGAAGGTGAAATCTGTTGATGGCTTTCAAGGTGGTGAGGAAGACATAATCATTATCTCAACCGTTAGATCAAATAGAGGTTCTTCTGTTGGATTCTTATCTTGTGATCAAAGGACAAATGTTGCTCTTACAAGAGCTAGGTAATGTAGATTACTATTTTTTTTGCAAGTTTATATTTGCTTTATCTTGTATTTGGAGAATACTTACTGCCCATTATATGCATCAGATATTGCCTGTGGATTCTAGGGAATGATAAAACATTGTCAAATAGTGAGTCTTCTTGGGCTCATTTGGTCTGCGATGCTAAGGATCGTGGCTGTTTCTTCAACGCTGATGATGATGAGAACCTAGCCAAAGCAATAGTGGATGTTAAGAAAGAGTTCAACCAACTTGACGATTTATTGAAAGGAGATAGTATTCTTTTCAGAAATGCAAGATGGAAGGTTCAATACGAACCAAATTTCTCATCAGTATTCATTATTTGTTCTACTTACTGTATCACTTTCTCTTATTTTTACATGTATAGGTTCTATTCAGCGATAGGTTTTTGAAATCATTCAAGAAATTGTCAGCAGTTGAGATGAAGAAAAAAGTTCTGAATCTTCTACTGAAACTTTCCAGTGGTTGGAGGCCAAAAACCAGAGATTTAAATTTGGTATGTGGAAGTTCAACGAGAATTTTGAAGAAAATCAAGGTTGAGCGCATCTACGTTATTTGTTCAATTGATATAGTAAAAGAGTCGGCGTACATGCAAGTTTTGAGGATTTGGGATGTCTTACCATTGGAGGATATTTCAAAATTGGTCAAACATCTTGACAGTATATTCAGCTCATACACTGATGAATACGTCAATCTTTGTCAAGAAATATGCTATGATGGGTATGTGGGATTTCTGTGGTGGCATCTCATGCCTCTTTTACTGCTAATAAGAAAAAGTTTTTGTTTAATATGTTTCAGTGCTTTTCTTCAAAATGGTTTCTTAACCATATGGTTTTGCTCTCATGAATAGGGATTTTTTGGAAGTTCCCAAAACTTGGGCATTCATGTCAGAGCTTGTAAGGTACAAGAGTCATGTTGACAATTCAAATGAGGACAACTTACAAGGTGCTGCTTATGATGGCAGAAGTTATGTTGAGAATTCAAAGGTCAAAGACAGCTTGTTACTGATGAAATTTTACTCCTTATCATTTGGTGTGGTGAGCCATTTGCTTTCGGATAGAGATGGCATTGAGTTGGACCTTCCATTTGAAGTAACAGAAGAAGAACTAGATATAATTCTTTATCCCAGAAGCACTTTTATCCTTGGACGGTCTGGAACTGGTAAAACAACTGTATTGACCATGAAGTTATATCAGAAGGAAAAGTTGCATTATTTGGTTACAGGATCCTATGGAACTGAGGATGGTGTGAGTTCAGAAGCTGGTCAAAAAAGTGAAATTTCAGAGATTCCAGCAGCGGAAAATGGAGCTGTTTTGCGGCAGCTTTTCCTGACAGTTAGTCCAAAACTTTGTTATGCTGTTAGACAGCACGTGTCTCATTTGAAAAGGTAGCTGATGAAACATAGAAAATGTTGCTATTATCAGTTCTTTTGTCTTCCCTGTCTGACTAACATTAATATTCTCCCTTCTTTGCATGAAATTCTTTTGGTAGGATTAATTATGGGGAATTATCAAAAATAGGATAATTTGGAAGGATGTAAAGAGTTTTGAGATGAATTTTAAAAAAGATGACTTTTAGGACAAATTAGTTGGAAAAAGTCTATATTACCCTCAAGTTAAAAAATATCCTAAAATCAATTTATGAATCCTCTCTTCTCCTTCTCCCTCCGTTTTTTCACTTTCTAAAAATGTTTCATTTTTCTCTCATCCCTCCCTCTGGTGTTCCATTTTCCCTCATTTTCACGAAATTTCCTTTTTCTTCCTTTTCCATTCTTTAATTCGTTTTCTTGAAATTTCTTTCTGAAGCTCTTCCCATGGTCTCCCACCGGCCTTTGAAAACCATTTTCTCCATTTTCTCACTTCCAAAAAGAATATTTCATTTTTCTCTCATCTCTCTCCATTTTCATACATTGTGGGATAAATTGGCCTTCCTAATTCTAAGAGCATGAAAATGTTGCTCTCACCTGCATTGTTGTACATTATATAAAAGTTCTGCACACTTTACAATTTTCCAAGATAATGAAATAAAAATTGCATACCAAAAAACAAAAATGGTATTCATTCCATTATATAAAACTATTTATGTACATAGTTTGGAACATATACAATTCCTTCAAAAGTTGGAACTAAAAGTCAATACATGGGATTGTTGGTCCATAATTGAAATGCCAATTGTTTTCTAAAATATGACATGTTTTCTTGACATAATGTAGCTACATCTAAACCAGAAGCTTCATATTCGAAATACTTAATTGTAAATACACCACAATCACTATTGTTGCGTTGAAGTGGAATGGAGTCGACAATGACAAGTGGCCAAGGTTCCTTGTGTGTTGATGATCCGCCTCTCCTAACAAAGAATCCAGTAGCATCGAGCAAATTTGGCACCATCTCTTGAATTGGCTCTAATATGCTTCTCATATCTTCGGCACTCGTCAGCGACGGAAGCGAATCCCATACCTTAACTTGACAACGTACCAAGTCCAAGCATAATAGAATCCAATGATTGCCATGGATATTGAATGGAGAGTAAATGTAATCAACATTCACCCAAGGATCTTGACAGTCTTGTTTTGATCCGACAACATAGTCAACCTGCTTACTAAATGTGATAAACTACTTACTATAGACTGAAAATGATGAGCAGGGTCAATCTTGTACATGGGACCGTTAGTTGATGTTGAAGCCATACTGAAACCTGCATAAAAAAAAACTAATTAAATATAATTGCATAAGAGACTTACTAAACATGGATGCACTAGCATCTTGGGACTTCTACTCAAAATTTTGGAAGGTGAGAGATAGGTGCGAGATGCTGGAAAACTTCAAGGCAAAGTTGCTAAGTCTAATAAAATTGCTAACCCTAAAGCCTTAACACCTAGTAGAGTAGCTAAACATGCATTCTAAACGGTTTAGGAAGGTTAACACTCTCATCTTGGGACTTCTACTCAAAATTTTGGAAGGTGAGAGATAGGTGCTGATAGGTGCGAGATGCTGGAAAACTTCAAGGCAAAGTTGCTAAGTCTAATAAAATTGCTAACCCTAAAGCCTTAACACCTAGTAGAGTAGCTAAACATGCATTCTAAACGGTTTAGGAAGGTTAACACTCTCATCTTGGGACTTCTACTCAAAATTTTGGAAGGTGAGAGATAGGTGCTGATAGGTGCGAGATGCTGGAAAACTTCAAGGCAAAGTTGCTAAGTCTAATAAAATTGCTAACCCTAAAGCCTTAACACCTAGTAGAGTAGCTAAACATGCATTCTAAACGGTTTAGGAAGTTTACACTCTTATATTGGGACTTCTACTCAAAATTTTGGAAGGTGCGAGATAGGTGCTGATAGGTGCGAGACGATGGAAAACTTCAAGGCAAAGTTGCTAAGTCTAATAAAATTGCTAGCTAAACATGCATTCTAAACGGTTTAGGAAGTTAACACTCTTATATTAGGACTTCTACTCAAAATTTTGGAAGGTGAGAGATGATAGGTGCGAGATGATGGAAAATTTCAAGGCAAAGTTGCTAAGTCTAATAAAATTGCTAACCCTAAAGCCATAACACCTAGTAGAGTAGCTAAACATGCATTCTAAACGGTTTAGGAAGGTTAACACTCTCATCTTGGGACTTCTACTCAAAATTTTGGAAGGTGCGAGATAGGTGCTGATAGGTACGAGATGATGGAAAAATTCAAGGCAAAGTAGCTAAGTCTAATAAAATTGCTAACCCTAAAGCCTTAACACCTAGTAGACTACCTAGACTAGCTAAACATGCATTCTAAAGATTGTATTCTATTGGAACTACATCACTAAAAACATTAACAAAGTAGAGAACAACAATGCAGCTTATGATAATGTCTTTCAACAAATTGCAAAGGAAATGGTCTTTCAACAATGCAGCTTATGATATTCTATTGTACTGGTAGCTTTGCAGAGTTTATATGGGGTACCAAATATATGTTCGAATTCAAGTTCTAAACTCCAAGGTATGGTTTTTCTATTATTACAGTACATTGCAAAGGAAATGATGGATACGGCACTGCCAACGTAGAGGAGTGGATAAGAAATGGAGAGGTCCGGTGAAAACAAACCTGAAATCGAAATGGATGGAAGTGGAGAAGCGTCCGCCGGAGTTGAAGTCGAAAGTAAAACAGAGACACGTGCAATGTCAGTAGTACGACTCTCCTTCCTTGCATTTTGAAGATTAGTGAATATCCCTTCAAGGTCATTAACACAATTCTTTTCTTTTTCCTTCAAAACCTAATGAGAAGTAGATTGATATTTACTCTTCAAACCCTTTGGCATTGATCCGTCTCTTTTCTTCCACCAAAATTATCTTAGCAGCAACTGAAAAAAAAAGAAATCACAATGAAGCACCAACCCTATATATAAAGTCCGTTCAGATTGCAAAACAGAATCTACCCAAAAGGAAAAAAATCATATGGGCTTTCGAAACAAATACATTTCTAATGCTACCATTGAATATTCATCCACTCCCTCTTACTCAGTTCAAAAAATAGGAGACTGAATTGGAAACAAGTAAAATTGTAACCATTATAACGATCATAAAATGATCACAAAATTTCACCTAAGCTAATCCATCCTTACCTAGGTCTCTATTTAAAATTTCGGCAAAATCTTAAACATGTTTTTCTATCATGTACTAATTCACCGTGATCTCTGTGTGCCATCATCAAAGATTCGACTCAGTAAGCGGTCTTTTGATTCAACCCTAATTCACGTATTAAAAAGGAAGAAAAACAGAAATAAACAAAGAATAGTTACCCACCAAATTGCTGAATATTTGAGTCGAAAATCAGAGGAAAGTTTGGAGGAAGAAGATTAGGGGGTTTAGTTTTTTCCTTAGAGAAGTAACAAGTGTAGCTTTGGCTCTTTGTTCAGATCTTTTAGTTCACACCGGAGGAGCGACGAACGACATCCGAGAAGCGATGATATGCACCGAAGTAGAAGGAGAAGAAAGCGAATGTGTGTGTGTGTGTTTTTTTTTTTTTTTTTGCGTTTTGTTTCTGCGTTGAGGAGAAGGAATGGAAGGTAAAATGAATTAAGGGTAATTTAGACAATTCACACATAATTTGTCCTAGAAATCAACTTTTTAAAAATCAATCTCATAAATCTTTTATTCCTCCATTTTTGGCTTATTTTTGTTAATTTCCCATTAATTATGTGTTAACAAGTTAAGAGTTTCGATATTTTTTTTGTTTCTGTAGTACTAGATTATTGTTTGCTCAAGACATCAATACGGATGATCATATCAAATACAGCCATTTTCCTTTTGAATCATTTCAGACAATGGTATTCTGAAATTTGATAAAAGTATAATGTAGCACTGTTTAATTTGATATTCTATTTGGTTTGAAAACTTCAGTTTACTTTCGAGTTTAATGTATTTTACTCTATCATTTACAGCTATGCTTGTGGTGGGGATACTAAGAGAACAACTGCATTTGATATGGAAAATATGGATGACTTAGAAGCACAATTCACGGATGTCCCAGATTCCTTGGCTAATATTACAACGAAGTCATATCCACTTGTGATAACTTTCTACAAGTTCTTGATGATGCTGGATAGAACTTTATGCAATTCTTATTTTCAGAGGTTTTGTGATGCAAGACAACTTCTATATGGTCAAAATTATGGTTCAAGATCTATTGCATTGCAATCTTTTATAAGAAAAAATGAAGTTACTTACGATCGTTTTAGTTCTTCTTATTGGCCTCATTTCAATACCCAACTCACGAAAAAGCTAGATTGCTCCAGGGTTTTCACTGAGATTCTTTCACATATAAAAGGGGATCCTCGAGCCATTGATGCAAGTGATGGAAAACTAAGTAAAGAGGATTATCTTTTACTGTCCCAGGGTCGAACATCCAGCTTAACTAGGCAGGAGAGAGAGACAATTTATGAGATCTTCCAAAGTTATGAGAAACTGAAGATGGAAAATAGAGAGTTTGATCTGGGTGATTTTGTTATTGATCTCCATCATCGCCTTAGAACTCAAGGATACGAGGGTGATGAGATGGATTTTATTTACATTGATGAAGTGCAGGATTTGAGCATGAGTCAGCTTGCTCTTTTCAGTTATGTCTGCAGAAACGTCGAAGAAGGATTTGTCTTTTCAGGTGATACAGCTCAGACAATTGCCAGGGGAATTGATTTTAGGTTCCAGGATATAAGATCGTTGTTTTACAAAAAGTTTGTATTACCAAAGATAAGGAGTGGAGGTCGTGAAAGAGAAGGCAAAGGTCACATTTCAGAGATATTTCATTTGAGTCAAAATTTTAGAACACATGCTGGAGTTCTTAATCTATCACAAAGTGTAATTGATCTTCTCTATCATTTTTTCCCACAATCGATTGACATTTTGAAGCCCGAGACTAGTCGTATTTCTGGTGAATCCCCTGTGCTGCTTGAATGTGGAAACAATGAAAATGCAATTAAAATGATCTTTGGAAATAGAAGTAAAGTTGGGAGTATGGAAGGATTTGGGGCCGAGCAGGTAATATTGGTGCGCGATGAATCTGCCCAAAAAGAGATCCTTAATATTGTTGGAAAGAAAGCACTTGTCCTTACCATTCTGGAGTGCAAGGGACTTGAGTTTCAGGTAAAAACATTTTTTATATTTTACTATGGATCAGATGGGATTTCTTAAAGTAAATTCGCATTCCATTCAGTAAGATACTTCAAGAATTACCTAGACTGTACAAGTCTCATTATCTAATATCCCTTGATCTGAATTTCTTTGTTTTTTCATGCTTCTACTTGTAGGATGTGTTGTTATACAACTTTTTTGGTTCCTCGCCATTGAAAAACAAGTGGAGGGTTATTTACAATTATATGGAGGAGCTAGGCATGCTAGACTCCAACTTAGATCAGTCTATACCTCAATTTAGCATGTCAAAACATAACATTTTGTGCTCTGAGCTGAAGCAATTGTATGTTGCGGTGACTCGTACGAGGCAGAGACTATGGTTTTGCGAGGATACAAGAGAGCATTCTGAACCCTTGTTTGATTATTGGAAAGGAAAATGTGTGGTGCAAGTTCAACAGTTGAATGATTCCCTTGCACAATCTATGCTAGCTTCGAGTAGTAGGGAGGATTGGAGGTCACAAGGGTTTAAGGTCAGTATATTTGCTATTTCTTCCATTAATGTTAAGATATCATGAGGGATGTAACTTACATGGAACTCTTTGATTGTGCTTTTTAAGGTGGTCACTGAGTATTTATATCCATTTATCTAGTATTAATTCTCTTGTTTTCATTCCACATTCCATATGGAAAACATACATTGAACATAATAAATGTGCTGCACAACCAAGTTCTTAGTTTGGGTTGTCAAATTACTTCAGACTTTGCTTAAATAAATTTTAACTTATTTAACACTCATTAAATGTGCTTAAATACATTTTTCTCCCTCAAAATCTGTCTCTTTACACCTCCTCTGTTATATTTTTTGTATACGCAGAATTTTTCTTTCGAATCTCCCGACACATATTGTTTTCTAAAATATTTTAGAAACTTAGAAATATATACTTGATCATTAGAAAAGTATTAAGGTGACGAAAATCACTTCTTAAAATCTTAAAACCAAACATCAAATTGATTTATTATTGAGTACTCTATATGAATAAAGTTTCATTAAAGCACTTATTGCGATAGAGCTTTTGAATACACCCTAATTTTCTTTCACCAAAAGGGCTTATAAGAATAAAAACATCAAACTAAAAAAATCATACAACACTCACTGTGAGAATCATCTTTCAAAGTCATGCATGTATATCTTTGCTTGCGCTGTATGATAAGTTGTTTTCCTTGCACAAGGTTGTTAGAGATCCATTTAGACTCTATACTTGCCTGAAATCTGATCTCTTTATCTCTTACAAAGCTATACCACGAGGGCAACTATAAAATGGCAACAATGTGTTTTGAAAGAGCTGAAGATGATTATTGGGAAAAAAGATCCAAGGCCTCTGGTCTTAGAGCTTTTGCAGAACATATCCATAAGGCCAATCCTGTAGAAGCTAATTCTATCCTCAGGGAAGCAGCTGTAATATACGAAGCAATTGGAAAGGCTGATTCTGCTGCTCAATGCCTTTTTGATATTGGAGAATTTGAAAGGGCAGGTAAGTACAATCTTTGCTACTCATAAAATTTGGTGTGCCAAATTCTTGTTTTAGAAAAATTACATTGTTCATGGATGTATAACAAATAGAAATTGAATCTGCTTCATGCCCTGTCATGTGTTTACAACTTGTTTGTTTGCTCTCCTTCCAAGTTTCATCTACTCCTAAGAGCAAAGCAGAGTTTCAATTGCTTTTGCTGTCAGTTTAATCAACTTTTAATGAGATGTGGCTAAGTACTCCTTGTTGGTGTTGTTTGTGACAAATTTTGGTTTTAAACATTATTGAATCAAACTTTATGATGTAGGAGGCAGGTTATTATGTTGTTTGTTCATTGTTGGTGATAGAACTCATTGTACAATGAAATTACTTCCCTTTCTTGCCATGTTTTCATAATGATTACTGTAAGGGTTATAAGTAGTAATTAAGAGCTGTAAAATGTTAATTTTGCAGGGGTGATTTTTGAGGACAATTGTAGAAAACTAGAAAGGGCAGGGGAGTGTTTTCATCTAGCAAAATGCTATGACCGTGCTGCCGATGTTTATGCCAGAGGAAATTTCTTTTCTGCGTGTTTGAATGTTTGCTCTGAAGGGAAATTGTTTGACATTGGTTTGCGATACATTTTATCCTGGAAACAAGATGCTGGATGTGATCACCATGGATTCAAAAGTAAGAAAATTGAGAACCTTGAACAAGAGTTCCTAGAAAAATGTGCTCTTCATTTTCACTACTGCAAAGACAGTAGATCCATGATGAAGTCGGTTAAAAGTTTTCGAACTGTAGATTTGATGCGTGGTTTCTTGAAGTCCTTGAATTGCCTTGACGAGCTACTTTTGTTGGAAGAAGAACTTGGTAACTTCTTGGAGGCAGTAAAAATTGCAAAGTCAAAAGGTGATTTACTTCATGTCGTTGATCTTCTAGGTAAGGCAGGAAATTTTAGTGAGGCCTCCAAGCTTCTTGTACAATACGTACTTGCCAACTCTCTCTGGTCTCCCGGATGCAAAGGTTGGCCTTTGAAGCAGTTTAAACAAAAGGAAGAGCTTTTGAAGAAAGCCAAATTCTTGGCAGAAAATGATTCAAAAAAATTATACGACTACACATGCACAGAGGCAGACGTTATATCAAATGAAAACGTTAGCTTGGAAGCTTTGGCTGGTTATCTAACTGCGACTAAAAACCAAAAGAGTTTTAGAGGTGAAATGATATGTCTTCGAAAAATGTTGGACGTTCATTTGAATACATCAAAATACACTTTGGAAGATGAACTAGTTTCTGATCTAACCAAACATTCGAAAGAAGTGGTTTTGAAAAACCAAGTGTCCCTTGAAACTTTGGTTTACTTTTGGCATTGCTGGAAGGATAGAATTTTAAGCCTCCTTGAGAGCCTTACGTTTCATGGTGGGAATGCTGTTGATATCTACCCTTACAATGAGTTCTGTTTAGATTTTTTTGGTGTTTGGCGGCTGAACAACAGTCACATATTGCTCAATTCAAATGCTGATTGGGCCAAAAATGTGGATGAAAGATTCTTTCACAGGAATGGAAAATTGGTCTCTATTGATGCTGCTCAATTTTATTTATTTTCCAAGAACTATTGGACTACAGAATTACGAACTTCTGGGCTGAAGGTTTTAGAAAAGCTTGACTGTCTCTATAAATTCTCCAACAAATGTCAGCTCACCACGTTCCATTTGTGTAGGCTTCTCAGTCGCATGTTTGAAGTTGCAAAATTTCTTCTAGAGACCACACATTTGAATCACGGATATCATGATAAACAGATGCTACTTAGATTCTATAAATTGGCAACTGGGGAAATCCAAAGTCATTTTTTCCCACCAGATTGTCAAGTTTCTTTAAAGGAAAGTTTAATATGTCTAAGACTTACTGATGTTTGTCAGAATATGATGACCGAAACTATCATGGAGAATGTTCAGCTAACAATTAGGCCAACTTATGGAAAAATTGGAAGGGTTGCAATGTTGATTTTAGGATCTAGAAAACTTGATAAGAAATTGTGTAAAAGTATATTTAACTGGTTACGTGAGAATTATCCTTGGAGTTCTTTCATTCAAGAACTTTGCAACAGTAAGAGTGTAGAAAATGAGCCAAGAGGGAACCTGGCAAAAGAAATGGCTTTAGTGTGGAGGTTTCATGAAGCTCTAAGGGACATGTACAACGCTAATTGGGTCCTAGAGCGAGATTATATTTCGCCTTTCTCTTTCATGTACCTTGTCGAAAGGCTTTTGATCATGGTATCATCCATGAAGGGATACTTCATCACTACAAAATTCTCTTTTATTGAATGGCTCATCTGCCACGAAGAAAATTCCAACTTAACCTACATTTTAGGAGCTCAAACACAACATTCTTTTCAAGCTACTGTTAAATTTTTGGCTAATATTCTGCAACATCTTCTTTTTGACGTGAAGACAACAAAGGATTGGACAAGAAAGACACATCCAAACTTGAAGGAGTACTACCCGATTTTGGTGCGGAGATTGGTTGCTGTCACATGTTTGCTTAATCTCAACTTTGGCATCTGCTTTGATGTACTCCGCAATTTGCTTGGTCGCAACTACATTACCGACTGTTTACCCTCAGAATTTTGTGATGCACTTGGGAGAAAGAATTTTTTTTGTGTAGAAACTGATAAAATGAATAAGTTTGCTGGATTCTTCAAGGCAATTGGGAACCCAATGGTAATTGTGAGTTCAGGTGGAGATTGTAAGCAATTCAAATGTAGAGATGCAACCCATGTCAACTTGAAGATCAGCCGCTGCATCAATGACATAATGAAGGTTTTGTTCCCAAAGGAAGCCAAAAGTATGCAAATTCGAGCCGACACTCCCAAATTTCAAGATGTTACTACTACTACCAGTGAGATGCAGTCATCAAAAGGCTGTGATCCAGGTGAAGTTACCCAGCTTCCATCCTCTAGCTTGGCTTTAGATAAATGTAAGGAGACTCAGGAGATGAAATCTGATTGCGAAAATGAGGGAAATTTACCGAAGGCTGCTGGATACTGGGAAATGTTTGAAGCTTTGACATCAGTAGATGAAAAGAGCAAAATGTGGAACGCGTCAAAAGTGAAGGTAATTTTAGCACTCCTGTCAGATTGTTTTGACATCGTATGAACTATGTGGAAGCATCCAATTGAAATTTACTGTATACTTTTTCTATGGTTTGTTCTTGCAGATGGATGTGGATAAATGGGTTCAGCATTTAACTGCTGCAAAAAGCAAGGCAGCTGAGAAAGAGGTTCCTTTAGAAAAAGTGGATGGCTTGCTTAATGAATTATGTTTGCTTTCTACTGCTCTAAGCATGAGGTAACCAAGTTTATACATTCTCTCCATAATAAGCTTTCAACTTCCATCTGCTTGCTTCTATCATTGCCTGTTGATGCTAACATTCAGCTGTTGAATTAATTTTACATCAGCAAGCCCGAGGAAAATGCAACAGAAGTGATATCGATTTCAAAGAGTTTGTATGGAAGGAGGACAGAGTTAGGGTCTATTTTTTCTAATCTACTAAGCGATGATCCTGAAATGGAAGTAGGCCAGATGTCGGGTATCAAGAATGCTGAAGGCGACGAGAATGTCAATCCAGATTGCAATGACGAGAGCCCTGAAGAATGCAGAGAAGTGGAGGCTGTGAAAGCTCTGAAAGTTGAACCTGTTTTGCCCCAGAAAGGGAAAGGGAAAGGAAAAAATAAGCCCAAGAAAAAGAAGAAGAGTGGAAGAAAGTAAGGGAGAATCCAACTGCTATACTCTTACAACCAATCAAAATCTTAATTTCTCTCCTAAAGTTAAAATTCACCTCCATCATCAAAGCTCCAAATTTAAAACCGTTTTATATTTTCAATGTTATCAAACCCTTCAAATCTTTTACACTTTCAAGCATTTAAATGTTCATCAAAAAGAGATTCATTGAAAAAGATTCCTCAAACTCGAAACGATTCCAACTTTGTCATTCTTTCGTTCGCTTGAGTTTCTGATGCTTGATAACATCTCTAACAAACAACCTTTAGTACTACATCCTTTAGTATTCTCCGTATGTACATTTTAATAGGAGTCTTTTAAAAAATACAACAAAGCGACAAAATATTTACACGTTATAGAATAATTTCGAAAACGAAAAAAGCTTACAGACCAACAACGAGAAATACAAAAAATGCTCGTGATTAATTGACATCCAGCGTGTAATATATTTGGAAAACTATCGTTTAGATTTGGTTATCTAAATCTAAATGATTTTTTTAGGATTTTTTGGTACACGATTGAAAAAAAAAAAAAAGAAAAACTACTGAAGAAGAAGAAAAAAAGTTGATGGAAAAAAAAAAAAATTGTAGAAGAGAAAGATAAGAAAGATGATAAAAAGGAAAGACAAACCTGAAGTATTTTTAAAAAGTGACTAGTTTCATGGGCTTAAATATTTTGTCTCTTTGTCATATTTATGAAAATTAACAATTTTAATATATGTTTTTTTTTTAAAAATAGATATAACTATCGTTAAAATATACATTCTACAATAAAAAAATATAAAATATTAATGAATGTATTATGTATACCAAATCTGTCTTTGTGAAATCTGCGAAATTGTGCCTCATGTTGGAGCCATTAAAATATACTATACTTTGAATCTATCAATTGTCTTATAATGAAGGGCAAAGTCGGGATTAATATAATTAAACCATGCAAATGACAATCTGTTCTCGAAATTACACTGTATTTTTTACTATACGAACTACACTATAATAAGAAGCATATCCCATCTTATTCCAAATAATGAGTTTTGGAGTTGATGTCCTAAATCTCGTGGTCTTGTAGTTTGTAATTGTATATTTATACAAACATTTTATTTATCTAATAAAATAAAGTGTTTTTATTTTATTTGACATTTAGTTGCATTAACCCACAAAACCAATAAACTAACATTCAAAGTTATCTATTGTAACCTAAACATGTATATGGAGACATACAAGTAGATCATGTTTAAGTGATAACCTAAATGGTCTATAGTACATGGATAATGTTGGAGGTAACACTTACGAATACGACCTGCTTTGTAGTTGTTACAATTGTTCTAAAGTGTTACAAATTATTTGATCCTAATCATTCATGCTGAGACATCAGTGCGAAGGTATTCTATACAAAGAGTTTGTATAAGAACAAACTAGAAAATGAATAGTCTCTCTTATTAACACCGTTACTAGTTGAGACTACATTTCATCAGGATAACCATAGGTGACTTCATTTGAATCCTGAGTGAGTTGTGAACTCCAACCTATAAAGGCAGTTCTTTGATTTGCGTAGGTGAGAGTGACCTATGTCACCGACTTAATATATGTCTACCATTTTCAAGATCCATTTGATTGAAGAGCTGGAAACACAACTACACAAGAATGAATCCACTCATTCTCTATAGATAGAGTAAGTAGAGAAATTTCTCTCTTAAGGGTTGATTCCAAAACTTAAACAATGTGGTGCCACACCTTTCTCGGATCGAGAAGAGTTTAGTTGTAGTGGGACGACTATAACTTATTATTCATTCTAAGAATCAATGTATTTAAGAAGTTAGATGTAACTACAGGGCAAATCGGTAATTTTTGACCTAGTTGTACTTACGAGCAATTTGTGAAAGATTATTGAACTGATGATTGGTTATATCTAATAGACATAAAAATATATCTACATTAAGAAGATTGCAACTTTTAGTCTTTAGTGGAATGATGGATAATTAATTTAATCAATTAATTTCATATCATTGAAGCTTCAATCTGTAGGTCAATAAAGTCCTCTTGTTAGCTCAATAAGAATGAATGAGAATCAAATTTATTTTCGTTTAATTTAAATTGTTCGAATTGATTAAATTAAATAAATTGTATAGAATACAATTTATAATATAATGTATTTGATACATATAATCTAAAGTTTTGATGAGAGAAGTTAATATTTGAATATGATTCAAATAATAATAATATTTATAAGATTCCTAAATAAACTATAGGTTAAAATTAATATGAATTTGATTCATATTAGAACTATAAGTCATCTGAGAGATCTAAACCATTAGTTATATTATATATGATATAGTATAAAGTTTATATATATGAGATATAATATGATTTAAATATATATATTTTTTATTTTAATTATTAGAATAAGAGTTATTCTACGTGAGAGAGAGAGGGAGAAAGTTATTTGATAACTTTCCCCTCCATCTCTCTTAAAAACGGTTAAGATTATATAAAATATATGATAACCTCATGCTCATTGTATTTGACGATCTCTCTGTTCCAAAAAGAAAAAGAAATCTCTCTAAAAATATTTCTTTCACTAAACCAAATCACAGAAGCCCACAATTCTATGTTGATTTTCACCTTGAGAATAACGAGGAAGACTTTATGGTGTTCTTTCGGAGATTCAAAGAGAATCTATAAAGGTTAGTTTCTTTTTCTTTTTCCTCCTTAGAAACATTTTTAGGCTTTTCTTTGTATTCTTTTTGTTTTTCAAATTGAATTCCATTTGCACGACGTTCATACGCTTCCGCTATTGGAATTTCATTCCTTCAATGAGGATGTCTTTAACATTGTTAAACTCCAACACATTGCTTAGGTATCGATGTATAATCTTCTCGTTCGAAATAACCAATATGTTAGATTTACAATAATTGAACGCACAAATACAAAACAGACAAACACTACATAAGGCAACTACGATTACATATTATACACAATGTATCTTGACCTTAAATGATAGTATATGACATGAATTTCTAACTATGACAACTTGGACGTATCTAATTTTTAAAGAACGATACTTTATTTTAACTTGTACCTAGCGATGACACTTTCCTAAGCGAAATAAACTTAGTAAATATTTCTGGTAGTCTTTACACGAGCAAACTTTATCTCAAATCTCTTTTGTAAATTTTTCTAAGTTCATATTATCATTCACTTTTTTGCAATGAGGACCTTGCGAGACTCTAAATTTGGGGGTGTGCGAGGTCCGAGCTAAAGCGTTCGAAAAATTAAGGAACCTTTTCTTTTTAAGTTTTTTTATTAAAAAAATAAAAACTATGTTATTCTAAATTCAATTGAAATAATAACTCCTATGTTGCCGCCTCTCACCAAAAGTAAGTAAGAGGCAAAACTTCATCAAAATTTGAGAGTAAATAAATAAATGGCGATAAGAGTTATAGTTGAGGAGAGGAACGAACTCATAAAGTACCTACGATTTTCCACTCAACGCCTAACGTAAATAATTAATTTGGCTAATAAAAGGTTGCAAGAAAAAGAAAGGAACTGAGAATTTTTTAAATTACAACCATTCCGCAAAAAAGGGAAATAAGATTTTCTAGAAATGAACAAGGATATTTTAAGACTTAAGCTTGTCATGTTTAGAATCTAGAAATATTTTCAAGTTTAGAGTATGCGAAGAAAAGGGGAAATGCAAGAATGCAAGATAGATTAGAAATGCATTTTGAAAGGTTTAGCGATGTGCACAAGAGAAATCATGCTTAGAATCCTAAGATGATGCTTGAGGACAAACATTATTTAAATTTGAGGGTGTGATAACTTGTAGAAATACACATTATTGTAGCATTGTATGTAAAATAATGTAGTCTAGGAAAAAAGTAGAGATTTGATTACTCTGGGAATAGTGTAATACAAAAGAACTTTGTCCATGTTTTACCACTTTTTAGTGTTCTTATTGCAGGACTTTAGGCAAATAAAGTGAAGCTCAACGATATAATGCTTATGCAAAAAGTTGCGTCTAGCCAACGCGACGACAAAGAAACAAGCTAGGTGATATAAGTCACTAGTAAACAAAATTGATTGGTGTGAAAGTTAGAAAGAATGAAAGGACATATGCACAGTGCCATTGTGACACGTGGCATCTTGTCAATATCAACTCTTGCCTATGAATAAAGCCTCTCACTTTAGATCTGAGTGTGCACAAATTGGCCGGAGAGCAAGTTCCAACATCATTCGTCTTCTCCATTCTCTTGAGTTTTCGGTGAGAGCTTGGAACAAAAGAGAGAGAGAGAGAGTTCATCCCCTTCATCTTTCCCTTCACGGAGTAGGCAAAAACCAGAGCTAAAAGAGTGAAAAATCATACTTCGAGGTGTAACATCTTCTATGGTCTTCCTTTTTAAATTTTTATTGTAATGTTTTGTAATATGAATATCATGGCCGAGAGGCCTAAAGTTATTTTTTCAAAGCAATGCATTTCTTCTTTCATTCTCTCATCTTCCTATTTCTTTCCCTCTTTAATATTTTTAATTAAATTTTTAGCAATAAAATGTATTTTAGTACCTAAAGAATCCCAGTGTGTACTTTAAGTTTTGCTAAGTTAAATGTGGATGTCAAAAGCATTGTATATTAAATAGAGGGATAATTTTATTGACTGTGATCATTTGTCAAGTGAGAACACACATTTAGCTACGCGAGTGACGAGAAGGTTGTACCGATGCAACCTTATCGCCAAGTTTGTCTTTCGCATATATTGTAGAGATGCCAATGTGTGGCGAAAGCACTGAGAGGTTGCTCGCCTTAATCAAGGAAAAATTACTTAAAATGCATATAAAATTATTAGATATAACTCATAGTTTAACTCTGTGTATTTGGATTTCGAGAGGTGAGCAAGTATGGGGATGGCGCCAAGAGGTAGCTTGCCCTAATTCAAAGTTAAAACATACTTTATGTCGCCTTGAATATTATTAAAACACAATTTATTACATTTAGATAGTTAAACTGTTTCTTCCTTGTCATGCCTAGGATGAGTTCAATGTCCATACCTATCATGTCACCATGCTCACCTTGCACTGCCAAGCACCATAGTATATATAAATAGCTAGGATAAAAGAAAATATTGTGCATGTTCGACCCTAAACTTACCAGGAAACCTCTCTTCGCGTACACTTGGACGATAGAGAGGAAAACTTGCACGACACTACACATCTGTTTAGATGGTTAGCAACACATGAATAAAAATGCACCTTTTAACGCATTACCCTCTTTGGTCGCCTAATAGTCACTTAATTGGAGCCCAACATGATAAATCCATGATAACAATTCATACATAGAATAGAACATACATACACTTGGGAAACAAGCATCAATTGTTGCTACCTTGGTATATATTCCTAATTTGGTCTACACTACCAATATGGTGTGTTTCCTTCTTGTACAAGTTTATCAAATTTGAAACGTAATAGAACTTATCAGTGTACATATATATGTAGATGAAGATTCCCTTCAAACAGTGAAATAAAAAATAAGATGCTGTTAAAATTGAAGGGATAAAAGTCATTGGCAGCGAAATATATTACATAACTATTCCTCAATTTAATTTGAAAATTCCAAAATACCAATACATTTTAAAAATAATACATAAACTAATTTTTTTATTATAACTTAAAGGCTAAGCATGCTTTTAAATTAAAAGATACAGAGAATGTAAAACTTACTTAGTTTGATGATTATGAATAAAAAAACTCCAAATTAGGACACCACCCATAAAAAATCTTTCTATCGTCGGGGATGAGATTGGTTTGTGGGAACCAATTTGGATGAAGAAAAAAAAGTTTAAGAGAAACTATTTTAGGAACTTAGAGCAAAAACATTTACTTTTTTTAATTATTAAGAAAACCTGTTTTTCTTCTACACATTTATAACTCTTTTACTTGGGTTTGGAGTTTTTTAAATTTATAGAAATTTTAAATATACTAATCAATTAACTAATCAATTAATTAAATCATATTTAATAAATATCTCTTCAACATCTTATTGTTTTAAATTAATTAAATTAAATAAAATAAAACTAAACTATTAATTAATTCTTCGATTAGCTAAATTAAATATCTTATATTTAACTTAAATTAAATTTGAATCATATTCAAATATAAATTTCTCTCGTAACCATTAATTTTAATGAATCCAATTCACATTTGAACTCATTGAAATGATTTATCTCTTCTAAATTAATTTTGAATCATAGCCAAAATTAAATTTATGATTAAAATATAAACTTTATATTATAATGTATCACTATACATTATATTAAATTCCAAAGTAAATTTGAACATTTCAAATTACAACCAATATAAATAAATCTCATTATCCTTTACGAGCTATGAAGGAGACCTAATGAACCTACAAATCAGAAACTGCAACGATATGAGATTAATTGACTAAACTCATTAACTACATTCATCAATATTCGTTAACTATTTGTACACATCACTAAAGACTCACATTTGAACTCTTTTTACTGTAGATATATTTTTGTGTCCATGAATATAGACCAATAACAGTAAGTTAGTCCTTCAGGAGTGTTCGTAATACCCGTTGGGTCAAATTACCATGTTACCCTTGGGTTACCTCTAGTCCTTAAATACTAACACTTCTCTAATGAACAACTTGTTTATGGTCAAACCAATAAATAGAAACTCCTCTCATACCATAGAGAGGGTAGGACCCTTTGCTCAAGTCCCAAAGTCATCATTTAAGGGAACACTCATCTACTTACCCTAAAGTCGGAAATGAGTGAATTCCATCTTGTGTAATTATGTTTCCAGCTCCCCACTCAGTCTTGTCTCCAAAATGATAAGCATATTGAGTCGACAATCTGACCACTCTCACCCGTACAAATCAAAGGACAAACCCTCGTGAACAAAAGTTCATAATACACTCAGGATTAAGACTAAGTTACCTAGGTCATTCTAATGAAATAAAAACCTAACTAGTTAATGAAGTTACATCTAGTGGTTATCATTTTGTAGTATGATCTTTTGCAAACTCATTGCATAAGATATAGTCACTCACATGTCATCTACACAAACACTTTGGATTATTGCATTTGTATCAAATACAAAATGAGTTGTATCTATAGTGTTACCAAAATAAAGTACCCAGCCTTATCCCTATACTATAGACCCTTTAAGCTGATCTCGAACATTGATCCATATATGTTTCTACATATTGTTCAAGACTCATCAAACAACTTACGATTTCAGTTTATTGGATTTGGGTTATTAAGACAAAACTAATAATATAACCAATAACATTTATTGAAATTACAATAATAACACTTTATTAATAAAATAACGGTCAATGAATTATATTTACAATCTACGAGTTTTAGGACATAAATCCTAACAAAAATTTAACCAGTACACGTAAATTATAGTGTATTTCTATGTACTGACCAATTGTAATTTTTTCAAAAAAGAAAATTACAGTGTATTTGTGATTAAGTATACCTAGATTGTTTCAGATCAGTATATTCAAGAATACTAACAACATGGCATATGAGGCCTCCAGAGTACCCTTAATGGAATTCAAATAAGACATGAAAAGATTTGAAAACGGGAAAAGTCTATCTTGAATATATTCTACAAATCCTTGAAACGAAGATGAAAATGGAACACATACCTCAACAACGCGATAGTCGAGATACTGAAAAGATTCTATCCATCTACCATCCAAAATAGTCTTTACTTATTGTAAAACTATAGCAAAAAGTTGTTTGTTGTAATTGTACTATTGTCTTCGAAAACTAATACTAAAGGATGTACTGTAAAGATTGTAATTAATCGACAAAAAATGTTAAACAAATAACATAAAGTTTACAAATTTTAAAAATACACATTTTTCAGAATTTAGAATCTTAAAAGCAAATAACATGAATACTAATATTTCAAAATAATATAAACATAACATATTTTTTAAATATTTTTCAAAAATAGATATAAATAACATATATTTTTTAATTTTAAATTTTAAAATAATGAACGTAATGCATCTAGATTTTAATATATATTATTTATTTATTTTTAAAAATAGAGTAATTATAATTTATGATCATTTTAAGAATAATAATTAAGGATATAACAACATTTAAAAAAATTGCAAATATAGCAAAACCATCGCTAATAGACTTGTATCACTCAACATTTGTATGATCTATGAATGATAGACCAATATTTACAACAAGATTTATCATTGATAGAATTTACCAAATTTTGATATATTTACAATTTTTTTAAAATGTTGATATATATTTAATTATTTTACATTTAATGGCTAAATTTGTAACTACCCCTTAAAAATATATATAAATGTCACCTAAAAATAATTTTTTAAAATAAAAAGAATAAAAAATATTAGTAAATGTAAGTTACACTGATTTTAAAGAATCTAGACTAAAATATAATTTCAAAATGTTATTAAAAAATATATATTATGTATTATTTAATTATAATTACTGATGTTAATAAATGGTTTAAAATATAAAAAACCGAAAATTATATTAATTCTCGTAGACATATTTACCATTATTATAAGAGGAAGTTGTTGTAAGATTGTTTGTAAAATAATATGTCCTTTGAATCGATGAATTATCGGTAGATTCAAGATTAATATAATTAAATAAATAGATGCACTAGCTTTTGCTATTTTTCTTATTATTGTCACCTTTTGTCATTTTTTTCAATTTTGCTGTTTCACGTTTATCTCCCTATTATATTACAAATCAATTCCATTGTGAGCAAACAGAAATACTTTCCTTTTTTCTTTTTAAATCAACTTTTTCTTTTTTCAAAAGGTGTAAAAATATATTTTGGAAGATCTTTGGTGAAGTTGTAAAATCTTACATATTGACCTACTTTTATTACTTATCAATTTTTTAATAAGTTGAGAATTAGATAAGATATACAAATTTCCATGACTATATTAATATAAATAAAACGAAAGAAAGAAAGAAAGAAAGAAAGAAAAAGCATTTAAGCTATCATGTTTCTTGAATAAATCCTTTGAGAAGTTATGGGAATTCAAAGGAGAGGTCGAAGTTCTCCGGTGAGGAGTGCAAATTGTCGGTGGTTGGAGAGAATAGGTTTGGTCATGAGGGCTTCTAACATTGATGACAAATCATTAGAAGGAGTTGATCCATCTTGCTTGCCGCCCGATCCCATCATTGCCTGAACAATTTGTAGGGGATCCCCATGGCTTACCACTAAGATTGCACACCTGCATTATCCTTATCCTTGTTATGATATGAATTTCAAACAACGTTCAACAATACTTCATCTATAATAAAGCTTGTAAAAGAATACCCTTGAAATAGTGACTCAATTTCAAGAATTGCTTTGGCAAGCCTTGAAGCAACATCTTCAACGCTTTCTCCACCTTCAGGCCGCTTGAATGCATCCTCCTCATCAAGTGCCCAGATTTCTTCATACTTTTACATGATCCAACACACACAAAATCAACACCACCACTCTTTTATCACCAACTCCAAACACAACACAACACAACCCATTAAAAACTTTTGCTTACTTTCTCTATTCATTCAACCTTCAAATTCATTTCATGTAACTTAATAACACATTTAAGTCGGAACAAATAACGGCTATCTTACTTTGTCATGAGACAAGAGCTCAAATGAAGGACCAAAGTAGCGTTCCCTCAGATTCTCTATCATCTGCAAATCAAAGTTTTATGATTGGATTGGTATTAGGGGTTATTAGAGTATTAAGGGCATAATAACAATAAGATAGTTATATTTATTGGTTTATACAGGCATTGGGGAATGGAGAAGATAAGCAATATTTGGTACATGAACTAGCTTGAGAGTGATCTTAAGATAGGCTTGAGTGTGATCTCAAGAAGGGTTCTTGAGGGTCCAAGTACCTCAAATCAATTGGTTTATTGTGTATTTCTGTTATTTTTTAGATTTAATATATCTGGGTTTTATCAATTTATCTTGTAATAATAAGAAGACATTGAATCCGAAATTTGACTCAACCAATACTATTTAAAGAAACACAAATGAAATATGACAGTTATTTTACCTTACACTGGGGACCTTCAAATGGAAGATTCAGTACAGATGCAGCAACTTTAGCCGTATGAATTGTTCTAGAGAATGGCGAATAGCAAATACGAACATTTTCGAGCAATATAGAATTTTCCTTCAATTCCTGCACTTGTAATATTGCTTTGATCCATCATTATTTTCCTTATCAACAGTGACCAAGAATGATAAAAAAAGACCAATTGAGATTGACTCGACATTGATAGAGATGATAGTGTTAGGTACTCAAGCACCTTGAAGAACCATACCCAAAAGTTAATTATTGGGGTGGGAGAGCCAAGCCATTTAAGAGAAATCATCCCATATTACCTTGGATCCTACCATATAGTTCATAAAGCATACAATTATAAACAAGTCACATAATTAAATAGCCAAATAAGTTTTGATTGGATTGTGTTAATTATCATGATCATGAAGGCCAAAACCCCCATGTTATTCACTAATCAGTATTAAACATAATGTGGCTGCTACCTAAAGAGAACAAGGGGCTTCATGAGTTATACTGAAAGCAAAAACAAATTAAACCTATCTGTTGCAGTTATATAAAGAATAAACAAATTAAACCAATGTCAATGTGTCCCGACTCGCAATTCTACAGCATACAAATATAAAAATTTCCCTTATTTCCTTGAAATGGTTAGACAATCTTACTCTCCTTGTCTAGCTCAGCAGAAAAAAATCAGTAAAACCACACTGTTGACAGAAGTTTCTTGTTTTTGTTCTTAAAATTGTTTCCACGAAGTGTGATTGAATGATCTTTAAAACGTAGTATTACCAGACATACTAAAATCGATATTTACAAACTCAACAAGCGTTTCAGAAGCAAAGCTATCACATTTTTACTTTTGGGAAGAAAAAACAAGGGTCATGAATTAGAATTGTGTAGAATAGAACTGGAAAACAAAAACTACTTTATTTGCTTTTGACAAGCTAGGATACTTTCACTCTTTCTACAACATATTAACTTTGAAGTTAATTTGAGCTAAGCTAAGCCATCAATTAACATCCGAAAAGTCATTTTGTTCCATTTTCTACCCTTACAAATACAGTTTACACATAACCAACTTTGTCTAATCGCTCATTTGCACAATCTAAGGACTACTACGTACAGAAATACAGCCTGAAGAAACACAGATTAAGGAGAAAAATAGAACACCTTTAAGAATTGTACTCCAGCCAACCGTGCCTGTTCAACACCCTCAGGGGCAAGTTGATACTCCGGAAGGATACCATTTTCCTACAGCAGAATCAAACTCAGTCAATTACCTATTCTTCACTCTTCTTCTCAATCTAACTGACAAGCAAAACCTACATAAACATGTCTTATCACAGGCACATACCCTTAACAAACAGACATCCAAGCAAACTCACCACGATATGAAGCCTAAAATCAGCATTCACGCACAGCCCAATTCATTTCCAAAACACAATTCGGTTGAAAGGAAAAGAAGAACATAAGAGAAGCAGCAAAACAATCCTCAACCACAGCCATATCAAAAACCCATTTTTCAGAAGAATAAAAGAAACTTCGGAATCGGAGAAAAATTCTCCACACCCAAATTAAAATCAGACAAGTCAAATTCCCCACACCCTTAAAAAGAACTTTTTAAGACAAGAATCCAGTAAAACGCCAATTTCTTACAATCCAAACAACAAACAGAGAATAAAGCAAGTGAATAGAAAGTAAAAAAAAAAGGGTCATAGTCACAAACTGTAGAGGACACAATGAGGCCCTTCTCATTTGGGATGCTCTTGCCATGCCTGAGAATCCAGTATCGGTTGCGCAGAAACGACGCCGTTGCCATCCCCTGAACCTGAACTCCCCTCTCTGCTTCTCTCTCCGGTATTTGTAATACTTTCCATGAATTCGATGCAACACTAACATCATTTGGAAAGTTATTGTACATTTTAGCCAATGGAAAACTTCCACGTTTACATAGGGGTCAAAGTACCAAGTCATTATGATGACGTGGCAAACATGTATTGGTTGTTAAGATAAAATAAACAACAAGCGGCCGTATAGAAGAAGTATACATTCAGATATCTCCTTCTCCCTTCGACCCACCGTCGCATTTCGAGAACTCTGCTTCGGCGAATTGAAAGAACGAATCCTCCAAAAGCTCGAAGCTTCCGATTTCTCTCATCTGGACAACAAAAGGGACTGAATTTTACTGTTGTACGAATCGCGATGGCTTTGAACCTTCGCCAGAAGCAAACAGGTGATTTCTCTTTGTTTCTCTCTAGATCCCAGTTTTGAGCAGTGCCGGAAATGAAATTTGATGCTGCATTGGTGTTTTCAAACTGGAATTTGATTTAAACTTCTTGCGATTGCAGAATGTATAATTCGAATGTTGAATTTGAACCAGCCGGTAAACTCAACTTCGGCCGGGAACGAAGAAGAGGTTTACAAGATCTTGATCTTCGACAGATTTTGCCAGAACATACTATCCCCTTTGATTCACGTCAAGGATCTTCGCAAACATGGGATCACTCTTTACTTTCTCATCGACAAGGATCGAAAACCTGTTCACGATGTGCCCGCCGTCTATTTCGTCCAACCGACTAAGATCAACATAGATAGAATTGTTGCTGATGCTTCTCGTCTTCTCTACGATAGCTTTTACTTAAACTTCTCTTCTTCTATTCCTCGTCCTCTTCTTGAGGATCTCGCATCTGGGACGCTGAATTCGGATTCGGTACAACGAATCTCGAAGGTTCATGACCAGTATCTGGAGTTTGTTACATTGGAAGATAACTTGTTTTCATTAGCACAGAAGAGTATATATCTCCAATTGAACGATCCCTCTGCTGGAGATCGTGAAATCGAGGAGATTATAGAGAGAATCGTGAGTGGGTTGTTTAGTGTTTTGGCTACGCTTGCTGTAGTGCCTGTCATTCGATGCCAACGAGGAGGACCCGCGGAAATGGTTGCCTCGGCATTGGATCAGAGGTTGAGAGATCATTTGTTGTCGAAGAACAATTTGTTTACAGAGGGTGGAGGATTTGCTAGCTCCTTCCAGCGTCCCATTTTGTGTCTGTTTGATCGAAATTTTGAGTTATCTGTAGGAATACAGCATGATTTTAGGTACAGACCTTTAGTTCATGATGTTCTAGGATTGAAGTTGAATAGATTGAATGTGCAGGGTGAAAAGGGTGGGATGAAATCATATGAATTAGATAGTTCAGACCCATTTTGGGTGGGAAACGGATCTTTGGAGTTTCCAGAAGTTGCAGTGGAGATTGAGACTCAGTTGAATAAGTATAAAAAGGATGTTGATGAGGTGAATAGAAGAACTGGTGGTACTGATGGAGCGGAGTTCGATGGAACAGATTTGATTGGGAACACAAAGCATTTGATGAATGCAGTGAACTCATTGCCAGAATTGACTGAAAGGAAGCAAGTTATTGATAAGCATACAAACATTGCTACAGTATTATTGGGTGAGATCAAGGAGAGGTCACTTGATTCATATGCTAAAAAGGAGAATGACATGATGGCCAGAGGAGGGATCGATAGAAACGAACTCCTGAGTGTACTCAAAGGGAAGGGTACTAAAACGGATAAGCTCCGATTTGCTGTTATATATCTCATCTCTTCTGAAACTTTAAATCCATCTGAAGTTGAAGCTGTGGAAGCTGCTCTGAGGGAATCAGAGGTTGATACCAGTGCATTTCAATATGTCAAGAAGATCAAGTCATTAAATGCCTCATTCTCATCAGCAAATTCAGCTAGCAGAAGCAACCTTGTGGATTGGGCTGAAAAGCTATATGGACAGTCAATAAGTGCAGTGACTGCTGGTGTTAAAAATCTTTTATCTAGTGATAGGCAGCTTGCACTGACTAGGACGGTTGAGGGGCTGATGGATGGAAGACCGAACCCTGAAATTGATACTTTTCTCACATTTGACCCACGTGCTCCAAAGTCGAGTTCTGGAACAAGTAGTAGCCATTTGAAAGGACCATTTAAGGAAGCCATTGTGTTCATGATTGGAGGGGGTAACTATGTCGAGTACGGGAGCTTGCAAGAACTGTCAATGAATCAGCAACCAATCAAGCATATAATATACGGTAGCACCGAAATTCTCACCGGAGTTGAGTTTGTGGAGCAGCTTTCTCTTTTGGGGCAGAAGATGGGATTTGGCAATGTAGCTGCTCCTCCTCCTCCTCCAGGTCGTTAACTGAATTCCTTTCTGTAAAATTTTTCTATCCACTGCAGTGCCTAGGATTGGCTAATTCATTAAAGAAATTGGTGCAAATCTGCACAAGAACATCTTGGGTTATAAAATCTACCCACATCAGTTGTTTACAAGGCCACTTTCATGTTCTTAAAATCAGACTCTTTATTGGCCTCAACCTTCGATAATCTGGGAAGAATGCCTTCTTTGTAGATGTTAGTTTGTCCATTTTAATAACTTTTTGTATTCTTTAGAAGTTTTATGTATTTGGAAATTCACTTGCCAAACATTCTTTTGTCAAAGCTTGAGTCCTAAATTTCTTTGTTAAATGATATCTACAAAGATTATTATATGTGTAATTGTAGGTATTTTCATTTCTCTTTGTGGCTATTCACTTCCTAAAATCAGTTTTGCTTTGCTTAATTTGGTTGTGGTTCTCATTTTAATTTTTGAGTGGCTTCATTTCTTTTATCTAAATAAATTTCTTGTTACGATTTTTTTTTAATGTCATACCCATTCCTTTTTTCACTACAAGAAATTTAACCTTTGATGTTGGTCCAAAAAAGAAGGTTCAGATGTACAATATCAGGAGGGTAGAAGAAAAAAAGTGGATCCTTAGTGTCAATTTTTGAATGACATCAAAGATGAAAAAAAAGTAGATCTTTAGTGTCAGTTTTGGATTGACATTATAGGTATATTTCATGAGAATCAGAGAAACTGATGTGATTAATTAAAGAAAAAAAACCCTATGACTCTATAACACATCTTATTACATTCTCCTTTTCCCAAAAAAGAACCCTCAAATCTTCGCTGTATTTCCATCTTTCTATGGCTACCATGGAGAACTTGACCAGTTTAGTCAACCGAATCCAGTAAGCTTGCACTGTCTCGGGAGATCATGGTGGCGAGACGAGGGAATGCTTCTCTGGGAAGCTCTTCCTCCCATAGCTGCCGTAGGACAGGTTAGTAATCTCCTTAACTCATCCTTTTTTTCATGTGTAAATCTCGTAACCATTTCTTTTTGTACTTGGTCCATTCTATTCTTGTGGAACTTAAAAGTCCGGTAAATCTTCAGTGCTGGAAAGGGTGGTCGGTAGACATTATCTTCCTTATGGATCTGGTAAATCTTCGAGATTTGTTCTATTTATTCTATTTGTGTGTATAAATGATTTGTTACCTTTTCACGTTCTCCCCCCTTTTTTGCTAATCTGAGTGACTTTAGAGGGATAGGTAGATGTGTGATAATCTTGGACTTTTCATTTTCCTCACTGGTCTACTCTGTACTCAAGGATCTTACATTTTAGCTTGGATTGAGGAAAGTTTTGTATGCTTTCATGTGAAAATTATAACAAAGAATATTCAATGATGTACAAACGCAAGCTTTCTTCTAACACACAACAAATAGTTTTATTTGGATGTAAAAGAGAGGTCTAAAAAGTTGCTTTCCATCATACAAAATAGGTAGTAGATGCTTTGTACAAAAATGTATTGCATGTTATGTATATATTATTTTCCATTATTTGTCAGGTTTTGTTCCTTGAGCAAGAGCTGTACATCGAACAACTATTTACTAATCCCTCGTTCTGTTTATCTTGTCTGGACACACTTTCATATGAATTAACAATTATTTGTAAAAGTTTTCATTTGAGATGCATCAAATTGGGTCTAAAGTTATCAAGTTAAAGATTGAGCTTCATTTTCTTTGTTTCACCTTTAAAATTCCCTTCGTATTTTTTAATATGTTGAAATTTTCAGAGCCGGGAAGACCTCCTTGTTGAATTGTGGTATCCTTTTTTGACTTTTGATGATCAATAATCACATGTTGATCTTCACTTAGTTTATGTTATTGCCAAATTAAATCAATACTTCAAAGTGTTTGCTGAAATGTGATATCTTGTGGCAAGGTTAAGTTATTGTAGTATTTTATTTAAAACAGTGAAGCCAAATTGAGATTTAAGACGATGAACTATGATGAATTTATATGAAAAAACTTATTATGCGAACATAAGTTTACAAAAGATGCGTGTTTATTGTGAGTTTTAATGTTTTGAACGTAAAATTAAGATGAAAAAGAAGAAAATTTGAAGAGATTAGCTACACGAAGAAAAGTAGTGACCAATACTTACACTTGATCTAACATGTCAAGCGATTAACCAAAGAACCACACAATAAACAAACAAAGTGATGAAACGACAAGACAATCAACATGGTTGGTAATTGTCTAGATTATACCCGATCATATGGATCTGTGATACGATGAAACGATGCGACAGGGCATGAAATTTAATGTTAAATGTTAGAAGAAATCAGACTTCGGATGCTTGAAATATTCAAGTTCAACACCTATAAATAGCCCACGAGAGCTGGATGTTATACACAAATACCTCATATTGGAGAATTCTTTCTAAGTTGAAATCTATCAAACCACTACCCCATCCTCTTTTCTCTTTAGTTTCATTGAAGTTTTTGATGAGAGCTTAATTCTTCTCTGAAAACGGAGATGGAGCCCATCTATTCCATTCACGTAGTATCACTTACAATAGATTGTAATGGAGTCAAAAGATATACTCGATTGCATCTTGCCGCTTGACGCTAACTTCCTTCCTTTCCACTTGTATTTTGATTTTATTATATTTGAATTTTGAACTCAACAGTCGAAAGACCAACAATTTATCATACGAATATGAACACTCTTCATGATTCATCTTTTATCTTTTTATTTTCCATATTGGTTCTAAAATGAAGTAAAAAGATGCAGTTTATTTTAAAGAGTATGTATGAATAGTACATTCGTCTTGTTTAATCTATGCTACATTGAACGCCTAATTCAATTGAGAGATTGAGTTAAGTATTGATAGTCAACTACTCGAGAGAGCAAGTAACTTAAATCACATTAAACAAGTAAAAAGTTGACTTTAGAAATAACACTTTGATATGAACCTTAGCATCCATATCCTAGAAACGAGAATGTTTTTGACATTAAAGTGTCGAAAGGTAGCGTGACTTAATTAAGGGTTGAAGCATAAACACGTTATTCATATTTACTAAGAGAAAATATAGTATTTGAACTTCAACATATATATCCAGAGATGTAACTATGTGTGACAGAGGTGTCGAGAGGTTGTTTGTCTTAAATAAAAGTTAAATATGATGCTTACTATTATTTTAAAGGATTCTCGAGTTTTTTTAGTTCATAACCATCTTGTATAAGCATTCCTTTAGTCATCTCTTAATGTTTGTACTAAGTAACTTATTAGTTCAACTACGTCCGCACTCACCAACGTTATTCCGTTCCACTCATAGCATTTCACATACATGTACACTATAGGTTTAGTTAATTTAGTTGCATATTGTGCATACCCTTCTATTGTATATATAGTTCATTGTAAAAGACATAACATTGCTTAATTTTGAGAAACTACTAAGTTCATATGTTCGATTAGGGCTTACTTAGGAAACCTTTATATATGCTTGCACTTATATATGATAAAGAAAAACTTGTATGCAATTAGACAAACCATTAGAGAGTGAGTAAGCATTGTTGCCACATTTTAATGCATTTTGTTGTCTCATCGGCAATTAGTCGCATACGTAGAACGTCAATGAACAAATCTATGAGTAAAAAACTTAATCGCATATGAATTCACCATAGAATGTAGTCATCCCATAATGCATTATTACATCTTTATGCTTTAAAGTTATAACACATACTAACAACCAAACAAGTTTTTCAGGCGGTTGTCAGGGGCTCAATGAAATTTGTGTAATGATTTGCATTTTTTCGTCTTTTGCAGGAACTTCAGCTATAGCAGTATCGTATACTTATTTAAAAAGTATGCTAGCAATATATGGGCAAAGGATTACAACCTGAGCTTGCATTTAACTCAAAAGTTAAGCAAACCTTTTGGCGCAAAAATAGAGAACGTAGACAAAGGAGAAATAGGACTTGCGAGCATAATATAAACAACAATTGCAATGCTCCTTTGATGGATAATTACAACCGAAATATCTAGAATATGGCCAATAACAACAACAATATGATGGCCCCAACTCACCCCATCCTCATATCTCATGATCACAATACACCTATTTGAGAATATGCTTCACTAAACCTAATATGATTTCAGTCTTGAGGTCATCCGTCTAGTTTTCATTGGCAGAAGATTCGGGATGAACCTTTGTATTTCAAATGATCTAAAACACGGTTCAATTTGGATTATACTCAAGTGAAGGCCGACACGAGCACCTTAAGAGTTTCATGAAGATATAGCACACTTTCTCTTCCCTACGTTACTTAGGAGGAAATCAAACTGACATTGCTTCACCACAAAGGAGGAAGGAAAGAAATTTATCACACCTCCTGTTGGATCACCTACTCTCAATCCCAGAGGCAACGTGAAGTCAACCAATATCGCTCTCCTTTTGAACGACACCAACTGACTCTGATTACTGAACCTTTTGAACTACTGAACAACTTAAACAATTTAAGACTTAAGCAACAGACCAAGACAACATTTATAGATTCAACAAACTTCATTCCATAAATTTTCAAAATAAGTTAAGGCTAAATGTCATTGAATATAGACAACGCTTAAACCAAACAAAAATTAAATAACTTAGACTAACTAAACCTTAAACTTATGTACATGACAGGGTTTCGTTTGGTTTACTTAAAGTATAGATAACACTTAAACCAAACGAAAATTAAATAACTTGACTAACTTAACCTTAAACTTATGTACATGACATGGTTTACTTAAAACACACTTTAAAAATAAATTAACTTTACACTTAGTCTTTTGCATGAGTAATTCATGAAACATAACATGAAGCATAGAATTCTTAAATCTCTCTTTCTCGATAAACTCTTTCTGTTTTTAAATAATTCTTTCTATCTTTAAATAACTCTTTTTCTTTCTAAAACAAATATCTATTTCCCATTTATGTTAATTCTATACCTTAGAAATTTGGTCATGATAGTAACAAACTCAACCTATCGTGCCTGATCTAATAACATCAGTCAAGATAGCAGAGCTTTGTTCATACTATTCTGCCTAATCTCAGTAGTAGCTAGCTAACTGTCAGCAAAGTCTCATACCTCTGACTGTGCACATTGACTGTTGAGATCTAGGTATATAGAACCACATGATTTTCTTGGTTAAAATCTTTTTCATGAAACTCATGCTTTTGCAAATATCTTTCTAAAATAGTAAACAACTTTATTTCAAGAAACTTTAAGCATACTCATAACTCATCGTTTATTTGCTCAAACACATTCAAAATAGTCTAATTAAAAACATGTAACCTTGTTTGTAAATCTCGACAAACATTAGTTAAGCTCAAATCATACTTTAACTAACAATTTGTAAAGCATGCTTATAAATTTATTTAGAAATCATTTTACTCAAACAAGGAAACATCAAATCAAGCTTAAACATTTGATAACAAATCAACTTTAAATTATTTTTGTCACTCACAGATAGTAGTTTAGAACCTCAGCTGGTAAACTTGCATGATCTCCCTTCGACTTGAAATAATTGAAAAATAATTCCATTTAATTCCCTTTTATTATAAAAATCAAAACTTTACTTAAAATTTCCAAAACACCAAAACAATCCACCTCGTCTTGCAAACTCGGTCAACCACCAACAATGCCCATAACTTAATTTTCATCTAGAAACTTAACTTTACTTTAGAAAATCATAACTAAAAATCCATAAGTCTTTTGAGAAAACATCCCTCTACAAAGTCACTTGAAATTGCCTTAACTTTCTTACCTCAAAATTTTTGCCAAAAACTCCACGATATGCGTTTTGTAGCCTTTTTGGAATCAAGACTGCTCAAATTCCTCTAAAAAATTACCTTTCTCCCTTCTTTTAGTTCAACCTTAACTTTCCTCTCCCCAAATTAAATTAGTAGCCTCAGTCTAAAAATTTAGACTTAATTTTCAAACTTTTGGGAGTAATTTCAGCCAAAACACCGGAGTAAAATGAGAGAAATTCCCTTATGAAGTGATCTATTTATGGTGAGTCTTGCATGAAAATTTCTTGACACCTCTAGCTTGCCAAAATTTAACTTAAGCATGCAAATGACATATGGATTCTCGATCAAAACACAGCTCGAGTTTTTCTAAGATCTTAAATAATTCATTTTCTGTCTCCAATCTCAACCGGAAAAGCCTCAAGACAGCCCTGAGATCCTCCAAATTTCCTTTTTATCTTTAATTTATGTCGGACTCATGCCCGAGATTGCTTGAGGTTTTCTTAGACTTGCTTTTCAATATCTAATCTCGATCGAACAAGCATCGAGATTGCCTGAGTTTCCAACTTCTTAAGCGTTTTATCCTTTATCTTAGCCAAACAAGCACCGAGAGTGCCCCGTGATTACCCTTCTGTCTTCAACCTTGCTCGAATTCCATATGACTGCTCGAGATCCTTACCTAAATTGCATTATGCCTTTCCTCTCGATCGAGCAAAACCATGATTTAACACTTCTGCCCTAAGATTCCTTTGAACTGATTTACCTTCTTGCCCCACTTTAATCAAAATGTCTAACCAAAACGCCTAGCCTATGGACTTAGCCACAATTTTCTCTTTTTAAACTTATCCTCCAATCAAAACCTAACCTTTCAAACTGTCAAATGACTCAAGTTTCTTTAGGGTTTGAGGTTTACAAAAAATGCTTACTCATTGGAAACAAGCGAGGTCTCTACCCAAGACCAAATGGTGGAGAAATTTATGAAAAATATTTTCTTCTAACTAAGAATGCAAGGAGAAGAAGAGACATTGCAAATTTCGAGCAGAAGGATAGAAAACTCTAAGTGGTATCTAAAATTAATTTAAACGCTTAGTCGAAAACTGCCTGCATAATGGTATTCCTAACTACATTCAAATGGAGATATTTTATGATGGACTCAACAAAAGCTTGTAACAAGACCATTTGCATGCCTGAACTTCATAGACCATTTGCATTATGACTCTCTACATCATGATTGCTCATCACAATAATTCTTTGCTCTCAATCATTCATCGCAATGCTCAAATGACCTTTCTTGGTCCTTATCACTTAGCTAAGTGAAACATGAATCTCATTAGCTTGATGTGAGGAAACTCTCCTTGATGACTTTTTAGAGATTCTCATTTTCATTTGTGACCAATCGCATCCATTGAGATTTCTCTTGGTCATCTGCCGAAAGATACACTGATATTGGGGTTGGTTCAAGCAATCACATATTACTTTGGTACCTTGAACCTCTTTGCATGATTTTCAATTAATCGCATGATTCACCAAGATCAAATGTCCTGCCCAAGATCAAAGTAAGACTCTACTCTAATATCTAGACTTTATTCCCCGACAATGGTGTCAAAAACTTGGTTGGATCCCTCCAACGTGTGTGAAAGGGTTGGAGACTTATTTATGGTAGTTCATTTGTTCAATGAAATTGCAATACATCATTAAGTAGGTTCACCACATAGAATGCGCTCACCTTATCTTTCTGTATTGCATATGTAATTCTAGACGATGAGTCATGGGTCATGATCATAGCATCCAAAATGCTCATTATGTACCTCTTGCATTGCGTTTTACCTAAGTCCTCGTTGAGTACAAGTTTTTCTATTGCTACCCAAGTGCAAGTAAAAATAGCAGGTTTGCCTGGGTGATCCAAGATTGAACACGGAGAATTTTTTCAAGACATTTGTTCTAGTGTCTACTTATCAGTTAGACATTATGATGGTTGCAGTAAAAGAATGTATACAAAGAATTTAAACTATTTACAATCACCTAAAGACTCATGCACATGGTGATAAATTATGGTAAAATAGAGGATTGAGCGAACTAACTTGCATTAAAAAGGTGGTGAAGGAAGGTTTCATGTTATCATGCGAGCAAGTTCTATGACCACTTCACTAGGATATAACTCATCAAGCTATCTTATGTTTAATGTTCACTCCTCTTGGAGTCGTTGAACGTCACACTTGATTTTCTCTCATAATCCAAATGACTAGGATTGGCCAAATGGTTTATATCTAGTAATACCTAGAGTGCTCATTTAAGAACAATAACCTCTCGATGTCTTGGTCCACACTTATTTGCCTTTCAAAATACAAATGAAGGAAGTCCTCTAGCAAGGTTAAGAAAACTCTTCTTTACGTGTGTTAGCCATGTCCTTGCTACTCACCCTCTCGAGTAGATGGCAATATACACTAACCAAGTGTGGCATATAGCTCAGCTAATACACCAAGCAGTATAAATACATACTACTTAAAGAAAGTACATCATAGACCTAACTACTAATGACATAAAGACAGATGAACAGTAGAGACATGGATGGATTGAAAAGTGTATAAATATACATTGTATTAGAGAATGAAGGCCTTCAACCATTAGACAATATAACTAAATACAGTGTAAAGAAATAATAAAATTGTAAGAGAAAGAAAGTGAAATACAAGATAGAGGAGTGGGACATGACTCTTTTCCTCTCAAACTCTAAGCTTTCATGTTACAATATGATCGAAAAAGATATAGAAGTGTTGTACAATCGGTGGTTAGGTTAATCCTTACCACCGACCCTCTAGGTTTTGGTTCATGCCGACCCATTCAGGTGCTTAGTTGGCCCATGCAACCCCCCTCCCCCTTTGTGTGGTGGGGGATGAAGTACTTTTATAGGCAGTTTTTGGCGAAAAAATTCTATTCCTCTGAAACTGCTGCTGCCTTTAGTCCTATGAAGTCACATCATACCAACTAGCTCATAAGGAATTAACTTAAAACGTTTTTGTTGGAATAATTCGAATTGTTTGAATTATGTAAAGAGAGACAACAACTAAGGAATATATGTAGGCGTCGATTATAAATTTAAGATAGAGATTTATGTTTAATTGTGATTTAAATATTGAAAATATGAATATAGATTCATATTCGGAAGCTTGAAATTGATGAAAATTGTTAAAGTTGTGAAAAGTCAAAGTATTGACTTTTAAATTTGAAAAACCAAACTTTGACTACTTTATATTTAAATGAGATTTGAATTTTATAAAAAAATGAATGTGGATTAATGCTCAAGATTTCAAAATTAGTCAAGATGGAGAAATGGAAAAATGTCAAAATGTTGACTTTTGATTTGAAAAAGTCAAAATTTGACTTTGATTTAAGTGTTAAATTACCATATTGTTCTTAGACTAAGTTGTTGAGATTTGGCAAGCTCATTA
Organism: Cucumis sativus; assembly: GCF_000004075.3. Lineage (NCBI taxonomy): Eukaryota > Viridiplantae > Streptophyta > Magnoliopsida > Cucurbitales > Cucurbitaceae > Cucumis > Cucumis sativus. Next base: position 8,808,386 of record NC_026659.2, read on the forward strand.
CATGTGATTTGCAAGTGGCTTCATGCATATAAGACACAGTTGGTGGTATGCCCAGTGTTGAGAATGAGAAGTTCATTGCATGCATTCTTACATGTAGTTTGCTTATTAAAAATGGTGAATTACAAATGTGATTAAAAAAAACCTTTTTTTTTAGTTGTTTTTGGAAATTTTAGTTTTTAATTTGGAATTACAAAATAAACCAAATACTCTTTCATTCTCAATAATCTCAACAAAAGTTCTTCCTCCTAATTCCATCACTCTCTCTCTTTTCTCTACCATTCTGGTCCCACAACCCGGTTCTATACCAAGAGACCTTGAACCAAGGATGAGTAAAGATAGAAAAGTGAATGATGCTTTTATACACTTCCAAGGAGGCAAGTTGTATGGAATGACTATAACTGGCCACATGTTGTATGATGTGCTCATATTTCCAAATGCTAATCTGACATTTCAAGCGTCTAAAGCAAAACAAGGATACTAGCTCATTAAAATGTTTCCAACTCTTAGCATCAGCAGGATACCGAAGTATGCCTTCAGTTTCACACCTCTTATCTTTGTGGCACCTCATATCCTCTATGGTATGTTTTGAAATAAATAATCTTTGCAACCTTTCCTTTAGTGGAAAATATCTTAGCACCTTTTGTGGAATTTGTTTCCCCTTTCTATCATTCAAGTTATATCTAGACTCTCCACAATGTGGACATTTGTCAAGTGATGCATAATCTTTCCAAAATAAAGCACAATCAAATTTGCACACATGGATTGCTTCATATCTCATCCCTAGGTCACATAGTTTTTTCTTAGGTTCATAGTAGGAGGCAGGTAGCTTCACACCATCTGTAAAGGTTTCATTTAATAATTCGAGCAACATATCAAAGGATTTGTCATTCCAACGATTAAGCACCTTAATATGCCTAAGTTTCACTAAAAAATTAAATGAAGTGAACTTTAGACATCTCGGATATAACTCCTCTTCTATTACAGGAAACATTCCACTTATTCTATTGGACTCATCTTGCTCGTTTGATTCTCTTGTAGTTTCTTCAAACATTGACCCATGTAGATCATTAATCATCTCCAGTATCTCACTATCCATAGTATCTCTAACTCCAATGTTTTCTCTAAGATTTACATTATCTTCTCTACGTTCACTTAAATTGGAAAACGTTGCACCTAGAAACCTTGAATTAGATCTTAAAAATGGAGAAATACCAATTGTATCTCCATGGAATGTCCATCGTCTATAAGTCGGGACATACCATATTTATACAAATGGCATTCTACGACGTCTAATCTATTCCAATTGACGTTCACATAATTTGAACAAGAACATCTTATTCTTCCCTCTTCGTCTAAATGATTTGTTGCAATTGTGCAAAAATTAGCAACACCATCAGAATATTCACTACAAGCTTGATCTCTTAAATTTATCCAACTTCGATCCATAATAGAGTACAATGCATAAAGTACCTAAGTTAGAAATCCAAGTGTTAGAATCAAAATCTTATACAAATTGCAAAATATCACACAAATAATGGATGAAAAGCCAAATAACAATTGCCTACAATTGCCACAAAATATCACCTCCAATTCAATTCTTAAAGACTTTTCTTTCTAAGTCTCAAAAGAAGAACATGTATAGAAATGGGAACCTATTGTGATATTTCAAAAGAAGAGAAAAAAGTGAGACCTATTATGATATTTGAGGAAAGAAAAATGAAAAATTAGTATTGTCTTAATTCATTCCACACTTTCAGTAAATTTTTGTATTTGTCTATTTTATTTTATGGTGAACATTTTCAAAATAGTAAGATCTCTTCTATCATGACATTTGATATTAAATTTTCTTTAATACAAATTATGATAATTATTTTATGAAGTTCTATATTAAAAAAAAAAAAAAAAAAAGTTAACCTTTAGCTAAGTGAAAATGACTAATTCGATTTTGAAAGTTAACCTCTAGTTAAAGTCTCAAAGGATCACAAACTATTTAGAATACATTTAAATTGGATTTGAGCTTGTAGTAATCCATATTTATCTTCGTTTTTAAGTGGATTGATTCGAATTTTTTAGTTTCCCTTTCTATCACATGTTTCATAATTTAGGTTGTAATCACCACTATGGTTTTCCTACTACTCTAAATACTCTCCATATATTCCCACTAGAACTTGCGATATGTTCCAGAAAATGTTTGAGCAACATGTTCAAATATCAAATACCCATTTGTTGAGTTAGGTTACATAGTAATCCTTTTGCTAAAGTAGAAAAATAATTTTATTTCTATTCAAAAGGGAAGTACTGCCAGACTCTAGAGACAAATGTTTTGTATCTATCAATAAGGCGAGTATAGCAGCAATAACTACTATCAAATTAAGATAAATGTCCTGTAGATGCAAGTTAAAAAATGGAGATTTCTTAAAAGCTCTCTTGTAGTCGCAGAGGGGAAAAAAAATAAAAAACTTATAAATTTCTAGCTTTTGTTTGCTCCAATTCTTTCCTTTGATGGCATTAAAATCTACATGTTTGCAATACATAACAAAAGTAAAATGGTCGTGAAAGAGAAGAACAAGAAAATACTCACCTGGTAATGAAGACATGGACAAAAACAGACATAGCCACTAACAATGAATTTTATCTTAATCTTAGGAATTCATCCCTCTTTGTTTTACAATAGACCTTAGGATAATATTTATTTTCAAATATTCCTCAAAATACTATCGAGCTCATGGTATTTGTATCTCTTCTCTAGTTTTAATTGAAACCCACCATCCCTCTGCTTCTTTTTGCAGTAGAAAAGTTGCTAACTTGACCTTCTTCTTTTTGAGACAGTCCATCACTTTAAAACACTTCTTTCAACATATTCAACTATGCTTTTGCGTCAGCCGGATCTTTGGATCCTTAAAAAATTGTAGCACCTAAAGATTTCAATCTTTCGATGCTATGTTTCTTTTTAGTCCTAATTTGCATTGTTCCCATTTGACTCCATGAATCTCTGAAACATCAGCCTATAGCTTTGTTCATCAATTTTGTCATGTCTCGTACTTGACTCACTTTCTAAAGTTTTATCCTCCTCCATGGGTATTGCTCGTACTTTTGCTTTTCTTTTTCTGGTATGGTGAGACATTCTTATTTTCCTGCAATCATAAACATTCTTAGTATTCTTAACTTTCAAATCTTAGTCCAACTATTTAATAAATAAAAAGTAATTATTTACAAACATACTTTTTATTTATTAACTTCATAAGTTTTCCTTACATACATAAGCACCATCTCTTTACACTTAGTACTTTTCTTCTTTTTCATTAAGATAACCTAACAAAGCTTATCTTTTCTCTTAATCGATGCCGCTAATTGTCGTCTAATAGATGGAGCTGCAAAGACTACCTCCATCTCTACTTGTCTATTCAGACTAAATGCTAAACAGTTATTCTTATGTTGTCCTCTTTGACAACATAAGTAACATTCAATTTCATCGGTAACACACTTTCATCTGTGAAACTTCTTACACTTATAACACTGCCTCTTTCTCTCCAATTTTGAAGTAACTTCTCCTTCTTCAGAACAAGATCCTACTGACTCTTGTTTACTTTCTTCCTTCATTTCTCTCAATCATACCTTCCAGTAGTGCTTGGAAAAGTATTCCCTTTCAAACATACTTTGGAGCACATCTCAATTCTATTTAGCTTCCTCAGCCAAATCTTCCTTCAGTGTAAACCATCATTCTTTTGCATCATCTATGAGCATGGTTTCAACTATTATTACTTTAATATCCTCATCACAACCTATTATTTCAAAGCACTCTCGTACCCTATGCATCCACTCTTTTCCCTCGGTAGGATATATTGAACCATCATACTTTTCTACTCCATAAAGTTCTAGACGTCCTCTTACGTTATTGTTTTCCATGAATCAGTGAGTAATAACATACATTTTCTTGTTTTAGTGCTTGAAATAACAATAGAAAATACTTACATAGATTTTTGGCAAGATTGTGTCTCGATTGCTGCTTACATACGTTGCATGCCAGACAACTTTATTGAAAACACAATTTTATTTGAAAACTTACTTTGACTTTTAGTGCTCTGTTCCCTAGGAACTTCATTACTCTGATACCAAGTTGTCACACCCGGCCTCGGACACCTGTTTGCTCGTCCAGAGACTTAAGAGAATTCTCCCAAGAGCTAGAAGACCATCATCAAATATTGAAGCTCCTTTGAAGATACGAGCTTTCTTCCAAGACTCCAACTTCAAGAACATCACGTGCTCTGCTTCCTCAAATCAAGCGTAAGCATCCAACCGAGAGAGATTTAGAGGATCAAATACTAGAGATCAAACTGCATCGCATCAAATCAACATAAATACAACATCAACACAAGTTCAACTCCATGAATCAAACTTATCCAAAAATCTCATGTGAACAAGCTTCTTTTAACAATATTTTCCTTATTTGAACTCCAATTTTGGTGATTCGAGACGTGTCAAAATCACTGTTCCAAGCTCTATGTTATGGACTATTCAAAACAATAAATCTGTTAATAAAAAAATTAGATTTGTTATCATCAAAATATTAATTAATTAATTTGAGGTTAAGGGTCAAAAAGATAACATAATGCTTATTGGGCTAGTGCTAATGATTTTTCGTCATCTATGCAAGCTTAAGGATAATCATGTATGAACAGGAGTTCATAGTTAGCTTAGGATTAAGATTTAGTTACCTAAGTCATAAATAGAAAGAAATAAACAGTTTTAAACATTAAACAGTGTTATAACGTAAAAGTGACTATTTCACGATTCGATCATATGTAAACTTTACATGAATAAATTTGGGATCATATCATTTGTACTAACTACAAAACATCTTGTATTCATAGTGTCCTCAAAACAAGGTACTCAATCTTATTCACATACTATAGAGCGTTTTAGCTATATATTCGAACTTGACTCATGTTTGTGTCTATACATAAAGTTCAAGTTTATACAAGATTACCTCGAAACCTTAGTTTATTGGATTCAATAGTATACTATTTCACGAATAATTCTTCATAACCACTTCATTGAAAAATAAAACAAAATATGATTACAAATTAAGACATAAAATTCAACACAATATACCAAAAGTCCAAATTGATCGATCGAACAGATGTCATTTTGACGAAGGAGGAGGGGGTCAGTTAGTGTCAATTTGAGAAAATTTTAAATCGACAAATTTTTTTAAAAAAATCAAAGAGTAAAATTAATTGATCGACTTTTACTCCTCAACAGTTAAAGTCGATTTTATACATTTACTAAATCCACCATAGTCGTTTAGTGGAAGTTTGATCATAAAAGCGACTTCAACCTACCAATACTCACCCCTAATACAATCATAAAAAAAATTAGGAGGCAATTGGTCCGGTTAATGGCAAAAGACAAGGAAATGACCATTCAAAAGAGTTCAAATGAAAACGATAGTTTGGGGTAATTTTGAAAAATTAAAAGTTGTCCATGTGAATAGATTAAAATATATATATATATATATATATATAGATAACTTCCGTTGTATATATATGGGAAGGATTTACAATTTAACACACAAGAACAAAAATATTCTTCAACGGTTACTCTTAAAGAAGTAGATTCGAGTAAGGAAGTAAAAAAGATTCGAGTGTACCTTTGTAGGCATAAATTCAAGAAAACCCCAAGAAAATAGTAAAAAAGAATTAAGAGTAGCTCAACAAAAACAAAGGAAAGTGATTTGAAGGAAACAGAAAATTTCCATTAATAGATATATATATACATTGAAAATAGTTATGCATTAAAATGACAATAAAAATTTGAAATAAAGACGAAATATTCCAATTGAAAATAATTCAGTTGTAATAGTCAAATTCAATAATTTGATCAAAACAGAATCCAACACAATGAAAAGTGGAAAATTCTTATCATCACTGTTTCCAAATTGAGTGTAGAAAAAACAGTGAAGAGAAAAGGTTTAGTACTAGAAGTAAAAGGTCAAAAGAAAGAGTGTGGGTTGTATTATCAAGTCTCAACCCCACAAAAAGAGAAAAGAAAAAGGAAAGAGTAAATAATGAAAAGACAGAAATGAGCAAAATATACAAATACACACCAAAAAAAAAACAGAGAGAGAGAGGTTAGATAATGGGATGTTGATGTTGAAAGATGCTTGAGAATATCATCAATTTTCTTATTTTAACTTCCTACTGTTACAACCATACTTTTTACTTTGTTTCAACTTGGAGAGCACAACTAAAATGCCTCAGCCAAACCCAACATCATCTCCCCATTCAAATCAGGATTAAAATATAATTCAAAACATAAAAAAAAAAATAATAATAATAATAATAATAATTAAAAATTAAAAATAAAGGAGGGTTCTTCTAAGTAATACAAGAGGAATTTCCAATAAGCTGAATTGCTGATGGTCTAGAAGGTTTTATCCATCGCAGCCACATACAATGCTCAATATCTTTGAACTGACCACATGCAAGTCCTCAGAAACAAAATGTTCATAGCAAGAGCATGTCTGATCTGTGCTGCCATTGTGATCGTGATCATGATCATGACATGACGCCAATCTTCTTGGCAAAATCATCACCATCTTCGTCATCCATGTACTCTTCTTCAGGATCTATGTTATCGCCCTCCTCGTATGTGTATTCCCCGTCATCCACTTGCTCGTATTCATATTCGCCATCATCTCTTTGATCATCTCCTTCATACTCTTGGTCCTCTTCCACCAATCCTTCATCATAAGCTTCAATCCCGTGGTCATCGGCCGAATGCATAGGCTGAGAAGAACGGCGATGAGGTACGTCAATATTTTCTTCCTCTTGCACAAAAGTTTCAGCTGGAGCAGATTTGACTCCGTCAAGGCTATTTGTTTCGTCCTTGCCTGTTGATGATAGAACACTTTGCTTCAACTGGTGAGTAGTGGAGCGTTCCATTGATCTTTCACTGTTGTCTCTTTCAGCATTATTTATAGGAAGATCAACAGCGGCTTTAACTTGTCTCTTCCTTTTTAGAATCTCACTGAGAGACTTTGGTCCTTCAAACGACAGTTCGCCTCCTGATTGATCAATATCGAAGCCTTTTCTTTTGCCAAGGGTTTGCTGCTCCTTGCTAACAATGTGCTTGTCGCCTTTCAGCTCAGCCAGACTTTTTGGAGCAGCAAAGTCAGATGTTCCATCCGTTCTCTCTCTTCTAGAATTAAAACCATTAAAGGTTCTACGCTCATTGTTATAATCTTCTTCCAGTCTGCCTTTTATTTCATCTCTATTGCTTCCCTGATTAGACAAGGACTGTGACCTCCCTGGTGACGATCTTCCCCAGGGTCTTCCCCGGTTCAAATCTCTTTCTGGCCGTATATCACTACTCCTAACTGGTGATGGTATCCTTGGAAGCTTTATCCTACCTCGGAGACGGTTACTCACAGTGCTTTCTTGAGAGGAGTGAGAATCTCTCCTAGAAGAGCGATAATTCCTTTCTTCAGGGCGACTAGCAGCATTTTCATTATTGATCACAGATCTCAAACCATTTCCCCTTCTCTGCTTGTTTAAACGGTGACGTAAATCCACATTCTGAACATGTTCTGGACTGTTAGATTTCGGGAAGATCCTTCTTTCCATCTGGGCAGAGCTCAAAGACAGCTTATCAGACGAGGTCCTACGATGGTCCCAACCATACTGCCCCCCTTGCCTACTTTCGTAGTCATAGTCTGTTACATCATTATAAACATCATGATCAACATCACCCATCATTTTATAATCAGCAGAATGATTGATGTCATAATCATTCATAGAAGTCATATTTCCTCCCTCGTGACCTCTTGACCTCCCATACTGTTCTTCACTGCCATAATAACCAGAGCCTCTAAGCTCATCATCGACAAGAACATCAAAACCTGGAGACGACTCCTTCAAAAACTCATCAGCATCCTTACCATTCTGTAATCCATGATCATCTATTACATGACTCTGTTGCAGTCGATTGGCTCTACTTAGTGAACACTCATTTATAGTTGGAAGAGCATTTGTAGTCTTGTACCTTGAACCACCATCAGCCATTTCTGCAGGTGGTATGCTCTTCTCATTGAGTTTTCCAATCTTTGACGGCACAGTTTCATCTTTCGTTGCAATTTTAACAGATGAACCACTAATTGACTTCAAAAAATTAGCTTGAGGAATCTTCTGTTCTTGGCTGCTCCTTTGGGTACCACCAGAAACTTTCTTGACACTTGGTGGCTCGCCAGCTTGGGCATTTGCTCCCATCTGAGGCACTTTGTTTGTTTGAACTGAAGGAGGTCCATGCAAGAATGCACATCGATCTCCTTTCAGACATAGACCCTTCTGGAAAAAAATGCAGGGGACTGCTTGTTTACTCGAGTTGACAGGAGTAGAGGGAATTGCTGCAGTTTGAGAAGGAATCTGAGAACTCGGAGTTGTTGAATGAGGAGTTCCTACCAAGCCATCCAAAGGCTAAAAGAGAATAATAACAAGAGAATACGAGGGAGAGATGAAAATCAATCAACTTACGCTTGAAACAAAAATGCTTAAATACAAAATATATATACTAAAGAAAATAAACAGTTGCTACAAAGCAAGAGAACAGAACTTACTGGATGTCTGAATGAACATTTTGGATTCAAGCAGTTACCATTTAACCAGAACCAGCAATCCCTAGGATTGACCCGGGCATATTCACTGTGACGATACTCACATTCACTCCCCTGTTGGAAATTACATAAAAAGATATTACTTACAAATTCAACATCAATGATACATCTAATTGTGTCCATGGCGTATTTTCAACAAGCATATGGCTCCCCGATGTTCTCATAAAACATCGTAATTGAAAAATAACTGTCTTGATTTTTAGGATTTGGGAATCAAACTAGCTAACACTTACATCGATTATCTAAATGCAAAGAAAAGTGAATTAATGAAACGGCCAACTTATACTAAAAGGGCCAACAAGTATAATAGGTAAACTCTAAATCGGGATGAGAAGCAAAGACCGTTGTAAATTCTTTATTCATAAACATAGCTATATTACTATTACATAAATCAGATGTTTCCAATTTAGGGTTACCAGAATAATACTTAGAGGACAAAAGAGAAAGAAAATCCAATGAGTTTGATAGAAGTATAGGAATATGCATCTACAAGGGTTTTAAAACATGCTAAACACATCTGACAAGAATTAAGAAAATCAATTAACGCATCATGTTCCAGTACTAAATCCCGAGTATAAGGAAACTTGTAAGTAGGAACACATGAAAAACGTTGAGGAAATATTCTACAACAATCACACCTTACATTTAAATGCCATTGCAACGCATTCAATTATTATCGTAAATGAGTACCAGCAGTAGAACTCCAGCCACAGATTTTCACACATCTACACACTCACACACACATGACCATCAATCAAAAACAAACATCCTTCCCCAAGTCATACAATGCACAATTTGACCCTAGAAAGTGTGAAATTGACAACAAAAACACTTGAGAAGAAAACGGATGAATTTAATTAAATCCCTAGTGATTTGGGGAAAAACAAACAACAAGTGCATTGAAAAAAGCAAAATTTCTAAATCCTAATTTTTCACCAGTAGCTAAATCCTAGGATCTTAACGTACACAGATCTTATTCAATAAGAAAAAATTCAGAAGAGGGATCAAAATAATTCGAAATTTAAGGGGGGAAAGGGGGTGGAATCAAGGAAAATTAGAGTAAAAACAAAACCTTTTTACAAGTCAAAGGAGAAGCAAGAAAGTAAACACAGTCTGTATTCCTCTTAATAGCCTCCTCTTCAGCAGCAGATGTGGATTGAGGCAAAGACTGCGGTGGTTGTTCAAGAACTTGAGGCCCGCCTCCTACCATAGCGATCCAAAAAAAAAAAAAAAAAAAGAACCCAGAAGATCGCTTTGTTCACAGATCCAACAACACCCGAAGAATCCCAAAAAATCAAATAATCGCAGTAGCGATTCTGATCTAAAAAGGACCAGAAAACAAAATTAAGAAAATAATAGAGGCAACCGCGATGGCGATTGACAAAAAAAAGAAACGAAGGTGGAAGTGGAGGAAAGTGTTGTTATGGAAGATTAAAGGGAAGGAGAGTGTAAAAGAGTGGTGTGAAGGTGAAATTCATGAGAAGGAGAAGGAGAAGGAGAAGGAGAAGGAGAAGGAGAAGAGTGAGTATGATGAGAGGATTTGGGGGAAAAATCCCTAATTGAGAAAGGAAAGGCCAAAGAGGCAAAGAGAATGGTTGAGATGCAATTTAAGGGGCTGTGTGTGTGTGTGTGTTTCTGCCGTTTTTATACGTTTTAAAATTATTAATAATTCTTTTTTCTTTCCTTTTATATTCTAAAAATACACTTTTAATAACCTAAATTAATTAATTATCATCCTAATGTCTTTCTTCTTTAAATATGTTTTAATTATGTCTTCACTTCACATCATTTTATTTAAGCTTTCACTTCAATTTTGATCATATTTTAACATATGCTTAGAATTTTGGGTTTAAATTTAATAAAAATTATCAAAAAATATAACAATAAAATAACTTTTATTTAAACTAAAACATTCTTTAAAAACTACACTTTAGTTTTTTAAAAGCTAAACATTACCTATTCAAAGTTACAGATATTTGTGAATGAGATTGTAGCATGAAGTTATTAGATTTTTGCGTTTGTAAATTATATTTTTATTTTCTTCTAATGAGATTAATATAAATATTTCATGTAACATGACATTTTTAAATAAACTAAATAATCAATTATGACCATTACAAAATATATAGGATAAATTAATTTTTTATTTACACATTACGGAGATGGAGATCAACTTTTTTATTTTTAGGTATTAAAAAAATGTTGCTTCACTTAAGTTTATTTTGGTATGAATTAATTGATTTAATAAACTACTAAACTATGGCCATTAATTTTCTACTTTGTAATGAAATTAATATTAAATATTATTATATTATAATCTTGTCGAGTGAGTTTATTAAATAGAGTAAAATGAATAAAAATATCAAACTGATTCACTATTATTTATAATTATAAAAATTGATAAAAGTCTAGAATTTTGGTATATTTTTAACAATTTGATAGTCATAATATTTTTATAATTAATCTCTTCCCTTATTTTGGATATAAAATGAGCATAGTTGATTATGGAGTCATTTAGCAAACTAATTAAAAACAATTACAAGAATTATTTTTAGAAACAACTGTTTTTAAAATAATATATAAATGAATCGATAATAAATAATCAAACAGTTATTATAACTAAAAAAAACTAATATAATAATAATAAAATAAATTATTTCCTAAACAAAATTTAAAATTTGACTTTCGATATTTATTATTCATTTTAGTTTGGAGTATTTAACGTGAGATAATATATCTATATATAAATATTTAGTTGTATGAGATTTGATGTGGGATATTACATATTTATTTTTTATTATAAGTATTTGGTTTATTTTTTTCTTTTTCATATAATTTCTATTTATTTTCATTTATTTGTCATTGTTATATGGATTTTTACATTTTTTCAATTCATATGTTTTTATTGTTGCTCGAGTTAGGTACATTTTTTTTATTCTACAAATTCTTTAGTTTTTCGAAAATATACGATGATTTATATTTTGTGTTGATAAACATATTGAAAAGTAAAAATATATCTCATATATTGTTTGATATATAAGATTATATATTGTAAAATTGTTGTATCCGTCAACTTATTTGGTTTAGTTATTAATTTCAAATGTATATCATGTTTACTTCAAATATAATTATAACAATTATAGATTTTTAGTAAGTTACATGATCGTAAGATATATATTTTACGTAATTTCTCATGTATATTTAATTATTTCGTATATGTATAACTTATATTATTATATAATAAAAGTGTAATAATGTTCTATATAACGCATGATATATTATGAATTTCCAATTAATTTGATCCAATAATATACTATATAATAAAATTAGTTGTAATGATTGTAATATATTTGTTTCACATATTGTATATATCGAGTTTTTCGTATGCTAAGTATATTGAATGTGTAGTTTTAAATTGACTTAAATGAATAATATGAAAAATCTAATGTGTCAATTTAGAAACAAAATTTTAAATATAAAAATAATATTGTCCGATGAATGTAATATATTCAGCTGCAATTCAAAGAAAATTATGAACAATATACATGGTTGGTTTAGAAAATAGAATTTTTATGAACTATTGTGTAACTCTTGAAACGACATTTTGTAACGTATTATATACAATATTATTATGTCCTTGTAACGTATTATACACAATATTCCTCGGTATATAAGGAATAAACATGGAAACTGAAACCAACTTCATATACTTAAAAAAAATCTAAAATGGTCTTTAAATATATGATAAAAACATTGCAAATTTGGATGTAATATAATCGTTATAAATTAAAACCATATTCCTCTCAAAATGAACAAAATTAATCTTTACTAAGGTAAGAAAAATCAATTGAAATACCTAAAAATTCATTCTAATAATCATTTTAAAAATACATTCTAATGTGTGTTTGATACAAAAAAAAAAAGAAAAAACAACGTTATATAAGATGATAATTGGACATAATATAAAAGATGAAAAAAATATGAACTCACTCGAAAAGATTTGAGGGAAGAAGAAAAAACGGATGAAAATATAGTTTAGTTAAAATATCGTAGATAATATATTTCACTAGAAAACATGACAGAAATGAACGACAAAGTATAACAAATACAAGATCTACTTAAAGAAGAAAAAATTGGAGGAGAGAGAGTTTAGTTGAAAGATGGTAGACAACATATTTATCAAACAAATAAATGAATTAAGAGTTGGTTGAGGAGTTTGGTATTCCCTTTCTTCATTCCAAAACAAATAAATAAATGAGAAACTATATTTCATTTTCTCAAAGAAAAACACAAAATAAAAAAATTATCATCCTGATTAAAAAAACATTATAAAATTTTTAAATTTTATTCCAAATCATAAATCCATTAAAAAAATGTCAATTTGCCAATTTTCTCTATTAATGTAAATTCTATAAATTAGGCTAATTACATTACATTAGGCTAATTATACTACATTCCTTATTTAATTTGGGTAAATTAGCTATTTATGCATCATTTCATACTCTTGTAAATTACAGAACATTTATCAATAAAATACAAAAGGAATATTCTCCAGCATATTCTCTTACATTGTATCAGAGACTGAAAACCCTAGATCTATCTCAATCGTCGCCGTCGCCGCCACCGCCAACCACCCGTGAACCGTCGAGTCTCTGTTAACTCCAGGAAGAGCTGCGTCCCGAATCGTCTCCATCCCGCATCTTCATCGCGCCTCGCACCCATTCCACCACAGCATCGGTGTCGCGCCGATTATTCGCAGCCTCGGCATCGCAGGTGTCCATCCGCTTCGATCTGTTCATTTCCGCTCTGATCTGTCTCCATCCGCGAAGCGCCAATCTATGTCGCTCCGATCTGTCTCCAGTCTACGCCGCTGAGATACATTCCATCCGCTTCGATCTGTTCATTTCCGCTCCGATCTGTCTCCATCCGCGAAGCGCCAATCTACGCCGCTCTGATCTGTCTCCAGTCTACGCCGCTGAGATACGTTCCTCTGTCGTTCCAAGCCGCATGCGACTTCTCTTCCAGTCGTGAGTGCAAGATGACGTCTACCGTCCGACGCCGCCCACCAGATCTGACGAATCTTTCAGTCGTTTGTCTTCAATTGTTTGTCTCCGTTCACAGTCGTGACCCTCTATCCGTATTCTGTAATCCAGTCGCCGCGACCCAGCCGTGAACCCCTGAATCCAGTCGCCGCGACCCAGCCGTGAAGACGCTCACCTGTCACGAATCCCAGTCTTGCAAATCTCAGTCGCAAAATACAGTAAAACCCAGATCTGACGAATCCAGTCACGAATCAGTCAAAACTCGGCCGAAAATCCTCATTGTTAACCTCAAATCAAAATGGAGAGAGACCATATCTTTAGACCCATTTCTACAATACTTGATGGTACAGATTATATCACATGGGCAAATCAAATGAAAAGTTTTCTTATTGGAAGAAAACTATGGCGCATTGTAACTGGCGACATCACCAAACCAACTGCAAAGGAAGGGGATAACAAATTCATTGAACGTCTCGAAGACTGGGACAGTAAAAATCATCAAATTATCACCTGGCTTGGTAACACCTCTATTCCCGCTATACATGCACAGTTTGATGCCTTTGATGATGCTAAAATATTATGGGATTTCTTGTCTACACGCTTCAAGTCTATTGGTTTAGCCCATTATTACCAACTGCACAATACACTTGTAAATCTAAATCAAGATATTGGTCAGTCTGTTAATGAATATTTGGCAGTTCTTCAACCCATTTGGACTCAACTTGACCAAACGAGCATCAGCAAAGATCATCTTCACCTTATTAAAGTCCTTATGGGATTACGTCCAGAATATGAATCTGTTAGAGCTGCTTTACTACACCGGAATCCCTTACCCTCATTAGATGCAGCTATTCAAGAAATTTTGTTTGAAGAAAAGCGTCTTGGCATAAACTCTACTAAACAATCTGATGTTGTCCTTGCCAGCACATACAGAGCCGCAAATATGTTTTGTAAGAATTGTAAGCTCTCTGGTCACAAATTTATTAACTGTCCTAAAATAGAGTGCAGGTACTGCCATAAACATGGTCACATTCTGGATAACTGCCCTACCAGACCACCCCGACCTCCTGGCACTTCCACAAAAGAGAAAAATTTTACCAAACCTGGTTCCTCATCTGTTGTTGCTGCAACCTCGGATGATTCATCCCTCATTCAGATAAGTGATCTTCAGAGCTTATTGAATCAACTAATTTCATCATCATCTACTCTTGTTGTTTCATCAGGTAATCGATGGCTTCTTGATTCTGCCTGTTGTAATCATATGACCTCTGACTCTTCTCTTATGTCTACTTCTAGCCCTACAAAATCTTTACCTCCTATTTATGCTGCTGATGGTAATTGTATGAACATCTCTCATACTGGTACCATTGATACTCCCAGTTTACATCTTCCCCATACTTACTGTGTTCCTAACCTGACTTTAATCTAGTGTCTGTTGGTCAATTATGTGATCTTGGCTTAAATGTTTCATTTTCTCCCAATGGTTGTCAGGTTTAGGATCCGCAGACGGACGGACGATTGGAACGGGTCGCAAAGTGGGAAGATTGTTTGAGCTCACATCACTTCGGGTTTCATCTCCTTCTTCCATCTCTACTTCAGTCACTGATTCTGACACATATCAGTGGCATTTTCGTCTTGGTCATGCTTCCTCTGAAAAACTTCGCCATTTAATTTCTGTTAACAATTTGAATAATCTTACTAAGTTTGTTCCTTTTAATTGTTTGAATTGCAAACTTGCTAAACAACCTGCCTTATCTTTTTCTCAATTCATCTCTAAATGTGATAAACCTTTTGATTTAGTGCATTCTGATATTTGGGGTCCTGCCCCAATTACTACTGTTCATGGTTATCGCTATTATGTTTTATTCATTGATGACTACTCTCGATTTACATGGATTTCCTTTCTAAAACATCGTTCTGAATTATCTCGCACATATATTGAGTTTGCTAACATGATTCACACTCAATTTTCCTCTCCCATCAAAATTCTTCGCACCGATAATGCTTTGGAATATAAAGATTCCATCCTTCTTTCTTTTCTTTCCCAACAGGGCACTATTGTTCAGCGCTCTTGCCCTCATACCTCTCAACAAAATGGACGTGCTGAGCGCAAACATCGTCACATTCTTGACTCAGTACGTGCCCTCCTTCTTTCTGCCTCTTGTCCAGAAAAATTCTGGGTGAAGCTGCCCTTACATCAGTATATACAATCAATCGTCTCCCTTCCTCTGTTCTTCAAAACACCTCTCCATTCGAAAAACTATATGGTATTTCTCCCGACTATTCTAAACTCAAAGTTTTTGGTAGTGCCTGCTTCGTTATTTTACATCCTCATGAACACAATAAGCTTGAACCATGTGCCCGTCTCTGTTGTTTCCTTGGCTATGGCACCGAACACAAAGGATTTCGTTGTTGGGACCCTCTTTCCAACCGACTCCGGATATCTCGGCATGTCACCTTTTGGGAACACACTATGTTCTCTCGTTTGTCCTCCTTCCACACCTCTTTCTCTAGTCCTCAATCTTTCTTTACAAATACATCTGTTGACCTTTTTCCTCTCTCTGAACCCACCTTGGATACTGAGCTTGCACAATCTTCACCTGCTACTGCAAATCCGGATCCACCGTCTGTCTCCGATGATGTTCCTGAATCGCCACCGGCTACTCCTCTTCGTCGCTCTACCCGGGTAAGAGAACCTCCCACTCATCTCACTGATTACCATTGTTTCTCTACCATTGTTTCCCTTGTTGAACCCACCTCTTATCAAGAGGCCAGTACTAACCCAGTATGGCAGAAAGCAATGGATGAAGAATTATAGGCTCTTGAAAAGACGCACACTTGGGACTATGTTGACTTACCTCCCGGTAAAAGACCCATTGGTTGCAAATGGATTTACAAAATCAAAACTCACTCTGATGGAACTATTGAACGTTATAAAGCTCGGCTTGTTGCAAAAGGATACTCACAAGAATATGGGATTGACTATGAAGAAACATTTGCCCCTGTTGCCCGGATGACATCTGTTCGCAGCTTGTTAGCTGTTGCTGCTGCCAAACAGTGGCCTCTTCTTCAGATGGATGTCAAAGATGCCTTTCTTAACGGAAACCTATCTGAAGAAGTGTATATGAAGCCACCTCAGGGAACTTCTCCTCCTCCCAACAAGGTGTGTCTCCTTCGTCGCGCTCTATACGGTCTAAAACAGGCTCCACGAGCTTGGTTTGCCACGTTTAGCTCCACCATTACTCAACTTGGATTTACCTCCAGCTCTCACGACAGTGCCCTTTTTCACACGACAGACAACCCATGGTATTGTTCTTCTCCTTCTTTATGTTGATGATATGATTATTACTGGTAATGATCAACAGGCCATATCCGACCTACAACAATGGTCAACATTTTGAGATGAAAGACCTTGGATCTCTCAATTACTTTCTCGGTCTTGAAGTCTCTCACCGTTCAGATGGTTATCTGTTATCTCAAGCGAAATATGCATCTGATCTAATAGCGCGCTCAGGAATTACAGACTTCACCACATCTTCAACACCGTTAGATCCTCATGTTCATCTAACTCCGTTTGATGGTATTCCTCTTGACGATGCAAGCTTGTATCGGCAACTTGTTGGCAGTCTTATATACCTAACAGTAACTCGCCCAGATATTGCATATGCTGTTCATATTGTCAGTCAATTTATGGCTGCTCCTCGAACAATTCATTTCACTGCTGTTCTACGCATACTTCGCTATGTCAAAGGCACCTTGGGACATGGTCTTCAATTCTCATCTCAGTCTTCCCTTGTGTTGTCGGGATATTCTGATGCTGATTGGGCGGGGGATCCTACTGATTGACGATCCACCACAGGATACTGTTTTTACTTAGGTGATTCTCTCATCTCATGGCGTAGTAAGAAACAAAGTGTTATATCCCGTTCCAGTACGGAATCTGAATATCGTGCTCTGGCTGATGCTACAGCTGAACTTATATGGCTTCGGTGGCTCCTTGCTGATATGGGTGTCCCTCAACAGGGCCCTACCCTCCTCCATTATGACAATCGTAGTGCCATTCAGATTGCTCACAATGATGTGTTTCATGAACGTACAAAACACATTGAAAATGACTGTCACTTTGTTCGTCACCACCTCCTAAGCAACACCCTCCTCTTACGTTCTGTTTCTACTATTGAACAACCTGCGGATATCTTCACCAAAGCCTTGCCATCTAATCGATTCTGTCAATTACTTACCAAACTCAAGTTGATCGCCACTCTACCACATTGAGTTTGAGGGAGGGTATTAATGTAAATTCTGTAAATTAGGCTAATTACATTACATTAGGCTAATTATACTACATTCCTTATTTAATTTGGGTAAATTAGCTATTTATGCATCATTTCATACTCTTGTAAATTACAGAACATTTATCAATAAAATACAAAAGGAATATTCTCTAGCATATTCTCTTACATTCTCAATGTTAAGTCTTAGTTCTTCCCTTAGATTCATTAAAAAAAGAAAGATATATTTTAAATCATTTTTTATAAAAAAAATTGTAAATTAAATTTAAAATTTACCAAATTTCAAAGAACATTTTAATCACATTTTTGCCCAAATGCATAGTATGATTAAATTGACATATTAACTCGAGCCAAATCCAAGAACAAATTCACTGGTATTTTTTTAGTTTATTGTTTTCGAGATTCATTCATTCATACATGTGCACAAATATCGAAAAGGGGCATTTGTTGAACACGAAATTTTGACCAATTAAATTACACTACATCATCATAATAAATATGTTAATGATTATGCTTTTGTTTGAGTTTGGATAATTAAGTTTACTCAACCCAACTCAATCTGGGTCCAACCAACAACTCGGCTCAAGCCCAAGTTCAAAAAGCAAATGGACTCAAGTCCAAGTTCAAAAAGCAAATGGACTCAAGTCCAAGTTCAGCTCGCAAATGGGCTCAAGTCCAAATCCAAGTCCAACAAGCAAATTGGCCCAAGTCCAAGCCCAACAAACAAATGAGCCTAAGCCCACCTAAAGCCCATGAAATTTCTCTATAAATAGAGATCATTGTCATTCATTTTGAAGGGTCTTTTGGTTGAAGGAAGAATTGAAGCTCTAAAGTACTGAATCTCTGAAAAATTGATGATTCAAACTTCTACAAAGCTCTCAAGACGTGCAAGTTCTTATCAACTTCGAGATCATCATCTTCTGAAAGATTGAAGACTTCAAACTTTCCTTGAATTCCAAAAGACTGAAGCTCAAATAGACTTGCAACTTCAACATCCTAAAGACCAAAGATTAAGAAATTCTAAGTTTTTAACTTGTATTCGAGAGAAAGCATCCAAGGAGTAAATACTAGAGATTGTATTCACAATATTAATCAATATATCAAAGTTCAATTCCACGAATTACATTTATTCGAAATCTCGTGTGAACAGAGTTAAAGCTTGGAGGTTTGATTCAAGTAAGTGCAAACTTTTCCTTCTTTGTTTAAGAAGATGTAGAGCAAGTTGCTAGATGAGGTTGTTTGATTTAGACTCAAAATTTGGATAAAAGCTCGTTCAAACTATGAAAAGTTTTGTATAAGTGGTTTTGAGCAAGCTAAGGCTACCAAGACTCCAAAGAAAATAAGGTTAACTAGAAAAGGATTTCCCTTGAGTAGAAAGAAGGAAAGAGAAGTAAGTGAGGGGGTTGTTTTGTAACACTCAAAATTTGAGGTATTTCTCACAGTTTATCGATCGATTTTCTTATCTAAAATAATCTTGGGTGTTTTGTGGTTATAGTTTGGTATGGGGGAGAGAGTTTATTTATTGGAGGGAATAAAAAAAAAAGGAAATTGGAAAAGGGAAGGTGGAAAGATAACGATAAATGGAGCGTAATAATAATTAATAATAATTATAATAATATATTATAATTATTATTAATTATTTTTTAATTGAAAATTTCTTTTCATCTCCATTGGTTTGCGTGCAGCCCCTCTCCTTTCTCCTTCACTTTTCTTCTCCCTGTACCCTATTATCGTCGCCTGCCTCTCATAATCAAACCTTGTTCGATGTCTGTCGTTAAGCCACGCTATCACAACTCCAGTAGCTACACGTCGTCGATCGTTCTGTCTTAACTCATCGTCAAAGTCGAAGCATCTCCGACTCCTCAAGCTTTCGACAGTCGTGCGTTGTTGAACGTGCATTCGCTTAGGTCGATGTTTATTCACGAAGCACCTCTGTCACACCACATTCCTCTACCGTCGTCAGCTTCTTTGTCACGTCTACCCATCCGACCGAGCTGCCCACCAGATCTGCGCTGTTTGGCCTCCATGTAAGTTGTCTTTGTGATTCGCGCGTCGATCTTGTTCTCCAAGCTAGCTATTGAATCTGTCATGCATGTTGTTTTGACTCTGTTCGTACGCCGATGTTGCTTATACCTTGCTGTGAGCTACTAGTTTTACGTTTGGTAAGGATGAATTGAGGGTTTGGTTGTTTTCATGGCTATTAATAAATACTACTGTTGGATTTAATTACTTGGAGAAACACTTAAATCTTGAAGGTACAAATTGAGGTCAGTGAGCAAATCCTTGATTTTCAATAGGTTGGGTTGGATTCCTCTCCATTGAGGTGGTAAGTGTCAAAATCACTTTTAGGTGAGTTAGATAGATGAAACTATTTGGAAAGATGTTGACTTTCTATTTATTTATGTTTAGGATTTAGTTGTTGGAATTAGTTCGACCAAGGATCTTGCATAAAATCAAGGTAAGGGGTTTCTACTATTGGACTCTTTATTAGATTTGAAATGTGTTGACTGTATGGATATCTCTGAACTGAGTATGGTTGACTGATATATATAGAAGTAGACATGATGATAAAGGTATACTATAGTTGAGTGATACATATATATAGATGTAGATATGATGACAAATAATGTAGAGTATGGTTGTCTAATATGTGGATGTGAACTTGATGATTAACGCCTAGAATGAGCGATTGGTATATTAAAGTATGAACAATGTACTTGTGAATTGAGAAGGGTGTTACGTATATATAGCTTGATTGTCTGACGTGTTGTTACTATCGACTGAGATTGTGATAAAATTCAATAGATTTTCCGTAAGTGTGTTGGACTGGAATGATTATATGTTGGGATAGTTGGACTATATTACGAATGGACTGATTAAATGTTTAGAACGAACCGAAGGGAAATTGTTAGCTTTGTCTATTGGGTAGTGTGCCTTGCAGGTGTCCCACTTTTTGTGCATCTTTTGGGAGCACTAGACTGACATGTGCTTCCTGTAGAGCACTAGACTGATATATGCATCATTCGAGGCATTAGACTGATTACGTGTATCCTACGAGATCACAAGACTGTTAAAGTGTAGGGTACCCCTCAATAGGAAGCTAACAGTTTTATTTTTCCTTAACGGGACCAGTAGTGGGTCTCTTACTGAGTATGTTTATACTCACCCTTTTATGTTTAACTTTTTAGGCAAAGGTAACACGAGAGACAGACCGACGAGGGACAAGAAGGAGACGTAATTGCCATAATGAAAATGTCCTTCAAATTGCTTCCACTAAATGTTTTGTTTTCATTAGTATTTGGACTGGACTGTGTTTCATGACTTTGATGACTATTATTTCTTGATTTTTATAAACGATAGTTTTAAATCTTTAAAATTTGTTTAAAATAGGGTCTGAATAAAGACTCTTTCATGTCGTTGATTTTTAAAAATTTATAAACTCTTATGCTTCAAGGATGAGACTCATATAAAAGTAATGACTTCAATTTAGATAGAAAAGTTTGGTCGTTACAGTTGGTATCAGAGCCTAAGTTTTTAGGTTATGTAGACTTACTTATAATGTAAGTCTATGTTTTGTGTCCATATGGCTAACACGATCCTTCGTCACTCGTCTGGTGTATCGACTTGATCGCTACGCGAAGCGACCGACCTCCATTGTTTATTTAATTTTAATAAACAAATAGTTTTGGAGTCGCCACCAACCATATTAAGGTGTGATTGGTCACAAAAAAAAAATTATAATAAAAGATGGTCTACGCAAATTCATGAGATTTAAGTTCAGAAGTCAGTTGTGTGTATGGAAGGGGTTAGAACCCTATAACACTAAAAAATGGTTACTTAATTTTATCTTTTAAACTAAATTAAAGAGGTTCATAAAGCAAAGATTTATTTTGGTTTTTTTTAAATGTCCTATGGTTATCAATCATATCGAAAAAAATAAAACCTAAGCATGAATTGATAATTATGGATGGCATAAAGCCATTAGAAAAATGAAGTTTATTTTTGTTTCAAAATATTTTTTTTTTATATTCACTTCAGAATATTAAGATACCAAATTTTGGTATTTTAATCTCTATCATAGGTGTCTAATCAGAAATTTCATGTATCTAAGAATTAATAAATTCACAGAAAATAATATTTCCCATTTAAAATATGAAATGTGTTTATAATTTTAAAAATAATCTATTAATTAAATTTCAAATTGAGGAATTTCATGTATTCATGGAATTTAAATTATAAAATCCATAAAAAACAATATTTTTTCTCCAATTTTGATTTTTATATTTAAAATGAAAAATAAATAATAATAATGACAAAACATTGTGAAATTTGAGAAATACTTTCAGATAATATGTTGAGATGAAATGATACAAAGAGTTTGAGATAAAATAATCTATGATAAAAGAAATACATAGATAATATAAGCGGGATGCAAAAATATGCAACATGCCAGAATGCAAAATAATTAATTAATTAATGTATCATGATGCAAAATAATTAATTAAGACACGTAAGACTAGGATAATTAAGATGTCCAATAATTAATTAATGTGATGAATAATTAATAGAGGATGTTAAATGGGTGTCAAATAACTAAAAGGATGCTAATTAATTAATGCAAATGTAAATAATTAACTAGAATGTCAAATGAGTGTCAAGTAATTAAGGTATGTAAGATGCAAATAATTAATGGGGTGCCAAATAATTAACTAGATGCAAATAATTAACTCAGATGCATGCCAAAAATTAAAAAAACAGTGGCGCCAAATACAAGATACTAATTAATTAATAGTCCAAATGGGTGCTGAGAGATGCTAATAACTAAAACATGATCAGATGCCAAATAATTAAATAATCATATCTCAAATAATTAAAAAAAAAAGTGTTGTCGAAAACATAATGCTAATTAATTAATAGGCTAAATAAGTTATACCAAATAACTAAAACAAGATGCCAAAATGCTAATAATTAAAGCAGAATCAGGATGCCAAATAATTAAAAAAATGGATGCTATCAAATACAAGAGTCTAATTAATTAATAGACAAAATGGAAAATTGGTGCTGCCAAATACGCTAATTAATTAATCAAATAATTCAAATGCATAATTAACAAAGTCAAGTGGATAATTATTAACACATGATACCAAATGGATACTAAATATTATACAGGAGGCCAAATGAATGTCAAATAATTACAAGATGCTAATTAAATTAATATGTCAAACACTACTACAAAATCGGCTTTACTTTGACGCTTTTAAAAGTGTCAAGTAATCCAGTGTCAAGAACAAAGAAGGTATACTTGACGGATTTTAAGCATCAAGTAAGACCAGTTTACTTGACTGGTAAAAAGCGTCAAGTATATTAGATTACTTGACACGTTTTAAACATCAAGTAATCCAGTGTCAAGAATAAGAGTGATTTTGTTTGACAGATTTTAAGCGTCAAGTAGAGTTATACTTGATAGTTTATAAACGTCAAGTACATGTGATTTCTTGACATTTTTTGCATGTCAAGAATGTATCTACTCTTGACATGTTTTGCAAATCAAGTTTTTTTTAAAAAAAAATTATATATTTTAAAATATCTTCATAATGTTTCGTGCACCTGTTTTGAAGCCGATTGTATATAAGTAATATTGCAAGAGATCACGCTTGTTGAACAATTGAATGAACTAGCTATAGGTTCCATCAAATAACTTTTAATAATATTTTAACTATAATATCAATGAAACCATATACATACATGTATAGTTAGCCTAACTTTTCTAACAACAGCAGCCTAACTATAGATGTATCAATAAAAATATCAACTAAACTAATTTACCTAGCTATATCCAAGTCTATCAACAAAATATCACACCTATATATATCTAGTATCAACAGAAACTTGTGTATCTAACCCAAAATATATATATAATTCACCATAAAATCAAGTGTGGCCACCCCAAAAATCAGCAAGCTCCATGTATTCATCCAACTAGAATTTGACTATTATGAACTCCTTGTATCAATCTGATATGAAATAAAAAATATTAAAGTTAATACTTTGATTACTTCAATTGTAGAAAATAATTCAAATAATCATTTAAACACAATATGCCAAAATTTTCAGACATTGAAACCAAACAGACCAAAGTATTTGCACTAAATGTGTGATGTAACATCAGACAATTCATAAAACTAAGTTGTAGATATAACTCGCCCTTATTCAAACTGAATCAAAAAAAAAAAAAAAAAAAAACAAACAAACAAACAAAATAATGAAAATAAGCAGAACTCAACTTTGATAAAAAATTCAGTCTTCTTCTTTCCACCATGATTGATCACACAAAACTCAACTTTAATTAAAATAAGCAAAACAAGGGCCAAGTAACGGAAATAATAACTGATGATTTGAATAAAAAAGGTCCAGATCAGCAAACATTCAATTCAAACAGAAAATTGAAAATTAATGAGCAAAAAAAAAGAAAAAAACCAAACAGTAGAATGAAGGAGGGTATAGATCAGCAAACAGAAAATTGAAACAGAAACTATAACACAAGAGAGCTTAGCCGAGCAACAATGTCTTTCCACCATGATCGATCACATAAAACTCAACTTTGATCAAAATAAGCAGAACAATGACCAAGTAATGGAAAGAATAACTGATGATTTGAATAAAAAGGGTCTAGATCAAACATTAAATTCAAACTTAAATTGAAACTGAATGAGCAAAAAAAAAAAAAAAAACAAAAACAAATAGTAGAATGAAAGAGTGTATAGATCATCAAACATAAACTATAGACAAATGCCTTTCTACCATGATTGATCACACAAAACTCAACTTTGATCAAAATAAGCAGATTATTGGTTATAGATCAGTAAACAGAAAATTAACTAAAATTCCCTATGGTTTCCACTTCCACTTCGCCTATTTGATCATGATTTATTGTAATTAAATTCTTTGCTATTTCTCTTCTTCTTTTCTCTCTTACACTTTTCCTTATTAAATCAATGTCCACATCAATCTTTATATTATGCAGCATGTACTTTCCAGTTGATATTCAGTGGGTAAAGATTAGGGATCACTCTCATCATTGGCATTCTAAGATTCTGATAGTGCAACCATTTTTTAACCACAAAGATACAACACATTGTAAGATGCAATGGAATAAATCATAAAATTGTTGTTGATATTAAAAATTAGATGCACATGTTTGTGTTTTATATTTAAAAACAATGTAAGAATGCTAATTCAATGCACTTAGACAAAATTCCAAATCTCAAAGCTCCCTAATCTTAAGCAAAATTAATTGTATGAAAGGGATGTATGTAATGATAGTGAGAAGTAATTTGAACGACTGAGTGGACCATGCAACAATTAATTCTACACATACATTTGAACTACGAACTGTGAGCAGTGGGTAAAGAACAAGCTGCACAAAAAAGGAGCAATGGCAAACCAGATCTTTAGTAAAACAAATGAATCAAGAAGTCAACTGCAAGTGTGAATATGAAGAGCCACTATACCAGTTGTGGTACCAAAAGGATTGAATGGTCGGTGAAAAGTCATATTTCGATATACGTGATCAAAACTTTCATTGTGATGGTTGACAGCTATTAAATGTGCAGCAAAATGACAGTTAACAAAGCCCAACACCATGTCAAACAGTCTTATCCTTAAACCAACTACCCTCTGGTCAGACAACCTTTAATCATGTCAAAATTTACAATTATGAGATATTAAAAACCATAAAATGAATGGTAAAAATGAACATTTTATACTTAAGTCAAAATCTCCATGAATGATCATACATTCAATATAAATCCAAACAGTAATCTATGTCGTCCTGCCAAAAACATTCAGCTACTATAATTTGCAACATAATTCTTGAAAATATCCTTTTTCAACTAACATCCCACGGATCTTGAAAGGGAACAAAGGAGATGGAAATGATAAATAGGTTAGCTTATTTCTCACATTTGGAGAAGATAAATTCCCAACTAGCCCATGGAGAACTTATATGGGTTCTAAAATGTGGAACTATTTACACTAGTTCACTAGAGAGGTTTTCATGAGACAATTAATATCAAGTGTGCTTATTTCTCCATACAAGTACATCACAAGTCATATGACACAAGTCAAATAGTACGTTGGATTACTCTTTGTAGTACGTTGGATTACTCTTTTTCAAACAAATCATGGACACCTAACACAATCTCTCCAAGTAACAATCCAGGTCCAAGCTCAAAATATCATTGAGTCAAGTGGCATGGTTTCACATTGAGAAATAAATTAACACCCAAACATGAAACTCAAATTTCCTTAAGCTTCTAACCCAACCATGCATAACGTCCAACAACTGCAACCCTTCAATGCAATTAGAAAGACAATCGTCAATATTTTCTAACATATAAATAGAAGTATGAAAAGAAATAATGAAAAGAAATCCTAACCAGTTAGCAAAGAATTAAACAACCGCAAAAAGTAGCTGGAGTATCCTCAAGAACCACATCGAAATTGGTGGCACATTGAAATCAATGACG
This sequence comes from Cucumis sativus, assembly GCF_000004075.3. Taxonomy (NCBI): domain Eukaryota; kingdom Viridiplantae; phylum Streptophyta; class Magnoliopsida; order Cucurbitales; family Cucurbitaceae; genus Cucumis; species Cucumis sativus. The sequence goes on from NC_026659.2 coordinate 8,834,919, forward strand.
TAATCTTTAGAATCCCCATTCTCATTAGGAACTGTTCCAAGGAAACTCTCAATCACAACGCACTCAGACATAAAATCAAAATAAACAACGTTTGTGACATTGAAATGAACCACCGACTCTAATAAATGGTTCAACCGCAAATGGGGATGGAATCCTTGGAGGAATCAAGAGAAGAATAAATAAAAAAAAAAAAAGAAATAAAATAGGGAATGAAGGGGAATAAAGTTTGAAGTTAGAGGAAGAATCGGTGGATGGAGAAAGGATGAATAAAAATTTTGAGGAAAGTAATTAGGGCTTTTTAGAAATTGGGGGAAAATAAAATTTTGGGAAAAAAAGAGGAAAAAGTTTTGTTTTACAAAATTGGAGAAAAAAGGGAAATTTGAGAAAAAATGTGGAAAAAATTTAATTTTAGAAAATGGAGAAAAAATGTATTACTTGACATTTAAAAAATGACGCTTTTAATGTGTCAAGTATTTAAAATAAAAAATAAAAAACTATACATTTTTTTACTATTGGTTATTCTTGACGTTTTTTTTTTCTACTTGACAGTTATCAAAACTACAGGCATCAAGTATTGACAGTTTTGTAGTATTGAAATGAGTGCCAAATAATTAAGACAAATGACATGATGTAAATAATTCAAATGAATAATTAAGACAGACAAGTGAATAGTTATTAATTAATGCAGGATGTCAAATGAAGAATTAACACGGGAGGGTGCCAAATCATTAACGTAGTGAATCATCAATCCACTACAATAATTACGGTCTTCCCCAACGCACAGCAACGTCGCCGAAAACCCTAAACTGCTTCTCGGCACAACGTCGAGGAAAGTTTTCCCCACACACGGCCCATTACGTTGCATAAGGCTTTCGCAACATTTGCGTCGCTATAGGATTTTGAGGCAAAAGTTTTTTCAACATTTGAAAACACCTCTATTTAAAACCTAATTACATGCAAAAATGCATGCAATTCATTTGCCAAATCTCAACACCTAATGTTTCACTAACAATTAGTGGAACTTAGTGGGCTAGGTGTCTATATCTCATATAGCCACATATCCCACTAAGAGTTAGTGGGATTATCCAACAAAATGTTGGATTTTCCCACTAACTTAGTCCAAGGGTAAAATGGTCATTAGATATTTCTAGTCAAAAGTCAAACTTTGACTTTTCTTAGTCAAAAGTCAATATTTTGACTTTTTACCATTTTGTCCGTCTTGACTAATTCCAACCTCCCGAGCATGAATCCGCATTCATTTTTCCAAAATTCAAATCACATTTGAATATAAGGCCGCTCAAAGTTTGACTTTTCAAAGTCAAAAGTCAACATTTTGACTTTTTACTATTTTTTGACCAATTCCATCAATTCCGAGCTTCTTAGTATGAATCCGCATTCATACTTATAGTATGTAAAACATAAAGCTCTATTTCTAATTAGAAGACCGACGACTATATCACTATATTTGTAAAGCTTTTAATTATAAGGAAATAGAAACATACATAAATGTTTATCCCATTTTGCTGTACGTATCGGTCGACATCTATGTTTTTAGAATGTCGTTGTACTCTTCTCGTTGTAGGAACCAAATGAGAGCGATATACTGAAAATGATTAATCATACACAACAAGCATAACTTAATTAAATAACATAGAGATGAGAGAGAAATTATATTAAATTTGCTAAATATTACGAACCTGAAATGTCACCTACTGATGATGAACCATCAATGTTATACAACGCGTCAAGGTTGCAGAAATAGTCTTCCTTATGCATATTACTCGAAAACTTAGACTCCATTTCTACACACATATAAAAATAAAAATATATTAAACAAATAAACGTGAATATCACAACGTAATTAATGTATAATAACTAAATGTGTGTATACGTAAAAAACATTGTTATTCATCATCGCATAATTCATTTTGATATGATGATTGTTCGTCATCTTCATCATTTATGAAATTTTCCACAACATGACAAACATTTGGTATTTTTACTATTGTAAGATCAATTTTAGTTCTACATAAGGTGTCATCCTCAATGACGTGTTTGTCCACCTAATGTTCAACGATGATTTGCATTACATTAAGTTGACCATTCTCGATATCTTCCACTTCTGATAGTCCCATACATGTTTATTTTGCACCACTTGAACAAATTTTCAATTGATACCTTTTTTTATTAATTTCTCATATTCTTTAATTCATTTAAGAAAATAAAAACATCAATTTTAGTTAAAACAAATATAAGAATATACTCAGACACATATCAACCAGGGTAAAGAAAACTAATATGTAAAGTGAATTTTTAAAGTTCAGTAACATTTGGCTTTTCATATTTATATATATATTTTATATATTGGATAAATATATTGTACATTGAATATATATTATATATGCTATGATAATATATATATGGTAGATATAATATATATACATTGTATAACAAACATAAAAAATGATAACAATGATTGACATAGATTTTTTACTCCTACCTTTAATATCTAATTCTAAAAATTATAAAGGACACCTATGAAAACAAAAATTATGATTGAGTTTGAGTACTAAATGATTACTTTGTCTACAAGACTAAAAGATGTCCTATCTAATACAATAGTTGAGTACCAAATCGCTTTTGTTAACGGAAGAAGAATTACAAATGCAATCCTTATGGCCAATGAAGCCATTGATTACTGGAAATGTTAAAAAACAAAAAGATTTGTCTTTAAGCTATACATTGAAAACGGATTTGACAAAGCTTTTATATAGGAAGTTGCATCTTTATGATCCCATGTGAAAGCTTTTACCTATGAGTTAATTTCATTCATTTTATGATAATGATATATACTAAAATAAGAATTATGTATTGTTCACACGAGATTGATGAATATAATTGATACAATCGTTAGTATTTACTCATTTGATGCTTTCTCTCAAATACAAGTTAAAACTTAGAACTTCTTGGTCTTCGTTCTTCAGGATGTTGTAGTTGGAAGTTGATATGAACTTCGATCTTCTCGAATCCAAGGAAAGTTTAATCTTCAAGTTTTTAGTCCTTCAGAAGATGTTGATCTCCAGGTTGATACGAACTTGCACATCTTGGGAGCTTGTAGAAGTTTGAATTTTCAATTCTTCAGAGTTTCAGTAATTTAGAGCGTCAATTCTTCCTTCAATTCAAAAATCACCAAAATGAATGACAATGGTCTCTTCTAGAGAAATTTCATGGGTTGGTAGGCTTGAGCGTGTGCCCATTTGTTTCTTGGACTTTGGCTTAGCCCTCATTTGTTTGTTGGGCTTGGGCCCATTTGCTCATTGAATTTAGGCTTGAGCCTATTTATTTGTTGGGCTTGGGCTCATTTGCTTATTCAACTTGAGCTTGGGCCTATTTATTTGTTGAACATGAGCAGATCTTGTATCAATCTTATGGTTAGGAGAAGAATGATAGTAAAATCAACTCAACATCTTTAATCATCTCTTACAAATAGGTGAAGATGGATCAAAGAAAATTCATTCATCAATCGTCTGTAAAAATATATTATTTTGTTTTGAAGCTTTCTGTCGTCGACCAAATTTCATCACCACTTGGTTTCATTCCACCAATTTGTTTCTTCCTCCGGCTTCTTTCCGTCATCACTTTCTTTTCGTCGTTACGATCGTCGCTTATCTTTTTATTGTTTAGCTTTTTTTTTTTATGAAAAGACTTGTCGGAGAGAAGAGTTATGAGAAAAATAGGAAGAAAAAATATATATATGTATACAGAAGAGAAAGGAGAAGAAAAAAATGACAAATGAGAAAAGAGAAAACAGAGAACAGAGAAGGGAGAAAGAAGAAAAGAAGGAAAGAAGAAGAGAGAGAAAAAGAAGTTGGGAGAAGAAGAAAATGAAAAAGAAAGTGGGGTTTGTACATGATAGATGATCCAACTCTATTATGACATCCACTAGTGCTGCGATTTCTTGGATTTGTATATGATAGACGATCCAACTCTATCATGGCACCTACTGCTGCTGAGACTTCTTGAGTTTATACATTATAGACAATTCAACTCTATCATGGCGCCCACTGCTTCTGCGACATCTTGGGTTTGTACATGATAGACGATCCAACTCTATCATGGCGCCTACTGCTGCTGAGACTTCTTGAGTTTGTACATGATAGACGATCCAACTCTATCTGGCGTCCACTGCTGCTGTGATTTTGGGTTTGTACATGATTGACAATCCAACTCTATTATGACATTCACTGCTGCTGCGACTTCTTGAGTTTGTACATGATAGACTATCCAACTCTATCATGGTGCCCAGTAGTGCGGAGACTTCTTGGGTTTGTACATGATAGACGATCCAACTCTATCATGTCGCCCAGCAGTGTCGTGACTTCTTGGGTTTGTACATGATAGACGATGCAACTCTATCATGTTGCCCATTGCTTTGGCTTTTTGGCAGCTTGAATTTCATGATACTTATTTTCTTATATTTTCTATTTTCGAAAGCAAGTCATTAGCATTGCCTCTCCTCTGGTGATATTTTTTTTTTTTGTAGAAAAATGGTTTACTTCACAGAACGATTTGTGAATGGAAACAGACATCTTGTAATACTTTCTAATAAAAATCAACCGAGAGAATATGGACTTAGTCTTCTTGTGGAGAAGAGGTGGGCTGGCCCTTTTGCAGATTGTTGGCCACGTTTGGACAACAATTCGATTCTTCTCAAATTATCTGTGAAAATACCTTTGTCTGAGGGGAAGAACTTATGGGTCTTGCAATCTTCCATCCATGATGAGGCTCTTACTTCTGAAAGGGCTCTCACTCTCGGGCATCGTCTAATTAAAGGTCAAACACGTTGGGGCGCTGTGACTAAAGTTCGTGGAGAGTTTTGCTTTATTGATTGCTATTAGGAGTGGCTAGAGTTTGTACTTGGTCAAAAAATAGGGTAATCCAAGCTTTAAGATTTATATTTAGGCTAACTTAAACAAATCTTAAGTCTAGATAAAACATCCAAGTATAACCATTATACAGGATTTTAACCTATGATGTCTAGGTGATAAACCATTTTTATTACCTCACACCTCTCACGAATGCTCATAAAACTAGGTTAACTAGGCTCAAGAACTGATTACGATCTCCAGGTAGGAGGTGTTCCGTAAACCATCAACTTAAGAACCTCCAACCTTAGTCATCTTATCTGACTTGTTGACAAGATTGAACCAGGTGAGCCTTTTGTAACCAGTTTTACAAAATATCGACCTATTTCTATGAAAAATGGAAGATATGTTTAACCTAAGTGAGCATGCATTTAATCTTTGTTATTGATTTTAAAAGTCTAATTTATTTTATAATACTTATAAAATTTTTTAGACTTAATCAATCATTTTATCAATATATAAACTTATAAAAACAATCAATTAATATGGATTTTAATTTATTTAACTTTAATTAAATCATATTTAATTAAATTAAATCAAACAATAATTAATTAATTTGATTAAATCATATTTAATCAAGAATAACTTAATTAATTAATCATATTAATTAATTTCCATATTAATCAATTAACATGCATACAATACAATATAACCTTTATATCATACATTTTAATGCATTAACATGTTAACCTATGGTGGGATTTGAAATCTATATGACATTCAAAGTGCACATACAAATTTAAAGTAATTTAATCATGCATCACATGCATAAATAAAAAAAAACACCCTAAAATGGACTGATTTTTTGGCTCCTAAATTAAACTAAGTACTAAATTATTACATAATTACTTTGATGTAGTACAGAACCACTCCCAAAAACTTCGATCCGGCTGAAAAACCAACCGAAACCGCTTGAACCGACCCAAAAACCAAATTTATTGGCTTGAACCGGCCCAGGCGCACACGGGTCGGGCGCAGGTGGGCGCGAGCGAAGGCAGGCGCGCGGGCGCGCGGGTCGCGAAGCGGGTCAAGGCGGGTTTTTGGGTCTGTGACCTTCTTTTCTTCATTTTTTTCAATTCTCTCACCCGGTTGAACCAATTACAGCCTAACTTCAACTCTAATGACTTTTTTTATTTTAAAAAAAATTACAAACACTTTGCAACAATAAAAATAAGCCATTAACAAGGCTAATTACAATAATTAGAACAAAAACACTTAATCTAGAGCCAAAATCATAATATATCCATTTTAGTTCAAACCAAAATTTATCTAATAAATATGAACCCACCACATGCAATTGGGTAAAAATGAAGCATGCTCTGATACCACATGATAGAACTAAGTCATGCACAGCGGAAAAAGAATCGAATTTCTACCCTAATTACCACAATTAACATGTAACCATAAACTAATCAAATTAGGGTTTTAAGAAATATTACCTTTGAAGCTTTCAAAAGGTTTGATATCTTCTTACCAATTCTAACCGAGACCACCACTAGTACTCAACTGCTATCCTCTAGACAAAGAACCGGGTTGGGGGACCCAATTTTGGTGTAGAAAGTAATGGAGATAAAATGGTATTGGAAGGTTTCTTTTTTCTTTTTGTTGAGATGATGAAAATGATAAAAGAGGCAAAAGTTCTTCAACATTTGAAAACACCTCTATTTAAAACCTAATTACATGCAAAAATGCATGCAATTCATTTGCCAAATCTCAACACCTAATGTTCCACTAACAATTAGTGAAACTTAGTGGGCTAGGTGTCTATATCTCATATAGCCACATATCCCACTAAGAGTTAGTGGGAAAATCCCAAAATGTTGGATTTTCCCACTAACTTAGTCCAAGGGTAAAATGGTCATTAGATATTTCTAGTCAAAAGTCAAACTTTGACTTTTTACCATTTTGTCCGTCTTGACTAATTCCAACCTCCCGAGCATGAATCCGCATTCATTTTTCCAAAATTCAAATCACATTTGAATATAAGGCCGGTCAAAGTTTGACTTTTTAAGTCAAAAGTCAACAATTTGACTTTTTACTATTTTTTGACCAATTCCGAGCATATTAGTATGAATCCGCATTCATACTTATAGTATGTAAAACATAAAGCTCTATTTCTAATTAGAAGACCGACGACTATATCACTATATTTGTCGGTTTCCCTTTCTTCTCCCAATTCGAACAATTCGACTTATTTCATCACACTGTTCTAAGTTTAATCCATATGAGCTAGCAGAGGAACCTAATGGACCTATAGATCATGGGCTCCAACGATTCAAGATTAACTAGCTAAACTCTTTTAAACCGAGTTAATCAACATTCGTTAACTAACGGGTCATTCCACTAAAGTCCCGTAGTTGCACTCCCTCACTATAGATATATTTGTGTCCATTTGATAAACCATAATCAGTAAGTTAATCCTTCACAGGTTGCTCGTAACCTTGGCTGAGTTAAAATACCGTTTTACCCCCAAGATTACATCTTGCTCCTTAAGTCCCACTAATCCTCTATTGAACAATTGGTTTAAGGTTCAACCTATAAACTTAATCCCTCTCGGGCCAATGAGAGGGTGAGGCCCCTTGTTCAAGACTTGGATTCAGTGCTTAAGAGAACAACCTATCTACTAACCCTAAAGCGGGTAGGAGTGAATTCCATCTTGTACCATATGTTCCCAGCTATCCACCCGATCTTACCCCTGAAATGGGAGGCTTATTGGGCCAACGCTGATGAGCTGCCCTCACCTATGCATATCTAAGGATAATCTCGTGTGAACAAGAGTTCATAGTTAACTCAGGATTAAGACTAAGTTACCTAGGTCATCAATAATTGAGATAGTCAGTTTTAAACAGTAAACGGTGTTATAACGTAAAAAAGACTAATTCATGATTCAGTCTTATGTAAACATTTTACATAGGATGCCCCCACTTTCATGTCTCTACATGAACGATTAGGATCACTTCGTTTGTACTACAAAGTGGGCCGCATCCATAGTTTCTCTAAATAAGGCGCCCAACCTTTATTTCATATATTATAGACTATTTAGGCTATATACTCGAACTTGATCCACGTTTATGTTTACACATAAAGTTCAAGTTTATTCAAAAATAGCCTTGGAGCTTGATTTATTGGATTTAAGATTATAATATTTAATTTCTCAATAACAACTTTATTGAACAGAATATGATTTACAAACTACGAGTTTTAGGACAAAAAATTCCATCAATTCCCTACACGAGATAAGACAAAATATCTTCTGATAACGTGCCAATATCTTTTTCAGGTATATTATTTAATAATTCGTACGTAGAGGGATGACCACAAGATCTCTTCCAAGAATGACTCTCAAGTGACTATTAGCTCATGGATTCCATTCTGGTACCTTGGCTCAAAGAGCTATGATAAGCCTGTTGCACGAAAGTAGAAGAAGGCATCACGCTCCAGATCTACTTAAAACCCTGATGGCTGGAAGGTCCAATCTCAAGAATGGTCCTCTAGAGAAAACATGATATTTACAGAGCTTGGCATAAGGGACGATCTGAATGATGCAACATGCTTAGCTGCCTTCTTATCTTGTTGGTTGTGTCTCTTTGTGCTTCCGCATAAGGGATCATTTCTTCGCCCTAGAGTGTTTAAGATTGCAAGCTCAATGGCTGACGGATCTATCTATAGTCTTGTAGTCCCAGTTTTGGCCAACATTTATCATAGGCCAAGTTTAATAACTAAAGCCTCAAAATCCAGTAGGACGTATGGACTTTCACTTTTCCATGCATTACGTCCATGGCTGATTAACTCATTAGTTTGGAATTCATTACCCACTTCCGAAAGAAGTTCAAGGTCCCAAGATGGCTAACTTCTCCGGCCAAGGCGGGTCTATTTAGTTTGGAGCGTATGAGGCGCGAGAACTGATCCATAATGGTGCAAGAATTTAGTGACACTCGAGTCTTCAAAATTGAAATAAACATGAACGCATGATTGATACTCGTGATTCATCATTTCTATAGATTTCTTATTTTGCAAACATGTGTTCCTACTATTTATCATCCCGTTGTGGGAATATTTGGATTGTAACATCATACAGTCCGTATCGATTTGAGAGACATTTTGACTTTTACCAGGATATCCCAAATGATATAGGGAGCATACCACCTGTGATCTCACTGAATAATATATTACATCGTTGGAGGTTGTGTGAGGCATAACACTTCATCTGAGATATACTTGCCTGCCTGTTCTTTAAAGTCTTGCAAGCATGTTACGCAACGATTTAAGAATTGGTGGGCCACAAAGCATGGGGCCTATTTTGAGGATAATAGACACCATTTGGTGAGTAGTGTCATTCCTCTCCCATTGCAACCAAGACTACCCAAGAACCGAGGGAGCAACAAGGGTGGTAAGAAAATTCGTTTGGTTGAAGCAATGGCTCCTACCCTCGAGAAGGACGTGGCGGAGCATAAAGATGAGAGTGACAACAACAAAAGTGACCGTCATTGGAAAAGACCTTTGAAGAAAGCAAAGGTATCAGGTGATGACTCTTGCGGAAGGGGTTCAAGTGCTATGAGAATTCCTGATGTCCCACCATTGGTTTACATATTTTCCTTCTTTAATAATTTTCTTTTATTGTTTATCTTCTTTGTGAGTGATTTATCCATTGCTTATTTTTGCAATCTTTGGACGATCATCTTGAAGGGCTTATAGATGTAGGCAGTGATGAATCATTAATTGATCCTCATATGGCTAATACGACTATTGAGGAAGTTAGCATTTTGAAGACACCCGCTGCAAAACCAGTCAAAGTATCCTTACGTCCCTCCGCTCTTCTCGAGGAGATTCGTCGAGGCAAGATGAAAGTAGGTGGCAAAGACATCGAGAATCTTCCCTCTAGAGGAGGTGCCTATCCTATAGTGTCTTCAATGAAGGCTACATCCATGCATGCTCCTCTTAAGATTTCCGAGCCGCCTCTAGGCACCTCTATGAAACAGGCAGCAGAACACCCTAAGCCTTCGTAGTGGAATGGTGAAAGTGTAGTTTCAAATTTCTTTCAGAAAACAGCTATGTGCATGTGGGTGGATACTCAAGACAAGATCATGCGCACCCCTTTTGAATATATCCCAAGACTTAGGCTAGAAATATCAACAATTCTCTCAGGAATTGCAAAGATTCATGCAGACGACTTGACTCCTCTTGAAGAATACTTGAATAGTTACCTTAAGAGGGTAGACAGTTTCAACGATGTACAATCTTCATATTCTGCACAGTTGCTATCAACAGGTAAGACTCGTCAATTAGAGAAGAAGACTTCTGCCATTAAGGAAGCTTTAACTTTGATGGAACAACTATGAGGAGATGCTGAAGTTATTCATGAGAGGGTTGCATAACTATCTTTGAAAAAGAAGAAATTAGAGAGCAAACTTCAGAATATAAATACTGAGTTTGAACAACTGACGCTCTTATTTGGTGAGAAAAATGAGGTCATAAACAAGCAAGAGCTAACAGTTGCCAAGCTTCAGGACGAAGTCAACACTCTTGAAAGCACACCTACTATAACTGAAGAAGCCATAGAGGCTCTCTCTACAGTTCGCAAGAGTATGGAGGCTGTACGTGAAGAATTTAAAAACTTCAAGTGAAAGCTTTGATTTTTGCCCCCACTTTGCTTTTTTGTTTTTGTTTTTTTTTCAATCTTTGTAAAGGTTAGATGAATTTTTATTATTATTCAAATGTGATTGTCCATGAATTTTGTATTGCTTACATGTGAGATAACAATAAAACATGATTTTTTTTTTACATGTGACTAAACTTAAAGTGAACTTTAAGCTACCTACATATCCCTTTTTATAATATAGAGATCAAGCCATAACGTAGTTCAATTTCTTTTTTTTACCGAAACAAAATTAAGCATAAAGCTTTGAGAAATTTGCAGTTGATTGGGCCAATTTGTAATCAATCTTGACCAATGATTTTGTATGCTCCATTTGTGAAAACTTTTTTGACGATGTAGGGTCCGTCCCATTTAGGTGTGAATTTATTCTCCGTATGTCTCGTCGTGATAATGCTCTTCTTACTGCAAGTACTAACTCACCAACCTGAAATGATCGGGGCTTTACATGTTTGTCAAAAGCTTTGGATATTCACGCTTGATAACATTCGAGTGCTTGTTGAGCTTCTAGTCTCTTTTCATCAAGTGCTTCTAACTCTTGAAGGCGTAGTCTAACGTTGTCTTCAGTAGTTAGCCCTTCTTGAATTGTCATTCTCAATTATAGAATTTCTCTCTCTAGCGATAGTACTGCATCTACTCTGTAAACTAAAGAATAAGGTGTAACACACCAGTAGGAGTACGATGGGTAGTTCGATAGGTCCATAATGCTCCTCCAATCTTTTCTTGCCAATCTCTTTTTGTCTTAGAGACCACCTTCTTCAGAAGATTACACAGAGTTTTGTTGAAAGCTTCTGGCAATCCATTTGCTGCAACATTGTACATAGAAGACTTGTACTGTTTGAAGTTAAACTTTTCGCACAACTTATCCATTAGAGTGTTAGAAAATAGTCTTCCATTATTAGTCACGATGCGATGAGGAATACCATGCGGTAAATGATGTGTGTTCGAACAAAATTCACGATGTTTTCCTTTTTTGCTTCTCTTAATGGTACAACTTCAGCCCATCTAGAAAAATAATCGATTCCCGCAAGAATGTAAGAATGACCAGCCGATGACTTGGGCGTGATCGATCTAACCAAGTCGAGTCCCCAAGCTTCAAAAGGCCATGAGGCTATTGTTGGATGAAGAAGCTCTGGTGGTTGATGTCTAAAATTTACATGGAATTGACACACTTCATAATGTTTGCATAATACATCGAGTCATGGATGATAGTGGGCCAATAGTAATCCATTCTTTTCAACTGATGCTGAAGTTTTGGACCAGACTGGTGAGCACCACATATACCTGAATGTGCTTTTTCTAGAGCCTTTGTTGATTCCTCTTTTTCCAGAAACCACAAAAGAAGACCCTCGTATGAGCATCGATAAAGTGTGTCGTTGTAATAAATAAATCGTGCAACTCTTTTTCGTATCTCAGCTCGATGTTGAAGCTCGGTGGGAAGTTTTTCATGCTCCAGATAGTCTATAATGGGTTGACGCCAATCTTGTTCATCAATTGCATAAACAGATATCACTTCGTATCAAGAGAAATATAATTCATGAAATTGAACTTTGATATATCAATACAATCTCTAGTATTTACTCATTTGATGCTTTCTCTCAAATACAAGTTAAAACTTAGAACTTCTTGGTTTTCGTTCTTCAAGATATTGTAAATGCAAGTTGATCTGAACTGCGATCTTCTGGAACCCAAGGAAAGTTTAATCTCCAAGTCTTCAGTCTTTCAAAAGATGTTGATCTCGAGGTTGATACGAACTTGCACGTCTTGGGAGCTTATAGAAGTTTGAATATTCAATTCTTCAGAGCTTCAGTACTTCAGAGCTTCAATTCTTCCTTCAATCCAAAGACCACCAAAATGAATGACAATCGTCTCTATTTATAGAGAAATTTCATGGGCTGGTGGGCTTGGACTTGGGCCCATTTGCTTCTTGGACTTGGGCTTGGCCCTCATTTGTTTGTTGGGCTTAGGCCCGTTTGCTCATTAAATTTAGGCTTGAGCCTATTTGTTTGTTGGGCTTGGGCTTGTGCCCATTTGTTGGTTGGACCACAATATTTGCTGTGATGATGTGGTGGAATTTAATTGGCCAAAATTTCATTCTCAACATGTATACTTCAAATTACAGGTAGTAGTAGTAATAATAATAAATGAATAGGTATATTGTTCAATAGTGTTTTTATTTTTTATTTTTAACTTTGAGAATGACAACGAAATAGCAAATGCCAACTATTTAAGAGTGGCTATGATCATTCTATACCTCGTCTCATCTGTCTTAATTTATTTAGGAAAATAATTACACCGATTTTAGTTATGACAAATATAAGAATAATTATATATATACACATGCACCAATTAGAATAAACAAAACCAATAAGAAAAGTGATTATTTAAAGTTTATAAATAATATACTTTGATCACAACATGGATTATATACTTGACAATATTTCATAAAGTTGATTAATCAGAAAGTTGAACAAAGCAGTTGAGTAGAGATAATTAAATTTATGATATAAACAAAAAAAAATTAAATTTTTATTAGGATGGTTATTAGACGGGACAATTGAAAAAATTGGTGGTTTTTTTAAAAAAATTGAGAAAAATTGGTGTTTTCAAAACTACTTAGGTAAAAGAGGTGTATTTTTTTGGCATTTTGTGGAGTGGGTCTCACTATCTATAAATTATTATTATTATTATTATTATTATTATATATTATTCATTATACATTAACATGTCATATGTCCATATATCTCTTTTATTTGTCACCTCATGCTTCATCTCCACGCCTCGCACTATCACTTTATGCATACACCCACATAGTTATGGTATCAGAGCCAATTATCAATAGAGGAAATAGTGTACTAGTTCTTTTAATTTTACATTCATGAAGTGATAGTGCGAGGAGTGGAGATGAAGCATGAGGTGAGAAATAAAAGAGATATATGGACATGTGACATGTTTATGATAACTTGAGGAGATTGCATGGTTGACATAAAAGTGAGAATTGTCAAGCTATGGAAAAGTGGATGTGAAGTATGTAATTAAATATTTGTTATGGAAGGTTATAGAAAAGAATATATATGATTTAATAATAAAAGATAATTAAATTATTAGGAAAAATATAAAGTGGATTTGAAATATTAAAAACTTACTTGGAAATAGAAGATTGAAAAGCCGTAGTGTAGGGAGAATTTCAGAGAATTTATTTAAAATAGCACAGTAAAGATATCCCTAAATTTCCTAGACTCCCTTTTATATACATGATAGGAATTCGGAGTTGATTACATACTCTATTTTACATGACACGTTTACTTTCTCAGAACACACATCTCTATTTTACAAGACACACGTAGACACACTCTGAAACTAAAATTACATGACACGTTTATTATTTTGTACAAGACACGATGCATGCTTTAAAGTAAAATTATCTCTTCATAGAGATTTAATTTTTGTCTTCAGATTTTGTCTTGATCGACATGTTTTGTCTGAGTATGAATATGATTAAAGAAGTTGGCAAAATCATCTTGATCTTCGTCTTCATGAATATTAGAGGTGCTCTCTTCTTGACTCGTGGTGAATGGAGATGAAATATGCTTAATAATATTATTGAGTTCGTCTTCATTTGTAACTTAAGCCATGACGGCCATTAACTTTGCCTTATGGGACAAAAATTCATGGTTCTTTTGCAAATTTGGCTTCATATTATGATGATATATGGAAAACTATTTTTCCACTACATTTTTTGAGACGACAATTGTGTTGAATTTTTCCCACCATTTAATACGATATGTGCGGAAAAGGCAGGAGGTGCCGTTGGTTTCTGTGATGGAGTAATTCCAACAAAAAATTCAGGCAATATGAAAATAATTGAAAAATCGTAGGATTTGATCAAAAGCATTTGGAAAAATATTGTTGGAAAAGAACTTGAAACTTTCTAAAATTTGGTATGGTAGAATAGCTTCATTTAGGCCAAAAATATCCCACCGATCATTAAACCATAATGGAAAATTTTGTATACAAGTTTTGTCAAACATAATGAACCAAGAATGATTAAAATTATTTAGCCAAAATACATTGTACCAGACTTGTTGGTAATCAATATATGAATAGTTTTGAGGAAGGAATTGATGTTAAAAAAAAAAATCAGTGTAAATACTTTGATTCCATTTGGTTGGAGTTAGGACTCCCAAAATTTTGATTTTTGAAAAAGCTATTTTGGTAGGGTCTTCTTTATTTCTGGTGTGGGTTATTTTAATTGAATCGGTTTCCACCCTAATATATTCATAGAATAGACGAATTTTACGAGGATGGTTTGGAATAAAATGAAAATTTGATGAAAATGTTTTTTGGATCGTTTCTAATATGAAATTTTCCAAATATTCAGGTTCTAGGATTGTGATAAAAGAAGTTTGGGGTTTATTGTGGGAAGATGAAGTATGGTAATATATTGTTCTTGATGGAATAATTTCAGAGTTTTGGGAATTTGGTTTAGTGATAGCTTGAGCATACATAGTGGAAGGAGTAGATGACTTATCTGTTTTGATTGTAGAGGGATTAATTGTTATCGTACAAGGTCTTGAAGGGATGGAAGATCCCAAAAGCTTTATCGGAGAAGGGTTGATAATTAAGGTAGAAGGCTTTAAAGGGATGGAAGATCCCAAATTTTGAAACTTGTTGGATAATGGTAATTGTTGAGGTTTTTTCCCTTTTTGATCCTCCATTGATTGTGAGGATTCCGCTTGTGTAAATTGATATGCTTAGGAGTAAGAAGATTTAGTTTGAGGGAGAGTTGCTTGTTGTTTTTTCTCATTCTCATCCTTTTCTTTTCTTTCTCCTTTTATGGTTCTTTATTTTTCTTCTCACTATCTTTCTATCTTTTTCTTTGTAGGAATTCTCTAGTGAGATAATCAGGAAGAGAATTAGTACAACCTTTTATAGCCTCAATTTTGAAATCAAAACAAGAAAGTATTGCTTGCCATTGGCAAAAATTTGTCTAGAAACTAAGTTTTTAACATCCTTTTGTAAAACATTTGTTGCTGCTTTGCAATCAACACGTATTAAAAAGCTTTTGTTTATCAAATCGCTTTGAAATTTGTTTGTGCATAAAACAATTGATAACATTTCTTTTTTTAACAATTAAATAATTTTTTTGAGCTCCGAGCCAAATACCCGAATGATCCCTAACTAATTGCTCTTGACTATTGATGGATTGTTTGAGAATGCCACCATTTCCTATATCTGATGCATCTGTTTCAACAATAAGTGGTGCATGTGGATTGATAATGGATAAACAAAGAAGACTTTTGACAAGGCTTTTTATGGTTTTAGTAATGCATGTAGGCTCATGAGTCCATGGAGGAGGTATTTTTCTAAGTCGTTGATACAGTGGTTCACAAGTTCGTCTCAGATTTGGAATAAAATCTGTAATGTAATTTAAACATCCTAGAAATCTTTGCAATTGATTTTTATTAGTGATTTCATTGGAGAATTTGTTAGCAAATTTGATTGATCTTTGAATTGATTTTATTTTTCCTTGGAAGATGTCGTAGCCTAAAAATCTAATTTTTTGTTGAAATAATTTTATTTTGGATAAAGTGACGACCAAACCATTTTGTTTAATTATCTTGTGAAAAATTCTTAAATGTTTAAAGTGTTGTTCTATGGACTGAGAAAATATTAAGACATCATCAATGTAAACAATTGTAAATTCTTGGTATGGATTAAAAATATCATTCATTATATTTTGGAATTCAGAGGGGGCATTTTTTTAGACCAAATGGCATTACATTCCATTTATATTGTTCGAATGGAACATTAAATGTTGATTTTATATCAAATTTTGAGAAAAGTAAGACATTTTGTATTCGATTTATTAAATCCTTTTTGTTGGGTATAGGATAACGAATCTATTCTAAAACATAATTTGGAGGTTTATAGTTGATTACAAGGCGAGGTACTCCTCGTTCAATTTCTGCTTGATTATTGACATAAAAAGCGGCGCAACTCCAAGGTGATTTACTTGGTCTTGTAAGTCTCTTTTCTAGAAGTTTTTGGATTTCTTTATGACAATATTCTAATAACTCAACATTCATTTGTATGGGTCTAGCTTTAGTAGGAATTTTTTATTCATGAAAGTTTTTATGTAAGGTAAGTTAACAATATGTTGTTTTTGTTCACAAAAGGCATTGAGAATAGATGCACAAATATCCTTTTCAATTAATTCTTGAAACTGATTAATTTGATTTTGAATATACGAATTTTTTAATTGTTGTTCAATTCTTTTATGGCTTATTTCTTCCTTTAAAAATTGTATTTGTTGTGTTTTTCTGTGGATAGAATTAATAGCTTCATAGCGATCGAAGAATTTTGAATAGAATGTATTGTTTTAGTAGATATAGGGTTTACGAAATTAAAAATAATTTCTTGATCTAAGAATTTTGAGACTATTTATTTTTCATTATTGAGAAAGGGTATAGTTGGAAAAGAAAAGGGGTTCCTAGAATTATTTATTTGTCTAAATCTTTTACAAAAATAAATGTATTTTTAAAGCAATAACCTTGGTTACAAATGTGTGCATTTGATAATTTATAGCGAATTTTTAACCTTTGACCATGAGCACCATGTAATTTTTTTTTTTTTTGATGTTTTTTCAAAATATTTGGTAGGTATGAGTCCTTCTCGTATGCAATTTTGATCGGCTCCCAAATCAATCAAAACTTTTGAAGTCACTTGATATTCCTTGTCAATAACAAGATTAATGACTGAATACTATTTTTGTAATTGAACCTTGTTGACGAAATTAATAAAGGAATCATGGAGAATATTTCCAGGGTGATCTTTAGAAGTGGAAGGTTGATCAATTATTTGTTGGGTTTGGAGGGAGAGAAGTTCAAATCTAATTTGAGAATTTTCTTTTTTTTGATGTTAGTAATTTCTTCTCTTATTGTATTTATTTCTTTTTGAAGGTCTGAAATTGTAACTAGTTTTGTTTTGAGTTCAAACCGAGAAAATATATCATTAAGGTTGTAGTATTGAATATTTTCTTGTTTAGGTTCTTGTATAATTAGGTTCTTCAGTTTCTAAAAGTATTTCTTTTTGGTTTCTAAATCCTCAATTTGACTAGTGGCCTAAAAAAGAATCTCTTGATTTCTTGAAATGTCATTTATGCCCTTATTGCATGTACAAATTTCTATTTGATTGTCACTAGAATAAAAAGACTTTTCAGAGTCGGTATTATAAGAATTTCCTTGAATTTAAAAAAATTGGTCACAAAAAGATCCTTCACTTTGATCGGAAGATGATGAAGCATCTGAAGGGTTTAGTAAATTTAGTAATTGAATTTTCAAATCTTCCTCTATTTCCAAATTATTAAGTTTTCCTTTTATTGGACGGTTAGGGGTTATATGTCCTTTTTGCCTACATTTGTAATAGATAATTTCTTTTCGTTTTTTAGTGGGTCTGTTACTTTTATATTTCTTTTTTGGTTTATAATTTTGTTTATTCTGATTGTTTTGATAATAACTTTGATTCCTATAAGGTTTCCTTCGTAAGAAGTTTCTCTTATATTTCTTCGATTGCTTTAGTGTTGAAGGAGCTTGTATTTTTTCATAACCGTATTGGACATAAAAGGATCCAAGTTCTTGTCGTTGCTTGTGGAATTCATTTTCTATTTTTGCTTTTAATTTGAGATCCGTGCATAAAGTTAATCCTTCATTATTTATAAAGTTAATTAATCCACCGTAAATTAAATTATCGAATGAGATTGTTCCTTGAAAGGTTTGTCTAGCGTACCTTTTCCGTGAATAATTTTAGTAATCCCGAAAGGAATTTCTCTTTCCAATATTGATTATTGCAATCTGTTCTGGTAAAAACTTTACTGGGGAAAACATCTTTGTACCATCGAAAATCTTGAAGTTTTGGACAGGTAGGATTTGAAAGGCTCTCAGAACTTCGTCTTGGAATTAAACGAGTTCTCCTATAAAGTTTTTCATAATAGTGTAGATTAAGGTTGCTATAACATCTTGGGTTTGATTGATGCCCGTACCACTTTGTTCAACTTTAACAGTGGTCAGAGTTCGTGCTTTGTCACTTGTGGGTACACAATTATCCCACCATTCTTTTAGATTTTCGGTAAATCCCGATATGAGAATCTGGACAATTTGATGGTCTGAATTTTGGTGTATTTTATAGGCAGTGGTTGCTAAAGTCATTTCATGCATTAAATTTAAAATTTGATGTGCGGTCATTCCATCTATGTTCCATTCATAGATGCCATTTTCTGTATATTGGGCTTGAGTTAATTGGTTCCTTTCTTCGTATTGCATATCAGGAAAGGAAGGTCAAGAATAATAATTTTTTAGTTTTGGATATCTATGATTTGTTATTTTTTGAATAGTAAGATTTTGGAATTGTTCTTCAAGATTGTTATCCTCGAAATTAGGATTTTCAATAGGGGTTTCATTGATAGTATTGATTTTTTGACGTGGATGGGTTGTTAGAAGTATTTAGATTTAAGTGTTGTAATTGGAGATTAATCTTGTCCAAAATACTATTAGATTCTTTACTTGAGAAATTAATTAATTTTAAATTTATCAGAAAACTCAAAAGGTTTGAATAAAGGTTTTGTTTTATCTATAGGTTGAGGTTATGATTTAATAAGATAACGATGAGGTTCAAGTTTAGACTTTATTCTTTCTACTTGGTTGGATATTGTATGTAAAATTTTATTTGAATTATTATCTTGTAGTTGTATGTTTTTTATATCTTTTAAAGTTGGTGGTTTTGTTTCAATTTAAGGGGAATCTATCATTTTGAAAGGAGAAGCTATAACTTCTTGATCTTTGCTACTTCGGAACTTGATTTCTTCTAAAGGGGATGTGAAGAAGTTATTTGTCTTTTTGAATTTGTAGGTTTTCGAAGTAGGTAAAGATGAATTTGTATTAATAGTTTGATGCATTAGAAATGTAAGATTTTGATAAAAGGTCCTATGCTTTATCCATTGGAAGAAATATATATTTGCTTTTAATTTTTCCATTTCTATAGTTTTGTAATATTAATTCTTCACGTATTTCATTTTGTTCAATTTTGTTAAAGGATTCAAAAAATTTATTTCTTAAAAGTTTATTATTATTTAACAAAAAATCATTATCTAGATCTATTTTATTTATTGAAAAAGGTTTAGAGATAACATTTAAATGACTAATATTTTGCATATCGGAACGAGTTGGAGATAAGGTTGGGTCTTTTTCCTTTGTATAAAAAGGTTGAGGTATTATACTATCAAATTGTACTCCTTGAAGGTTCAAAGAATTACTTGAACTAGCGGGTTCATAGGTAGAAAATCTAGGAAGTTCTAATCTTGCGGATTGAGATTGGAATTGTATTTCTACACTTTCATCCTCATTTTCAATAATTTGAGTTAATTTTGGATTTTCAATTGATGGTTTAAACGCATCTTCTAGAATCCATCTAGGATTATGAGTAATTTGATTCCAAGATAACATTTTTGGAGGGAAGGTATTTGAATATTTTGTATTGGCTTGCATGAGAAGAGTTTGGTCTTTGGGAGAGGTTCTTAAGTACTTTAGGAGATAAATTGGTATGCATCAATTTATAATGTATTCGAAAAATCCCTACGATGGATTTGGTTTGTGGTTCCTAAAATCCATATGTAGGATTTTAATATCAAGCATTAAAGAACGAATTATATTTGGATCACTTAAAGAGACAAGTAAAATTTGGATAACAGTTAATGTACGACACTGGTTCTTTTTCAAGATTTGATTCAACTATTGAAAGTACAGAGGTTGGAAAGTTTCTATGTCTTTTATCTCGTAAAATTAAAAGCATAGGAGTATCTAACACAATCCTGTATAGAGGTTTTATAGCAACTTGAACTAAGCCCATGTGAAGAAACTTGTATTTTTCTTGATGTTGAAGAATTGATTGTTTAGAAAATAAAGAAAGAGTTTTAGAAAGTTTATTTATTGGAACTAAATGTTCTGCAATTTTGATTCAATAATCTTGAACAAAATCAAATTTTCCTATTTCATATATAGTTTCAACATCTAATTTTGGTATGGTATAATTATGGAGACTTTTTTCTATACTTGTTATTTGAAGTTATTGACTATTAATTATAGAAGACTGAGAATCATGAGAATAATCATCTGTTGTTTTTGTAGTTTTGGCTATATGGGTATTAGAGAGTATTTTTTCAATTAATTTAGGCATTAATAAAGTTTAAGAGTTTTATCTTAATAAGATTCTAATTTTCTAGTGCGAGAATAACCAATAATGCTAAAATTCTACAACACTCGAACACCAAGCTTACCAACGATCTTACGATTGCACTATCGGGAAGACAAGGTTTACCAAAGTGCTATTCAATAGAAATTATTAAGCACTACTTGATTATTATCACAAAAGATACTTAGAATATTATTAAGACAAAACTAATTCACCTTAACGTAAAATTAAAAGAACTAATACACTATTTTATCTATTGATAATTGGCTCTGATACTATTACTGTGTGGGTGTGCATGAAGTGATAGTACGAGTTGTGGAGATAAAGCATGAGGTGATAAATAAAAGAAATATATAGACATGTGGCATGTTAACATGTAATGAATAAAAAAACAATAACAATAACAATTTGATAAGTTTGTAAACTAATTATTGTATTGAATATGTTTTCATATTTTCAATTTTATGTTTAATAAATTTTCTATTTTTTTAAAAATGATCACATCTCATCGATTTTTGTATCTAATAAATGTGTAAACTAGTTTTATTAGAGATGAATCTCAAATTTATATCCAATAATATATGTATATGGGTGTACATATATCTATATTAATATTGTTGGATCGGTATGGCAACCCTAGAGGGGGGTGAATAGGGTTTAAATAAACTTTTTGACAAATAAAAAGTAAAATCAACTAATTAGATATTTTCTAAAATTTAAATAAAGAACTTTGTAAACTTTGTTAAATAACAAGATTGATAAAAAGATATGAATGGAAGTATGCAATCAAACTCAACCAATAATAATATGTAACTAAAATTAAATTAAAAAATAATTAGAAAAGAGTTAGAGAAGAAGACACCGTAATTTTATAGTGGTTCGGTTAAACTCAACCTACATCCACTTTCCCTAGCACCCCTTGGGATTTTGATTAAAAATCTTCTTTGGACTCTTTCCACGGATTTGAGCCGAACCGATTCTTGCTCCTTTTTCGGGTTCAAGAGCAAACCCGATCCTTTCCACGGGTTAGGATCCAACCGTTACAATATGATGAAATTTTTAAATCACACAAAAGAAAACTCTCTAAAAGAGTGAGTATACAATTTGAAGCTCACAAATTTAATCCTCACAATACAATAAGAAGCTCTCAAGAATAAGATGAAAAGAATAAAAATTGGAAGCTTTAGAGAGAATAACAATGTTGGCTTTTTGCTTGAGGATTGTAAAGATGTGGTGATCTTGTGTAAATGTGAAGTATTTAAAAAGAGAGGAAAGATAAATTCAAAATCATTTGGGTCATTAGATATAAGTAAAAGAAAAATGAATGGTTGAGATTTAAACTTAATTAGCCGTTAGACACAATACAAATAATAATATAATAATATGTCTTTTCAAAATATTTTGTTTAAAAAGAAATCAATAAAGCAACTTCACCCTCTTTTAAAAAAACTAGCCGTTAGACACAAGAAATAATAATAATATTAAAATCATTTTTCTTTTAAATTCATTTTCTTTATAAAAGCCAATAAAACATAACAAAAAGCCACATTTGTTACTCCTTCATTGCTCCAAGTGGCTTTCTCTAATTGGTTCAAATTGAATGCTTGGTCGCCACGTCACCATCTCGGGTATTTTTTCGTTAAGCTTCTTTTAGCAACATTTTCTTCATTTGAACTTCGATTTGGGTGATTCAAGAGGCGTTAGAATCATTTTTCCAAGCTCTACGATATGGTCTATTCAAATTAATAAAATTATCAATAAAAAAAATCAGATTTGTTATCATCAAAACATAAATCAATTGAATAATTAAAATAAATTAATTTGAGATTAAGGGCCAAAAAGCCAACAAATATTAGCAAAGTTTGGATGAGTTAAATAGTCTTAATTATTAGACAACAAAATATTCAACCTTTTATAAAGTTTTAGAACTAATTTGGCTAAGAAATTTCCAAAATGAAGTGATATATATAAAATTAGAATAGATGATTATAAAGGAAGTGCTAAATATATTATATGTTTAGGGTATTTTATAGTGTGTGGGTGAAGTTGATGTTAATTACATGATATTATATAACAAATCATTAATAATTTCAATATTCTCTGCCTTTTAATAACGATCCATTTCTATAAATACTCAAAATTAAAATTAATTAAACTACCAACAAAATATATTTACTTACTCCTTCTTAACCATTATATTAGAAGAGATTTGCAATTAACACAACTTCTCTAATAATAATAATAATTAAACTCATTAACTCAATAGATTCATATTTCGTTATTTAGTTATTTGAATAATAATTATGTATTTAAGATTATTTGACCAACAAAAAAGTGTTTCCAATTAACTATAAATACCCATTTTTAATTTTTGGTAAAAGATGTTAGTTTGGGGAATCATATATTTTTCTAAATTAAACAATAATTATGATTTTGATTTTGAATCTCTTATAGGATAAAAATGCACACTCTATGTATTTCACCAACTTTCTTATGTCCTGTACATTTCTTCCATTTTCTTTTGCAGGGAGATAATTACTAATTATTCCTTTTGATAGTAATTCCACATTAACATGACAAATTCATAATTATACGTCTTTTTATTTCTTAAATTAATTTAGGACTTTGACAATGACTAACAATGGTAATATAGAATGAGTAAGGACATAATATGTGTATATATTAGCCTTACAAAATATTTTGCTATATATGCATGTAAAAATAATCTCACGATTTTCTCAATTAGCTAACTAATTAATAATTAAATATAGCAGTATCAATTAATTAGAAACAATCAATTAGATTGGTGTCCAAACTTCTTTAATTAAATAAAACAGGATGTTTTAATGACTAATTTAATTTTTTTTTTTTATATTTTTGTATCTTGAATTTGTATCATCATTAAGTTAAGCATTGGAGTTGTAAGGTGAGAAAAGGAGACAAGAAGTTGGTTATATATTCAAAATAATTTCTTAATTATTTGTGTTATATATCTATAAACAATCATTTATCAACTACTAAAAATACATAAATGGATCTTAGTTGGAGTTACAATTTCATAAAAGGAATTATTGTTGATATTGATCAAAAAGAAAACAAAATTAAATCCCATCTCTTCTCTTCTTTTGCCCCTTCATCTCATTTCTTCTTCTCCACCTTGAAAGAAAAATGAAAAATTTGAAAGTAGAGACAATTATTTTGTTGTTCTTTTTCAATCTCCTCCTATACATCCAATCTTTCACTTTCAATGCAACGGTGTCTTTAGATGGTTCCATAGATCATTTTAAGACTATTACTGATGCAATTGCATCAGTCCCAAATAACTTAAACACACGATTTTATATTCATGTAACTCCTGGTACTTACCATGAGTGTCTTCAAATCCCACCAACCAAGACCTTCATCGCTTTGATCGGCGATAATGCACTCACCACCATTATTGTTGATGATAGAAGTAATGCTCGTGGATTCAAGACAATTGACTCTGCAACTCTTAGTGAGTGTCATTCAATTTCTTTTTTTATTATGCCTTTTCACAAATACATACTACTTTACTAACCATTTTTCTTTCACGCAGCGGTTAATGGTAATAATTTTCTTGCACAATCATTGACATTTAAGAACTCCGCTGGTCCTCAAAATGGCCAAGCAGTGGCAGTTCTTGACGAAGCTCACTTCACTACGTACTACAAGTGCAGGTTCTTAGGTTTTCAAGACACTTTGTACGTCAGAGGGAAACCTCAATTCTTCAAAGAGTGTGATATCTATGGCAGTGTCGACTTTATTTTTGGAGATGGCTTAGTTATGTTTCAAGATTGTAACATCTATGCCCGAGAACCAAACAGGTCTATCACAATCACTGCTCAATCAAAAAAACAATTACACGAAGAAAGCGGCTTTTCATTTCAAAATTGTACTATCACTATTTCTTCGGAGATAGCAGCCAACAAAGCCGACGTCAAGATCTATCTTGGCCGACCGTGGAGACAATATTCACAGGTTGTGTTCATGGAGTCATTTCTTGATAAGGAGGTGATGCCTAAAGGATGGTTAAAGTGGTCAGGGGTACCGTTGAACAATTTGTTTTACGGAGAGTTTAATAACCGTGGTCCTGGGGCAGATGTTTCTAAAAGAATTCACTGTACTGGGTTTCATGTGTTAGATAAGCAGTCAGCCAATCAATTTACTATAAACTTTGTTAATGGATCTGACTGGTTACCTGAAACTGGTGTTCCATTTAGAAGTGGACTTTTTTCTGAATGATAATTACGATTTTTTTTAATAGATTAATGTCACAAATCTTTCTTTGTTTTAGGAGTAATATATATAATAATACTTGTTCCTGAAAAATTAATAATAATAATAAAACATACCTTTTATAATAGCAACTTTTTAGTGCATCAAACATCTCATCTCTCTTGTAGGATGGAACATGGTGATTAAGATATCTATACAATTCCATATTCATGTATTGCTCTCAGCACTAGGACCAATAATGTACATGAATCTTGAAACGCTTAATATATATGTAGAATTAAATTAACAATTTATTTTATATATTCCCAATATAAAGAAAATAAGGTAGTTATTGTTATTTATTTTTTTAAGAATACCTTACAATGAAATATAATTGAGTATTTAAGAATGTAATTAATGAAGTTATATCAAAATAAATTCTTACACTCCTAAAAATATAATGATACGAAATTAATTTCGAAACAAAATTTAATGAATAATTAATTTACAAACATGAAGAATTAATTTGGTTTATTTTTTCTGCTATAAAATTGTAGTATCCGTATGATTATTTTCTTTAGAAGTGTAAAAATAAAAATTAGAAGGGAAGAAGTGACAAGAAAAGAAAAGAAAATGGGTTCCCGAAAACCATTGATCCTCTTCTTGTTTTGCATTTTGAGTGTGTTTATGTTAGTGAAGGCAAAACAAGATACAACCATCAACAACTTTGTTCAAAATACTTGCAGCTGAACTAATGATGAACTAAAAAACTTGTGTCTTTCCCTAGTAAACTCAGACCCTCGTGAAGATTTGAAGACAAATTTGACTGGTTTGTTAACGATATTTGTGAATCATAGCATCACCGATATCAACAATGACATTTTGTTCCTTAACCATGAGCTCGCTTCAAACAATGTCAGTCGTGACAGTAAAGAAATTTATTTGGTTTGTGCGGATAACTATGTAATGGGACTGAGTGATTTACAAGAAACTTTGGAAAAACTAATAAAAAGAAGGGGTAGTGTGGATGTGTTTTACTCACTAATGAACCACACATATGATCTGTTAACAGGATGTTTGGATGATTTTGAAGGGATTTATACTATCCCTCGTGAGTGGCAATCTCGTTACGAAGCTTCTTATGCATTATTGGATCTTTCACTGTCAATCATAAATCTCATCAAATGTAATAGCCCTGATGAGTGCAACAAATAATTTGTTAATTAAAATTCAGTTCTTGATTAGTATTCCATAATAATAATTTTGAGGATGATGTTAATTTTATGGCTTATATATTTTTGTTACCTTCTGTTTATAACCGGATTAGTATTTTCAAATTTTCATATCAGATAAAATAAAACATAAAATGATAAACAAAATTCTTAGTTATAATTGCACAATCCATACGTAAAACAAAGTAATTAACAAAGTGTACTGAGTGTTAAAAGCAACCAAAATGAGAAAGAAAGCCAATTTACCACAAAAAAGAAAACATGAAACAAGAAAGATCTAAAGAAACAACAGTGATTCCGTTTATCCATTAAAAGTTAAGCTCTCTGTACTTAAGCTTCTCCTAATGGTGTGTGATTCCCATTCAATGTGACTTAAACTCTTCTGATTATAAAAACTCCCTCTCAACTTCTTGAAAGCCCATATAGAAATATAAAAGAAAAAAAATACAACAACTAACTAAAACAAACAGGCTATGATGCACAACAATTGCCAGTCACCAACGTTCTCGGCGATGCAGTTGAGTGTTTTGAAAAATTTGATGGAATTCCTGTCCCCTCCCGAGTGGCAATCTCGTTTCAATGCCTCTCATGCATGAGTAGATCTCTCGTTGGCAATGATAAATCTTATTACTTGTAATCGAGATTATGCTTATCCCATAATTTGTTAGTTAAATTACGCCATAACACATATCAATAATTACCCACAATACTTCCAACTTTACAAATTTAATTCACCAACCAATAAATCCAAAAATCAAAACTTTAACGATAGAATTCCAATTTCAAAAATTAATCACATATCCTTTCCAAACACTTAATTTTCCACAATTTAAAACAATTTCACAAATAACACCCAAAATTCAACGTAATAAAAATTAAAATTAACTTAATAGTTTTGGAGTGTTACATCCTTACAATATGGGGCATAAAAAACGAATAATGGAAGAACACAAGATAAAGACATGGATAAAATGAGACAAGGGATTAATAATCTTGGAGAATAAGTTTCAAAAATACTACAATTGCTTTAAACGAGAAAAAGAAAAATTGTTGTAGATATAGCACAATCAAACAATCCAGTTCAAGACACTGACGATCTCATTTATCCTCTAAAATTTACACCATGCCACATGAATGTTCCAGAATCTCAAACCACTCAACACTATGTTGCTATGAATCAAATATTTGTTGTTCCACCTCCTATTCTAGATATAGAACAATTGGAAGCCCATGTTAAAATTCAAGACATGAGACAAATTGAGAACACTCCAGCTAAGCAAAAACTAGATGTTTTGGAAGAAAGGTTGCAAGCAATTGAAGGGATTGACATTTATGGAAATATAGATGCAACATAATTATGTTTGGTGCTAGGCTTGATAATTCCAACAAAGTTTAAAATTTCTGAATTTGATAAATATGATGGATCATTGTGTCCAATGAGTCATCTTATAATGTACTATAGAAAGATAGTAATGCATATTGGTAAATGATAAATTATTGACATTGCTTCCAAGATAGCATGACTGATCCAGCTACTTGATGGTATATTCAATCAGACAATGCACACATTCATGTTTGGAAGGACTCAGCTGATACATTTCTAAAGCAAAACAAACATAATATTGATGACTCTAGATCGCTTAGACTTGCAACAGATAGAGAAGAAGAGTTCATAAAGCTTCAAAGAGTATGTTCAACGATGGAGAGATAAGGTTGTCGAGGTTCAATCACCGTTAACGGACAAAGAAATGACATCTATGTTTATGAATACTTTGCAGGCTCCATTCTATAACCGAATAATTGGTAATGCAACAACCAATTTTCTGACATTATTGTTATTAGTAAAAAAATTGAATATGAGATAAAGCACAGGAGGTTAGCAAATGCTATAACCGAATATGGTGGAATAAAGAAAGGAACAACATATAAGAAGAAAGAAGGAGATGTTCATGCAATTGGTTTTAATGCTCTATATTTTGAAGATTTGTACTTATTTGAGAAGATCTGTGCAAGTTAGGGGGAGCCTAACATTGAAGATTATTCTGAGGAGTCTCACACCGGAGAAGCTTGGACATTGAGACACAAGGGTAAAGCATGAAGCATATGATCTAAGAGGAGCTTAGATCAAATTCCTTGTTCACACATCAAGT
Source organism: Cucumis sativus (assembly GCF_000004075.3). Classification (NCBI taxonomy): domain Eukaryota; kingdom Viridiplantae; phylum Streptophyta; class Magnoliopsida; order Cucurbitales; family Cucurbitaceae; genus Cucumis; species Cucumis sativus. Next base: position 8,863,360 of record NC_026659.2, read on the forward strand.
GGTTTAGGAGGTTCCTAAACGTTTATCTTGTAAAAGTCATATAATTCAAGATAGTTGATTATTGATAAGTTATGTACTTGTGATCCTTTTCAATCTTTATAAATGATCTTTTTAATCGAGCTAAAGGCCCTTCAGATGTAGGTGTGATTACATTGAACTAGATTAACTAGCGTGCTAGTGTTCTGTTATGTCTTTTCTTACTGTTACTCATGTTGTTCCTTCAATTATTAGCTTGAGCGTTAACTTAAGTTTTCAAGTAATTAATTGTGACTTCTTTTTTAATTGATATCAGAGTGGGTTGACTGTTGGTTCATTGAGTCTTCAATGGTGTCGATCAGGGAAGATGGGTCAACAACTCGTCTTCTAGTTTTTAGATGGAACAAATTACTCATAATGGAAAGTTCGAATGATTATTTTTCTCAAATATATTGATCGAAAAACTTAGAAAGGTATTATGAATGAATGGTTTCCTCCTCAAGTTACTAATAAGGATGGAATTGTTAGTCCAAAACCAGAAATTGAGTGGACCATGGCAGAAGATGAAGTCTTCAACTGGAAACTCGAAAACCTTGAATGCTATCTTCAATGGAGTGGATAGGAACATATTTAGATTAATCAATACCTATATTTTAGCTAACGAAAATTGGGATATACTTGTTACACATGAAGGAACCTTTAAGGTAAAAATGTCTCGTTTGCAGTTTCTAACTTCGAAACTTGAGTCCCTTAAGATGATGGAAGAAGAAACTATAGCTGATTTTCATGATCTTATTTTAGACATTACAAATGAGTCTTTTTCTCATGATGAGAAAATATTGAAGAAAAGTTAGTTTGAAAGATTCTTGGTTAATTCTTTCTCGAAGCAATGCCACAATAACGCTAGGATCAACTTTAACCATATTTTGAATTTCAATACTCATGAAATTAGAATCAAGCTGTGATTGATCTTGTGTTAACTTTGGATGACATGAGTGTTCTCCTTCGAGCCTAGTAATTTCAAACATTCAATGATTCTTATGCCTACTTTCACGTAACCTCTAATTACAACCCTCTTTTCATTGTTTACAGCATAATAAATATTTTAGTTTGATTTTACTACAACAATTTCGTAGTGTTCCGTCACACAATACTTTTTAACGGCTAACTAAAGATCTTATATACAATCAAATAATATTTCATTTTGAATTAAACAAGAATTGTTTACATATACATTTCTATCTCCAAATATGGACTAATGTTCACATACAACAGCAATGTCCCAATCTATTTGTGTAAATATCTCATATTGTATAATTTCATTTTAATGCTCTATATTTTCTTCATTTCCAAATAATTTATCAACTTCTACATCTATATCACTATCCCTATCATTATCATGTTCAAGAATAACTAGATCTTCAGATCGCATCAACATATTTAATCAACTGTTAAAGTTAAAAAAATATCAAGATTACAATTTATTTCATCAATACTATAATCAAACAAAGTCTACTTGTCTAATTAGTCAAAATCACAAATTTAAACGATCTAAGTTTTCATTCCAAAAAATATGCACACACTTTTAAGTTAAAAGATTTACATATCAATACATACCTTTATAAAAACAATCCAATGTCCAATTTAGGAAACAAAAATGCAAAATCATAAAATCAAATAATGACACAATTTCTATATCAATAATGCTATGAATTTAAGTCCTAAAATTTACATATCAATGCACTAAAATTTCAGTCCTAAAATATACACCAAAATTTAAAATATACATCAAGCCATAAAGTCAAATAATTACATTTTCACGATATATACAAAATCATACACTTAACCTAGTCATGGATCGGGTACACAATTTCATTGTCTTAATTTTACAATGTTTTACAAAATAACATTATTAAAACAAGTTATTTATGAACAAACAAAAATATATGCTAAAATGTAGAAAATAATTATACCTTGGCACTCTTAAAACAAGTAAGAATCAAATGGCGAGACAGTGATGACCACGAAAAGGAGACGATGGATATATCGTAGAAAGAAGAGAAGGAAGCGACAGAAGAGAAGAGAAAGGAGGCAGAATGGTTCTACTGAAAGAGATAAAGGGATTTCATGTGAGGAAGTCGTGTACCTCATCCACAACTTTCATTTGACGTTGTGGACCGGGTACACGACAAGACCTTAAAGTTGTGGACCCGATCCACGACTGCGTGCATTGACTACGAGTGATAACAGACAACTCATCGTAGTCGTGTAGCCAATCCAGGACTTCACTACCCTATTTTTTACAATACTTCCCCTCTTACCCTATTGTTGATATTATTTTTTAAAATATGATTATTAAAAAAATTCCTCATACACCATTAAGGATAATACTAAAAATAATTAAAAATGTAAACTAGATTTACCATGTTCTTTTCATTTTTTCAAATATGATTTAAATTGTAAATTAAAAAAATGTTTTTGCTAATTTGTTTGGATTGATTTTTTAAAAATCAATTTCATTTCAATACTTACGATGGAGAGTTGCTTTTAAATATATCAAAATAAACCAAAATATAACAAATATTTAGAATGTGTTAATGATAGACACTTAGAAACACGAATACACTTCTATCAGTTTTTACCAATGTTGATAGACACTATAGCACCTACAAGTGTGTATCATTAATAAATTTTACTATATTTTATAAATATTTTTAATGATTTTGTCATTTACACTAATTTCTTGATGATAAAAATATTGCTTTTAAAAAAACACTCAATGTGTTTGACAATTCTTTCTCAAAGTGTGTTATTATCAGCAAATTTATTTAGTTCATTTACAAAAGTTGGTCACCTAGGTGGCCATCGTCGAAGTTGGTGTTGGTGGTTGCCGAAGATGGTGAGAGTTGGTCGGTGGTGGTGGATAGGATTTAGGGTTTATCTTAAACCAACATATTTAATAGACTTCTGTGTTCAAAAGCTATTTTGATTGGTCGTCAAACACTCCAACTTTTTCCAAAACGATCGTTTTTCTTTTAATAAACACTTTAAAGGTTAAACCAAACCCATCAGGCTAGACCTTAAAACTGCACATTTTTCCACCTATTTGATAACATAAAAAATGAAAAATGGACAAGAAATTAGCAACTCTCCTGATATATTCTTTCAAAAGCTCATATTTGAAACAAAACATGCAACCATATGCAGACGAAAAGAACTGGAATTTTGTATAACAGTATACACAAATACAATACAATACATTCACATAAACTAGTGGAAACAGTATTCAAATTTCAAGAGCAACAATAGAAGCAAGAAAATAAAGAAGGAATACGACCAGTTTGGCGAATATGATCTGCTTGTTGTTCAGCTATTGCAGCTTGGCGGTTTCTCTTCGCTTCCGCTGCTGCTAGCTTTTCTTCAGCTTTGTGCCTCACTGCTGCTAGTTTGTTTGTAAGCCTATCATGTGCTTGTCCTCTCATTCTTTCTATTTTCACCTGCATATGTCAAAAAACAACTAATTCAACCTTCATAAGATTTTGATCTTCAAGGCTTTATATTTGTGTTTTTTAGCTCAAAACGCCCTATGTTAGAGTGCAACTATTAAACTTTAGGCTCTCAACTGTGCTAGACTTCGAGCCAGAACCAAAAATTACCTCCCCTAGTCATTCATGAAATCTATATAGACTCTATCTATTGAGAGAGAATTTCTAGTACTATGGTAGGACATACGGACCATAAAGGAAGGAAGAATTTTTTAGACTACCATAGCACTAGAAATTTTCCCACGTGGGCTGAGATGACAGTCAAATTGACTGAAAGACTTGAATGAACCCCTTTAACGCACTTTAAATGATACACATTTGAAAAAGAAAAAGAAATTCTAACTGGCTTAACCTAATAAAAAGTTATGATTGATAATTGATCGGGCACAAATGTAGAAAAAGCAAACATTCCACAACTGACTGCAGGTTCATAACTCACCGAAAACTTAACAGCTAAAATAGATGGTTCTCAGCTAAAAGATGATGTCGCTCAAGAATAGCATCAAGTAGTAAGCACAAACCTCAACTCTCCTCATTTCAGCTTCTGTTTTTGCTTTCTGATGATTTTCCCATGCTTGAATCTTCATCTCTTCACGTTTGAACCTGGAGATCATGCGCAGTTGATCAAATATTGGAAAGTAATCTTGAATAGTCAGACATGTAAAAAAGCAGTGCAGAATTATGAAACCAATGGAATCGCTACTAGTTTTTATAACCACTAGAAGTGTGCTTAAAATATTGTAGGCTAAAATTACCCAAGATCTTGTGGTTCTGCATTCTTTTTCAGAACAATGAGTTTTAAACATTCAAATGTAAACTATAATAATTTACTAGCAATTTAGAGATAAAACACATCAAATCATTGAACGTTGTGCACCATTTCAATATAGCCGGAGTATGTAGAGTAGTCAGGTTACCCTCTTCAAATAACTCACAGCACAAGCTTTATAACGTTGCTGCTTATGCTACTTTCCCAACCCAGTGAGTAGTTCTAGTTCATAAAGAACTCAGTGCCTTGGCTAGAGGATACGGGGAAGTATTCACTTTATCAAGAATTGTTAAGAGAGAATGTAGTAAGCTAGAAACAGTTTTAAGATGGATCAAATGAAGCCGTTCATCCAGACACATTTTCCACTCCAAAGTATAGTAGCCGAGATCTGGGATTAAGGATATGGATAGAATAGGAATAATAACAAGAGAATGAAACAACCAAAAGCTAAGTTTCTTTTATTTTTCTTTTTATATTCTTTTTCTACAAGGTTTGACAGAATGTGTAGAACATGTTATGAAGATTACCTAGCCATATACTTGGCTTTTTCAGCCTCCTCCCATGCTGCTGCTCGTGTTTCTATCACACTTTTAGTTGGTTGTTCGGTTGCAACAGTTTTAAGTGATGTCGATGCATCTTTTTCTTCCTCTTCCTTGCTAGCCCATGCAGCAATGTTCAGTTTCCCTAATTGCGTACCGAGGACCACAATCTCTCTTCTAGTTTTTAACTGTATCTCCTTTTCAGATAACTCTTTGTTAGTATCTACACGGTCATTAGGGGCAGCGGTCGGAGATGAAGTTGCTCTACCAGGAGTTGATGGTACTGAAGAAGTGGGACTACGCATTGGTGTTGTTGCTCTCACAGGAGTTCCAGTCCTGGAAGGTTCTTGACTTGCTATAGGTGTCATCTCTGTACCCATATCTCTCATTGAGACAGAACGAGCGGTTGTGGGAGGAGGAATAAATGTAGTTGAAGTCTGAATGGCCAGAGATGAATCATGTTGGCTGAGACTAACTGCAAAGGTTGTAACAAAAATAGAAAAAGTGAATTCCAATTTTCCTTTCACTTCTTATTGTAGTATAACAGGAGAGGAGACAATTAATTTTGGAGAATAACTCATATATCTGTTAGCTGCATAGAAAATGAGGACCCAAATAGTTTACCTGAAATTTCCTGGCTAGACTATCAAGATAGCAATTAAGAATACAGTACACTGAAATTTAATATTAACTTCATGTCCTTACTTGCTGACTCTCCAACAGAGCTCTCAATCATCAACACAGGCTTGCCATTTGAATCTGCTACTGCGCATGGATTTGCATCCCAAGAAACAAACTTCTGAGCAACATTTCCAATGTTAGCTTCGTGACTATCAATCTGCTTTGTATCCGGTTCCTCAAAAGCAGTCACTTTCTGATCTGGAACTTCAACCACAACCTTCAAAGATGGTTGACGACTCCCAAGACCAATACCTAGTTTTCGTGATCCAAAAAGATGTCCACCTTGTGTCTGAGATTGCCCTGTTTTGGGTCTATTTGAAGTAGGGCTAGCAATCCACTTCTGAGCATCATCCCATTTGGATGGTGCTGGCTTAGAGAAGGGTCCCAGGGGAACTCGTGCGGACCTCTCTGACTTCTGGAACTCAAAGGCTGAAGTGAGCAGAGTTGAACCATCCTGCCCACTGTCATAATCAAAAGAAGGCTCGTCTTGCATCCTAAGTCGTGAATTATAAGCATTATCCTTCAATCTATGCTCACTAACCATCTCAGAAACCAGTAAATCAGCTTTTTTTGAAGTCGAGCACTCTGGAAGAACACTGACCACATCCACATCTTTGCAAATATCAGATGCGCTACAGCCTATTAAACATCACAACTTCAATAAAACAGCACACTCATGACTCACTCACTGTAAAATTCAAAAGTTCATTTTAATTCATGAACATGTCACTCCTAAACTATATGTCCATGTAATAGCACAGCAACTCAGACAAGCAGCAGTATGAAGTAAAAAATTTCAAACACAAAAAGATCGAGGCCCTCTGGTTCTGTATAAAATATATCTCTACAAATGACTTGTGAACATTGAAAATGAAAACACAATGCATCATTTCTCTGTTCTGGAACACAACAATGAATAAACAGAACCTTGTTAGCAAAACGTAATCTGTTTCTCTCTTTTTCTTTTCATTCTATTTTCTAACATTCCGTTCATACAACTCTCTAGGAAACAAAAACAATGAACATAAAACAAACAAAACAAAAGAAAAAAAAAAAAAAAAAAAAAAAAAACTTACCCGCCTCATCGATCTGCAAAGCTTGAGATCTCAAATCGTAAATGGATCCAAGCTCTTCCTCTTCCTCCTTCCTCTTCTTCTCCAAGCCAAGCAACATATTCCTAAGCTTCCCAGGTGAAAACCCCCCTCCACCGGGAGGCTGAACAAAATAGCGTCAATCAGATGAACAACAGTGAAGACAAACATAAAAGCATAAGAAATGAGGAAGAACCTGAGGCTTGAGAATCCTCTCGTAGTCCATGGAATAAAGAAGTGTGGTGGGTGTGGTTGGATTTGGAGAATGAGAAGAAAACAAGAGATTTAAGGAATGTATGTTAGAAGGCTACATTTGAGGAAAAGGGGAGATGGGTAGAGAGGGTTTTTGTTGGAGATTGAGAATCCATGGTCAAAAGTTCAGAAAGAGAAAGAGAGTGTGAGAGTGAGAGGGAAAGCAAGAAGCATGTGTGTGTGTGTGTGTGTGTACTGCTCCATTTCATCTCTGCATTGCACAGCTCTGTCTCTGCTGACTTCTTTTCTCATATTTCGTCTTCTTCTAGTAAAAACCTTTGAAAACCACTTTTTTATTCTCCAATTTTTTCACTCTAAAATTTCTTGCAAATTTCCTCCATTACAGTACAACTAATTATGAAGATTCTATGCAATCATAATTGAAACTATGGTTACTTTTATATCAGTTGTAAGGTAATGCATGGTAATAGGAAAACAGTGGCCTTCACTTCATCATTTTGTCGTCTTTGTTTACTGCTTTTCATAATTGTAATCATAATGTGATTGTAGAGTTTGCATTCAATTTTGTCCTCAAATCTTGTAATCTAATAAAAGGATAAAAAGTGTTCAATTCGAAAAATTATGTGGGCCGAAAATCAATAGCAACGATAACAGTAAAATGTAATATATTCATGAACAAAAAAAACAATCCAACTATATTTATGATTGAAGTCTATCATGCATCATCCATCTATCAAATTTCATTTTCATTACATCAATTTTCATTATAGTTTTGGTTCTTCCTTATCATGTATTTTTAATTAGGAGTGTAATAATAACCTAAATAACCTAACATCTCGAATTATCCAACCTATATTATAAGCCTTGAATTGGGATACTTTAAAATTTGGGTTGGGTTAGGTTGGGTTCAAAATTTTAGTTTTTATCAGGTTGAGTTGGGTTTGGGATTGAGGTTGAAAAATTCGGTTCAATGCAATCCAACTCGAATTAATGATATATATATATACTACATTCTTTGTCTGGGTTGTCATCTCCGATTCTCCCTCTCATTATTGGGTTCTCATCCACTCGTCTGTGGGCGTTAGAATAGGCATCGACTTCTCGTCCTCTCTTCGAATTCTCCCTCTTTGCATTACCATCCCACGACGTCGTTGGTGTTACCCTCTCCCTCTTGTCTGACTTCTCATCTCACACTGTCACCAGCATTACCTTCTCCCTCTCAGTGTTTGTTGTCATCGGCTTCTCATTTCACCGCCTTCATCGTTGTTCTCTCAGTTTACCTCTCGAACTTCTTGTTATGATTATTTATTTTAAGCATTTTTTCTACATTTAAAAGTTACTAGATTTGCCTTTTTAGTAGTTCTGGTGTGTTTTGAATTTTAAAAAACAATCAAAAAAAGTTAGATGAGGTTTGATGTCAGTTTTAGAGTTTCGAGAAAGAAGCAATAATTTGGTTGGAATCGAACAAAATGGGGGTAAAGTAAAACGTTAAGAATGAAAAAAAAAAAAAAACAATATAACTCAACCCAACTCAATCCATATTTTGAGGGTTAGGAATACTATTCCGTTACCAATCCAACTAATCCAAAAATATGAGTTGGGTTAGAAGTGAACTAATTTACACTCCTATTTTTAATATGTACAATCTATGTATTTTAAATTTTGGTTCATGTACTTTCAAATTTTTCATTTTTATTTCATCTTTCAAATTACCAAAATCGAGTTGGAGGACTAAAAAGAACAAATATTAAAAATAGATAGAGCAAAATTAACATTATACAAATATAAAGACCAAAATAAATCAAAACTAAAATACATTGATGAAAATAGTTTATAAGAAGGCACATTTTTTAAAATAGTAAAATATTGAAACTATTAACAAAAGTAGAGCAAAATTCATCCAAATCAACTGTAGGAAAATTATGTTATATTTTGTAAATAATTTTTAAATTTTTTAAATTTAACTAAAATATTAAATATTTTCTCATGAAAGGGAATTTTTATTGTAAATAAAAATAGAAAGGAACAAGTACTATTCAGGGGGAAAAGAGAAAAAAAATAAAATATTTTATTAAATGGAACCTAAATGAAATAAAAGTTGACAGTAAAAAGTTAAATTAAAAATAGAGGTTGTATAAAAGTGAACCAAAGCTCCCCACCAAATTACTATTTGAACTTCTTCTTCTTTTTCTTTGTTTTCTTTACATTTATTTCAATCATTTCCTTTCACAAATTAAGTTTAATTTACGAATCTTTTTCTAAAAAAAATATATAACCCACCCACAAAATATTTATACGAACAATTTCAAAAATGAAAAAAAGTCTATAAGCTCATAATAAAAAATACCACGATGTTCGTTTAGATTTTGGTAGCCAAATCTAAACCATTTTGTACGAAATTGTTTTAGAATGTGATCGTTTAGATTTGACAAATGATTGTTTAAATTTGAGTAGCTAAATCTAAACTTTATTTGAATTTTGATTGTTTAAATTAAAATAGTCAAATTTCAATGATTTTTTTCAAGATTTTTTTGTTTATATTTGAAATAGGATAGTTTAGATTTATCTATTTTTAGTATAGCATCGTTTACATTTAGCCATCTAATATCTTAACCATTTTTTTATCTTTTATATTTGACACTCGATCTTAAAAAATCAAATAACAGTTTAAAAAGAATAGCAAAAAAATTACATAAGAGAAAAAGATAATAGTAAGGAAAAGAACAAAAACTACTATTGAAAGGAAAAGAAAAGAATATAAACAAAATGAAAAGGAGGAACAAATGACAATATTTTAAAAAAAATTAGAGAGAGAAGAGAAGAAGAAAAAGACAATGACAAGTGAGGACAAACTTAATTTTTTTTAACGTGGACTTTCATTTTATTATTAGATCATAGATATTTTGATTATTTGTTATATTTATATAAATTGAAACGACGAATTTTAACTTTTCAGTCAGGTTTTTTTTATATGATCATTAAATCCAATGGTATCTCAACTAAAATCATTTCTATATCATATATATATATATATATATATAGTTTGTATGTTTGCAAATTTGGGTATCCAAAACAATTGTTGACTTTCTAAGTTGGAGAGAAATTGTTAACTAAACTCACCACTTTTTTCTTCATTTTTTATAAGGTTTAGCTTCAACCTTTTTGAGATATACAGTTTGTTTTTTTCGTTCTAATCATATTTTGTAACTAATCTTTTAAGTTGATGTACACAAGCAACATTTGTATTTGTATTTTTATGAGTAAAGTATGGTACGAGTTCTTTATATTTACTTTGTCATACCCTTTGTTACAATTATTTCTTTCTAGCATAATTAAATATGACGACTCTAAAATTTTTCACTTCTAGCTTCAAAAGTTAGAACATCTTTATCATCATGTTACCTATACTGTTGGCTTTATTTTGTGATTTCGTGTCGTGATCAATGTGTTATGACAACAAAATATGAATAGTGATTATTACATATATATTTTTTCTTTAATAATATGAACTTTTACGTTTGGTCCCCTAGGAGTGACCTATATCTATTTAGTGAATGTTAGGGTGTGGTTTAATCTATCTACTTTTGTGAGCCCTTACTAGCTAAATGGCACAATCTAATTTGAGAGATGACACGTCTTTAGACACTTATTGTATTATATTATTGAATGGTCAATTCGAATATATAGTTGAGTGGATAATGCACCAATTATTAACCTAAAATTTAATTTGGTGAATTAAAGAAAAATATCTTATTGAACTAACCCATGTTATCGATGACCATGAGGTATATCTTAGTCAATATTATTTAATTTTTTAGTCTAATATAATTAAATTTAATTTGATAGTAACACTTACTAGTTTGTAATTAGCCTCTAATTAAATAAAGAAAATCCTGAAGAAGTTCGTATCTAATCAAAATTTCATGTATTTAATTAGAAGAGAGATAGGTTAACTTTTTTTTTTATTTTTTAATGGAGTACTAAGTGATGAGAAACAAAAGCAATAAACAATTAAGGTTTGGGGAAATTCCTTTAAACAACACAAATATTTATTTTAAAAGCTGATGGTACTTATCATCGTAACAAAATTATACACAAAAATACTGTAATCAGGGTATGTGCTTGCACATGCATATGTTTGTGCGTTCGTGTAGATCTAAATATTTAATCTTTAATACTTGATCATCTAGAGGTAAAGAGCATGAATCTTCTCAAAACTAAAGTATTATAAAGTGTTTGTAATTATGTTTGAAGAACTTGGATCTTCAAACATTATTTAGTACTCTTCAGAAGCTTAGGAGTGTTTTGATAGTTGATAACTCTCTTTGGAACCTAAAATTTCTTAACCGTTCAAAGTTATTTTTGAACTCTATTGAATTTAAATCCTACCAGGAGAATTTGATGGAATGGATTTAATAAGTTTTATAGAAAATATAATTACACACATTTTTCAATTTTGGATAATATTTTTTACTTTGCTCATGATTTTGTGTTATTTTATGATTTTCACGTACAATAGATGTTAACCAAATGTATCGAATCTTAAATGAACATTTATCTCTAATCAATGTTCATATATTTATTTAGGAAAAATATATCCTAAACTTTTATCTCTAATAAATATTTATATGTTTATTTTTTAGAATTTCAAAAAATATATTTAACTAATACATAATATATTCTTTTACCATGCATGTAACTAAAACTAAAGGAGGACAAACATTTTAGTATCCAACCATATATATATATATAGTTTATGTAATTAGGGAAATTTTGATTGGTTGGTGTGCATATTGAAAGTAAGCTATAGAGTATAGAGTGAGGTGAGGTGAAGTGAGGAAGTGAATATCTCTTAATACTAATTATTATTATTCCAATTGAGTGTGCTCACTTTGTCTTTGACCAAAATCCACTTAATAAATGAATTGGACATTTATGTGACACATGTGGGTCTAAATCTCACATCAAATGCTTGCTTCTTTTCTTTTCAACTATATACACATCATTATTACTATTCTTTACTCTTTTCAGTCATTATTTCAAGGCCAAATATTTATTATAATTAATTCTATCCATATTTAAGATATAAAACTTACCATTCTAGTCAATAAAATTCTTTTTTTTTTTTTTTTATAATCCACCTTTTACTACCCTTAGACTTCTTCACAAGTTTGGTTTTTGGATTAATAAAGTATATATTCGTATAATATATTTAATAATCTAAATTAATTCATCTACAATTTTTTAGGACCCATATAAATGATATAACTATAAGTTTGATAGGATGTTTGAAATAAATGAATGGTGAAAATTAATACACTTTTAAATTAACATATTTTTAAATTTAGAATATAAATTAATATTTTTGTTTGTAAGTAACGACTATCAAATAATTAGGATTGACTCAATTATTTTGGGTTCCATTTTTAAATGTTCATCATTTGAATTTTATATCCTATCTATAAAATTGTTAGAAAATCTAATCATCAATCCTTTAATTAACATAAATACACAAACAATATATTGTATAATAATAAGAATAATAAGAATAATAATTATCATAATGTTGATGAACTTAGAAATATACATATAATATATATACAGATAGGATCTAAAAATTTTATTAACAAGAGCTCTATACCATCACTTAAATAATTCAATAAGTCGAGTTTAAAATGTTTAAAACTTTTTGTTATAGTTTAAAATGTTTATTAATAAGGGTAACTGCGCTTGCGCGAATAAGGATGTATTTTTTTTATACTCATCCGAATAGTTTTTTGATTCCCCTAAGTACCCGACATGTGTCAATCATGAGAGGGTTAGCTCATCTATTTTATATCGAGTGTGAGATCCTTTGATTGTGAAATTCTCAACATATTAAGTTAAAATGGTGTCTCTTTTAGACTAGCCTTATTGATCAAGTTTCAATTTTTTTTAATCAAATATTCATTTGGACGATCAAGAGGTGAATTGACAAATATATAAACACACCCAACAAATATAGATTTTTTGTTTATGAGAGTTCACATTTTTTCTTTTGGTGCAACATTATATCGTGAATCTAGGCATAATTTAACTATCAACTCTAACAACACCAAGTATTGTTGAGGTTAAAAAGTATTAAATTAAGAGAATAATTTTAGCAGGCCAAAACTTCTTAGCAATAATTAAAATATCAAGAAAAGATATACAGATAAGATTTGGTTACACGGTTAGTTCCTCTGAAGTTTATGAAAATATTTGAATGAGAGCTTGTTTCTATGTATTCGACTTGAAAGGATTTTTATGTAAAATAAATAATAAGTCACACTTCATACAAATAGTATATAACATAAGAATAACTCAACATTTAAGCTGCTACTTCCATCCCATCAGTATCTAAATCTCTATCTTTGTTTGAACTAAAGAAATGAAGAAACCAAAATCATTGGTGATGTAAAGATAATGTGAGGCTCAAATTGTGCACCCTCTAATGAGCATTGTGACAGATAAATAAATAAATAAAATCAATTGGTGGGTTATAAATATACAGGGAAGAAGCATTTAGAAATGTCACTGTATCTCTTGCTATTTTAACCAAAAAAAGGCAACAACAAGAAATCCAGCGAGTAAGGTTAAGTAAACCACTTATCATATGGCACAACACCACCATCAACCCTCCCTCACTATAAATTTCAGTCTGTAGCAGTTTTGTTTAATTTAATCCTATTTAAACACATTTCCCAACTTTTAATACACAAACCAACACAACTCCAAACGCCTCTGCCACCATTGTTTCTTTAGGGATCAGCTACCCCTTTTTACCTCTTGCACCTCTTTCCCAACTTTTTGCTTTCTTCTGTACCCATCTCTTGTCGAAAACTTGACCAGATTTTCTTCTTCTTTCTCAGCCCTTTTAACGGATAGGATGGTACTGTGTGATTCCTCGTTTCGGGGGCAGCTTTCGAAGAATGAAGAGGACCATAGAGGATGGTACAATCTCAACCAACTGCGGAAATGGAAAAACAAGTAAAACACCCTGCCTCTAACAAGGACGTGGCATATTTTTCAGAATATAGAATTAACCTCACACTAACATACCCTAAATCACTCACCAAAATATTGTCCATAGAAATGGCCTCAAGACTTATACTAGAAGGGGTAAAAAACGGTTAAGAGTTTTGCAATTGCGTTTAGTGTTGTGGATTCATAAAGCATTGTATATTGAGAACTAATATAACTGCTGCCATTTTCAATACTCTGTATTTCTTAATTTTTACAGGTCAGGAAGCTAGGATACCTAACACCTACCTTCCTCATTTCCTAATCTCTATTTATAACAAAATTCCCCTACCTACTTGCTAATTTATCCTTATAATACTCTAATAGCATCATCCTATCATCATGTTAATAAGAATATCCCAAGTCACTAAAGATTCCAGTAAAACAAGTAACCACAAGTGAAATACCATAGATAATATGCATTAACAACCACAATCCCATAATTACCAGGTAGTAAATAAAATTTAGAACCGGATGATCCAAAACGTCGAGGTCAGCGGCTTGATCAAAAGCATTAAAGCACATCTACAGCACAAGATAATAAATTAAGCCAGGATTACAATGAATATAGAGTAGAGTGAGAATATAGAGCAACTGAAAGGCAAACTATCCATGTAACTATCCTTCTTTAGATTGTCTTCATATCTTATTTATTACAATTTCTCTCTATGCTAACTCTCATGCACAATCAAGTAACAAATGCTAATTACAATAATTAACACCTCCATTACAAATGACACTGTTAGGAATTCCCAACAATAAGCAATCCCAAGAAACAGAGCAAGCTGATATGATTTATATATGTATGTTTGTTAGATGTTAAGTTACACCTATAAGCTTAAGTTTTTGGTCGATTGATGATTTAAGATGATAGGTATCTGAGCAGATTGTCTGGAAAGATCGTGTGTTCAGGCCTTTGCAATGTTACATTTCCTCCCCATCTAATATGCATTTCCACTAGCTATATTTCCTCCCTAATTAATATTCATTTCTTCATATTTCGATCTCATAAGTGAGGAAGAGTGTTAAATATTATATTTGAGGGAAAATACAGCAAGGGAATAACAGAACAAGATGAGCCCTAGCAAACAAGAACTTTCTAGAGGGCTGGAAACTATCTCATCCAAGCCTGTTCCTGAACAAAATTCACGTACCTTGCACTCTAATAACAAAACCCTTCATAAACCTCTTACCTCTCTTTTCACATAGCACCCACAATGCTCGCAAACTCCACTCTTCATTAACAACTAACCCTCACGTGAATCTCTCTTTCTACCCCTTCTTTTAAATCTATGTATAATTGGGGGCCTCACGGATAGTTCCCAACTTAAAATTTATCACAAATAACTTTAAATTTTGACCATTCATACTTCATACTAAAACTGAAAAATATTCACTGCAGACCTGTACATGTATTTGAAACAAATATGGATAGAACGTAGTGATATAAAACAGTAAGGAAAAAGAAAAGGTTCCATTTGTCAGTTAAATATCTGGTCACTCCTATTGATACGGCATAACTATGTTGGGCAGAAGTAGACTCACCATGATGCATCTGACTAGGAAACATGAAAAACATATAGTTGTCACATAGCCAACCTATCCAATCCAAAACAAGAAAAAATTAAGGGGTAAACCAACAGAAAAGGTTCAAAAAGGCTCAAACTACTAAAAGGATGTCTAGCAGTCTTATATCTGAAGGAATGTAAGTACCTCTTGCAACTTCTTACGTCTTCCTTTGGATTCCACAGGGAAGCGCTGTAACATCAAGAATAATCTACCAAGAGATGATTAAAGAAACCATTAGCAAATTATAAGTATGATCTCCAAATTTTCAGGACTGCCACTTGATGAATAACCAAGCTTTCAAGGAGAAAAACTAAAATAATAAAATGGCATAGAGAAAAAGGAAAAGAAATTCCATGAAAGAAGTATATACATATCGAGAAAACAGAGAGAGACCATCTAAGAAACGTCTCCAATCAAGCCCAAATAAAACCAAGTGAATGTTAAATCAAAAGAAAAGAAAAAAACTTCACAACCCAAGAGAAAGTTGCACTTGTGTTATATAGAATTAACAAAGAGAAAAGCCAAAAAAGGTAAAAACTTCATCTACTAAAGTTTAAATGATTAACAGTTCTGCATAAAAGACCTTAAATATTTTAGCACAAAAGAAGCCACTGCTAAACCAAAAGTTGATACAATCATTACATTGAACTTTCAATCTGAGAAATTACACCTAAAGTTTTTAACATGCTACAAACCCCATCATTGTATCTCCATAACAAAATGGGATGAAGTTTCGTAAGTTTGAAGGCAAATAATATACAATTATGGCAACCCAAAAAATTAGGAAAATTTTGGGGTACCAACCTTTATAGTTCAGTGACGATTTCCACAACTTTCAATTTGTAATTTACAGAATTGTAAATGGTCCAATTCCACAATTTGTTTAAATCTAGGTAGGTAATTACACAAATTGGATTTTAGGATTGGATTCAGCATGGAAATCTCTCACGACATTTTTATTGTTTTATAGTTAAAAAAGAATTTCTTAGTTCAGGAGCCATCAAATACTGCCAATCGCCTTTGGCGTCAAATGCCTTATAGATATCTTTCAATTTCACCATCCTTGTGTCTCGTGTGTTGTCATCATTTTGAGTCTCCAATCCATCTCTTTTCTTTTTCACTTTTTTTAAATAGAACCAACCAATTTCATTGCCCTTTTGCATCAATGTTATGAATTCTCATCTTGGAAGCTTTTGGTTGGTCCCTGCTGTGTCCTCTCCTAATACTATCTTCGATCTTCTTGCTTCATTATTGGTGGGTGATCCTTTGATGGTACTAAGAAGATGATTTGGTTGGTTTTGTTATGCACGTTCCTTTGGATCTAATGGGGCAAGAGGAATTGGCACCTTTCTTCTGACTCTTTTTCCACTTTTAACCATTTTATGGATTTGTTCTGTTTACTGTTTTTTCTCAGGGCAATGTAAAATAAAGCACCCTTTTAAAACTTATAGCTTATCTTTTTAGTTACATGGCCATCTCTTTTGTTATCGTCTTTAGGTGTTTGGGGTGTTCCCCTAATTTCATTTATTAATGATATATTTATGTTTCAAATAATAATAATAATCATAATAAAGAATTTAGTCATTCCAAGTTAAAATATATAGAAAACTAAAACTTACTTATTATCTTTAAATATCAATTTTATAAAAGGGTTTTTTCAAGAATAATAAAAAAATACAAACTATTTACACTTTATGGAAAAAACCTCTAAACGACAAAAACTCATTGCACTTGATTTTGCCATAAAGTGTAAATAGTTTGTCCATTTTGTCATTTTTGACAATTCTCGTTTATAAAATACTATCAACCATGCTAACTTATTCGTAATTAACTTTCTAACCATAATTAAAACCCTCTGCTATAAATATTTATTAAAACTTTAAAGGTAGTGATTGGGACCAAAGAAACGGATACATTTTGTACGCCAATTTTTTAAAGTGTTTTGAAGAAGAAAAATAAATTTTCCATCCACACTTTAACGGATAATGAGAAAATTTGTTATACAACAAATTACCGAGAATGCTGAGGAGGTCTGAGAAGACAATTAAGGTCCAAAAATAAAGAAGATGAGTGATAACTGTGTGAGATTTTCCAAATTCAAAGGTGTGTTCAGAAGAAAGGAAAACAATTTTGCAGATCAGGAGGGTACTTTACTTCCAATGCAGGTATGAGACTACAGAAGGAGACAGAAGGGAGATCTTTGTGATGATCCAACCCCTTTGGCCCTCAAGGAATAGGGAGGCCGTAAGAGAACCAAACCATGGAGTTACCTTTTTTTCTCCTGTGACTTTTCCTATGTCTTTCACAATTGATCTTAATCCAGGGAAGAGTAAGCGTGTCAAGATCCTCTCTAAGTGTGTCAAGATCCTCTTTGATTAACTGGAGATAGACATCGGCAGCACTGTGAACTGCATTGTCACAAGCCATGCTTACTTGTGCCTCCACATGTTCTCCCAAAGTTCAAATGGATGCTTCATTGCAACTACACGACCATGATGGTATTCTAGTGTAATCATGGATGAAGCATAGAAGTCTCTCTTTAGAGACTTAGGAGTTCTCGCGTGAATAGCCCCGTTGAAACACCCACTCGTTCCTTCAATCATAAGAATCTATATTCCAAACCGAGTCTTCAGTGATAAGAATCTAGCTTCCAATCCGAGTCTTCTGTGATAATATCATCTCAAGCGGACTCTAAGAATGCCTTGTGAAAATGAGTGTGAGATTCCTTGTAAGACCCGTAGTTATAGAAATAGTAGGAAAATTATGTGGTTATAGAAGGGGCATATTAGTAATTTGATAGTAGGTTTGCTCGGTTTCTTTGCTGTCTTAAAAAGCCCTCTTAAGTGTGCACCTAGACTCAAGGCGCAGGTCTAGCACCTCGCGTGGAAAGGCGCAGGTTTAGCGCCTCACCTTTAGGCGAGTCTCACAAAATAAGGCACGCCTCATGCGTGTAACTTTTGTGAAGCCCCAAGGCTCAAAGATATGCGCTTTGGGGCATTTTCGTTTTTTTTTTTAAAGAAATAGTAATAATTAAGGATTTTCCTTAATTATTCACTAGAAGAATCAAGTCTACTAAGCCTAAATGCAATAAATTTTATGTTTGAAGTTTTTTTTCCATATTTTCGCTTCAACTATGCATTCTCTTTTTAATGAAATATTTTTATATGTAATCGCTTGAAGAAAAAAACCGCACCTTTTGTGCACCTAGGCTCTAGAGGGTCGTTGCACCTTAGTGCACCTTGGGCATTTAAAAACATCGTTTGCTATAAATAGTAGGAGAGGGGTGAAGAATTTTGTGGGATTTTCTTGCGAGGAAATTTGGATGAGATTAGTCCTCTAGAAAGGTTAGTGATTACCTTGTTAATTGTTCTTATTATATTATAGCATATTTTCAATATATTTTCATATAATTCTATCTTGTAGTGCTCTTGTTTGTTCTTTGTGTTCTTGAGTATTTTCTTGTTAGGTTGGGAGCCTAACATTCCTGTTTTGAATCAAACCTAACTCAAATACCAATTGCTAAAGACATAAGAACCTCCACCTATCTCCAAGTATGATAGCTTCCACTTTGGCATAAGCCTTCACCGGATTGAATAATAACTCACCTTCAACCCCTCCATCCACGATTTTGGTTTTGAATTTTATAAATGCTTTCTGGATTAAGATCTAAATGACAGGAGCCTTTTGTCTCAACTTTGTTGTGGTTCCCTTGTTCCTTTGACCTATAATCTACCGGAGTATTCTTTCAATTTTCTTCATTAAAGTAGCTTCTAATCTCTCTCCCACACATGCCACCCAGAAAAGAAAAACCAAGTTCAAAAGTCATTTGCAGAAAGGATAAGGGTTGTCTCAACTGATCCATCTCCCGCTTTCAAATCTCAACAATCAGTATTAAGCAACATTAAAAGAACTGAAATTCTTCGACAAAACAAAGAATTAACTTCTCTGGGTGACACTGACCAGACACTTTAACTTCCACCTTTATTAAATCCATAGGCAAATGGATATTTACTCAGACATGCAGCTTCCCTATGCTAAATATGGTATTTGGCACATCTACCTTACAGCAGCTACTGATAAAATTACTCCTCAATTTAAGAAACAAAAACCATGGTTAGAAGTGCATGATGCTCACAGCAACATATGTGTGTGTGCGTGTGTGTGTGTGTAAACGAACCAAATATCCATAAAAAAGGATTATTTAAATATATATAAATCATTAAAACAGAGAAAACAAAACAGATGCTAATATTACCTTCCCCCATAAATAAGAAACCCTAGGGCAGCAAACAAAGAGACACAAGCAAAGAACATCTTGGAAAGTATGGCTAGTACATGAACAGGATTCCACCACAACACCAGCCACAGAACAATCTGCAAAAAATTCAATCAAAATTTTAGAAAATATCAATATTAAATAGACCTGTTTCCAATAAAAAAAATCAGGATTACATCTTGGCTATCAAGTACGATAATGATCAATGTAACAGGCAGAACACAAAAGACTGCCAACACACACATAGTTACACATTGAGTCAACAATCAGCCTTACTATCCAATAAGCCCATGGACTAATTATTCTCAGTTATATTCACTAGATTACGTAATTGCTACAATTGATATATGAATCAAATGAAAGAATTAATTTGATGGTATTGTTAATATTGTTATTTGAAAAAGCCAGAACAAGTAAACACCCCAATAATCACATTTCTTTTATTCTCTTTCCATTCTAACTCATGGTTACACTTAAAGCTGTAAATTCTCATTTAAAAAGAACATATACTCAAGTGTCCATGGGTTTGATACTGAAGAATACTTTCCTATAATACTTGGTAAGGTTTGTGTACACTTGAGCACACCTAATGTTTGCACTAGTCTGTGGTTACTTCTAGTACCATCACTTTATTGCCACAACTGCAAACCAGACACACAACCTACTCCCTTGCTATGGCCTCTAACAACCAACGAGAAAATGGACTGCTGCATGTGTATCTTTCATTCACCATAGGCATTTTGTTGCAGGACAAAAGAACTTGCATCACTAACATCCACCTTGTTTGGAAAAGCAAGATCGTACATGACACTCCAGTAGATAATTCCTCTAAATCAATGATTACTATAACCACCCTTTCCCTAAACGACCTCCAAGGTCCACCCTCTCATCAAGTCTTTATACCAATTCCACCTTGACATGATGAAAGTTATCTCAAACCCATTTTGTTTGTGTGCTGTCCATCGCTCGACTAACAAACTCATTACATGTGGAAGCTTGCACTATACATTCACATGCTCACACAAGAGTCTGGCTTCGAACAAGCATCCTCGATGATAAAAGCCAGTGAGAATGTACCAGTTAGGGTTCAAAAGTGCTTAATCGAAACGTGGGCTACCAATATACACGTAAGATTACTTATATAGAGTTACACCCCAAGTGCCACTTGGGCGCACGGCTGACATAGGTCCCATAGGGCTATGTGTGCAAGAGCCAAAGAGGCTGTTGCACGAAGGCATGTGCATGGGTGCACAGGTGGCATGTGAAGGGGTGCACAAGTGTTGTCAAGCACACAAATGCAATGACAAGGACCGTGCACAGACGACAGTACAATTATGGGTGGTCTTTTACTTCAGAAATATAACCTTGTTATTTAGATGCTGGCAAGGATTCAAGGCCACATGGGCTGAGATGAGTGAATTCAACACACCAGAGGCAATTACTACGACAGTGCAATTACTACATTCAAATGTAGTAGGCTAAAACGTTGGTAGTGGGTATTTGGCTCACTGAAAGCATTTTACAAACAAGTGGTGGGTGGAACAATAAGTTGAGACTCTCTCCTAGAAATACGCTAGCTTGTGGGACATACAAGCAGCCCATTTCATCTACATTTGTCCTTATAGGAGTGAATAAAGGTTTGTAAAGGGTATTTTTACCATTCCAATTTTATCAAATGTCCATGACTCCCAAAGGGTATGTTATCCAATCTTCGTGTGTACTTCCTCGAATTGCTACTACTTTTTCATAGTGATGCCCTTAGTTCTTTGTTTAGAAGATTAAATCAAGGACTTAGTGTCACACGAGAGAAAAAAATGTGATTTGGCTTTTAGCTTTACTTGTCTTTTTTATTTTTATTATTTCAAGAAAAAAAAGCGGAATAAATATTGGGTTAATTTACATATATACAACAAAATGCAAAAATATTTACGACCTGTATAAAGAAAAAGTCAATAAAGTCACCATTGTTTTTTCATAAATTTCAGATTTGCCCTTGTTGGTTTTGAATTTCTTAGGACGATTAATTCTTTAATTTGTGCATCTTCATATTATTACTTCTCCTTCTTCATATTCCTACTTCTTGTTTGCAATTTTTTCATTTCCTCTTCCATAATTTTTTCCTTCTTCGTCATCTCTCATCTTCTTTTTCTCTTCTTTTTTACTACACGATCGCGTACCAATATCTAAACGATCGATCGTTTATCCCAGATAGACAGAGATAGATCACTATCTACCTCAGATAGATAAGTGATAAATCTAAACAATCATGTACCAAGATCATTTAGATTTGGTACAAAATCATATACTAAGATCGTTTAGATATTGGTAAACAATCGTTTAGATATTGGTAAACGATCGTTTAGATTTTGGTACTTGATCGTATACTTGTGTACCAATATCTAAACGATCTTTTAGACTATACTATACAATCGTTTAAATTAGAAGCTTTTCGTTTGCGTGTAGCTGATTAAGTACGGAGTATTTTTGTTATTTCACATTGTGGGCTTGTGGGCTTGTTTCTTTTTCAAAATTGTCTTATACGATGTAAATATTTTAGTTATATTTTTTAGAAAACCCCTAAATGCTGGCTACAAACTTATTAACAAAAAATGTGGAAGAATGAGATAAACAAAGTTAAACACTAAATGGAGAAGTAAAAAAGAATTTAAAAGAGATGCCAGTTTTGGCAATCATTATGAGATATAGCTATGAATTTCACCTGAATAACATAGACCACTGCATTTACTGTAAGGAATGTTGGTCTCAATCCGTCAGTTGATACAGCACGTGCCTGAGGAAAGTTCTTTTTGTAAGGTTTATCCAAACAGATTAATCAAATTTGAAAACAAAAATATTATGAATTCTAAATAAATGTCC
Organism: Cucumis sativus; assembly: GCF_000004075.3. NCBI lineage: Eukaryota > Viridiplantae > Streptophyta > Magnoliopsida > Cucurbitales > Cucurbitaceae > Cucumis > Cucumis sativus. The sequence continues at coordinate 8,885,937 of NC_026659.2, forward strand.
ACCTGGTAGTAAATCTCTGCCCAAAACAAAACCAAAAGAGCATATGTTGTGAAGAAGGCAAGGCTTGGCATGTCAAGCAAGATATGTTGGAGAATCTATACAAGACACAGAAACAAGCGAAACATTAAACATGTGATAGGAAAAAGAATCACGAAGAACAAATTAAGAATCAAACCACACCGGAGGTTCCAAATTCTGCACGTCACGGCGAAATACAAAAACAACAGCCCGGACTGCGGTAAGAAATATTAATGCACTCAGCCCAGAGATTCATAGAACTCACAATATTTTAAGAAAAAGTATGCTGAAAAGAAGAAAAAACGGATGAAATAAACCTCCGTTCACCAAGAAATTGAGAAAATGGAAGACCTTCTGCGTGGTCCAACCATACTCCGGCACCCTCAATTGTATACGGATTAGTTGAACCTAAAACCAGGCATAATAAACATCTTAACATCAAACTTCTGAGAAACCCAACAACGAGTAGAGCAGGCTTCCGTTTTCTATTCTAAAGAAACAAGAGTAAAAATAGCACAGATACATGGAATATGAATAAGCAACATTGGTTTCCTTAAATAAAAACCCATAATAAACCATTGGCATGTTGAAATCAGGATGAATTAGTTAACAACGAAATTAATGAAACCATGAGCAAGAGACGCCGTGATAATCAAATAATTGATGAAATAAGAACAAACCCAATTCCCAAAATTGAATTCAATTCAATTCAAAAAAAAAAAACAGAAAGACATTCGAGAAGGGTATTAGAAACAGAGAAAAAGCATACAAGAGCGACGATGCCGACGAGGCCATAAAGAGCAGCAAGGGTGAAGAAGATACGATCCTGCCATAGGTGAGAATAGTTGATCTCTTGCCACCAAGAGGTAGCGTCGGTCAACAAAAACGCCGGCACCCCGGAATTATCAATGCCGAGGCTGCTAGTCTCCATGAATTGTGATCCCGGAATGGAATTAGAAGAATTGAGGGATGAAGCAAGATGAAGGGGTGAGGGAGATGGATTTGGTGAGTGAATATTGGTGGTTCTTGAGATAGGGGCAGATATTCGTGCCGGGTGGGTTGCGGTGTTTTAACGAAGGAGGGGAAAATGATTACGAAAAATAGAGAGATCCCCAAAAGCGAAATGGGAAAGTATTTGGTAAACAACAACACAACATTTATCTCTTTCCGGCCATGGATGAGTTCAACATACGTACTCTTTTCGAATCTTTTTCTTTCCTTCAAATATATATTATACATGCCAACATGTTAATATGCACCACACCTCTCTCCCTCTTTCTTTTTTTCTTTTTTTCTTTTTTTGCCTAAATTATATCAAAATAAAAACCCTAAATTTAATGGTTTGTGTCCAAAATATCATAATTTTTCAAAGTTTCAAAAATAAATATCCTTCAACTAAAAAAAATTAAAATTAAAATAATTTACCCAAACCTAACAAAATCCAAAAATAAATCGACTCGTGTAACAAAAGAAAATTGTAGTCCATAAAGCCACCACTCTTTTTCATAAATTTTGATTTTTTTGATTTATTGTTTTTTAATATTGCAAATCATTCTTCACATATGCTAAATCGTTTAGGCTATATACTCAAAATTGAAACATGTTTGTGTCTTTTAAAAGTTACAAAATAGTCCCAAAACCTAAATTGATTGGATTCAGAGATTATAGTATTCAATTTCACTGATAATTCTTTAATAACAATTATATTGAATACAATATAATTTTAAATTATAAACTTAGAGTTTTATGCCATAAATTCCAACAAATTAGTTCTTAAATAAAATATGGATGATGATGTTTAAGAAATTATAAGAAATATAGAAAGGAGGAAAAAAAAAAAAGCTTGATGGAGAAGATGATGATGGAAAGGAAAGAGAGGATGGGAGCCCGAGGGAAAGGAGAGACAAACTGAAAAGTAAAAAATAAAAAAGATTTTTTTGTTAAATTATAAAAAATGCTCCTCAACGTTGTGATTTGTTAAAAATTGTCCAAAAACTTTTAAAAGTTTAAAAAAGTTTTAAAATGTCCTTAAACTTTTCATATCATAAAGGTTAAAAATACCTTTATAATTAGTTTTGGACGAAGATCGATAAATCTTCATTTCAAAAATATCCATAAACTTAAAAATAACACTTTTATTAACTCAATTTTTACATCAAATTTCTTAGCACTGAAAATTAAAACCAAAATTTTAAACTAAAACCATAGTTTATATTTTAACTCGATATGTTGATATTTTAAACTTTTCATGGATTTGATATCGATAGAAGGGGTGAATCGATATTTTCAATACATCATATAAAAAACTACAAATCATAAGAAATAAACATCAAAATGACAATAATATAATTATAATATAAATAAATATGTTTAATTATTTAAAAATAATAAAATATTTATTTACTAACTTAAATTTATTGTTTAATTTTTTTTCTATAATATTTCCATAAATATCCATCAAAATCAAAATTTCTATGTAAAATTAAGACTTTGGTATATCTATCAACATCGGTATTTTAAACTTTGGTTAAAACATGATATATGCTTTGCGAGATGTTTTAGTACCCTATGCGATGAATAAAGTCTTGCGCTTGCTTTTGTGATCTAATGTAAGATGTTTTATACTTGTTGTGTGATCTGATATAAGATGCCCCTTTACCTGCTTTGTGATCATCTAACATTGGAACACGCATTATGTCGAGATCACTTCGCATAGCTACAACTGGACGATGAAATGTTGATGACATTTCAGCTGAGATGATGGGTACACTTTTAAAACGTTGGTGTTACACAATATGATTTAGGTTGAAATGATTTACGCAAGAAACATGAATTTCCCAAGTGAATCTTGTGAACTAAGCGATGTGGATTTATATTGTTTTAGAATTGTTCGAGGCAATGAAATGGTTTCCAGTTTTAGAGCGCATACTCTTGTAAATTACATTGTGTTTGCAAAATGAATTTCAAAGCTTATGATTTGTGTGTTGTTCTCACGAAACCCTACTGTTTAAAGTAAATGTGTTGATGAAAATTTCCACTCACTAGACATAGTTGCATTACATCTTGTTAGTGACACCCACCAGCTTTGTTGTATAACATAAAAACTAGTTGGGCGAGAAGGGAATATTGTGTACTTATGTTAGTTGTACTTAACTATGTTGTGTAAACTCATACGTTGTTTTGAAGTACTTTCCTTCTAATGTTGTCTCGATTCCAAATATCTAATGTGTTATGAGCTAGTCATTTGTTATGTTACATACTTTATGCAGAATTAGTTCACGTGGTGTAAACATTAGGTGATATAGTAATAATTTAGTGTCTAAGTGTTTCATAGAATGAAGTTGTATGCTAAATTAACTAAATCTATGGTATACATTAAAGAGATCAGATAATTTAGCTTAATAGGACGCCCAACGCGTTATCGAGGTAGGCGTTGAGAGCCTAGACGATCACACCTTTCCTGGGTCATGTGGGTTCATGTCGGGAGGAGGTGTGACAATTTGAGATTGAGAATGGTCATATCATTCATTGAGTCCCATCAGAAAACTCATAAGATATTCATCTTGAGGGAAATCATTGACATCTTTGTTACCTCCAAATGTATACTTGCCGCAAGTACAAGCGGATTGATAGGACACATATTCATCCTAAACACTCCTCAACTTGGAGAAATACATTGTAACTGATTATTGATGCTTCAAATGAAAGATTCTCATGTCATCTTAGATTAAAATCTTTCCTTTAAATCGAACCAAATTGCTTGTGAAAAACCAAAGAACGACAAACTCGAAGAAATTACTTTGGAAACAGAATTTAGAATCTAAGCGATAACGAGAATAAGGTTGGAGGAATCACTATGACAAATGTGGTATGTATTCTCCGATGAAGATTGCATGAGAGTTGTTGATGAAGATCCATCATCAAGAAGTTGACAATTAGGTTGTTCATGATTCATGGTGAAATGTTGAGAAAATTCTTGAAGCAAAAGAAGAGAGAATTTTCGTTTGATGCCATAACGAGAGGGAAACACAAAACTGAAGAGAGATTATTTATTGGTTATAACCAACTGACACATTACACGTCTACATATAACAACTTAACTATGAATTGGTACAACGTGTTAGAATCGTGTCGAGACTTTCAAACTATAATAAAGATAGAATTTTATTAATAGAGTTAGAATTTTATTTGAATTTATGAATCTTGATAGAACTGTTTCATGATTGATGACCCACCTCTCGTGAGAAGATAACTTTACGCAACAAATCACAAATTTGTAAAATTGAAACTGAGCAAATGACATTTTAAAATTGTATCTATATTGCAATGCTTAGAACTGTTAAAATTCAGAATACGTTCTTAAATTTCTTGACTTTTGTATCTATAAGATTTCTAAATTATCAATTGTGCATGCACTAACCATCTTACATATTAAAAATGTTAAACCTAACTTTTTCTTAATTAAACATTAAAGTTAACTTGGAGTCTAATAAATATCATTGGAGATTTTTAGGAAATTAATATTTACTTCAACTAAAATTTTGAGCTTTGAAAGTTATAATCAGAGAAGCAGTTTGTTTGTTTAATTAGACCATTCAATCATAACCATTTTAGTACATTTGGAATTTATTAAACTTAAAACGCAAAGTTTATAGTTTTATTGGAGATTTTTAGAAGTCACATGTTAGATCCAAAATTGAAAGTCTATGATTTTTTAAAATTCTAGACTAAACTTGTGTAAAAATGTAACCTTAAATTCATATGATATCCATGATAAATAGTATTATTTAAAAATTACTATAATTTTTTATCGCTAAAAATATCATTTTGATACAGCTTGTTCCATTTTGGTCCCTATACTTCTAATTGTCCAAATTTTGTTCCTATACTTTGAATAAAGCTTGAAAGTAGTCTCTACCATTAAATTAAAAAGGAAAAAAGAAAGCATAATTGACAGATAATAATAATAATAACTAAAATGTTGAAGAACAAAACAATCCGAACTAAACAAAACCATCAACAAATTGCCCTCTACTTTTCTTGTAAACCGTAGGCATCGGAGCCTGTTTGTTTACATTCACTCAACTATTCTCACATAACAACCATCTAACTTGATTAAGTTGGTTTTTAAAGAAACAGAGTGGATAGAGTGCCATACACCCAAGTTATGAAGATGAGAATTCAGAAGTGTGACAAAGGTGTTTGAAGCATACGAATAATTCAAACATACTCCACAAGTGTCTTGAACTCAATCAACCAGAGCTAGCTGCTAGCTAATTACCAATATATATATATATATAGAGAGAGAGAGAGAGAGAAGAAAAACAGCTAGAAAGATTTGGATTCTAACAAGATTCATTCAAATATATTTAAACAAAATTGTGGACACTGAAATGCAAATACTTGCCTAGGAAGTTTAGATAATTCCGATCTTGTTTGCCACGTCCAATGCATCATAGTCTGGGGTTAACCTAACGTAGGCCTTCTTTGTTCCATCAGGTCTACATAAGTAGGATTGTACTTTGTCATCATCAAAATGTACTTCAGTGAAGTTGTAATTTAACCCTATATACTAATATTTGTCATGTAAAACAAACGACATGGTATTCTTTGGTAGCAAAGTGTAGCTTCTAAATTCATTCAGCATACCTGATTAGAGTGTTGACTTTCTTGGTTTGAATGTCATACATCTTCTTGACAGCATCTTTAATCTTTTTCTTGTCGGCACGAATATCAACAATAAAAACAAGGGTGTTATTATCCTCAATCTTCTTCATGGCAGACTCAGTGGTGAGTGGATATTTAAGAATTTGATACTGATCCAACTTGTTCCTAGGAGTCACACTGATTCGAGGATACTTGGGATTCCTATCCTTCTTCAATGTCTTTGGGCGATGGAATGTGACCGATGTTCTGATTTTCTTAGCCTTCTTAAATGTTGGCCCAGACTTGACTGCCTTGGCAGTCTTCAAGGCTTGAGCTTTGGGATCAGCCTTTTTGGTCATGTCAGCTGCAAAACCATCAAATTAAATATAAACTCTGCATTGCAAAACCTCATAAGCATCCAGGGAGAGTGTAGTTTATTATATACTGAAAATGTCCATTAAACCGTCTCAAGAACTTGGAAGCTACCATCAAAACAAGAAAACGAAAAGTACCATCTAAAACACAAGAATGAAAATGCAGTGAGCAAAATTAAGAGGAAAAAGGACATAATACACTAATACTTTAACAAAGACAAAGCGCACATACCCTTAGGCGCCATAGCTGTATCGAAATTACCCACCTGAAGACCAAGCGAGCAATAATGAAGATGAGAAGAAAAACGATATTAACAACAGTTACTCCATGGAACCAAAATCACAACACACAAATCTAACTCCAACAAAGATAAACAAGAAATATTATAACAAAAGAGGTAAGAAGGATGCAAAGATTCTGAATTCCTGAGATAACGATAAAATTAAGAAGCATTCAAGAGAGAGGTTACCGGCGGCTACGAATGTGGTGGTGGTGCAGCCCTAGATTGAAGAATGCGAAGAAATGAATAGTAAAAACGGAAAGGCATTTTATTTCCATCGATGGGTTGGGCATTTTATTATGGGCGAAATGGCATAAATGCCCTTAAATATAAAGTAGGGTTTTTTTTTTAAAAGAAAGAAAACCACTAGTAAAAGACCCGTGCTTAGCGAGCATGCTTGTCAAGAACGTTGTTTGCTTATGGTTGTATGCCCAAATACCCCCATTTACTTTGTTTCTTATATTTTGTATTTAGTTTAACTTGTTACTTTCCTTTTTATACCATAAACCTCGAGTGTGACGTTTCGATTTTTTCATATACAAATCTACTAGAGCTGAAAAAGTCCAAAATGTACTATAGGGGAGACAATAGTTAAATCCCCGCTCAAGCTTTGTCGCACTCTTTGCAATCAGTTTTTTTTTTTTTCAATTAACAGTCTTCAATGCTTGCTTTAACGATGTTTTCAATTAATTTTTCTCTTTCTCACGTTTTATAAAATGTTTTCTCAAGAACGTGAAGGGAGGCTACATCCTACTACAAGTTTGTCTGTAATTTTCAGATTTTGACTGACTGACTTGTTGACTAAGTAGAACAAGTGTCGCACAATCACTCATCTCATTTTTGAAAGGTTGCGATTGTGACACATGACACGTATAAAGTGCAGCTTTAGATTATAGTAAACATTTCATTTATATGTTAGGTTGTGCTAAATTTAAAAATACAAAATTCAAAACGTAATAAATTGATCATGGGAAGAAGTTACCATAATTAGATTAAAATATAAGAATTTAAATTTAAGACTTGCATGTATATATGTAAGATTTATTTATAAACAATATTTTTTGTACAATTTCTGAATGTATAACTTATTGTCTCTTACGAGCTTGATCCAAACTTTTTTTTGTCTTCATTAAAATACCTCTAGATAGTGTCGCATAAAGTTGTCCATGAAAAAACGCATTTTCAGGAAGATATATTCCAACATTATGAATTGTTTGTTCTTGTGGTTTGTTAATTGTTATTGCAAAACATAAGCGAACGAAGAATTGTTTTATCTTGAACTTGAATGGATATCCATTATCATTTGGTGTGCTTAATGGTATTCGTGGAAGAAAAACTTTCCTCCATGATCACCCATTGCCTAGTTCAGCATGTATAATATTTTTGTTAAATGATCGATATACCAATTTTATCGTCCCATTACACAATCCATTGGATGGATCCAAATTTTTCAATAACAATGTTGATAGAAAAAAGTCTTTTATAAAGTAGAAAAAGAATGTTACAACAACTTTTGAACTTTCAAATCTTGTTAATTAGAACTAATATGATATTTAATTTTTAATTAATTTCTAAAATGTAAATGAAAAATGATTCGTATTCAACTTTTCACGTCCTACATAGTTTAATTCCACTAAACTTTAAGTATAATTAATTAAAAAAGTAGTGGGTAAATGAAAAACCATTTGCATTCAACCTTTCACATTTTGCATACTTTAATTCCACTAGACTTAAAGTATAATTAATTCGAGAGGGTGAGTCTTTTATAATAATTTATATTAAAAAAATTAAAAATGAATTTACCATAAAACTATAGAGTGATTTGGAGCATAGAACTAAATTCAAGGTATTATGGAGAGAAAAAAGTTTGTCCATATTGAACCTTTTATACATACTAGTTTCTTTGGGTTATATCTCATCATTTATATTTACCTAATGTAGGGTTATATCTCATCATTTTATATTTTTATTTAGAATTAATATTTCACTTTTAATTATAATTAATGATATTGATGTTTCAAAATTAATTTCTATAAAATAGTGAATACAAGATTTTATTTTTTTTAGTTAGTCTCTTTATTTCAAGTTTAGTTAGATATCAAAATGTGATAACATTTAAATTGTTCCAAAAAGATTTATATTATATATTTAAATTATATTATATTAGGAAAGATTATTGAAATTAGCATAAGCTATAAAGAAGAAAGAAAAAAAAATAGATTTAAGTAATATATAGAAACATGATAGCAATTACTATTGGATAATTGATGTAGAAAATATCCGCATATATAAAATGTTAAGTTTTTATGAAATTAAATAGTTAATTTATTGTCTTTTACTGTTTTAGAATTTGAATAATGTTTGTAACAAATATTCATAAGTCGTCCATAGTTGATACATAATATAAAGGTCATATAATATTTATAAGTTAAAGAATTTAAAAATGTGTAACTAAAATCATTTATTTAAATTTAGTTTCACCATATTTCATTTCCTATCTTTTTTGGTTTTGTGCTTATGTCTAAATATTAAATTTTTATCATCTAAAGTAATACTAATTTGTAAATTTAAAAACATACTCTCCAAAAAAAAGTTAGAAATTTTAGAGTATTGATATAAAATTATAACAAAGAGATATATTAATTTAAGATAAAAGACATAATGAAAAATAAGGTTTCATGTCATTTTACTTTCTCATTTTAGTTATAAAAATAAAAAGAAGATATAATAAAAAAGAATATAAAAGAAAAAATTCCACTCGTATCATTTATATAACTAAAAAAGTAACAAAAAGAAATGAAAGAAAAGAAAGAAAATATTTGTATAGATCTCTAACACTGAAGAAATAAATCTTATCTTCTTGCATTTCTCTTCTTCTAATTGATGATACGATTTTCTAGATTTACTATTGATCTTTATATTCACATAGTTCTTGTCTCCTTGTACTTCCATCTCCACTTAACAACGATTTTTTTACTTAAGGAAGCAAGAGACATCATACATTTATATTGAATAAATTGGTAGAAAGTATAAGTTAGAGAATTTTAAAAGGCTTATTTGAATTTATCATCATGCCTATAAAAATTATTTTTCCACTACCCATGAAGTTAAAGATGAAGAGTTAAAATTCACCCACTATTCATGTATTGAAGTTGAATGACAAAATTGTCATAAAATGAATAGTAAAAATACTTATAATTAAAAGGGTAAAATGGACTAAAAAAATTTATCCATATACGAGTTTTTGTATATACTATAGACTAGAGATATAACAAAGCTCCTAAAGATTTACAGTTATAGAATATTTTCAAAAACAGAAAAACCCAACACAATCACAATAGAAAATACAATAATGTTCCATGATTAATTGGCACCCATGATTCGTAATATATTTGATAAATACTTGTTTATGTTTGAGTATTTTTTATCGTTTAGATTTGACTACCCAAATCTAAATGATTTTTTTCAAGATTCTATGGTACACGATCGTTTAAATTTGGGTAGCCAAATTTAAATAATTTTTTCAAGATTTTTGGGTATACAATTTAAATTTGATAGATTTGATACACAATCGTTTAAATTTGAATAGTCAAATCTAAATATATTTTTTAAAAAAAAAATTGGTATACGATTGTTTAGATTTGATCGTTTAAATTTGAGTAGTCATATCTCAACGGTTTTTTCAAGATTTTTTTGGTACATGATCGTTTAGATTTGGTATGATCGTTTAGATTTGATTATTTAAATTTGAGTAGCCAAATCTTAACGATTTTTTTCAAGATTTTTTTGTACACGATCATTTATATTTAGTACGATCGTTTAGATTTGATCGTTTAAATTTAGCTACCAAAATCTAAATGATTTTTTTAAAGATTCTTTAGTACATTATAGTTTAGATTTGACTATTTTTAGTACACGATCGTTTAGGTTTGACTATCAAATATCCTAACGTTTTTTCACTATCTTTTATATTTGGCACACAATTTCTGAAACAACCAAATAACAGTTTTAAAAAAATTGCAGAAGAAGAGAAAAAGACAATGGAAAGAAAAAGAAAAATTGCATAAGAAAGAATGATGGAAAGGAAGAGCAAACATAAATATTTAAAAATTGAAGAAGAACATAAAAAGATGATGGATAAAGAAAAAAAAATCGTGGAGAGGAAGAGAAGAGAGACAATAAAAAGGAAGGACAAACTTGAAATATTTTAAAAAAATGATCTGCTTCATGTACTTTTTCATTTTGTTACCCGAGTACTAAATATTTTACTAATTTGTTATATTCATGAAAATATAACTAATGAAAATTGGAAATTTAGCAACCGTTAGGGAATGAGATTTTTGGCAAAACTGTGCTATGTGCCTGTATGACTTTTTAAATATTCCAATTTTGCCCTTGGTTTTGGATACATCATTTTTCTCGAATACAATGTATTTTAAATGTATTCCAAAATTATAATTGTAACGAATTACATGAATTAGATGGCTAAATTTATTAAACACAATTGGTTATGGGATTATAACATACTGAATCAAGATTTAAGTGCTAGATTTCAGATGATATTTCCTATATTTTTTTAATCTTGAAATCGATATTAAATATAATATTTTGTTTTGATTTAGTTAGATTCCGAAAATATTTATCTTTAATAAATCTTTTTATATTTATTTAGTAAGATTTCGAAAATATACATTTAATAAAGAGGTTTTTTTTAAAAATAAAACAAATGGGAAAAATATTTACAAGAACAATTTTAAAACCGGAAAACACTCATAGGCCCACAATAAAAAATACCTAAAATGTCCACACACACTTAATATATTTGGTACATGATCTTAGTATAGATTTGGTACACGATCCTTGATCCTGTACCAATACCAATATAAAATATTTATATTTCATACACGAAGATTCTTTTATATTTCATACACAATCGTTTGGATTTGGCTCTTTGATATACAATTATTTAGATTTGATACACAATCGTAGAGACAAACTTGAATTAGATGATTTTCAAAGAAACAGGAAGAAATCTGACACTTTATGATTTATGGTTGTCTAATTTTCTAATTTCTTTATTTTATAATTTATTTATGGGAAATTGCATAGGATAGCATTTTGAGAATATGCTATAATAATTATAGCACTTTGTTTTAAAATTTTGCAAATATGACAAAATTTTCACTTCTCCATCTTAAATTTGATATTATTCCTAAACTACCCTTCAATAACTTATTTCTCTTCCTCTTTTTAATGTCTTACTCATTATTTATTTATGCTCCCACTTTTTAAGGCCCTAATTATTTGTTTATTCTTATACTAGAAAAATTATTTATTCTTTCTGTCTTAATCTTAATTTTAAAATATCAATAGTACAATAGTTGTAATATGAATAATATAGTATAATAATTGTTGATTGGAGTAATTTAACTTTATTTGTGACTTTTTTTTAGTTTTTTCAGTGTGTATTTTGAGTTGAATTTGATTTCCAATGATTTTGTTTTATTTTTTTACATTAATTTTTTTGTTTTACTTTGTCTCAGTTTCGTATGTCAGTATTATGATATACTTATATTATATGTATTAGTTGGTTAATATACTTACTACGTGATTTTCATTTTTTCAAATTTTATGCAGTTCATTAGAGTATTATTAAATATACGAATGATGTAACTCAATGTATCATTATCAAGTATATCAACAATATATTGTTAAAGCATATCAGTAAAGTGAATCATTATCAAGTATATGAATCGAGTTTACAAGTGTATATCAATAGTATATCAAGTGTATAAGTAGGACTTCAAGCATATCAAGTGCATTTAATCAATCAATTGTATAAGTGAATAATACTAAATGTATATGCAGTGTATCAAACATATATTAGTATGTTTCGGTATCGAGTGTATCAAAGAGTATCAGGTGCATCAAGTGTATCAATCAAATGTATCAGGTGTATCAAGAAGTATCAAGTGTATCAAAGGGTGTATTAGGTGTATCAGACGTGTATAAAGTGTATTAGACGTATATTAGTAACGAGGGTATTTGTGACATTTTACCTCTTGATGTGTGAGCTGGGCTTCGTTTTTCCCATTTTCGCAAATAATAAAATGTGTGTGCTATGGACTTAATTATTACAACTTATTTTGTCATTTTTGCAAGTATCCATTTATTTATATTATTTATATATTATATTATTTTAATATTATATTTTCTCAATTTTCGTATTATATTGTGTCCCGTTTTCATAACAAATACATATTTATTTTTGTCTAATTTTTTTTCAATAATAGTTTTAATCGGGGTTAATTTACATAAATATAACAAAATTTATAAATATTTTCTACCCATATAACAAAAGAAGAAAAACTCATGAAGTCTAATTATTTTTTAATAAATTTCATATATGTCCTTGTTGGTTTTTAATATTGTGGGACGAGTTGTGTACTTCTTCCCATTTTTTGCGATTTATTCATCTCCTCTTCTAAATTTTCTTTCTTCAACATTTAGAATATAAGATCTGATTGTTTAAATCCCATATTTCATTTTCATCATCTTTGGTAAGAATTCTAAATTGTATTAGAAGATTAGTAACAATTGTTAACAAAGAATTATGTATTGTTGCATTTTGTAAATGATTGTGAACCAAAATCTAAATGACCGTGTATATAGTATTATACGATCATTAGATTTGAAGTTTTTCAGGATCATTTACATTGAACTACAGAATCTCTTACCATGACCAACACGACCATTTACCTTTAACTACACGATCATCTATCCTTGCACTGTGATTGGATTATCTTATATGATCGTTTATATCTGAAGTTTTCTCACCATTATTTAGAGTTTATTATTCGATCCTTTAAATTCAAAGCATTTTCTCAATCGTTTAAAATGAATTACACAATCGTGTATCATGATCTAAACCATCATTTAGACTGTAGTACACGATCATTTAAAAGAAGACTACTCGCGTGCATATGGTCAATTAATCGCGTGTTGACTGAGATTTTTTTGGTATTTCACATTGTGGACCTGTAGACTTTTTTCTTTTTCAAAAGAAGATTCCCTAAAAAAAACACATTCAAAATTTAGAAAGAAAACTACTTTTTTTGACCTTTCAAAAGTTGACTTTAGTGTTTATAAACTTGACTTTTCATAGCAAAAAGAAATGGAAGAATAAAACATTAATATTTTAAAAATATAATTACAGTTAATAATAGTTATAGATTTTTTTGTTTTTGTTTGAACTAATAGATTGGTGATACTAAAAGATGTCATAAACTTACAAAAATAATGTTTAGTTTTCTTAAGAACACATGTATTTTAGTTCTTATGACATTCTTTTTTTCTATATTCATGCATCATTAAGACTGATTTAAGAATATATAGTAAAGTATAATAAGATTAGTTATGAAATTTTAAGTAAACTATTGAAATATTATCCAACAAATTTTATTATTATATTAGAAAGAAAAGGATTGATTTGAATTTAACAATAATAATATGGATGGCCATATTTTCAACAAAGATGACAAATTGTGATCAAACTTTTCAACAAAGTTGACAATTGTTATTTTGGACTTTATTATTCATGTTTGACCAATCTTTTATCATTCCTTCCTATCCCTTTGTTTTTCAATCTTCCATTAAAGTCTTTAATCAAATGTCAAAGCATTTTTGATCACTCAAATCTTTGCATTAAAAAAAGTTAGATAGAGACATGCACCATTTTTTATCCTTGACAGACTATGACTTGACTAGATGTATAACATCAACTTTGTAGTGTTAACCTTGAAATTAGAGGTTGAATGAACATGTATGAATGATATTTTCTAATTTCAATTTAAAATATTATTAATAATAAGAAGAAAAAAAAAAACAACTTTAGTAGGCTGTTTTGTTTCTCTTTCTTCAAATTAAATAATATGAAACCCAACTCATTTCTCAGATTGATAGATTGATGCGACCATGTGAGGAAAGGTTTTTTGAGTACAAATAATAATTGTAAAAGGTTTGAAGATGAAAATAAAACTGAGATTAAAATTATAGGGCATTATTCAAAGTTTATATCATACAAACAAAAACATAATTCATAACCCCACATGGAAGAAAATCAGTAGAATAACTAATCTACCTTTAGTTTACAACTTTTTAAAATATGATGACTAGCTTCTCATCTTCAATTGAGACTGCTGAAGAATGTGGATATGTACACCAAAGAAACAAAAAACTTATTATGTGGAGTGTATGGTTGGTTGTAAAACGTACACTAAAATGTACAAGGTTTAATTTGAATTAAGAAGATTACAAACTTACTTTATCAAGCCAAGTAACTAGCTGTTGAGTTGAAGGTCTCTCTTTAGGTACCTTACATAAGCAAAGACATGCGATATCAAGAACTTCTACCATAGCCATTTCGTTCTTCTTGTCGTATACAAATGGGTCGAACACTTCACTTACTTTTTTGTCTTTCCTCATTTGGAACACCCAAGAGATCAGGTCCCGAAGTCCTTTCGGTCTGCACATGTCTATTGGTCTTTTACCTGTCAAAAGCTCTAATAGAACAACTCCAAAACTGTACACATCTCCTCTGTAGGTCGCAATCGAGGATTGTCCATACTCGGGTGGAATGTAGCCCAATGTACCAACAAGGTCGGTTGTTACGTGGGTATCATAGGGAAGAATGAGTCTTGCAAGACCAAAATCAGCTAAATGAGCTTTAAAATTTTTGTCTAAAAGAATGTTACTCGACTTTATATCTCGGTGAAGGATATGGGGTTCACAGAATTGATGCAAATATGCCAGCCCCCCAGCAGCCCCCCGGGCTATCTGCAGTCGGGTATCCCAGTCGAGGCAAGATGAACCATCAGGTTTTTCATGTAACCAGTAATCTAAGCTACCATTCTCCATGTAAGAGTAAATTAAAAGCCTGTCGTTCTTATACATACAATATCCCTGAAGAAGAACAAGATTTGGATGCTGAGCACGTGAAAGTGTTTCGATTTCTGCTTGAAATTCTCTGTCCATTTGACCACAATCACCAGACAGTCGCTTTATGGCAACCTTTCTGCCGTCAGGAAGGGTAGCTTTGTAAACTAAACCGAAACCCCCACATCCAATGATATTTTCTTGATCAAAGTCATTCGTCGATTTCAAAATATCCTCCAGCGAGAGACTTCCATTGTCATTGTTTTGGAACAAAACTACCAATCCTGTCTTGACTTCCTCCAAGTCCTTATTGTCAATGTTAGACACTTCGTTTTCAGGATCTCCAACTCTTCCCCGAGGTGGCCGAAGCATAAACACTACTACGAATGTTGCAAGAAAAATGATTCCAAAGATAACACCCACAATTATACCTATAAGAGACCCCGTGACCATTCTTGATTTGTGGGTTACTACCAGAGCATCTCCATCACTTGATGCACAGAGATCATCTTGGACACAAAAATTGTTTCCTTCAAAACTAGAGTTGGGAAAGCTATGAAACTGACCTCCTTTAGGAATCGCTCCATGTAATTGATTGTATGCAACACTGAACTTGGACAAAAAGTTAAGCTTTTGCAGTGATGGTGGAATTGTTCCTGAAAGTTTGTTGTGAGAAAGATCTAGAGTCTCTAAACTAACCATCCCAGAGAGGCTGCTCGAAATTGATCCCGACAAACTGTTGAATTTCAAATCAAGAACCATAATCTGCTTAAGATTTCCCAACTCTGGCCAGATAGGTCCACTGAGATTATTAAAACCGAGGTCCAAAGTGGGTGGAAATCTCCATACTTGATTGTACTGCCATCCAGTTCCATTTCTTTTTACGAAAAGAGAAAAATCCGGTGACACAGGTTCGTCAAGCAAGAAGTTTCTGTCAATGTAACTTTTCATTTGAGTAATCTCTTTCGGGATACCTCCGACGAATGAATTATTAGATAAATCTAAGTAAAACATGAATTGAAACTCGCCGAACCAGGATGGAATGTTTCCTCCAAGACGGTTCCATGACAAATCCAAAAACTGCAACTTGTTAGAACTTCTCAGCCACTGGGGTATCACTCCCTTCAATCTACAATTAGCAATTATAAAAACTTGGAGACTCTTGAAATGCAAGTTAGGATCATCTCCCAACACTTCGCCATGGAAGTTAAAGGTCAGAACCACAGTACTCAAACTCTGACAATGTTGCAAGATATTGAGAGCAGAGGAAACATTAACAATGCTCGTATTCGTAAGTGATAAATACGTTAGGCTCTGAAATTTTCTAAAGGTTTCAGGGATCTGACCACCGAGGTTGTTCCTAGCAAGATTTATGCTTCTCAGCTGCGTACAAGAGGGAAGATTACTAGGTATAAATCCCTGAAACCTATTAGAGCCTAAATCAAGTGTAACCAGGCTTTTCATTGCTGAACAATTAAGATCAAGATTTCCCCCTATTGAATTGTTTCTCAAGTTTAGGACAGAGAGTGAAGCAGAGTTTGACAAGGACTTGGGAATCCTCCCACTAAACCTATTGGACTCAGCAACAAAGAAACTCAAATTCAGAGAGTTGTAGAAAACATCAGGAATTTCCCCAAAAAACTCATTAGATGACAAATCCAACCGAACAAGGCTTCTTAGATTCCCAACAATTCTATTCAAAGAACCAGAAAGCTTGTTATTCTGAACAGACAAATGGGTCAATTTTCTCAATCCAGAAATCTCATTAGGAATCCCACCACTAATAAAATTCGATTCCAGATGAAGTCTCTTCAAAGAAACACAGTCCGCAAGTTGAAAAGGAAACACACCAAGAAAATCATTGAAACTCAGATTCAGAACCTCAATAAAAGTGGAGTTGATACAGATGTGAAATGGAAGAACACCGTTGAATAAATTACGAGAAACATTAAGAATCCGAAGGGAAGGCAAATGGAGGGTACCTGTGGAGAAGTTCCCCAAGAACCGATTAAAGCTGAGATCAAAAACTTCCAAGTGTGGGAGGTGAAACAGAGCCAAAGGAATAGAGCCAGTGAGGCAATTAGAGGACAAATTGAGAACTCTGAGGTGTTCGAATCTTGCAATTGAGTTTGGTAATTGACCAGCTAGCTTTATCCCAACAAGCTCAATTTTCACAACCCTCCCAGAAGAGTCACAAGTGAGGCCAGTACAAGAGCAGCAATTGGAGGAACAGTTAGCGTGCAATGAATGGATTTGAGAAGTAAAAGTGCGATGGAAGTCGTGGAAGGCCTCAGAATCATTGGAATGGCAAATTAAGGGGGTTTGGGAACAAGAGAGATGGAAGCGGAGAAAGATGGCGGAGAGGAGAAGAAGGATAGAGAAGAAATTTTGAAGACCCATTTTGGATATTGGGGAATGGGGGTGTTAAGGGTTTGGGATATGGGGAAGAAAATGGAGGGGGGGGGGGGGGGGAGAGAGAGAGAGATGAAGGAAAATGGAGGAAGGAAGTGAAGGAGAAAAGAGAAGAAAAGGTGTAACGGTGAAGGTCCATTGTCAAAGCTGGACGATGGTGGCAAGAGTCAAATGGTTGGTGGGTGACCTCATCCTCGTCACGTGCGCGTAGAACATAGACTTTTGTTTTTTGTTTTTAAAATTTTAAATTAAAAAGAATTATATAAAAAAAATGATATATATTTTTTTCTTTTTTAAAAAAAGATAAAATATAGAATAACTTTAAGGATTTTGATTTGATGGGATGAGTGGAAGTGAAGGGTGGGGGACGGCGGTCATCATCTCTCATCTCTCAATTCTCATCAATTCTCATCAATTCTCGTGCCTTTTATTTTCTTCTTCTTTTTGGCATCAATTTTAGGTTCTCTCTTTTCGGTGGCCAATCCATTTACCATATTTGAAAATATAACCATTTTTTGGTTTTCTAATTACCCTAAATCATACCAAATGCCTTTTTTTTTTAACAAATATTCTTATTCATCTCAACTTTACACCAAACTTTTTAAAAACCACCCTTTTAACAAAATCTCACCAAGTTGAAAAATAAAAAATTCTCCTTAAAACGTAATAAAATAATAATTAGTCAAACAAAAAAATTTTACACTGATAGATCTATTGGACTTTTACTGTGTGTTAATAGTAAAATATATTTTTTATTTGACAATTAACCGTATGTTAATTACAACAATAACTATAGAGTTTGATTATGTTGATGATCTATCATTGTGCATTAATAATAATAAAAAATTAAGACTATGATTTTAACTTAAAATTTAGGTTTTTATTTTGGTTGATGAGAAAATTGGTATAAAATTTGGATCAATAAAAATATTTTTGAACTCTTTTTAAGCCAAGCGTATTTATGAAAAATTTTCAATAGTTCACAAGTATTTTTTGAACAAAACTTCAACTGTTTCATCCGAAACTAATGGTAAGGATATTTTTTTAACCTATTTTTTCTAAAAGTTTATGAGCATTTTTTAAACTTTTGAGTATTTTTTACACAAACTCTAAAGTTCTCGGACATTTTTTATAATTTAACTAAAAAATATTTAGTAGTATTGCAATTATAGAAATAAAAATCAAACTATTATCAAATATAAAATAATCTAAAAGAATATGTAGACATAGTAAAAATTAAATTTAACTTGTGGAGTCTATTAGAGATAGGGTCTCGATGGAAAAAGAGATATGGGCAACAAAAGAAAAAAAAGGATCAATTCCACTCTAGTTGCATCCAAACTGTTTAGAAATTAACATGTATATATTATCATAATTAAACTAAATTAGGTTAAAGAAAATATGTACCTTCGTAGCTTTCTGTTTTTTGAAATCTCCTCACAAACTGATCAAATCGGGGACCACCACTATATTCGCTATTTTCTAGACTTAGAATCGGGTTGTAGGATCCGTTAAGTGAAGGAAATTGGGAGAGAATGATGAAAATTGGAAGGGGTAGGACTTAAGTTTGAGATTTGGGAGAGAGATAATTTGGTATCGATTTTGTAAAATAAAAAATATCAAAACCAAAAAAAAAAAAAACTTTCAATATTTGAAACAAACCTTTTAAATAACCTAATTACATGAAAAATGCATGTAATTAGTTTACCAACTCACAACACTTTACATTCCACTAACCATTAGTAAAATTTAGTGAACTAGGGGTATTCATCTTTATATGTTGCCACTTTTCCCACTTAAGTGTTAGTGAGATTATCCAACAAAATATTTGATTTTTGAGACATTTGCAAAAATGGCAAAATAAGTTATAATAATTAAGTTTATAGCACACACTTTATTATTTGCAAAAATGGCAAAAACAAAGCACAACCCACATATTAAGAGATAAAATATCACACATGCCCTCATTACTAATATACGTTTGATACACCTTATACATGTCTGATATACCTAATACACCTGATACTTCTTGATAAATTTGATTGATACACTTGATGCATCTGATACTTTTTGATACACTCGATACGTTTTGATACACATCTGAAACATTACTCATATATGTTTGATACACTGCAGATACATTTAGTATTCTTCACTTATATAATTGATTGATTAAATGCATTTGATATGCTTGAAACCCTACCGATACACTTGATATATTATTGATATACACTTGTAAACTTGATTCATATACTTGATAATGATTCATATCCTTTCTTCTAAAGTTTTTCTGATTTCTGCTGTTGGAGCCATAATTATTTGATTTTTTGAAGTTTTTTAACAAATTTAGAAAATTTCTCATGTAAGCATGAATATGGAATCATTAATATTATCAGTAGATAACTAATCTTTATCAAAAGGTTCTTCATCATGGATAGATTGAAAAACAATACTTTTACCTTTTTTTATCTTCTCTGTCTGATATTGAAATTTTATGTTACTACAGTTTCTAAATTGAAAAAGTACCAAATTTAAAAGTTGATAACCCTCTTATAACTGTGTGATAACTCTTCGATAATCGTCTAATATAACTAATTACTGTTTTTGGTATTTTTGATATTTTTTCAATAAACACAAAAAGAGGTGTCATACACTATTTTTTTCTAAATGTTTTTATCATTTGATGCAATTTCTCTTTATAAATTACACAAATGCCAAAATTGGGGAAACCTTACTAACAATGGGCGTGAGAGGACAAATACGATTTTGTCCCTAATTCAAAATTTGGCACAATCTTCCTTTTTTTAGTACGTAATATTCTGACGCTTTTTATTCCCATTCTTCTTTCTTCTTATTTCGTTTGCTTTCCAGAATTTCATTTCCATTATTCTCTCTCTTTTGCGCAACAGACTGTGGGTTTCACTAGTTCCGATTCTTCTTCTTATTTCAAATTCTTCTCTCTTCTTCTTCGAAATCTTTATTTCCTCTTCTCTCACATATTTTATCTTCTTTCGTTCAACGTCTCTTACGCGCATGTCCTGGGTTTTAGAAATTTATCAATCGATAAAACCTTTTTCTCTCTTCTTCTACGAAATCTCTACTTTTTCTTTGAAATCTCTACTTTTCTCTCACAAATTTCTTCTTCTTCCATCCAACATCTGTTGCGCATAGGGTGGGTATCACTAGTTCATCAATCGGTAAGGGTTTCGTTAATAGGTAAGGGTTTTAGTAGTTCAACATCTCTTATTTTTTTCGAAATCTCTACTTCTTATTTGGAAATCGGTAAGTGTTTCTTGATCTTTCAGTTGGTTTTCTTTGTCCCACAGTGTTTCAGACGTCCATTTAACAGTAGGCTAATTTTTGTTTTCTTGCGCACATATTATTTTAGGTTATTTTTTTGTTTTCTTAAGTAATTTCTTGATTACATATTCAGTTTAATAACATAAGGTAACTTCCTCTTTCTTCTGCATGATCATTTAAAGCACTCATTATTTGCGGAGTCAATTTACAGTTTTACCCCTAGGTTACCTCTAATTCTTAAATACGAGTGCTCCTCCAGTGAACAACCTATTTATAGTCCTACCAATAAAAAAATCTCCCTCGTGCCATAGAGAGGGTACGACCCTTTATTCAAGACCTGGAGACACCATTTAAAGGAACACTCATCTACTAACCCTAAAGTAGGTAATGAGTGAATTTCATCTTATGTAATTATGTTCTCAGCTTTCCACTTGATTTTGTCCCCAAAATGATAAGTTTAATTAAGTCGGTGATCTGGTGACTCTCACTCGTACAAATCAAACGACAATCCATCACGAACATGAGTTCATAATACCTTCAAGATTAAGACTAAGTTACCTATGTCATCGTAGAAAAATAGAAACCTAACTAGTTAACGAAGTTACATCTAGTGGTTACTATTTTGTGGTCCAGTCTTATGCAAACTCATTGCATAGGATACCTTCACTCGTATGTCAACTACACGAATGCATTGGATCATTGCGTTTATATCAAATACAAAGTGAGACGTATTCATAGTGTTACTAGAACAAGGTATCCAACCTTCCATTTACTATGGACCCTTTAAGCTGATCTCAAACATTGACCCTTGTATGTCTCTACATACATACTGTTTAAGACTCATTAAACAACTTCATTAAACAACTTAGAATGTTAGTTTATTGGATTTGGGTTATTAAGACAAAATTGATAATATAATCAACAACATATATTTATTACAAATAACACTTTATTAATAAAGGTCAATAGATTACATTTACAATCTACAAGTTTTAGGATATAAATCCCAAGATGTATATATTTGAATGGTTTTCAGTTGTACCTTTAAATCCATCTACTGTCGAATTGCATGCATTCAAAATATTTTCAATACTTTGTGAATGAACGGATGCGATAGAGGAAAGATAGGCCTACAAAAGGTCAATAAACTTAAATGATGATAAAGATAGCTTTCATTTGCCGTCCATCTTATTTCCATCTCATCTTCATTTGATTTTTATTTTGAATTAGTTTTGTTTCCATAGTTAACATTTTTTTTTCTAATCTCATTAATTATTGTATACAATAGCTTGTTGAGAAACTAGCTTCAACCAAAAGGAAATCAAGAAGATATAGTAGTAGAAAAACTATCTACCGTAAGTACCTAATAAAATACACAAATTGATTGAAACTTTTTCATTAATCAATGATTAATCATTAATACAATATTGTTTTGTATGTTTTGTAGGTAAGCAGAATGAAGAAAGCAGAGATGAAAGAGAAACGAAAACAAAGAAAAGAAATGATAAAGGAAAAAAAAGATAACAAAATTCTCTATTTTGATAAGCGATAAAATTAATATACTTGAACTAATAAACGTGTTTGAGGTCCATGAACAAGAAGAAGAGAAAGATAAAATAAGTTGAAGGAAAAGATCACCAAACTGCTGATGGAAATATAGTTGATCAAATACTTCAGATCCAGATTGACATGGTGATTACCATCTGATGTCCATCTTATACTCATCTGATTGCATTTGATTTCTATTTTGATTTCGTTTACATGGTTAACAAAAAATAAGAATATTCTTCTTCATTTATATTTAATAGCTTGTTTGAAGAGCTTAAACAAAAAGAAAATCAAGAAGATGAAATAGTAGAAAAGAATCCATTATATGTACCTCATAATAAACACATTGATTTAAACATTTTCATCTGATAATGATTGTTTTGTATGTTTTGTAAACAAGATGAAGACACCGTAGAAATGAAAACAAAGAAAAAGAATGAAAAAGGAAAAAAGAAGGTAACAAAATTCTCAATTTTGATAAGATTTAAAATTAATACATGTGATTAATTACCTTCTAATTACTGTATTATACCAATTTAAAATTCATTTTGTATTTGTTTTAGGTGGTTGACAATAGAATGAAAAGAAGGAAGTCTTCCCAAGAAGAAAAACTTGAATTGGTAGAAAAAGAAAGAACCAAAAGAAAGATAAAGCCAACACCGAAGGCTATGGGTTTTGGAAATTGAAAAGAAACAGAAGTCTTCGAGCAAGACTCATAATACACAAGAAGCAATGTTTTTGGGCCACCTTCATTTAGTTTAAATTTATCACAATAAAATTCAGACAAAAAAAGAAAAAAAAACTTTATGAACTCTATAGACTAACAATTACTAATTTTTGTGTTTTTGTTTATATTAGCACTAATATTTTGTAATTCAACGTTCGATTGGGGTTTACTAATACTTTGTTGTTAAAATCTCTTTGCAATCGACAAATGCATATTTTATGTTTTGCCTACAAATCATCAAATTGCAATACTCAAAAAAGAATCAGATGATATCACACTAGCAAACAAAGACAAATTGAAATACACGTTGACATATGATTATCATATGATTGACAATTAATTGATATGTTATTATCATATGATGGACAATTGATTGAACATTGATTGGCATGTGATTGTCTTATAAGTTAACAAAAAAATATACAATAATGTTTAGTAATTAACATACTAAAGTAATATTGTTCAACTTAATTGATAGGGTATTGTCTTCATTATATTTGTACATGATTCCTCAACATGCATGATTCCCACAACACCATTCAAAAAGGGTTGATTTTTACATGTTCTTCAATTATGACCAATACTCATGCAACGTGTACATTGACCAGAAAATGCATGTTTTAAGTTCGGCTTATAAATCATCAAATTGCAATACTAAAAATAGAATAAAAAGATATCACACTAATAACAAGACAAATTGTAAGAAAAATTGACATCTAATAATCAAATTATATATCGACATCTGATGGACATGTAGTAATTGACATCTAATTAACATATGATTTGCATGTGATTCTCTTTTAATATAGTTTGTCTTATAATTCCCACAACACCATTCAATAATAAGGTTGATTTTTACATGTTCTTCTATTATGATTTGTATACCCTTACAATGGGTATACATCTTGTACTTGATGTTGCGCTTCTCAATTCACCAATTGAAGGGATCCTTTGCTTTCAAGGTCTTGCTGCTGGACGTTTAACAACTAGAGACATTATAGTATCATTCACTGCTACAATACTTCATTCATTATGGTTACCAACGGGACGAACAAAACCATTAAAAGTTGATGCCAATGTGCTAGCAAAATAATACTTTGATACGCGCTATTACAAAAATTGGATTACTTGACATTAATACAATATCAAGTAAATGAATACTTGAAGCTTTTTTTGTCAAGTATAATCGACTGTCAAGTATAGTCTCATTACTTGACACTAAAAAAAACGTCAAGTATTATATTTCTTGACGTCATTTTCATGTCAAGTAAGATATCACACTTGACACTTTTTACGTGTCAAGTAAGATAGTATACTTTTTATGTGTCAAGTAAGATAAGATACTTGACTCCATTTATGTGTCAAGTCAGATACTATACTTGACTCTATTTACATGTCAAGTAAGACAATAGACTCGATTCTTTTTATATGTCAGGTAAGGTAGTATACTTGACACATTTTACGTTTCTCATATCTCATTTCCTGTTTTACATTCATTCAAATAAAAATGAATTCATTAACAAAATAAACTCTCCAATCAACAATAGTTTTGTTCTTCAAAATTAAAGCAAGTCACGTGTACATAATTTACAATAATATTATAAAAGTAGTATGACCATTCATGTCTCTCCACAAACTACTCTCAATTTACAAAGATAAATAAAAACACACTACCTATAACATTATAAAACATTAAATTATGTTTTGACCTTCAATAATTACATATTTTCAAGTGTTAAATACTTCATAAAACTTTTTCACCAAAGAATTATCGAAGCAACATACAATAGAACTTATCAAATTTTAACACAAAAGAAAAAAAATATTGATCATCAACTGTTTCTGAAGAAAAATCAAGACATACTTGGCAGCAACAGAGAAGCATATAATATTCTGTAAACGAGGAAAACGAGGAAGATATAGAGAAACTTGATTAAAAATACTTGCGGGTGACCTCAAGTATACCTTCCTTACCTACACTTGCTAGCTAGGGGTTGAACGTGAATGAAAGTTTTAAAAAAAGATGACATGTTGTTCCCAATATCT